>NC_054472.1:36973755-37667505 GCF_017639515.1 Carcharodon carcharias | reverse complement strand
AACATAAGCTGGACAAGCTGGGATATGAAAGGACCAGAGTCCCAGTGCAATGCACCCTTTTTCTGCCTGTCAAAATTTTGCTTGAAGTGTCAGGGCAGATATATGAGAAATGTATTATATAATACATTTCCCAGAATTTGTACCTTATCAAATATGAAACAACCATGAGTGTCTCGCATGCAAGAGTATGAAGGACCTCAGGGTGGAGAGATTTACATTTTAAAAGGTCAGTTTCCTATCGAGTGTGCAACTTCAAAGTGGAAACTGGCATATGGAATCTGCAGAATGGCCGTTGGTTTTGGCACTTTCTGGCTGCTGTCTAGGACCAAAGATCTTTGAGTAGCATTGCACATTGCACTTAGCTTTTAGGCATTCCTCATCTTGCCACCAGCCCTCAAAGATTGGAGAATCTGAGGGGATGGGGGAGGGCAGCACTCGCATGATGTGCTGCCAGCCCAGGCCACGCACGGCACACTAAAACTGGCTTCAGAGCTCCTGGTTCCAGGAAAGGGGGGAAAAAAAATCTGCCAAGGTTCCCATTCCTGATATTTGGCTAATTACTCCTACTGCAAAACAAATGTGTGTGGACATTGGGTGAAGAAGACAGAATCAAGCCCAGATGTGATTCCCTCCGTGTTCAAATAGCCTTTCAACATACAGTGATAAAAAATGTGTGAGGTACTTGAGAGCTATCATACCTCTGAATCTGCTCCCCAGCAAGAGTCATGGAGGAAGAAAAGAAATATATTCTTTTTAGCAGCAGACCCAGAGAGTTATCACTCATCATGGCCTAGCCTCATTAACAACGTGGACATTGGGCTGCTGGAAAATGACGCTGGAGAAGTAGTAGTGGGGAACAAAGAAATGGCGGAGGAACTGAATAGGTACTTTGCGCCAGTCTTCACAGTAGAAGACACGAGTGACATCCCCAAAGTTCAAGAGAGTCGGGGGGCAGAGGTGAGTATGGTGGCCATTACCAAGGAGAAGGTGCTAGGAAAACTTAAAGGTCTGAAGGTGGATAAATCATCTGGACCAGATGGATTACACCCCAGAGTTCTGAAGGAGATAGTTGAAGAGATTGTGGAGGCGTTGGTGGTGATCTTTCAGGAATCACTGGAGTCAGGGAGGGTCCCAGAGGACTGGAAAATTGCTAATGTAACTCCCCAGTTTAAGAAGGGAGTGAGGCAAAAGACAAGAAATTACAGGCTGATTAGCCTGACCTCGGTCGATGGTAAGATTTTAGAGTCCATTATTAAGGATGAGGTTTCAGAATACTTGGAAGTGCATGGTAAAATCAGGCAAAGTCAGCATGGTTTCATCAAGGGAAGGTCATGCCTGACAAATCTGTTAGAACTCTTTGAGGAGGTAATGAGTAGGTTAGACAAAGGAGAGCCAATGGATGTTATCTACTCGGACTTCCAGAAGGCCTTTGACAAGGTGCCGCACAGGAGGCTGCTCAGTAAGATAAGACCCCATGGTGTTAGAGGCAAGGTATTAGCATAGATTGGCTATCTGGCAGGAGGCAGAGAGTGGGGATAAGGAGGTCCTTCTCAAGATGGCGGCCGGTGACTAGTGGAGTTCCGCAGGGGTCAGTGTTGGGACCACAACTTTTCACTTTATACATTAATGATCTAGATGAAGGAACTGAGGGCATCTTGGCTATATTTGCAGATGATACAAAGACAGGTGGAGGGCCAGGTAGTATTGAGGAGGCGGGGAGGCTGCAGAAGGACTTGGACAGGTTAGGAGAATGGGCAAAGAAGTGGCAGATGGAATACAACGTGGGCAAGTGTAAAGTCATGCACTTTGGTAGGAAGAATAGAGGCATGGACTATTTTCTAAATGGGGAGAGAATTCAGAAATCTGGAGTGCAAAGGGACTTGGGAGTCCTAGTCCAGGATTCTCTTAAGGTTAACTTGCAGGTTGACGTGGTAGTTAGGAAGGCAAATGCAATGTTGGCATTTATTTCGAGAGGACTAGAATATAAAAGCTGAGTGTGCTGCTGAGGCTTTATAAGGCTCTGGTCAGACCACATTTAAAATATTGTGAGCAATTTTGGACCCCGTATCTCAGGAAGGATGTGCTGGCCCTGGAGAGGGTCCAGAGGAGTTCATGAGAACGATCCCAGGAATGAAAGGCTTAACATATGAGGAACATTTGAGGACTCTGGGTCCATACTCGATGGAGTTTAGAAGGATGAAGGGGGAATCTGATTGGAACTTACAGAATACTGAAAGGCTTGGATAGAGTGGACGTGGGGAAGATGTTTCCATTAGTAGGAGAGACTGGGACCCAAGGGCACAGCCCCAGACTAAAGGGAAGACCTTTTAGAACAGAGATGAGGAGAAACTTCTTTAGCCAGAGAGTAGTGAATCTATGCAATTCATTGCCACAGAAGGCTGTGAAGGCCTGGACATTGAGTGTATTTAAGACCGAGATAGATAGGTTCTTGTTTGGTAAGGGGATCAAAGGTTACGGGGAGAAGGCGGGAGAATGGGGTTGAGAAACTTATCAGCCATGATTGAATGGCGGAGCAGACTCGATGGGCCGACTGGCCTAATTTCTGATCCTATGTCTTATGGTCTTATAGTCTAACATGCCATTGCTGACTTCCTAATCAAACCGGGTCTAAAAGTTACAGGAGACACAAGAGCCTGCATTTCACTGAGTCGTGGAGATTCTGCGCCTTATCCAAAATGATGCAGAAACCCTGGATCTGGAAGTCCTGCTCCCAATTCCAACAGGTCCTATTTTTGCTGATAGGGGAAAGAGGGCAAGATGTGATATGGGCCAGAATTTTTCGGCTTGGCATGCAGGGGTGCGCCCGACACGTTCGAGTGTAAAATGACGCACGATGACGTCGGGCGAACGTCCCAAAATCATCGTGCACTCGTGTGATACTTTGGTCGGTGGAAGCGCGTGAGAGTCGGCCTGCCGACAATTAAGCGCCCATAATCAATTAATTAAGTACAATTTTTCACTACCTGTCCAACCATTTGGTTGGCCGGAGAGTGAAAAGGCCAAGCAGCCTTTGCATTTCTGGCGAAACCTCATCCACCGCGGGATGAGGTTTTGACCAGTGATTAAAAAATAAATAAAAGCTTTTTGTACTCCTATTTAACATGTCCCTGCTCATGTGACAGAGTCACATGAGGGGATGTTTTCGTTATTTTTCATTTCTTTATTTTGAGTGCTGAAAATGTTCAGCTTGCTGATGCAGCTTTGTGCCCTCACCCGTGGCATGTGTGAACTTCAGTGCTCACACTCCTCCTGCCCCACCCCTGTAGCACTAAGTGCTGCAGCATGCGTTTCACGCTGGCTGGCCGTTAAGTGGCCAGGCAGCATGAAATCACGGTCGAGACCTGATCGTGGGCCTTGGTTGCCTGCTCCCTGGCCTGCCTACTGCGCCCGCCCAACAAGGGCAAAATTCTGCCCTGAGAAAATTAAACCCAGCAGGGCCATTTGAAGTCAGTGCTAAGTTCAAATAGACCAATTTTTGCTGGAACGAGGTCTGTTTCCTGTACTGTATGACTTACGACTTTGAACAGTAGACAAGGCTGCTCATAAAAGGTGGATAAGGCCTGTGGGAACTGTAAGCCAAATTTTTAAATTTCATGCTCTTTAAATTTTGAAAAAAAAGCCTGCTATGTCTCTGAGTTGAAAAATCATTGTTTGCAATTTCAATAATTGAAAACCTGAATAATAATAGCATTATTATTGTTTGACTGCTTCTATAACCTATCATTATCACAGTGCGGGGCTGTAAGTTCACAGTTTGATTGATAGCTCCAAGAGGCTGTTAAGGGCTAGCTGTCTTTGATGTGAGACTATAAAGATAAATGGTTGTTTTACAAGAGATTAAGTACTTGAGGGAATTTAAATGTATTGAATGGGATTTTATCAATGAGAGTGTTTCTTCATATAGTGAAGATTATAATAGATACCTAGAACTTTATTTCATCTCAGCATGAGCCCTGATGTCTGCCCATTGTGAATAGAGTGGATTGGCATGAATGGGGTAAGGGAAAATGGTGGGGGGCATAGGTTGGGATGAATTAGCACTGACTTGGCATGGAGGCTAAAAGTGGCCATGGGGATGAGTGGGAGATTCATTGATTGGCATGAGTTGCCACAGGGTTATAAGGGGCCATGGGGGATAGGTAGAGGGGCATGGGTTGGCTTGGAGAGTATAAGGGCCATGGGTGGTGTGTAGAGGGACATGGGTTAGGATGGAAGGTATGAGGAGACATGGGGGGGTTGATGGAGGAGCATGGGTTGGTATGGATGGGGCATGGGGAGTGGATGTGGGGTGAGGGCTAGAGGGTCTAGCTACTTTTATTACAAATGTGCCAAAGTTACAAAGCATCGATGTGGGCCATTCAACCAACCCATCTCAGCACTTGGCAGACCCTGTGGCTTCCTCCAAACTGTTTCTGAGGTGGGCAGACCTGACTCCAGCACACAAACCCCCTACCCCAGAAGGAATATCCAGCCCTTTGGGGCTGTTTTTCCTGAGATGGGTTTGGCGAGTTGGAAAACGTCCCGACTCTGTGCACTTACCTCGAGTGAAAATCCGGACTAAAATCTGCAAAGCAGAAATATTTCAGGCTTTTTACATTTGGCGAGGTACTTCAGGACAGACAGCAATCTCAATTATTACTAATTATTAACATTCTTAAGGTCTGAAAATTGATATTGGAATCACAATGCATCATTGAGGCTGCAAACCTCACATTCACAACTCACAGCTTTCAAATACTGTCAGCTATTCAAACATGACTGGCACATTAACAGAATTACCTGGAAAAACTCAGCAGGTCTGGCAGCATCGGCGGAGAAGAAAAGAGCTGACGTTTCGAGTCCTCATGACCCTTCGACAGAACTTGAGTTCGAGTCCAGGAAAGAGCTGAAATATAAGCTGGTTTAAGGTGTGTGTGTGGGGGGCGGAGAGATAGAGAGACAGAGAGGTGGAGGGGGTTGGTGTGGTTGTAGGGACAAACAAGCAGTGATAGAAGCAGATCATCAAAAGATGTCAACAACAATAGTACAATAGAACACATAGGTGTTAAAGTTAAAGTTGGTGATATTATCTAAACGAATGTGCTAATTAAGAATGGATGGTAGGGCACTCAAGGTATAGCTCTAGTGGGTTTTTTTTTTAATAATGGAAATAGGTGGGAAAAGGAAAATCTTTATAATTTATTGGAAAAAAAAAGAAGGGGGAAACAGAAAGGGGGTGGGGATGGGGGAGGGAGCTCACGACCTAAAGTTGTTGAATTCAATATTCAGTCCGGAAGGCTGTAAAGTCCCTAGTCGGAAGATGAGGTGTTGTTCCTCCAGTTTGCGTTGGGCTTCACTGGAACAATGCAGCAAGCCAAGGACAGACATGTGGGCAAGAGAGCAGGGTGGAGTGTTAAAATGGCAAGCGACAGGGAGGTTTGGGTCATTCTTGCGGACAGACCGCAGGTGTTCTGCAAAGCAGTCGCCCAGCTTACGTTTGGTCTCTCCAATGTAGAGGAGACCACATTGGGAGCAACGAATGCAGTAGACTAAGTTGGGGGAAATGCAAGTGAAATGCTGCTTCACTTGAAAGGAGTGTTTGGGTCCTTGGACGGTGAGGAGAGAGGAAGTGAAGGGGCAGGTGTTGCATCTTTTGCATGGGCATGGGGTTGTGCCATAGGAGGGGGTTGAGGAGTAGGGGGTGATGGAGGAGTGGACCAGGGTGTCCCGGAGGGAGCGATCCCTACGGAATGCCGATAAGGGGGGTGAAGGGAAGATGTGTTTGGTGGTGGCATCATGCTGGAGTTGGCGGAAATGGCGGAGGATGATCCTTTGAATGCGGAGGCTGGTGGAGTGATAAGTGAGGACAAGGGGGACCCTATCATGTTTCTGGGAAGGAGGAGAAGGAGTGAGGGCGGATGCGCGGGAGATGGGCCGGACACGGTTGAGGGCCCTGTCAACGACCGTGGGTGGAAAACCTCGGTTAAGGAAGAAGGAGGACATGTCAGAGGAACTGTTTTTGAATGTAGCATCATCGGAACAGATGCGACGGAGGCGAAGGAACTGAGAGAATGGGATGGAGTCCATTCTTAATTAGCACATTCGTTTAGATAATATCACCAACTTTAACTTTAACACCTATGTGTTCTATTGTACTATTGTCGTTGACATCTTTTGGTGATCTGCTTCTATCACTGCTTGTTTGTCCCTACAACCACACCAACCCCCTCCACCTCTCTGTCTCTCTATCTCTCCGCCCCCCACACACACACCTTAAACCAGCTTATATTTCAGCTCTTTCCTGGACTCGAACTCAAGTTCTGTCGGAGGGTCATGAGGACTCGAAACGTCAACTCTTTTCTTCTCCGCCGATGCTGCCAGACCTGCTGAGTTTTTCCAGGTAATTCTGTTTTTGTTTTGGATTTCCAGCATCCGCAGTTTTTTTGTTTTTATCTCTGTGTTTAATTGACTGCCACTGCTCTTCAAGAAATGCCTACCTCCTTGAAGAAGTTCTGTTCCTCTCTGCGACAAGATTTCCGGATCTCTCTGTTGCCTTGTTCACCTTCATTGCTTTCCATTTCTCTCCTAGTGTTTGACAAGGTGTTTACTAAAACCCGCTTTCACAGCCATATCTCCTTTCTCAGTGACTGTCTCCGTCTCCGACTTACCCCACGTGGATTTCAACTGAAATTCCACCCCTCATGTTTCGAACCCACCCAGGATTACAGGTATCTCCGGGACATAAAACGTTTCTCGGACTGCTGTTCCCGTCACATTCTGAAATCCACTCTCAGTGCCATGTGCCGCCATATGAACACACTCGACCTCTCCCTCCAGCAGCACCGCCGTACCCTTTTTCAAAGCTGCGCGTGCCCCCAGTTTCATTTTATCCTTCGGCTCATCCGACGCCTCAACAAGAAACTTTTTCTCTTTCTCTCAAGTGCTAAGGAACGCAAGCTCCAACAACTCATCGACACCAACACCCATCTAGGACCCTCCACCCCTGCCTGTCCCTCCGTCCCCACCCTTTCTTCCAGTCCCAACCCCAGCCGTGTATTCACTATACCCCCTGACCTTCCCCTCTCCGATGCTGAACGTTCAGTGCTCAGCAAAGGACTTAGTTTCATACCCTTACGCCCTCACCTCAATGAATTTCGGGCTCGGCATGATACTGAACTCTTCTTCCGCCGTCTTCGTCTCCGGGCTCACTTCTTTGGGCAGGAGTCCTCTCCCAGTTCAACGGATCCTTTTACCCATCTCCAATATTCTCCCTCCACCTGGACCCCTCCCTCTGGATTCTTACCTTCTCTCGATCTTTTCATTGAGAACTGTCGGCGCGACATTAGTCGTCTCAATTTCTCTGCTCCTCTCACCCATTCTAACCTGTCTCTCTCTGAACTTACTGCACTCCATTCTCTCAGGTCCAACGCTGACATTGTCATCAAACCCGCTGACAAGGGTGGTGCTGTTGTTGTCTGGCGCACTGACCTCTACCTCGCGGAGGCTGAGCGTCAACTCGCAGACACTTCCTCCTACCTCTCCCTGGACCATGACCCCACCACTGAACATCAAGCCACTGTTTCCAGGACTGTCACTGACCTCATCTCCTCTGGGGATCTCCCTCCCATAGCTTCCAACCTGATAGTCGCCCAACCTCGGACGGCCCGCTTCTATCTCCTACCCAAAATCCACAAACAGAACTGCCCCGGTAGACCGATCGTCTCAGCTTGCTCCTGCCCCACAGAACTCATTTCTCGTTATCTTGACTCCCTTCTCTCTCCCCTTGTCCAGTCCCTTCCCACCTACATCCGTGATTCCTCTGACACCTTACGTCACATCAACAATTTCCAGTTCCCTGGCCCCTACCGCTTCCTCTTCACCATGGACGTCCAATCCCTCTACACCTCCATCCCCCACCAGGATGGTCTGAGGGCCCTTAGCTTCTTCCTCGAACAGAGGCCCGAACAATCCCCATCCACCACTACTCTCCTCCGTCTGGCTGAACTTGTTCTCACGCTGAACAATTTCTCCTTCAACTCCTCTCACTTCCTCCAAATAAAAGGTGTGGCTATGGGTACCCGCATGGGCCCCAGCTATGCCTGTCTCTTTATGGGGTATGTGGAACATTCCTTGTTGCAGTCCTACTCCGGCCCCCTTCCACAACTCTTTCTCCGGTACATCGATGATTATTTCGGTGCCGCTTCATGCTCTCGTCAGGACTTGGAAAAATTTATTAATTTTGCTTCCAATCTCCACCCCTCCATCATTTTCACGTGGTCCATCTCTGACACTTCCCTTCCCTTCCTTGACCTCTCTGTCTCAATCTCTGGTGATAGACTGTCCACCAATATCCATTACAAACCCACCGACTCCCACAGCTATCTCGACTACAGCTCCTCACACCCCACTTCCTGTAAGGACTCCATCCCATTCTCTCAGTTCCTTCGCCTCCGTCGCATCTGTTCCGATGATGCTACATTCAAAAACAGTTCCTCTGACATGTCCTCCTTCTTCCTTAACCGAGGTTTTCCACCCACGGTCGTTGACAGGGCCCTCAACCGTGTCCGGCCCATCTCCCGCGCATCCGCCCTCACTCCTTCTCCTCCTTCCCAGAAACATGATAGGGTCCCCCTTGTCCTCACTTATCACTCCACCAGCCTCCGCATTCAAAGGATCATCCTCCGCCATTTCCGCCAACTCCAGCATGATGCCACCACCAAACACATCTTCCCTTCACCCCCCTTATCGGCATTCCGTAGGGATCGCTCCCTCCGGGACACCCTGGTCCACTCCTCCATCACCCCCTACTCCTCAACCCCCTCCTATGGCACAACCCCATGCCCACGCAAAAGATGCAACACCTGCCCCTTCACTTCCTCTCTCCTCACCGTCCAAGGACCCAAACACTCCTTTCAAGTGAAGCAGCATTTCACTTGCATTTCCCCCAACTTAGTCTACTGCATTCGTTGCTCCCAATGTGGTCTCCTCTACATTGGAGAGACCAAACGTAAGCTGGGCGACTGCTTTGCAGAACACCTGCGGTCTGTCCGCAAGAATGACCCAAACCTCCCTGTCGCTTGCCATTTTAACACTCCACCCTGCTCTCTTGCCCACATGTCTGTCCTTGGCTTGCTGCATTGTTCCAGTGAAGCCCAACGCAAACTGGAGGAACAACACCTCATCTTCCGACTAGGGACTTTACAGCCTTCCGGACTGAATATTGAATTCAACAACTTTAGGTCGTGAGCTCCCTCCCCCATCCCCACCCCCTTTCTGTTTCCCCCTTCTTTTTTTTTCCAATAAATTATAAAGATTTTCCTTTTCCCACCTATTTCCATTATTAAAAAAAAAACCCACTAGAGCTATACCTTGAGTGCCCTACCATTCATTCTTAATTAGCACATTCGTTTAGATAATATCACCAACTTTAACTTTAACACCTATGTGTTCTATTGTACTATTGTCGTTGACATCTTTTGATGATCTGCTTCTATCACTGCTTGTTTGTCCCTACAACCACACCAACCCCCTCCACCTCTCTGTCTCTCTATCTCTCCGCCCCCCACACACACACCTTAAACCAGCTTATATTTCAGCTCTTTCCTGGACTCGAACTCAAGTTCTGTCGAAGGGTCATGAGGACTCGAAACGTCAACTCTTTTCTTCTCCACCGATGCTGCCAGACCTGCTGAGTTTTTCCAGGTAATTTTGTTTTTGTTTTGGATTTCCAGCATCCGCAGTTTTTTTGTTTTTATGACTGGCACATTATTCAAACACAGTGCACCACCCTCACTGCCATGCTACCCTCTCTTGCAGGAGCTTTTTTTTCATTCATTCATGGGGTGTGGACATTGCTGGCTTGGACAGCATTTATTGCCCATTCCTAATAGTCCTTGAGAAGGTGGGGGTGAGCTGCCTTCTTGAACCGTGCAATCCATGTGCTGTAGATATATCCACAGTGCTGTAAAGGAGGAAGTTCCAGGATTTTGACCCAGTGACAATGAAGGAATGGCGATATATTTCCAACTCAGGATGGTGAGTGGCTTGGAGGGGGACTTGAAAGTGGTGGTATTCCCATGTGTTTGCTTGCCCTTGTCCTTCTAGATGGTAGTGGTCATGGGTTTAGAAGCTGCTGTCTAAGGAGCCTTTGTGAGTTCCAGCAGTGTATCTTGTAGATGATACAACTTGCTGCCACTGTGAATCGGTAGTGGGGGGAGTGAATGTTTGTGGATGTGGTGCCAATCAAGCGGGCTGCTTCATCCTGGATGGTGTCAAGTCTCTTGAGTGTTATTGGAGCTGCACTCATCCAGGCAAGTGAAGAGTATTCCACCACACTCCTGACATGTGCCTTATGGATGGTGGACAGGCTTTGGGGAGTCAGAAGGTGAGTTGCTCGCCGCAGGATCTCTAGCCTCTGACCTGCTCTTGTAGCCACAGTATTTACATGGCTGGTCTAGTTCAGTTTCTGGTCAATGGTCACCCCCAGGATGTTGATAGTGGGGGATTCAGCAATGGCAATGTCTTTGAGTGTCAAGGGGCAATGGTTAGATTCACTCTTGTTGGAGATGGTCACTGCCTGGTATTTGTGCAGCCCCAGTGTTAATTGTCATTTGTCAGCCCAAGCCTGGGTATTGTCCAGGTCTTGATGCATTTGGACATTGATTGATTTAGTATCTGAGGAGTTATGAATGGTGCTGAATATTGTGTGCTGATGATTGCACATCGCCAGTTCTGACCTTCTGTTGGAAGGAACAAGATAACAGTGCTGAGAAAAGCTTAATGACCTCACAAGTGGTCAAGTCAGTGAACGGTATCTTCAAATGCGATATCCCACCAACTACACCACTGGACTTACACACTGTGCAACACACCACACCACCATCTCTCATGTTGCAGCAATTTCTGTTAATCATGACTCATACTTAACATCGTCCTCAAACAGTTAGCACAGATGCAAGCATCACACCCACAACTCAGCTTGCACACACTACCATCTACTTAACTTTGGCAGGTACATTATCCAAATAGATTGCACGACACTCGCTGACGCATTTCCTTCTCTCTTGCAGGACAAAGTGGAAGATAACTGGAAGCAGCAGGAGTTAACTGGCTGGGGACAAGTATTTCCCCCAATGAAGGAGATGGTAGTTGCTGAGGCTATGTCAGTGGCAGAGCTCAAACCATGACAGGTTAATGGTATCCTCATAGATAATCCTCCTTCTCACATTCCACTTCCCTCCTCATCCCACAATCTCATGACTCACAAGCTACAGATGATGAAAGCATGTACCTCAAGCCCTCTTGCTTTCTACCTCCTCATCTTGCACCATTCTCCTTTTAGAATACATTGCCAGGCTGTGCTGGAGGGAAAAGAGTTAGAAAAGCAGGAGGACGATGATGAAAAGAAACATGTCAGTCGCTGTCACACTCGCAGCCACCAGCTTGGATACGAGCTATTCACCTAATTAAGAAATAGCTTAGGAGTGGGATCTGCATGTGATGAGACACTGAACATACTTGGCCTGCACAAGGTGAGAGGTGCCAGCTCGCCGAAGGACAAGGACGCACATGAGTTCTGCTGCAGAGGATTCAGATTATCACTTTGATAATGTAGGCTGGCCAGTATGCACATTGCATTGGCAGACCAACCTGAAAGCCTGCATATGCATTGACAAGGAGCACGGAGGAGCCAGCACAAACTTGGAACAGGGCTTTACTTTCCAGTGTGGAAGTGATAATCAACTCCCATTTGCACATTTGTGGAACCAACCATGATGGAGCGTCTGATGATATCTCAGCTTCCATTGCATCATTTAGATGCCACCAATACATAGGTGCTGAGTGGAAGCTCAGAATTCTGTAATTCAAGGTCAGTTTGTTGTCACAAAAGCAGAGACTGCTGCCATCGTAATTGTGGGTACAAGTGTTGCAAATGTCTTTGAGGGAGTCACAGGCATCCAGGAATCTGTCCTCAAACAGATTACTAGGATTGCTGAGATGCTGTGACAGTAGCAGTGGCTGCATGGTCACAAGTCTGCTGTCCTCTCTCAAGAAGATAACATTTTCCCTCCCAACACTGCCACTCAGCCTGTGCCTTTCTGTTGCCTGTCAGCCAGCCAATCCATACTGCTGCCAGCTATGGCAAGATGGTGCAGCCCAAAGGCAGGCCTTCTGAGTCTGCAACTGCATAAAGTTGTCACCTAAAGCAGTCTTCCCACACTGAAAATCCACCAGCCATGCTACAGCTACTGTGGTAGCACAGCATAGCAGCACAAGGACAGGCAAAGGCAGATGGAAGACAGGCACCAATGGAATACAGAAGGGCTATTAGTTGATATTGGTATGCATTATGACATGGTTTGATTTATAAATATGGTTTAGAATGTGCATTATGTGTTGGCTTTTATTTTTACATTGTAGCCAAACAGATGCTGTAATGGTCAATAACAGAGGGAAAATAATGTGTGGGACTGTTGATGAATAGGGAACTATATCTGCGTTTACTGGGGTATCAGGGACAGCCTAGTGAGAAAAGGGCTGCTTAGGCTGCATCCTCCTTTCCTCCTCCTCGATTTCCTCAACTGGTCACCATACAGCTGGTGCAAAGATCTTTACTCTCATGATGGCAAGGTTGTACAGCACGCATTAGTCCACTATAACTCTTGTCACCTGCTCTGTTGAATCACAGAATCACAAATTTTGAATGGCGCAAAAGAAGGCCATTCAGCCCATCATGCCTGCACCAGCTCTCCAAATGAACATTATGACATAGTGCCATTGCCCTGCCTTTTCCCCCTACGTAACCACATTGTTTCTAATCAAATAATCATTTAATGTCCTCTTGAATGCCTCGATTGAACCTATCTCCGCCACACTTCCAGGCAGTGTATTCCAGGCCCGAACCACTCGTGTGAAAAAAAAATTCTCATGTCACGTTTGCTTCTTTTGCAAATCACTTTAAATCTGTGCTCTCTCATTCTTGATCCTTTTACGCGTGGGAACAGCTTCTCCCTATCCACTCTGTCCAGCCCCCTCATGATTTTCAACATCTCTAACAAATCTCCTCTCAGCCTTCTTTTCTCCAAGGAGAACAGTCCCAATCTCTCCAATCTATCCTCAAAGCTGAAGTTTCTCATCCCTGGAACCATTCTTGTAAACCTCTTCTGCACTCTCTCCAATGTGTTCACATCTTTCCCATAATGTGATGCCCAGAACTGTACACAATATTCCAGCTGAAGTCTAACGAGTGTCTTGTATGAATTCAGTATAACCTCCTTGCTCTTGTACTTTTTGCCCCTATTAATAAAGCCCAGGATTCTATCTGCTTTATTAACTGCTCTATCCACCTGTCCTGCCACCTTCAATGATCTATGCACATATACACCCAAGTCTTTCTGCTCCTGCAACTCCTTCAAAATTTCACACTTTATTTTATATTGTCTGACCGTGTTATCCCTACCAAAATGCATCACCTCACATTTCTCCGCTTTGAACTTCATATGCCACCTATCTGCCCACTCCACCAACTTGTCCACGTTCTCTTGAAGTTCCACACCATCTTCCTCAAAGTTCACAACACTCCCAAGCTTTGTATCATCCACAAACTTTGAAATTGTCCCCTGCACACCAAGATCTAGGTCATTAATATATATCAGGAAAAGCAAAGGTTCCAATCCTGACCCCTGGGGAACTCCACTACAAATCTTCCTCCAGCCCCAAAAATATCCATTGACCATTACTCTCTGCTTCCTATTTCTCAGCCAAATTTGTATCCACGTTGCTACTGTCCCTTTTATTCCTTGAGCAATAACTTTTCTCACAGAGATAAAAACAAAAAAACTGCGGATGCTGGAAATCCAAAACAAAAACAGAATTACCTGGAAAAACTCAGCAGGTCTGGCAGCATCGGCGGAGAAGAAAAGAGTTGACGTTTCGAGTCCTCATGACCCTTCGACAGAACTTGAGACCTGCTGAGTTTTTCCAGGTAATTCTGTTTTTGTTTAACTTTTCTCACAAGTCTGTTGTGTGGCACTGTGTCAAATGCCTTTTGAAAGTCAATGTAGCCACATTAACAGCATTACCCTCAGCGACCTTTTCTGTTACCTCTTCAAAAAACTCCAGCAAATTAGTTAAATACGATTTCCCCTTTAGAAATCCATGCTGATTCTGGAGGAGTCCTGAGTACTGCAAGGCTCCTCCAGAATGGTCCAGACAGCAGTAGTGATGGGCTAAACTTTTCTGCAGGCATTGGGACCTTGACTCCAGGATTGTAGGCAGGTTTCAAGACATGCATGGCTTCAATGGCCAACTGGAGCAATTTTACATGAAGCAGCCTTCTAATTGGCTGCCTCTGGTTGCTGTCCAACTAAGAATAGCAGGTGTGATGTGACACAGGGGGCCCAATGAGAGGTGCTGCAGAACTGGATGACCAGCAGCCCCACCAGGGGAGGTGGGTGCCGCTGAGGGAGATGACACTCAGCTTTTAACTAAACATGTTTAGAAAAAGGCCCAGAGGTATTAGAGCCTTAAGTATGGAGGCAGAACCCCTTCATAGGAATGGCTGTGGCCATGGTTGGGCCATTTCAGCCTTGTGGCTCTGTAATTGGGCGTTTGAGGGGAGTCTCTAATGGCTCTCTGGGCTCCAGACTCAGAGTGGGACCACCTGATGCCAGGAAATTTTCATTGGTGCAGGATTTGGGCCTCAGGATAAAATTGAGAAAGAGGTATCAGAAAAACTCACTGTACTTAAAGTTGATAATAAATAGACATTTGGTTGGACAGAACTTGAGTATTGCTGAAAAAAGTGACATTTTTTGTCGAAGCATTTTGTCTTGCACTCATCAGGGCAATTTGCAAGAAAATACCAATGTCAGGGGAAACAACATATTGATACTGTTTAAGAAGAGAGCACTGATTGGTTGGCAAGTGGACTCTGATTGGTAGAGGAGTTGCTATGGAAAATGCACTAGTTGCCGGTGACTGACAGTTAACTGCCAAACATTGTCTAAAATTTAAACCAGGCAACTTGACTCTGATTAGTCAAGCCATTGTCCTGGGGAATGAACCAGTGAATGGCTGTCGCTTATTTTGTTCAGCTGAAACAGGTGTAATATGCGTACATATTCTTTCTGTCTGCTTTGACAAAGATGTCTCTTTTTTTAGCAATATAAAGTTGATAAGTAACCAGGACCAGATGAGATGCATCCAAAGGTACTGAGGGAAGTGAGAGTGGAAATTGCAGAGGCCTGGCCATAATTTTCCAATCCTCCTTAAAGGGGTGGTGCTAGAGGACTGGAGAATTGCAAATATCACATCCTTATGGAAAAAAGGGTGTAAAAATAAGCCCAGGAACTACAGGCCAGTCACTTGAACCTCGGTAGTAGGGAAGATTTTGGAAAGGATAATTTGAAACACAAGGACTCTGCAGGGTTTGCCCGGGAAGTTTCAACTTCCAAAAGATAATTCCCCTGAATCTGGAACCCTCCGAGAAGGTCTCCACCACTGAATTAGAGTCAGAGACTTCGGAGGGTTCCAACTCAGTTATCTCAGTTATATAGTGACCCAGGAAATACTAGAAGGGAAAAATGAACATGTCTGGCCTATGGGTAACTATACAACTGACTGCCCTCCTACCCCACCACTCCCCACTGACTGCCCCCTCAGACTTCCTCCGATCTCCCCGATTCTCCAACTCCTCCTGACATTCTAACCACCCTCTGACTCCCCCTGACCCTCTGATTCCCCAGCCCTCTGAGTCCCCCTGACCCTCCAACTACCTGCAGCCTCTCTGACTGCCCCAATCCTCTGACTTGTCCCTGACCCTCCGACTCCCCCAACCTTCCAACTTCCCTGACTCTCCAACTATCCCTGATCCTCCAACTATCCCTGACCTCCGATCTCCATCTTGACCCAACCTCACCACCCTACCCAACTTGCTACCCTACCACCCTGCCACCCAACCATCTACCACCCTACTCATACTGCCATCCTACCCATCTTGCCACCTACCTGCTACCCTACCACCCTACCAATGGTGCCAACCTACCCATCCTCCCACCTACAACCCAGCCACCTTGCCCACCCTGCCACCCTACCCAGCTGGCACTCTACCCACTTACCTCACACCCTCATTCACTAACACTTTCACTAAAGGGGCGGGTGGCTTGGCTTCCCTCAATGTTCTTGCACTATGTAGGAGGTCTCCCAGAACCGGTATGCTCCGTATTTCTGAAGAGGCCAGTTAGGAAGTCTGGCCAGAAATGCAGAATTTCTTATTAGTGTAAAAAAAAAAGATGGTGATGGTTATTGTTACTCCTTGGAAGACTGGGCCCAATAACTTAATGCACCTCACAACTGTAACAAAGCAAAGGCGACGTGAGGGAAAACTTCTTTACGCAGTGACTGGTTAGGACGTGGAATGAACTGCCTGAGACTGTGGTCGAGGTAGAGTTGATCAAAAGGGAATTGCATAATTAACTGAAGGGAAAAAATTTGCAGAGCAATGTGGAAAATGCAGGGGAGTGGGATAAGGTGAGTTGCTCTTGCAGAGACCTGACACAGACATAATACGCCGAATGGCCTTCTTCTGTGCCGTAACCATTTTATGATTCTGTGATCCTGAGCGAGGACTTGGATTTAGAAGTCTTAACACATTCTCCCTTTCTACAATGTGACATATCACGGCTTATCTCTATTCACTCTTGTCTCTGCTGAATGTGAGACAGTTAATGAAATTGCATCAATATCCAAAATAAATATGCTCAGGTACTGCGAAAATATACCCACAGTAATTCAATGACAAGAAGAAGCTCCTGTAATTTAAATCCTTGCAAATTAACCCCTTTAAAAATCAGTAATGTTTAATGAATAGCAACAGCATAATACTTTGAATATATGTGGCCTCAATAATAATTACAATGTAGGTGTTCCTATTAATATTTGTATGTACACACCTCCATTCATGCAAAATCAGGGCAGTGATATTTATTCAATTCTGGAACGTTGGTGACAAGTCAAGGCTCGTTGTCTGAGACACAATCATGACTGAAAAATGTAGTATGGAGGGTGGGGGTGGGGATGGGGCATGGTTAAAGATATGGTCTGACAACCACTTCAGGTTACTCAAACATTTTCTGATAGTTGTCAGTGTGTGATGTATTCTGTAATTAGAGGAGATGGCAGATCCTGGTGGATGGTTCCCCACACAGAACATCAAAGTCATTTGGTAGAATGCCTCATCACCAGAATTTTCAACTAAGCACCAAGACTGATTGTGAGAAGGGCCATCCCCATCAGTTTCTTCATACACACTAGGTGTCTTAGTGTCACTGAATGCTGTCCTCAAAGCTGCTGTGGTGGGGAAGAGATCATCACCCATCTCCTTCTGGAGTGTGCATTTGAAAAGAACATCTGGAGAGAGATGCAGGGTTTTTGCCAAGGTTCATACCAAGCAGCTCCATAACACAGGACTCTGTACTCTACAAATTGTTCCCTGGGCTGCACACCGAGACAAACACAACTACTACTGGAGGGCCATCAAGTCAGTGAAAGATGCTCTTTGATCTGTTCAAAATTTGTTCTTCCAGTACAAGGGGTGTTCATGACTGAGTGTTGTGGACTGGCACATTACATTAAACATTAGAATGCAAATATAGACTCATAGACATCTTCAGCACAGAAGGAGGCCATTCGGCCCATCATGTCCATGCCAGTCAACAAAGACTACTCTAATCCCATTTTCCAGCACTTGGTCCATAGTCCTGGAGCTATGACAATGCAAGTGAATATCTAAATACTTTTAAATCTTACGAGATATTCTGACTCAACCACCCTTTCAGGCAGAGTGTTCCAGACTCCCACCACCCTCTGGGTGAAAACATTTCTCCTCAGCTCCCCTCTTAGCCTTCCACCTCTTACCTTAAATCTATGCCCTCTGGTTATTGACCCCTCTGCTAATGTAAAAGTGCCTACCTATCCACCCTATCATTATCTTATATGCCTTTATCAAGTCCACTCTCAACTTCATTGCTCCAAGGAAAACAACCCCAGCCTATCCAATCTTTCCTCATAGCTCAGACCCTCCAGCCCAGGCAGCATCCTGGTAAATCTCCTCTGCACCCCCTCCAGTGCAATCACATCTTTCCTATAACGTAGTGACCAGAACTGCACGCAGTACTCCAAATGTGGCCTAACCAGCATTTTATACAGTTCCAGTATAACCTCCCTGCTCTTGTATTCTATGCCTCGGCTAATAAAGGCAAATATCCCATATGCCTTCTTAACCACATTACCTATCTGTCCTGCTACCTTCAGGGATCTTTGGATATGCACACCAAGGTCCCTCTGATCTTCAGTACTTTCCAGGGTCCTACTATTCACAGTGTAATCCCTTGCCTTGTTAGACCTCATACTTATCCGGGTTGAATTCCATCTGCCACTGTTCTGCCCACCTGATTAGTCCATTGATATCCTCCTGCAGTTTACAGCTATCCTCCTCACTATTTACCACCCTACCAATTTTCATGTCATCTGCAAATTTTTTGATTGACTCCTTACATTTAAGCCCAAATCATTTAGGTACACAACAAATAGCAAGGGCCCCAGCACCGAGCCCTGCAGAACCCCACTGGAAACAGACTTCCAGTCATAGAAACAACCCTCTACCATCACCCTCTGTTCCCTGCCTCCCAATCAATGATGGATCCAACGTGCCACTTTTCCTTGGATCCCATGGGCTCTTACTTTCTTGACTAGCCTGCTATGAGGGACCTTATCAAATGCCTTGCTAAAGTCCATTTAGACCACATCAAATGCATTACCCTCATCAACACTCCTGGTTACCTTCTCAAAAAATTCAATCAAACTTGTCAAACATGACCTTCCCTTAACAACTCCATGCTGATTATCCCTGATTAATCCATGTCTCTCCAAGTGCAGATATATTCTGCAATAGATGCAATCTGCACTGTAATTGGAGCAAGGCACTTGAGAATGCCATTTATTATATCTAACCTAATTGAGATGTGTTGCACTATTTGAATTGCAACATTTGGATTGCTTTGTAAGGTATATTTACCAATTTTGAGTGAAATATATATATTTGAAACAAAAAAATAATCAAAGTGAAACTTTGATTTTGGTGGGAGCATAAAACAGGTAATACAGAATCAGCAGCTTATCTTACAAAACAAAAACAGAATTACCTGGAAAAGCTCAGCAGGTCTGGCAGCATCGGCGGAGAAGAGAAGAGTTTTTCTTCTCCGTCGATGCTGCCAGACCTGCTGAGCTTTTCCAGGTACCTGTTTTTGTTTTGTAAAATAAGCTGCTGATTCTGTATTACCTGTTTTATGCTCCCACCAAAATCAAAGTTTCACTAGGATTATTTTTTTGTTTCAAATATATATATTTCACTCAAAATTTGTAAATATACCTTACAAAGCAATCCAAATGTTGCAATTCATATAGTGCAACACAACTCAATTAGGTTAGATATACAACTCTTTTCTTCTCTGCCGATGCTGCCAGACCTGTTGAGTTTTTCCAGGTAATTCTGTTTTTGTTTTGGATTTCTAGCATCCGCAGTTTTTGTTTTTAGCTTATTTTACATCCTGCCTGATATTTTTCATTGGCTTTAACTTCCCTTCCATAATGTCTTAAAAAGTTGTATTTAAAAATGGACCTTGACTAGCCAGGGATATACTCATTGCTGAGGATTGATTAAAAGTAATTTTAAAATAGCTTTGGCCCTATCACGTCCTTCAAAATGCACCATCGTGAAAATCTTGTGCCTTTCAGTTCTTCAAAGACTTTCATATATCTTACACGACCAACCAATAACCAACTCTTACACGACCAACCAATATCCAACTCTTACCCTTGATGTTTTTCCTCTTTGTTTTATTTGCCCATCAATATACTTAGTCTCGCTATCTCCTCTGATCTCAAAAGCTCTCAAAATTTTTGAGTGCTGAAGCTGGCTCCAAGGACCAAGTTTACTCTTTATGCCAAATAATTTTCCTCCTCTCAACAACTCCAGACTCTTCATAAAATCTAAGTTTGTTCATGATTTCACATCTAATACTTTTCACTCCTGTGAGAGATACAAGAAATCATGATTTATCTCAGTCTCCTTTTGTTATATTATTAATAAAGAGCTAGGAACTAATTATTATGTGAATATATATATCCTGGGGTGCCACATTCACTGTCATACTGCAGTCATGTGCCAAGTAACATGCCTGGTACTTGAGTTGTGCAGATGTTACTTGCCACTTATCAGTCCAGACCTGAATGTTGTCCAGGTCTTGCTACACTGGGTACAAGCTGCTTCAGTATCTGAGGAGTTGTGAATGGCACTGAACACTGTGCAATAATCAGCGAACATCCTCATTTCTGATGTTATGATGAAGTGAAGTTCATTGATGAAGCTGCTGAAGCATTCTTCAGTCTGTTCTTAGCGGGATCACTAGTATTTGCCAAAATTTAATTAGTCTTGTGTTGAGTCAGGAACTACTTGGAACCGGAGATATGCAAAAATCCTCATAAGCAACACAGAAAGATGCATATTCAATTAATCTGGCATGGATCTAATGTAGGTCACAGAGTGGAAAGAAATGTAGTCTCACATTGCACAATTCAGTTCGCTTTTTGCAAGCAGTCCTGGTGTGTGATATCAAATCTGCAAATGACTGAATTCGGTGTTTAGTAACTATATCATTTAATATGTTGACAGAGGTTTATTTTGTTATTATTTTGTCATTATGATCATGAGGTTTCTGAAAATAAACTTCAGATTTCTTAATAGCGGTTTTGATACAACTGAGTGGTTTGCTAGGCCATTTCAGAGTCAACCACATTGCTGTGGGTCTGGAGTCACATGTAGGCCAGACCAGGTAAGGACAGCAGATTTCCATCCCTAAAGGACATTAGTGAACCAGATAGATTTTTACAACAATCGACAATGGTTTCGTGGTCACTGTTACCGAAACTAGCTTTTTAATTCCAGATTTATTAACTGAATTTAAATTCCACCTGTTGATTTGGTGGGATTGAAACCTGTGTCCTAGCAGTATTAGCCTGGGCCTCCAGATATTACCAGTGATATTGCCAATATATCACTGCCTCCCCGTAACTCCCTCCCTAACAGCATTGTGGGTGCACCTATATGACATGGACTGCAGTGGTCCATGAAGGTGGCTTATCGCCACCCTCTCAAGGGCAGGTAGGGGCGGGCAATAAAAATGCTGGCCTAGCCAGTGCCACCCATGTCCTGTGAAAGAATTTTTAAAAATAGGAAAATACTGCAATTGTTTACCTAGTGTCAAAAAGTCGTGAAAATGAATCACTAAGTAAAACGGTAGACTTGGGTTACAATAGCCAGACACCTGGCTCAGTGTGAACAATACCCATCAGGAGGTGCTATATCAAATATTGTAAAAATATTCTGTGCCCCAAATTTGTTGATGCAACAGCAGCAGCATATGAATGGGATAGAAGCACAATTTATTCTACTTCTCTAACTAGGATCAAATCAATTGCAAAAGAACGATCAATATTCACTTGACATAAATAGGGCCAATAAGCAGTCATTCATTAGACACAATGTAAATAATGCATGATTTTGTGCATTTGGACATTTAATTACTATTCATGAGCAGAAAAGTTCCTGAGGAATACTTTTCAGGTGTCAGAAACAGTCATGTATTTCTCAGTAATTGAAATTCTGCATTTAAGATTCATTCACAGGTATAATTTTAGGTCCATCTGACTCATTCGCATATACATATATATATGACTTAAATGTAGTTTTCATTTGCCAAGATGGATGTGGAAATAAGTTAAGCCAAAGACTTTACTTGCAACTGTTGAAACTATAACAGGGAACTGATGGGTGGAATCATTCCAGATTTGCACTAAACGTGGTAGTGGGCAGGAAAAAGGACATTTTACCCGCCAGCTGCAGTGGTGGCTTTTCACGCCGTATCATCCCAATCCCACCTCATTAATAATGCGTTCCTGGGAAACATACCGTTTCGATGGCAGGCAGCCTCTGATTCGCCCGCCACACCATCACCTCACCGCTTCATCACGCCAGGTGGCATATTTAAAGTGCAGCCACACGAAAACCTTTCAGTGCTTCCAGCCCAGGACTGCTGCAAAAAAGACATGGCCCTGAAAGGCAAGAAGACTGCACTCCCAGGTTCAATGTCGCATCCCTCGAGCACCTTTTGGACACAGTGGAGGTCCGCCATGATGTCCTCTACCCCCGCTCAGACACAGGAGAAGCAGTAACATTACCAATCCAGCATGGGAGGTGGTGGTGGCTGTGGTCAGCGCCAACGTCCTACAAAAGAGGACAGTCACTCAGCGCTGAAAGAGGATGAATGATCTCCTCCAGGGTAAGTCACTCTTCTCATCACTCTCAACTCTCACAAACCCATCACACATCCACAGGGATCTCACTCATTGCCAGTTCAAGGGATAAAACCATTCACACTCTCACACAAAATGTCATTGTCCTCATCCCAGCCATGGGACCACTCACCACCCACACATGCCAGACATACTTAACATCTGGCCTGGCAGGTGTCCTGCTTACACTCTCTCCATCTCTATTTATGCTGGACAAGCTGGGACACAACAACATGGAGAGGTCGCAGACCGGTGGAGGAATGCCTGGAATCAGGGTCTTCGCGGACTTTGAAAATAGAGCCATTGAGCTGGCCAGCGACAAGCTGCACTGTTCCTGTGTTGATGGTGAGGTCGGCAGTGCTCTACGAGGATCCAGCAGTGCAATATCCATCAGACAGCCATGTGTGAGTAAGTGTCCCGTTCTGCAGTCCCCTGCTATGCACTAATTATCTCTCCTTTCTTTCGCAGGCACATCTGGGAATCAACCAAAGGAGCCCATGACCCAGGGACTCCAATCAAGCCCTGAAGAAACCTCTGAAGAGGAATCTGAAGGCATCTTCATTGAAGACCAGTCACCAGTGCAGAGACACACACCTTGGTGAGACCTAGCTTTAGAATAGCCTTGGGATCACAAGAGCGCATTGTAGTATTGTTTGAACCACAGCAGGCAGTGGCAGGGACTTCACAGGACTCCGGCACTCAGAGGACTGATGGAGGCCAGAAATCGGCTGAGTCCAAGTCAGATGATGAGCCTCTGGACTCAGTCATGTCTCAGATGCTAGAGCTGCAAAGGCAAGCTCGGGAAGGAATGCTCACTACACTCCAAGATTGCGAAGTATGATGGAGGAGTCCATCTGCCTTTAGGCTGAGGTCATAGTGCTGACATGGCCACGCACTGAGGTCAACAATGGGAGGATGGCAGCCGCCCTAGAGAACCTAGTCCAGGATGTCGCTCCTACACTGCTGCATGGGCTAAACTCCATCGCTGACACCATAATTCGCCTCCAACAGTGTTTATGCGCGAGGGGCGCGGGTCATTTCAATCTCACTCCAGCTAACCCTTCTCCTCAAGGAGTCAGCCAGGGGCCCTCGTGCACCCATTGGGAGGAGGATCGGCAGGTGTACACTACGGGCCATCCACCCAGGTGACTCCAGGAGTGTCCAGCCCATCCAAATCCCCTCTTCCTGTGACCGCAGCAGCTCCAGCTCCACAGGCCAAGGAGGGTGCCACTGCCACACAGCAGGGCCCCGCAAGCAGGCCGGGGCCCTCTAGGTCTCAGCTCTCCAGAGGATGCCTGCCAAGGTCATCACAGACAGGGTGTAGCAGTCAGCAGACTGCCTCCACCTCCGCTGTGGATGTCAGGGTGCACCAAGAGGTAGTGGCAGGGTTAGGAAGGTTAAGATGATGTAACTCTTTCGAGTTAAAACAATTAAACTAGTTAAGATGATGTAACTCTTATGAGTTAAAACAATTAAACTAAATTAACAAAATTGGAATAAATCAGGCACAGCCCCTAATTCAGGTCAGCTGTAAAACCAAGAACAAAGTTTAAAGGAAACTTACAACTTCAAACCAAAATGTGATTAAAGGGGTCAATAAAACAGCCCAGTCCCCGCGGTGCCCACCGAGCACGGAAGGCCTCGAATGTGCCAGCAGACACCGCGTGCTCCCTCTCCAAGGACACCCGGCCGCGAACGTAGCCGCGGAAGAAGGACAAACAATCGGGCGGGACTCCCCCGTCGATCGCCCGCTGCCTGGACCTGTTAATGGCCAACTTGGCCAGGCCCAGGAGCAGGTTCACGAGGAGGTCCTCCTCCTTCCCGCACCGGGTGTCCATAGATCAGGAGCGTGGGGCTGAAGTGCAAACAAAACATTAATAACAGGTTTTTCAGATAACTAAAAAGGGAGTGCAGCCTACCACACCCTATATAAGCATGGTCCACAGACTCCACAAGACCACAAAAAGGGCAGGTGTCCTGGGAGGCCGTGAACCTATGCATCCTACGATTATAAGGGACTGCTGCATGCACCACCCTCCAACCCAGGTCCCCGATAGAAAGGGGGAGGACACCTCCGTAGTGGACCTCCCATCGGGGGCCTCCGCTGCCGGACGGCAACAAGGCATACCAGGGCGTGTCCGGGCAGCGGACAAGGGCGAGAAAATGAAAGGTGTGCAGCAGCAGTCCGTACAAAAAGCCTCCTCTGCGCCGTGCCAAATGGCACAGAGGGCATGTCCCCGAGGCGGCTCATATTGCGGGGCACCAGCACCCGAGGGAGGGTTCGGGGCTTGGGGCCAATGTGGAATTCTGTCCGAACAGGGGAACGCTCAGACGGAAGACCACCGCGCACCTGGGCCACCTCAAGACCTAAAATAACATCAGGTCCGAGCACGACCGTTCTCAGGTCTTGGATGGCATCGGCTGCACGCTGGACACTCACAGACGCGCAACGCGCCAACTCCTGCGGGAGCATCCAGCCCAGTCCTCTGCCACCCAGCACGTCCCCGATCCTGGTCACCCCGGCAGCCACAGCCCTCCTCTCCGCCAACCATTGAAAAGGACGGAGGGGCGGATTCCTGAGCAGCGGGCTCTCTGACGATAGCCGCTACTCCTGACGGGGGAGAGCTGCGTCGCGAGGCAACCATGTTCCAGACTTTGATCAGGTCCTAGTAAAAGATGGGCAATGCCTGCAAGGAGCCACCAAGGCCCCTCTGCTCTATAAACAGGAGCTGCACATCATAGTTCAGGCCATGCACCTGACGGAAGAAATACGTCATCAGGTCACCCCATCTCGGAGGAGGCTCAACGTAAAAGGTATCGTTGCAGGTTCTGAAGGCAGAAAGTCGCCACCTGTGTGCGTAGGCACACTAGCGCCTGACCACCCTCCCTAAGCAGGAGACTCAGAACTGTAAACTGTAAATAAACCTATGTTCTGATGAGCAGTGTTCATGTCACTCAGATGTGAAACCTTGGTTCCTGCACTAGGTAAAGGCAGGTGTCTCAGTCCAGGGCCTCTTCCATTTGTGCAGTCTTCAGGCCAAAGTGATGTCCGTCCTCACGCTTACTGGACACATTACTGGTGCCTGCATCTCGATGGTGCTTGTCATTGCTGCCAGAATGTTGTGGGCAGGCATCACAGAGTTCCGTCATTCTGTGTGCTCTCAGCACCTTTAATGTGGGGCTGGCCCCCATCTCATCAGCATCTGTGACCGGTGACGCTGTGCTCTTGAAGGGGTCAGGTGCTGAAGGCTGACAACGGATCAGGTGCACTTAAAGTTGTGTGCCTTCGTGAAGATGACATCCATGACCTCATGGTTGCATTTATGGGTGGAGGCTTGTGATATCCCACAGAGGTCACCTGTGGAGCCCTGAAAGGTGCCACTGATGTAAAATTTGAGACCTGTGGTCACTTTCATGGTCATTGGCAGTGGATGCCCTCCATGTCCCCGTGGTGCCAAATCCTGCAGCAAATGGCAGATGTGACTGACCAGTTCCCTAGACATGCACTGTCTTTGGTGATACTGGTTCTTGGCCATCTGCAGGAATGAAAGATGTCTACAGACCCTGGGTCTAGCTAGGCGCCGAACAGTGACAGCTCACTGTGGCTCTACAGTGGCATATATGGGAGCCCCAGCTACCCCTTCTTCCTCTGCCCAGCCAGCCACCTCCTTGTTCTCTGCTCTTTCATTCCTGCTCTCTTTATGCCATGAGGCATACAGCTAAGTCACCAGGCTCCATGCTCCTATGTACACCTCCTGCAGGATGAAAGAGAGCAACGAGTCGGTTAGCTTGTGTGTTCTAAGAACCTCTCTTGGTTAAGGCTGAAGGCCCCTTAACGTATCCTGGAGAGTGCTGGCTACCACTTGGACGGCCAGAGTTTAGTACGCTGCGTGGCTGCCCGAGGCTCTACCCACCTCTGTCCCACTCCACCTGGCCAATTGGTGGCAGCTTCACTCAATGGACTGCATACTCTGCTCTCAGTTCAGGCACAGGTATTTTCCTAACCTGCACTGCAAGTCTGCATTGTTAGCTTGAACCATGGGGGAGGCTGGTCAAAACCTGAATGCTGACATTGCATGGGACTGTGAGTGCCTCCACCAGTGACAGCTCCATGGTCAGCTTTAGCCAGGAGATTGTATAACATGCCCAGTCGTCCAATTGTTCTGCAGTCCACTAAACCACTCATTAGTTTGCAGTTTGTGCCCAAGGGGTGAATAGTTCAGGAGCATTTGGTGGCAATTTCATGCCTCTGTGTTGCTTGAATGGACAGATAAGCTAGGGACCCAACCCCAAGTATGTCAACGTGGCTGCGTCTGAACAGTCTCAGGTACAGAGGACTGGTCATTTTATACAAGGTTTCCCTAATGTGTGTCCCTTTCCCACTACCCCCCACCCCGCACATGCTTGTGCACTACCATCAACTGCAGTGCAGCCTTGCTCCCACAACTCGCCTCAACTGCAGTGCAGCCTTTGCCCCTACCACAAGTCACTTCAACCGCAGTGCTGCCCTTACCCTTGGCAACTTGCCTCAGCCGCTGGGCAACCCTTGCCCCAGCACCACACTGTCAGCTAACCGTGAAAAAGTGACTTGCCTGTGCCCTTGCCTGAACTCACAGCGCCTGAACCTTGTTCTAAACTGCTGACTCCCATGCATGCCCACCGACAGTTAAGCAGCCTATTAAGGCCCTTAATGAAGTAATTGATTCAAATTTTTCACTGCCTGTCCAACTGTTGGATTGGCGGGCGGGTGGAAAAGCCAAACGGCCTTTGCATTTTTGGTGAAACCTCATCCACGGGTGGGATGAGGTTTCGAGCAGTGATTAAAAAAAGCTTTTTTGCACTCATCTCTAACATGTCCCTGCTCATGTGTCACATGAGGGAACATGTTATTTTAACATTTTTAGTACTTTTATTTTTTATTTGGAAAATCTTCAGCTCCCTGAGGCTGTAAATTAGCCAGCCAGCATGAAATTGCAGTTGGGGCCTGATCACGGGCGGCGGTCAGCTTCTGGACCGCTCCCGGGTCCGCCCGCCGAGCCCGCCTGCCCGACCAATGGAAAATCCTGGCCTTGGAAAGACCAGTACCCTGACTCATTCCAGAAGGAGTTCTCATTCAGTTTTGCTTCAGAGTTAGTTTGGGCACCAGATTTGACTCTGTGACAGCATCCAATACTCTGAGTCAGAAAGTTGTGATTTCAAACCCCATTCCTGTGACCTAGGACATAACCTATGCTGACATCTCAGGCAGAATTTTAAAATGATAGTTCCAGGCCAAATGGCAAGACTAGTATAGGGCTGGGAATCCACTGGGATCTGCAGTGGGCTTTGCAATGGCTTCTTACCTGAGTTGTGACATTATTGTCCTGCTCCTGGACTTCCGAACCAGAGAGGGTGTGCAGGATGACAAGCTGAATCCATTAAAGGAAGGATTTCTAATTAAAGGGACCTCAGCATGGGTCAAAAAGGCTCAGCTGGACATGGATTCCTGAGGCTGCAACAGCTACAGGAATTGGAGAGGAGATTTGGGAATCTTGGTCCCCAGGTCTCTCACTCTTATTGGAAGGACCTGATGTGGGAACTGAGGGATAAAATGGGGTGATCTTTCTCAAGGATGGAAGGAAGCGGTCAGCCTCTCAAATCAAGCAGGCATGCATGGAGGAAGTCATGGAAATCAGAAACAGGCATGTGGTCCCTCCAGGTGCACTAGAAGGATCTAGGACCTCAAGGGGTAGGAAAACTAAATGGCATAAAATTTTAAGGTATCAAGCCCCACATTCTGCGTTTGAAAGCATTCTCCTCAACAGCAGCACCTTGTACACCTTGTAGTTCTACTCATTCCCCTCTCTCCAGGCACCTCCTCACATACCCATTTGAACAGTTAACACTTACATTCACCAATATTCTATTGCCCCCTCATACCCATGCCTCACAATAACCCTCCACAACTGATGTCGTTCTCTCTTCTCCACACAATCCACTTCTAACGCATAACTCTCTGCTTTCTCTCCTTGCAGGAGAAGAGAACCATTACTTCAGGGAAAGACAGAGACCCAGGATGGCCTTTCAGTGACAACAACCTTGATGGCCACTGGCAATGAATGCCCACCTGGTTGACCGGATAGGATGACTTGTTTCAGGAGGCTGCAGATGTCAACAATAATCTGTCATGAAAACTTGAGCCTCTTGAGGTATTGGTGCTCACACATGTTGAGAAAACTGATCCTGCCTGCGTGAAATGCAGAAGAGGGAGGGATGATGTCCAATCCCAACCCAACATCACCGTTCAGGGATTCAAATCCCTGCCTAACCCAAGCCCACTTCACTTGCTTGATAAAATTCCCCTCCTTGAGAGCAGTACTGTAGGAGTGCTACACTGTCAGAGATGCCATCTTTCAAATAAGACATTAGATGAGCATAAAAGATCCCATGACATAATTCAAGGAAAGGCAGATGAGTTTTACTGATATTCTGGCTAATAGCCATTACTCACCATCATTACAATAGATTATCCGGTCATTATCTTATTGCTGTTCCTGGGATCTTGCTGGCAAACTGGCTGTCATATTTTCCTGCATTGCTGTAATGACTACTCTTCAAAAGCACTTCATTAGCTGCAAAATGGGGAGGCGGTGGCATAGTGGTATTTTCACTGGACTAATACTCCTGAGACCCAGGATAATGCTCTGGGGACCAGGGTTTGAATCCCACCAAGACAGATGGTGAAATTTGAATTCAATTAAAAACCTGGAATTAAAAGTCTGATGATGACCATGAAACCGTTGCTGATTGTTGTAAAAATCCATCTGGCTCACCAATGTCCCTTAGGGAAGGAAATCTGCTGCCCTTACCTGGTCTGGTCCACATGTGACCCAGACCCACATCACCGTGGCCGACCCCCAAATATCCTCTGAACAAGGGCAATAAATGCTGGCCTAGCCAGCGACACTGACACCCCATGAATGGATAAAAAAAAACACTTTGGAATGTCCTGAGGTCATGAAAGATGCTATATATATATTTTTTGCAAGTCTAGGGTAATGCAAAGTGTTTTCAGCTTTGTACGCACACTAAATTTGCAGATGTGTGAAAGCATCATTTCTGTAGAACTGGCTGCTTCTACATGCATCAAAGTTTTGAAACAACAAGCCTGTTGGAGCAGCTGGAATCACAACACACTTCTCAAAATATCCTAATGTAAAGCATTTCAAATACAGACTGCAAACTAATTTGGTAGGGGGTGTCACCAGGACGAAACATACCGGAGAAGCAATAAAGATAAATGCATTAAAGCATAGTTGAGAAATAGAAAGGATCAAACAAGGGGCATGAGGCAGTCTAAGATGGTTTTGAAATGCATGTACATAAATGTAGGTAGCATGATAATTGAGGTTGGTGAGCTGCAGGCACAATCTATCACATGGAATTATTATAGAATGGCAACAACAGAGAACTGGCTCAAAGAGGGGACGATTGAGAACTTAATATTCCTAGCTGCAAAATACTCAGGAAAGATAGGTAAGAGAAAAAAGGGGTGAATTGGTACTATTAATCAAAAAAACTGTTGCATCAGAAAGAGATAATACAGTTGGGGAGCCAAAAATTGAATCTATTGGGGTAGAATTAAAGAACAATAGAGATGCAATTACACTACTGGTATATATTACAGGTCACCAAATAGTGGAAAGGAGATGGAGGACCAAATTCGCCAGCAAACAGAAACAAAGATGCAAAAAATATGGGGTAGTGATAGTGTAGGACTTCAATTATCCTAATGTTGACTAGGGTAATAGTATAAACGGCAAAGAGAGGGAGAATGAATTCCGGCAATGTGTACAAGTGAACTTTCTTAATCAGTATGCTTCCTGCCCAACCAGAAAGGAAACAGTGATAGATCTATTTCTGGGGAATTAGACAAGGAAAATGGAGCATATTTCAACGGGGAAACAGTGATTATAACATCATCAGGTTTAGGATATTTATGGAAAAGGACAAGGAACATTCAAACGTAAAAATACTTAACTGGAGGATGGCTAATTTCAGTGAGCTAAAAAGAAATCAGGCTCTGGTAAATTGGAATCAAACTTAGTAGGCAAAATATCAATTGAACAATGGGAGGCTTTCAAAGAAGAGATAGTTTGGGTACATAGTGAACACATTCCTCCAATGGGGACGGAAGAGCTTCGAAAACTGAAGCTCTATGATGTAGAGGTTTTACCATTCCGTGAGATTGTGCCTGAGGTGTGATCTAACTCCATACACCCATCTGTTCCCCATATCCCTTAATACCTTTGGTTAAAGAAATCTAACAATCTCAGATTTAAAATTAATATTTGACCGAATAACATCAACTGCTATTTGCGGAAGAGAGTGCCAAAATTTTTAACACCTTCTGCATTCCTTAAGCTTTGAAATTCCAGGGAATACAACTCTATTTTTATGTACTCTCCTTGTAATTTTGGAGCCCAGGTATCATTCTAGTAAATATATGCTACACTCCCTCCAAAGGCAATATATGCCTCCTAACTTGGAGTGCCCAGAACATAGTACTCCAGGTTTGATTGAACCAATGCCTTGTATAGTTGTAGTATGACTTTTCCCTTTGCATTCTAGTCCTCTAGATAGAAGGCTACTTTGATTATTTTCTGTAACTATCCATGCCATTTTAATGATCTAGCTACATGGATCCCCCACATCTCTCTGAACCTCCATTGCTTCTAGATTTTTACCATTTAGAATGCACTCTGATCTATCCTTTTAAGGTCCAAAATGGATGACCACATACTTGTCTACACTGAAATCCATTTGTCACAGTTTTGCCCAAACATGTAATCTATTAATAGCTCTTTGTAACATTATACTCTCATTTACACTGCTTTACACCGCTTGACATGAGCTGTCTATCTTTTGTCGTTGCCAAACTTGGATATGTGACTGTCTGTGTCTTTACATCAGGAAGTGAATGGGAGAAAGGAACTTGGTGAAATTGAAATCATGAGGGAAATGGTATTGAAGAAACTGAAGGAGCTGCGGGCTGGCAAGTCTCCAGGTCCCGATGGACAACATCCTCAGGACTTAAAAGAGGTGGCTAATGAGGTAGTTGATGCACTGGTGTTAATTTTCCAAAATTCATTAGATTCTGGAAAGGATCCATCAGATTGGAAAGTAGCAATAACCCCTCTATTCAAGAAGGGAGGGATGCAGAAAACAGGAAACTAAAGGCCGGTTAGCTTGATGTCTGTCATGGGGAAATTATTAGAATCGATCATTAAGGATGTTATGTCTGGGCACTAGAAGAGCTCAAGGCAATCGGGAAGAGTCAGCATGGGCTTATGAAAGGAAAATCATGTTTACCAATTTATTGGAGTTGTTTGAAGGAGTAACATGTGCAGTGGATAAAGGGCAGCCTGTAGACATACTGTGCTTGGATTTCCAGAAGGCATTTGATAAGGTGCCACACCAAAGATTATTACGGAAAACAAAAGTGTATGGTATAGGGAGTAACATATTAGCAGGGATAGAAGATTGGCTGGCTGGCTGGCAGAATGCAGAGAGTATGCATAAATGGGTCTTTGTCTGTTTGGCAGGATATAATGAGTGGAGTCACACAGGGGTCTGTACTGGGGCCTCAACTTTTTATGAATTACATCAATGACTTAGATGAGAGGAGTGAAGACATGGTAACTAAATTTGCAGATGACACAAAGATAGGTAGGAAAGTATGTTGTGAAGAGGACATGAGGAGGTTGCAGATAGATATATATAGGTTGAGTGAGTGGACAAGGATCATTTCATACGGGTCTGCAGTGTGCACTCTGATCTTTTGGGAGGCTGACTTCTAATTGCCTGCCTCTGCTGTTCAATTCCAAGAGGGCTTGCGGCTAGAGATGGCCAGCAGCCCCACCTGGAGAGGGTGATGCTGCAGAGGTAGAAAGGAGGGAATGAGGGCACCTGAAAATGTAGGCACCCTTGGAAGTTTCAATACAATTCCAAAAGTAAAGAGGCCCGAAGCTAGTAGGGCAATCAGAGTGGAGGGAACCCTTTCTGAATAATTTGCTTCAGCTGCGAGTGAATCCTTTCTTCTCCGCAGCCTCATTATTGGGGCACGGTGTCTCCAGCTGTAATGACTCTCTGGCCTGCTGCCGGAAGGTCACCTCCATGAAGCTGTAAAGCTCTGTGCTCAGTGGAAGTTCACTTTGTCACAGAGAAGATCCTATGAAGTCCAACCCAAGACCCGCACCCCCATTCGTCCTTTGATTGGTCATTCTTGGCTGCTCACTGCTTCTGAGTGGGTAACTGTTGCTGTTGTCCACCCACCTTTGGCAAGATTGCTGGGAGGCAGGGATGCTTCGAGGCACCGATACAATGCTCTTATCTCTGATTACTCCTGGTCCTGCCTTCAATCCCACCTCCATTGGGTGGGAAGATTTCACCCTAAATGATCATTTGTTATCCGTCTTCGTTAAAGAGAGTGCTACCAATCTAGCAGCAAATGAGAATAGGTATCTAAATAGTGACAGGACTCAAAGTGTAAAAATCACCTGAATTGAATGGGATGCATCCTAGGTTATTGGGTGGCCATTGATGTAGTATCAGAGTATTGGAGGATTGCAAATGTTACACTCCTGCTAAAAGGGGGAAGGATATATACAAGCCTGCCTGCCTGAAGGTGATGGTAGAGAACTTTTGCAGACAATAATCCAGGACAAAATTAATGTTCACTTGGAAAAGTCTGGGATAATAAATCAAAGTCAGTACAGATATATTAAAAGCAAATCATATTTCACTAACTTGATTTAGTTCTTTGATGAAATTATGCAGGGCATTGATATGGTTGATGTTATATATGTTGGCATCCAAAAGGCACTTGATAAAGTACCACACAGAGACAAGTTAGCAAAATAAAAATCAATAGGATTACAGAGGCAGTGGCCGCAATTATATAAAATTGGCAAAGTTGAGAAATCAGAGAATAGTGGTGAATAGTTGTTTTGCCAGATGGGAGAGAAGTTCCCAACTAGACACAATTTCAAAGTCTGCTGATGACACAAAACCCAGAAACATAGTGAACAATGAGTGATATGTTTTGGTAGGAAGAAAGACATAAAGCAATATAGACTAAATGGTACAAAGTTAAAGGTTAAGTAAGAACAGACAAGTTGAGAAGGCTGTTAAAAAGCATATTAGTATAGGCATCAAGTACAAGATCAGGGAAGTTACGCTATAAAACACAGGTTAGGCTTCAGAGTATTGCATTCACCACACATTAGAAGGATGTAAAGGCCTTGGAAGGGATACAGAAGGGATTTACTGAATGGTTCCAGACTTCTGTTATGTAGAGAGCTGGGGTTATACTCCTTAGAGCAGAGAATGTTGAGAATAGATTTGATAGAGGTGTTCAAAATCATGGATAATTTTGATAAAATAAATAAGAAGGAATTGGTTCCAGCAGCAGAGAGGTCTAAACTAGAGGGCACAGATTTTAAGTGTTTATTTAATTTACTCTTTCATGTGATCTGGGTGTCAATCAAAAGGTCAGCATTTGTTGCCCATCCCTAATTGCCCTTGAACTGAATGGCTTGCTAGGCCATTTCAGAGGGGAGTTAAGAGTCAACCACACTGCTATGGGTCTGGAGACACATGCAGGCCAGACCAGGCAAGGATTTCCTTCTATAAAAGACATTAGTGAACCAGATGGGCCTCCACAACAATTGATGATAGCTTCATGGTCACCAGTACCGGGACTAGCTTTCAATTCCAGATTTTATTAATTGAATTTAAATTCCATCAGTCACTGTGGTAAAATCTGAACTAGTGTCCCCACAGCATTAGCCTGGGCCTGTGGGTTACAAGTCCAGTGACATTACCACTAGGTCACCAGAAAAAAGACCAGGCTGACATGATTTAGACATTTTTATGCAACGAGTTTTGATCTGGAATGCAATGCATGAAAGGGTGGTGGAAGCAGAGTCAGTAGCAACTTTAAAAAGACAATGGATAAATACTTGAAAGAGAAAAAATAACAGACTTATGGAGACTCAACAGAAGAGTGAGACTAAATAAAAGATGCTATCAAAGAGCTAACACAGGCAGGATTGGCTGAATGAGCTCCATCTGTGTTGATTCATTCTATGAAAGCCCTAGCCTGAGATGAGCATCAGGGCTCAGCTGCATTTTCTGACAATGATGCCTGCCCAGCATTGGTAGATGGGATTCACATTCCAGTGGGATCCATAGAAAGGGATAGAGGTGGGGAAATGGGGAAAGTTTGCAATCAGGGGAGTTGGCTATGTGGGGTCAGAGGGGAGGGCGGCAGTGCTTGCAGCACTGAAACCCAAGGGATTGTTGTGGGGCCAGGAACAACACCCCATTACCTCCTGGCGCAGCAGGAGCATTTATGAGTTAAAACTAATTTTGAAAACTTAAGCATGCCTGGGCCAATTGTGACCAGGATTCTTGCTGCTTTTGTTTTTTTACAGGAGAGTTGGAGACTGAGCCACAGAGTTAGAGACTGTACTGAAAAGTTAGAGACCGTGCTGGAGAAATGGAGACTGTGTGGGAGAGTAAGAGGTTATGCTGGAGGGTTAGAGACTGGGCTGTAGAGTTAAAGACAGTGCAGGAGGATTAGAGACTCTGCTGGAGGGTTACAGACTGTGCTGGAGGCTTGGAGTCGATGCTGGAGGGTTAGAGACTGTATTGCAGGGTTAGACATTAAGTTGGAGTGCTAGTTACAGTGCTGCAGTTAGAGGCTGTGCTGGAGGGTTAGAGGCTGTGCAGGAGGGGTAGAGGCTGTACTGGAGGGTTAGAAACTGAGTTGGGGAGAATTAGAGACTGTGCTAAAGAGTTACAAACTGTGTTGGAGAGTTAGAGACTGTGCTGGAGGGATAGACACTGTGCTGGAGGGATAGACACTGTGCTGGAGGGATAGAGATGGTATTGTAGGATTAGATGCTAAGTTGGAAAGTTAGAGACTGTGCTAGAGAGTTACAAACTGTGTTGGAGATTTAGGTACTGTGCTGCTAGGTTAGAGACTGTGTTGGAGGGTTAGGGATTGTGCTGGAGTGTTAGAGGCTGTATTGGAGGGTTAGACACTGAGTTGGAGAGTTAGAGACTGTGCTAGAGAGTTACAAACTGTGTTGGAGAATTAAAGATTGTGCTGGAAGGTTAGAGACTGATCTGGAGAGTTAGAGCTTGTGCTGGAGAGTTAGAGACTGTATTGGAGATTTAGTGACTGCATGGAGAGTCACAGACTGAGGTGAGGTTAAAGATTGTGCTGGGGTGTTCGAGACTGTGTTGAAGAATCAGAGATTGTGCTGGAGAAATAGAGGCTGTGTTGGAGAGTTAGGTACTGTGGTGCAGAGATAAAGACTGTGCTGGAGGGTTAGGGACTGTGCTGGAGAGTCAGAGACTGTGCTGGAGGGTCAGAGACTGTGCTGGAGGGTCAGAGACTGTGCTACAGTCTTAGGAATTGTGCAGGAGGGTTAGAGACTGTGTTGGAGAGTTTTAGACTGTGCTGGAGGGAAAGGGACTGTGATACAGGGTTAGGTCCCGTGTAGGAGGGTTAGAGACTGTGCAAGAGTGTCAAAGACGGTGCTGGAGGGTCAGAGACTGTGCTACAGGATTAGGGCCCGTGTAGGAGGGTTAGAGACTGTGCTGGAGCAGTAGAAACTGTGCCGGAGTGTTCGGGACAGTGCTGGAGGGTTAGGGACAATGCTGGAGGGTTAGAGACTGCCTTGAGGGTTTGGTCCTGTGAATGTGCTGGTCGGAGGTGATTGATTGAGCGGTTCTTATTCAGGCCTGTGTTTAGTACCATGTGCACATCCTGATGACATCACAGGTTCTGCCACTGCAATGAGTTCCTGAGTCCTCTGAAATGGGTGGTCTTCACCAACATCCTGGGGTCACCATTGACCAGAACTCTATCAAAGCCCTTCATGACCTTGAATGTCTCAATTAAATCTCGCCTAAACCATCTCTGTGCTAAGGAGAACAATTCCAACTTCTCTAGTCTGTTCAGATAACTGAATTTCCACTTCCCTAGTACAATTTTAGTAAACCTCCTCTCCATCTTTTCGAAAGCCTTCACATCTGTAGTAATTACTGTTTCATGTACTGTGTAATGTACCTTTAAGAATAATACTTGTTAGGAAGACCACATGATCTGTGCTACCTCCGCTGTGTAGTGATAGAATTGGAATTGAAAGCACACATGTAGTTGCTGCTGAGTATATTGTAAATAAACTTAAAGCTTCCACCCAAGAAGTGTCTGCTGATCAACTCGTTCATTTATTGTACAACTTGCCACCCTACAACAAACTGGCAATGAGGATAAAACAGGATTGAACAGAAGAAATCAAGTTAGAAAGAAATCGACACTGTACCTCACCCAGCGATTGTAAGTAGCAAGCTCCGTTAGAATTGAAGAAGCTTTCCTCTCAAAGTGCCACTATTTGGGAGAATTGGTCCTTTTGAACATGCCACAGACAACTGGTCTCAACACATAGAGAGGAATTTCTCGAATGAAGAGCATAGTACACAGCTAACTATGGTGGCCTGGGATGGATGGTGAAATAGAGAGTTTAGCGAAGCACTGTGTGCAATGTCAGCTACTGCAAGAGTTGCCAGTGACAGCTCCATTACACCCATGGGAGTGGCCAGGTAGACCTTGGGTGTGGTTACATATTAACTACATTGGACCTTTCCTAGGAACAATGTTTCTGCTCATTGTCGATACCCATTCAAAATGGTTGGACGTATATGAGCTTAAGTTACCAACGTCAGCCGCTACAATTGAGAAACTACAGCAGAGTTTTGCCATTCAGGGACTACCAGAAGTAGTTATTTCCAATAATGGCATTTACAAGTGCTGAGTTTCAACGATATATCAGTCTCAACAGTATCACCCATATGTAAACTGCACCATACCACCCTTCATCAAACGGGCTAGCCAAAAGGGCGGTTCAAACGCTCAAGGTAGGCATGATAAAGGTAACTGGTGATTCCTTGGCAAGCAATCTAGCATGCATTCTTTTCCATTGCAGGGCTACCCATCACACAACGGGTGTCACACCTGCGGGGCTATTGTTGAAACGCTGTTTCAGGACGAGATTGCACTTAATAATGTTGAATTTAGAGGGGATGGTGGAAAGGAATCAGGGAAGCCAGAAAACTAGACACAACTGGCATAGTTGTGAGAGGAAATTTACCGTGGGAGCAGGTATATGTGAAAACTTTTGAGGATGGACCAAAGTGGTTACCGGGTGAAGTATGTGTGGTGACTGGACCTCTATGTTACCACATGGAGGTGGAAGGCTGGATCATTCGTAAACATGTGGACCATTTGAGGAAGAGAGAGACAAATCACTAAGATTTGGTTCTACCAGTGATCATGACTGGGTCTGCATTTCCTGTTGAGAGTACTCAACCCAGGACTGACATGTCTGACGTTCCTGTAAGAGTTGAGGATACCGAACTGCAAGTGCTCACCGAAGCACCTGATGTTCAGGCAACTCCAGAAAAAGGAAGTTCCTGACAAAGAATCTGAAGTTGTGGAGTTGCGACATTCCACATGTACCAGTAAACCACTTGAAAGACTGAACATGTAAATTCCTTACCCAGTGTAAATATTGTCTTGAGAAATATGTACTTATAAATAAATATACGTATAGCCGATTTAAAAGGAGAGGAATGTAGTAATTATGATTTTATTTAGTGTGTAATGAACCTTTAAGAATAATACATTTTAGGAAGATCAAATGATCTATGGTAACCAATAGCTACCTCAGCAGTCATTGTAGAGATAAAGTTGGAGTTGAAAGCACACATGTAGTTGCTGCTGAGTATATTGTAAATAAACTTAAAGTTTTCACCCAAGAAGTACCTGCTGAACAACTCCATCATTAATAGTACAATTGGACTACCCTACAACAACATCATTTCTGAACTGTAATGCCCAGGATTGGATACAATACTCCAGCTAAGGCTTAACCAACAATTTATGCAGCATAGCTTCCTTACCTTTTGTACTGTAAGGCCTGGAGCTTCCAATAATTTGTGTTGGTTTTTTAAATTAGCCAAAATAGTGTAAATGATCACACACTTCTAAGCACATCTTACAATAAGCATAAATTGAGTCACTGCAATTTCTAATGTTTTTAAAAAATGTTGTGCTGGAAGTTGGCCCCAGCCACAAACTGGCTAAGCTCTCAGATCAAAGTAATGAGCATGGTTAATTTCCACTGATTGTGTCTGTTTGTGATCACTTCAGGAGACTTTTCAAATACCATTTTTGCTTATAAAAAGGCATTCTTAGTTGGCACCACTTAAAAGACTTCAAGGGCAGGATTTTCCCTCCGTCTGGTGGGTGGGCCCGGGATGGCTGCAAAACGGACTGCCGCCCGCGACCAGGCCCTGAACGTGGCTTCGCACTGGCTGGCCAATTAACAGCCAGCCAGTGTGAAACGCGCACTGAGAGCCTCAGTGCTGCTGAGGTGAGGGTGGAAGGAGCACAAGCGCTAAAGTCTGCGCATGCGCGAGGGGCCGCGCACCGAAAGCTCCCTGAAGGCACAGAACTTCCTCAGGGTGCTGAAGAATTTTACAATAAAAAATAAAGATTTTAAAAATAAGGGAAGCATGTCCCCACATTTGACTGAGTCACATGAACATGAACATCCTAAAAATGATGTTTAAAAATTTTTATTTTTTAAAAATTATTGTTGGAAACCTCATCCCGCATGTGGATGAGGTTTCCTAAAAAATGTGAAGGCTGCCTAGCTTATTCGCCTGCTCGCCAACTGTAAGGTTAGATGGGCAGCGAAAAATACAAATTTATTGCTGGTTTAATGGCCTTACTAGGCCTCGTAATTATCGGTGGGCGTGCTACTGGCTCTTGCGTGCGCCCGCCGACTGAAATATCACGCACTATTTTACTTCCAATTGGGTCAGGTGTGCGACTGCCTGCGTGACGTAAAATTCTGCCCAAGTAATAAACAGTATTTTGCTTACCAAAAAACTGACTATAGTACACCAATGCACCTAGTTAATGGTTCTCTAGTTTTTAAAAATCATTTTCAGTGATTTAAAAACAAGTTATTCACAGGAATTGGACCCATTTTTAGCTGCATTAATAAAATGGCACCGGATTATGACTCTTAGGGCAGAATCTTGGGCTTGGCGAGCAGGGGCAGGGTCCGCACGCCGAGGTGTAAAATGACGCAGGGTGAGGTCGGGAGTGTGTCCCGATGTCACCGCGCGTCATTTGGATTTTCAGTTCAGCAGGCAAGCAGCCGAGTCAGTTGCACGCCTGCCGAACTGTCAAAGGCCTATTAAGGCCTGTTAAAAAGCAATTAAAGCAATCAGCTGAGCTGCCCGTCCAGACTTAAGGTTGGCGGGGGGCAGGCAAAGAGCCCAGGTGGCCCTTGCATTTTTCATGGAATCTCATCCACGGGTGGGATGAGGTTTCATGAATAATTTAAAATTATCAGAAATTAATGCACATGTCCCAGCTCGTGACAGTTTCACATGAGGGGACATGTCATTAAATTTTTTTTGACACTTTATTAAACTGTTTAAACTTAAAACAAATCTCCCTGAGGCATGCGAAAGAGCGCACTCCCGACTCAGGCAAAGCACCACCCCCCCCCCCCCCCACTTACTCGCACAGGGAGCACATAGCGCTTCCAGGTGCGCGTCATGCTGGGTGGGCCTTAATTGGCCCGCCCACATAAAATTGCATCGCCCAGCCGATCGGGGGTGCTGATTGGATCCGTGCCTGCCCCCCTGCGCAACCTCGCCCCCTTCAGGGAGAAAATTCTCCACTTAAAAGCATCAATGAATAGCTTCCAATGCATGGACAATCACATTCTATGACACTACTGATTCATGGAAGATTTAATGGGATGTATTTAATGGAGGTGATAGTGTCTCATCCACTGGCTGGAGAGCTGGTGAGAACCTACTGCATTTTAGGAAGGCCCACCAAATTAAGTGCCACAGCTCTATTCAAAGGCAGTGCCACCAAGGAGGTGATGGCTGCTCCTGGTTGAAAACCCACCAAAGACCCAGGATCATCGCTGGACCCCAAGCCATAGCTAAGTGGCGTCACAGGCGAGGCAGGAGAGGGGGGTTGGCAGCAAAGGAAGGGGCTGGCTCTCAATGAGAACCCCACTCCCAACGCCGGTCCCTCGACCAGGCATTGAGTGCCTTTAAATGAGGGAACCCCCATGGACTCCACACACAGATTTATTTGTCATGCTGCCCTCATGGCAAATGCTCCACCCACCACTGGGTTAATATCAGCCTTGGTGGGATGAGGCCCTTAAGTGGCCATTAATTGCTCACAGACCTTCCTGCCATGGACTTAATCAGGATGGGGTTAGAAGGTGGTGGGGTCCCCAGCTGCTATCCTCCTACCTGAATATCACTTGCAGCTCTAATTTCACTTACAGCAAAGTGCCGAGGATGGAAAATCTTTAGAGGTTTTAATTGTGCTTTCAGATTTTGAGGAGAAAGCTGAGTTTATGAATGCACAATAAGGCTGACGCAACACTATCTATAGTTTTATCTCCACACACATTCTCATTTTATATTGAGATTAGTCAGCAAAATGCCTTTTTGACTTGCTTTGCACTGACTTGACACTTCTGGTGCAGATTTTCCTGGGATGAAACACTTTAGTGCAGAAGCCTCCTGATTTGACTGCAGTTGTGGCCACAATCCATCATTCACATCACAACGTCAACAAAATTCAATCACACAATGATAGAGAAGGACAGATTTTTCAATTGTGCATTCCTGGTGAGGAGTCCATCAAAATGAATGAACAGTAAAATCATGGAAATCGTGTTATGATTTCCTCAGTTGTGCTCTTGCATGCAAGGCTCCTTAATGGAAGCTCAGTTTGGAAAATCCACCCTTATATGTCTGTAAGGTTGATTTGGCCTGGCAAAATTTCAAAGCATTGAACACAGTAATGAAAGGCAACTGAGAGATACCATTAACTACTCATATATGTGTCTTGATAAGCATTTAAAATTGAGGTGAAATACATTGAATAATGCTATCCTTTAAGTATTTAAATGTAATTTGTCAAATAGCAAGCTGTTGTACATTCAATGCCAATAGGCTACACTGTCAGAACCACAAGAGGAGTTTTCATGGTGTCAGTAGGTTTTATTCCTTAAACATTAAATAGTTGGCTTTCTTCAAAATGATTAATGTTGGAGTTGAAATGCATACCTTGGTATAAAAACTGAAAGTTAATTAGCAAAACTCATTGCATCAGCAACAACTGAAATTTACGTAGAAATGCCCCAGATCAATAAGTCAATACAAAATTGTAAAGAACAATTAATATTTTAACATGAGTGCAGTTTGTTTCAGCTTCCAAATTTTAAACAATTGAGTAATAAAGAGACAGTAAGGAATCTTAAGTTTCTACTTTAACTTGGGGTGCAAATAGGATGAATGGGTGCAGGAAGCCCGCATTACCTGACAAGCATAAGGCCTGGTTGCTTGTAACTGTCTAGACCTGTTGAGCCAATCACATCAGGAATCAGGAAGCTTTGTCTCGTGATGTGCACCTATTTAAATGTGAACACACCCCTTAAAACATGGCTGCAATCCCAACTTTGAATTTCAGTTCAACAGTGCTGAGAAACTGTCCCCAGGTTTCCTGATGTTTGCCTGGAGGCTCTATTGCAGAAGGTCAGGGTAAGACGGAGGTACTGTTCCTCATCAGCTGCACGATCATTTCCAGGGCCACACTTGTGCAGTGCTGGGCAGCTGTATCTGACAGGGTCGGTGCCACCAGCATCATCCCCAAGACCTCAGATAGTAAAAGATCTCACAAGAGCTGCAAAGATCAGTAGAGCTCTTCAGCTCTCTACCTCTCTCAACAACACCTGACAATGCTTCTTTTATTCCCTCCCATCACGTGCAACAATTCCCTCCCATTCACTTTCCATCACATCAGTCAGCGTACAATCACAAATGCTCACTGAAACACCTCTCTTTCTCATTCCAAACAAACTTAGTTCTTTCTTTGCTCTTACAGCACACATGAACATTGTTCTCTTCTTCTCTCACAATTCCTGGTTTAGCAATGCCTCATCCTTGTTTTCAAACTCCTCCATGTCCTTGTCCCTTCTGAGATCTGTAAGGTCTTCCAGCCCCACAGAATCACAGAGTGCAGAAGAGGCCCTTCGGCTCATCACGTGAGTAGCACCTGACCTACCTACCTAATCCCATTTACCAGCACTTGGCCCATAGCCTTGAATGTTATAACATGCCAGGTGCTCATCCAGGTACTTTTTAAAGGATGTGAGGCAACCCGCCTCCACCACCCTCCCAGGCAGCACATTCCAGGCTGTCACCACCCTCTGGGTAAAAAGGTTCTTCCTCAAATCCCCCCTAAACCGCCTGCCCCTCACCTTGAACGTGTGTCCCCTCGTGACTGACCCTTCAACTAAGGGGAACAGCTGCTCCCTATTCACCCTGTCCATGCTCCTCATAATCTTGTACACCTTGATCAGGTCGCCTCTCAGTCTTCTCTGCTCCAACGAAAACAACCCAACTCTATCTAGTCTCTCTTCATAACTTAAATGTTTCATTCCAGGCAACATCCTGGTGAATCTCCTCTGCACCCCTTCCAGTGCAATCACATCCTTCCTATAATGTGGCGACCAGAACTGCACATAATACTCCAGCTGTGGCCTCACCAAGGTTCTATACAACTCCAACATGACCTCCCTACTTTTGTAATCTATGCCTTGATTGATAAAGGCAAGTGTCCCATACAATCTTCAAGATCTCTGTACTCCTCCAATTTTGGCCTCTCAAGCCCCCCCCGATTCTAATTACTCCACCATCAGTGGCCATGCCTTCACCTGCCAAGGACTTAAACTTTGGATTTCCCTCCCTAAACCTTTCCATCTCTCTACCTCAGTTTCCTCCTATAGAACACACTTTAAAATCTAACTCTTCAAACAAGCTTTTGGTCAACTGTCCTAATACCTCCTTATGTGGCTCAATACAAGCCCCATGATGGGAATCTATCAGCCTGGCCTTCCATGATTCTCATGACTCTGCCTGAGCCACTTTTCTTTGCAGCTTCTCACTCTCCTTGGTGAGGGCTCAGCCTCACGTTTGTGTTATAATGCTCCTGTGAAGTGTTGGGAAGTTTTGCTACATGAAAGGTGCTAAATAAATGCAAGCTGCTGCTCTCACATCCTGGCACTTGTACAACCAGAAACACCTTCAAGCACTGCTTCCTCACTTCACACTAAATATACTTCCCTTTACAGTCGTCACCTTCCCATCCTCATTCTATCTTGCCTCTTCTCCAGTTCTCGACATATGCACTATGTACATAAACCCGACACATCTCCATTTACCTTTTCCACAGTCACTCACTCTCAGCCTCTCCGCAGCACAGATCAGTGCATGATGTGAGAAAAAGGGTCAAGACTGTACCCAACATAATAGCCCTCACCAAGGAGCGCGAGAAGCTGCGAGGAATAGTGGCCCAGGCAGAGTTATGAGAATCATGGAAAGCCAGGCTGATAGCTTCCTAACGTGGTGCTTGTGTCTCTTCCAAGGTTATTTTAACTCAACCTATCAACATATCCTTCCATTCTATTCCTCCTCTTGTACTTATATAGCTTCCCTTTAATTTACTTGTAACTCTTCATTCATCTCAGCGAATATTCATCAGGATTTACAATTCTCAAGACTACCTATTAGTGCCCAGAATCTCCTTGTAATCATCGCTCTTTTTCTCTTTCCTCATGGTTTTTATCAGCAGCAAAAGGCTCCTGAAGGTGACATCTTGATTGAGGAAAACCTCCTGAGGATGGCACCTTCATCAGTTTCATTATTTCCAAGAAATAAGTTAGATAGAGAGCTAGAGGGGTTCTGCATATGCCAAAACACCACATGTAAGTGAGCAGTGGTAGATCCTGATGGTATCTGCCAGGGTGCAGCTTGCTGGAGGACAAAGTCCTTTCCCAGTTCTGCTGAGCTGAATGGAGATGAAGATTTCAGGGTCCAGTTAGGCAAAGAAATCTGTTGCTGCACAATACCTAGTTATACTAGGTAATGGAAGACTTGCCAAAGAGTTTCAGTACTGTGTCTGAAAGGGTGATTGAGACAGTTACTGGTCTGTGTCACATCATCTCATATGGAATCAAGCACTTTGCTGAATTCCTTGAAGCCTGGTCTCATCAAGGGAGCTGGTCTGACTAGGCTTTGCAGCTTTGGGAGAAGCACAAATGGCTACCATGAAAGATGTCCACTTTTAATAGGTTAGTAAACTGAATAGATTGGAGCTTTCAAGAAGTCACTGATCTTCTGGAGTTTGAACTCTCACAGATCTCACAGTGGTGAGCCCCAGAGGCAGTGGTGAGATGTAGTAGGATATATTGCCCTCTCTAGGAGTCAGCATAACTGCTCATCTTCCCTCCCTCAACCAACTCCCAACATGATGGCAGCAGTAACATGGGCCAGCCTGGAGGGTAGCAGCTGAGGTGCAGCAGACTGCATCCTGTTTGTATTATGCTCGAGGATCAGAAATCATTGGCTACGACTATCTCAATGATCCTAAGGTGAAGAATAGCAGCCTTCCAGCAGCTTTGTTGAAGCCAATGGGGCAGCACCTCATTGGAGTGGCAGAGTTAGGAAACCTTCGAACAAAGGCAACATGGGTATATCCCTTGGTTGAGAAATGAATGGAAGGCAATTATTACATTTGTCAAGAAACTTTTATCATATCAACTTTTTCACATTTGGCACTTTGTCTGGAGGGTAGCTTTAATGTCAACTTCTGAGCCAATATATCACTCATAAGGAAATTGTTTGAATTTTCCTTCAAGCAGAATTAAGGAAGTAATGAAGTATGTAATAAGGACTGTTAATGCAGAGGGGAGGGCAATGGGCAGGTTAGCAGATTGCTGAAGGATTAACTTAAAATTACAGAATTGTTAAAGAACAGGAGGCCATTCAGCCCATCATGTCCTTACTGGCTCTTTGCAAGAGCAACTCAGCTAGTCTCACTAACCTCCTTTTCTTTGTTATCCTCCTGAAGATAATTAAGTCTGGACAAGGGAAGCCTGTCATTTGTTGCGAATCTCTGAGCCCCTTCCTTTAAGCACTTGAAGACCTGAAGAAAAAGTGGTTGGAATAGCACAGTGAAGTAGCTCTTTGGTGCTTCAACATGCTGTGCTGTGGGGTTGGCAGAGACGTAGGTCCTGCTTGCAGCTGATATTAGGGAGCAGTTATTAAGTCCAATGGTGAACATCTAAATTTAAATACACAGTGGTTAAATACTGCAATCATTAAAGAACCCTGGGTTAATTACTGTATTTCTGCTGGGATTCATTCTGCTAGATTCAACAACTTTGCAAGTGCAATTTCCCAAAAATAAAATCAATGTTCACTGATTAAACGTGGATGGTCCAGATATAAGTAGATGCAGAATAAAGTTAAATTTAATATAATTGCTTTCAGCTCCTTGCCAGTTATTTTTGTGCAGGTTAAAGTTCTCTTTAAAACAATGGAAGTGATGATGATCTGGTTGCAGTTTTAGTAATTGAATAATCATGACCTAAATCTGCCGGTTGCTGGATCATCAGAGAACGGATGTATGATTGAGATGCATGTTGGGACCCTGTGAAAGTCCTGATCTGGTGACCTATGTGGGAATTGCCCGTGAGGTTTAAACTTCCGATGGGCAAATCCCCTGCTCCCAGGGCAAAGTTCTCCAACTTTGAGCTAGAGTCGGAGATTTCTGATGGTTCCGATGTACTTAACTGGATAGTTACCCAGGTAATATTAGACAGATTAAAATCTAGCGTAACACCTGGGTAACTGCACAACTGACCCTCCAATCACTCACATTGACCCCTGTGACACCCCGACCACACAACTACATCCCCAATCAGCCGACGACCTCTTCAGCCACCTGTTTACCCCGACCCAACCTGACCCGACTGCCTCCTGACCACACCCAACTAGCCCCTGACTTACCTCCGACCTAACCAGACTACTCCCTAAACTGACCTGACTACCCCCCCGACCAGAACGCCCTCCTTACCTGACCCGACTACCCCTTAGACCCAACTACCGCCTCACCTACCTGCCACCTCAACCACACTACCCACATCAACCCCTTACACACCTCACCCCCCTGCCTCCTCACCCAGATGCCACCTCACCTACCTACTAGCCCACCCACGTACCACCTCACCCCTATCTCACCTTACCTACCCACCCACTTACCCACCTCACCACCCTACCCACTGACACACCTATCCACTTACCTCATCCATCCGACCACCCTAGCCATTCATTCATCCACTCACTCATTCACTAACATTCAAAGTAGATATTTAAGATTACTTTATGGCAGCTGATGCTGCAAAAAAGATGCTGCGAAAAAGGTCCTGTCTTCCCCCTGACTTTACTCCGCTTCGATGGAGCTCTCCGAGGGGCTGTGCTCCGCAGTTCTGGAAGGTCCCGGAAGAAATGCAAAGCAGTGTCTGGTTGAAGGGATTTTCCGGCAAAGTGGCAATCTGACAATCCTCGGGAGATCGGTGCCCATGTGTGGAACAATTTAAACAAATGATGAATGCTAACCTTTCACTAAATGGGGCCTAGGCTGGCTCCATTCCATGCTATCAATTGTCATAAAATGATCAATTCCAAATTAAAAGTTTGGATTATCTTCAACTGTTTTTCAGTGGCCTTTACATCCCTGGAGGGTTCATTCCTTTTTTTAAATTTTTGTAAACAATTTAGACTTGGGTCCTGGGAGCAGCAATTGTAATGTTTGCAGATGATACAAAACTTGACAAAGTAGTAAATAGTGATGAGGATAGTTATAGATTTCAAAGCGACATAGATAGGATAGTGAAATGGACAGAAGCATAACAGAAGTTTAATGCAGAGAAGTGTGAAGTGATACGCTTTGGGAGGGCTAATATGGAAAGACACAATATCAATGGCATGATTTTGAAAACTGTAGATGAACAGAGACCCCTTGGTATCGATATACAAATCTTTATAGGTGGCAGGCCAAATTGATAAGATGGTTAAAAAAGCATAAGGATTACTTGGGACAGAATATAAAAGCAAAGAAATCATGCAGGATACTTTATAAATCACTGGTTATGCCTCAGCTGGAGTATTGTGGACTATTCTGGGCACGACACTTCAGGGATGTAAAGGCTTTAGAAAGGCTACAGAGGAAGTTTAGCAGGATATTACCAGGGATGAGGGACTTCAGTTATGAGGAGAGGTTGGAAAAATTAGGACTGTTCTCCTTGGAACAAAAAACAGTTAAGCGGTGACATAATAGAGGTTATAATGACGGTGAGAGATTCTGATCGGGTAGCGGAGATGAAATATTTTTTCTGGCAATTGGATCAATAATCAGCAGTTATAGGTCTAGAAACACTGAAAAATATCTAGAGGGGAGATGACGAGAAATCTTTTCCATTCAGAGAGTTATCAGGGTCTAGAATACTTTACCTTAAAAGTTGGTGGAAGCAAATTCCATAAATAATTTTAGAAGGGCAGATACTTGAGAATGAGGAACTTAAAGGGATTTGGGCAAAAATTTGGATGTGGGACAAGGCAGGAAAAGTCTTCCAAAGAGACAACACAGGAACGATAGGTTAATTGGCCTCTTCCTGTTCTGTAATTTTCTACAATTCTATGGTTCTATTGTAACTTACATTTTGTCCATTAATTTTATGTCATGAGTATTTTTTTGAAACATGCCAAAATATCAGCTAGTTCTGGTATTTTATAATATATGATGTTGCAAAATTATAGAATCCTATGCTTAATTATTCACCAGATGTTAGTTGTTAGGTTCTGGTGTCGTTAACAGGTCAGACATAAGGAAGTTGCAGATTTAGTCACTGTATCACCATCACGTAGCTGAGAAGTTTATGGTTCAGAATGCAATCTGTCTTGTTGAATAGAATCAACCTAGTAGAAAAACGTTATAAATTCCGTCAAAGCAGGGATGGATGAGTACATTATCAGTTGTACTTTAGTGCAGTGGTGTCATGGAAGCTGCCATGTATATAAGCTGGCTCCAGAGACCCTATTTTCCCTCCTTGCTCCTAAAATAAGGATAAATAGGCAACTAAGTGCAAATTTTAACTCTAACAAGGTACAGCACAGATACCAGGAAATCCTGCCATGCAGTGTGGCAAACAGGACAATTCACCATAAAACATAAATGCACTGCCGCCATCCTTCTGACGACAGCATGAATGTGCACATAATCAAAAGATGGTTTCACCAGATGAAAGTGTGGGACTTCAATGATAATGACAACACAATCCAAGTAGGCAGTGAAGCTCTTGTACATATACCTGCCATCCAAATAACTCCTAACTGCTAATCTCAAAATTTCCTCATCGTAATGATGGAGAAAAAACTTGAGACATTGATATGCCAAAGATCATTACATGGAAAATCAAACAGAAAATTCATAAGTGACAAGAGGATTAAGGTCTGTTTCAAATGAGCATCATCAGAACAGGAAGAGACCATTCCAACCATTGAGTCCATTTCACCTTTCAATTAGATCATGGCTGATCTGTACATCAACTCAATTACCCACCTTTGATTCACATCCCTTCATAACCTCACCCAAGAAAAATCCATCAATATCAATCTTAAAACAATTCAATAAATGCAGGATCTAGAGTCTTTTGAAGGGCAGAGTTACAGATTTATACTACTCTGCATGAAAAAAAGATGCTTCCTGATTTCATTCCTAAATGTCTCTTAACTGAACGTCATCTGCAAATTTGGTGATACAACTTTCTATTTCTTCATCCAAGTCACTTATATAAATAATTAAAAGTTGAAGTGTTAGTACAGGTTCCCTGGGGAGTATAACTTCCTGCACCCTGTCAAACAGTACTTGTCCTGGTAAACATTTATGTTGATACTGAATATAAAAGCAGAAAGGGGATTCTGCTCCCCAAAAAAACTGAGACTTGATGCATAAAAATTCACCAAAAAGAGAAAGATTCTGATCAGTAAATGAACAGGAGATTCCTTTTGCAACATGCCTGAAAAGTATAGCATTGACTACCCTCTGAGATAGCCCTTCAGTTACTGTTATGTACCTTCCTTGCCATTCATCATTGCAAGGTTTACAATATAGTATTAACACACCAGTATAGTACTAGCTGTGTGGAATGAACTCCTTCTCAGGGTTAATGCCATGCAGAGAGTTTTTTTTTAAACAAAATCACCACACCATGACATGATGATCATCATATATTGAGATATTACATTGTCACACTCTTGACATTAATTTATGAAGTCTTTGAGCAAGTGGGGTAACCAGCAAGACACAGCAGCTCCAGTGGACACAAATGTGAAGGTCACTATGAACTAGTGCACTAGAGCACCGTCTGCAGCCTCCCATTACAAATAAAAGTTACGATATTTATAGAACTGAACCAGACATCCTTGCAAGTAGGAACTTCTGGTTTCCATTAGGAGACACGTATTAATGAAATACATTTTGCTTTTATTTTAAGATTTTCAGTAAATTGTTATTCCACCTACCAAGTCTAAAAATAGACCCAATTTCTGCACATAATGAGCTTAGTTGGCTTTTAAAACTTTGTAAGCTGATCTCCTGCATTTCATTATTTTCATTTAATCTTCTGAAAGTTATACCAGAAATTAGTTAATCCAATTTAATGTATTCATATTGATATATTTGAGTTTTTATTTGAAAATTCTGTTCCCAATCAACCACTACATCAAAACAATGTTGTCATAGAGCCATAATTGCATAGGAGGCAATTTGGCCCATTGAGTCCATGCTCTCTCTCTGAGCAATCCAGTCAGTCCCATTCCCCTGCTCTACCCCCGTCATCCAGCAAGTTTATTTCCCCCAACAGCCGATCCAATTTCCTTTTGAAATCATTGATCATTTTCACTTTCACAAACTTTTTAGGCACCAAGTTTCAGGTCATTAACCACTTGCTTTGTAATCCTAAATCTGTGTGCCTTCGTACAATCAGCTAATGGGAAAAGCTTTGCTTTGTCTATTTTATCTAAACCTGTCTTAATTTGTACATCTCTATCAAATCTCCCTTAAGCTCCTTTGTTCCAGCTTCTCCAACCCAACCTTATAGTTACCTGGTCCGGATGGCTAGTATCGCAAGTTGCTAAGGGAAGTCAGTATGGAGATAGCAGAAGAGCTTGCCATAATCATTCAAACTTTCCTAGATACAGGAGGAGTGGGAAGTGACAAATGTGATGCCCTTATTCAAGAAAGGGTGTAAGGACAGTTCTAGTAACTACAGATTAGTCAGTTTAACACCAATGCTGGGTAAGGTTTTAGAAACAATAGTCAGGGAAAATCTTAACCGGCACTTGGAGACATTCAAGATAAGTGAAGAGAGCCACACGGGTTTGTAAAAGGCAGATTGTAATTGACTAATCTTATGCATTTTTTGCTGAAGTGATAGAGAAAGTTGATGAGGGGAATCTGATGGATGTTGTCTATTTGTAGTTTAGCTTATAGCTAAAATCCTTCGACCCTCGAACCATTCTGGTAAATTTTCTCTGCATCTTCTCAAGGACTGTTACATCTTTCTGAAAATCTGGTGACCAGAACTGGATACAAAACTCTAGCAGTGGCTGAACCAGAGCTTTATAAAGGTTCAGCATAGCTTCTCTGCTTTACTATTCATTGGGCTGGGCCTTTAAAAATGGCAGCTGGGACCCAATTCCAGGATTCCCTGCCTCATTCCCAGTGCCCCCATATTTATCAAGATGGAAAAGAGTGCAGGTTGGCGCGGATGGATGTCTGAGCACCCAGCAAAGCCTCATTATGCATTCTTGGCTGAGCCTCATTTTTGTTAACCAGCTTTTTATATGATGCTTTGTCAAATGCTTTCTTAAAAAACAAATAGACAACATCCACCAGATTCCCCTCATCAACTTTCTCTGTCACTTCAGCAGAAAATTCAATAAGATTAGTCAATTACAATCTGCCTTTTACAAATACGTGTGGCTCTCTTCACTTATCTTTAATGTCTTCAAGTGCCTGTTAAGGTTTTCCCTGACTTTTGTTTCTAAAACCTTACCCACCATTGGTGTTAAACTGACTGATCTGTAGTTACTATGACTGTCCTTACAGTTACTAGGAAATTAGCTTCTGGCTTAGTTTTTTTTTGCAAGTGCAGGATAATCATGGTAAAATAGTCTTATCTGCCACACACTTAAAGAGGTTGCAGGGTGTGAGATTGGAAATCATCATCGACTGTGGAAACAGACTCAGGGTGAGGAAGTCTTTATTGACACTTATTGTAATTCCCATATTACATAAAGGGTTTTATTTTCTACTATTTGTATTTGCTTTCTTAAGCTTTATTATGCCAGTGCCAGATTTTGCTTTATCTACAACAGTGACCACACTTCAAAAAGATATCATAGCTATAAAGTGTTTTGGGACATCCTAGAGTTTTGAAAGGAGCTGTATTCTTTCTTATACTAACATTAATCATGCCCATCATAATCTTCCTGTGCAGTCTGCAGTCTGTTTCTTTGTTGGCGAGCCTGAAATCAGTCAGCAAAAAAAGGAAAAATCGTTCCCCTCCCAATTATTTCCTTTTTTCTTCTAAAGGGATATGTTGAGCTAATGATCTCTTCGGCATACCTTCAGATACCTCACTAAGGGCCAATCTTCCTGTGTGAAATTGGAGAGTGTTGCCAGACTATTAGTTTACAAAGACATTTTGACTGAGTCCAATCCAATTTTCATACAATATACTTACAGCACATGCATATGATTTCCAGTGAGAATAACTGTATAATGATCAAGAGTGGGAGTTCTAGGGAATTGCAGCCCCATTACTGTTGCCACAATTAACTTAATCAATTGACACATCAGCTTAATCAATATAGCAAAGTTATTACACTACCCCATTTACAACACCAGTTGAGGTTTTGTTGACTTGTTCTGTGTTTATAATGTATTTATTAAGAGTTGCTTGGTAGCGCAGAACTTGAATATTGCTGAAAAGAGAGAAACATGTTGCCAAACATTTTTGTTTTGCACTCATCAGGATAAATGCAAGAATACCAAATTTCAAATGATCACAGCAATTTATACCACAGGAGAAAAGAGTGTTGATTGGTTGTCATGTTAACTCTGATTAGTTGAGGTGTTGCTATGAAGAAAGCAACAGGTTCCCCAGCTCCTGGATAATTCTGAAAAAGCACAAAACTTGACTATATTCCTTTTGTTTGCAGAAAATGAGTGCTAGTGTACATATGAACACTTGAATTAGGAGCAGGAGTGGGCCAGTCAGCCCCTCAAACCTGCTTCGTCATGCAATAAGGTCATGGCTGAGCAGATTGTAAGCTCAACTCCACATTCCCACCTACCCCCATTAGCCAAGAATCTATTTAGCTCTGCCTTAAAAATATTCAAAGACTCTGCTTCCACCACCTTTTGAGGAAGAGAGTTCCAAAGACTCATAACTCTCTGAGAGAAAGCATTTCTCCTCATCTCTGTCATAAATGGGTGACCGCATATTTTTAAACAGTGACCCTCTAGTTCTAGATTCTCCTACAAGATGAAACATCCCTTCCAAATCTGCCCTGTCAAGATCCCTCAGGATCTTAAATGTTTAAATCAAGTCGCCTCCTGAACTTTTAAACTCCAGCGGATACAAGCCTAGTCTGTCCAACCTTTCCTCATAAGACAACTGGCCCATTCTTGGTATTAATCTCAGAAATCATCTCTGAACTGCTTCCAATGCATTTACATCCTTCCTTAAATAAGGAGATAAATACTGTATACAGTACTCCAGTTGTGGTTTCACCAATGCCCTGTATAACTGAAGCATAACCTCCCAACATTTGTATTCAATTCCACTCGCAATAAACTACAACATTCTTCTAGCTTTCCAATTACTTGATGTCCCTGCATGCTAACCTTTTGAGATTCATGCACTAGGACACCCAGATCTCTCACCATTTAGATAATATGCTTCATTTTTAGTCTTCCTGTCAAAATGGACAATTTCACATTTTCCCACATTATACTCCATTTGCCAGACCTTTGCCCACTCACTTAACCTATCTATGTCGCTTTGTAGCCTCCTTATGTCCTCTTCATGGCTTATTTTGCTACCTATCGGTAAATTTTGCAACCATACCATTGGTTTCTTCATCTAAGTCATTTACATAAATTTAAAAAGTTGAGGTCCTGGCACTGATCCATGTGGAACACCACTCTTTATATCTTGCCAACCAGAAAATGACCCATTTATGCCTACTTCATTTCCTGTTAGCTAGACAATCTTCTATCTGTAACATGTTACCCCCTACATCATGAGCTTTTATTTTCTGCAATAACCTTTGATGTGGCATCTTATCAAATGTTGTCCATAAATCTAAATACAGTACATCCACGGGTTCCCCTTTACCCATGGCATGTTACTTTTTCAAAGAACTCCAATAAATTGGTTAAACATGACATCCCTCTTACAAAACCATGTTGACTCTGCTTGATTACCTTGAATTTATCTAAGTGCCCTGCTATAATGTCTTTAATAATAGCTCTAACATTTTTCCTATGACAGTTGTTAAGCTAACTGGCCTGTAGTTTCCTTCTTTCTGTCGCCCTCCCTCTCTTTTTGAATACAGGATTTACATTAGCTATTTTCCAATCAGACTTCCCCGAATCTTGGGAATTATGGAAAATTAAAACCAAAACATCAACTATCTGACTAGCTACTTCTTTTAAGACCCCATGATGAAGTCCATCAGGAACGTATGTCACTTCTAGTAAGCATAAATGAGCCATGTTACAAGCTCAACTGATCACCTTAAATTGGTTATTAGTGTAGCTATTGGCAACTCAGGGTTGTTCAGCAAGTGCTGCCCAATCGTGGAATCACATCTAACAGTAGACATATTGTTTTGCTTTTGCAAGCGCAGGCTGGTTGCACATGGTCTGTATACCTGTTATGAGAAACCAAAGGAAAATGCTATCTGATTTGATCAACAAATTGGTGGAAAATATGTTCAATTGTGCGGTAGGTACAACGTCATTTTGGACTGATGGCAGCATTCTGATAGTGGAAAATACCGCTCCCATAGCCACAGCATAGTAGCAGCTTGAAATGGCAACATATCTCTCTTTTTGGCAATGTCCTTATTGATAAAATCTCAAAAGGAATGATTGTTTCTTGAATTTCCTCACACCAGATGTACATGTGGAACCAAAAAATTTAATGGCTGATGTCTATTTCGAGCAAAAGTTTGAACAAAGAATATAAAAAAAACAAATAAATTCAGCCCTGCAAACATGCTCTGCTATTCAACATGATCCTGGGTGATCTTCTACCTCAACTCCACTCTCCTGCCAGCACCCCATATCTCTTAATTTCCCATGAGATCAAAAATCTATCAATCTCAGCCTTAGGGCAGAATCTTCCGGCCGGCGTGTGGGGCGGGCACGAGATGCTGACAGGCAAAATGACGCACGATGGTGTCGGGCATGCGTCTTGACGTCATCGAGTGCCATCGCGATATTTCATTAGGCGGGCGCGCACCGAAGTTGGTTGCATGCCTGCCAAAATGTAAACAGCCTGTTAAGGCCAGTAAGTAATCAACTGAATCACTTGAGAACGCTGCTGGTCCAAGGTTGGCGGGCAGGCGGAAAGCCCAAGCGGCCTTCGCGTTTCTGAGGAAACCTCATCCATGAGCAGGATGACGTTTCGTGAAGCTTTTGTTAAATAAATTAATTAATTTTCATAAGTATAAAAACATGTCCCCATTCATGTGACACAGTCACATCAGACTCGCAGCCACCAGTGGTGCCCCTCGGGCGTGGCAGCTGTTTGCACTTACTGTGAAAACTGATCTGTCCTAATTTACTTTGTTTTGGGCTGATGCTGAACATCTAAAACTGATTCTTGCACATCATCACCCACCTCGCCATTTACAATTCCAGGAATTTTGCTTTTCGTAAATGTTTGGAAAGTAACCTATTGTTGGACTGTTGCTTTTGTGTTAAATTAGAGTTGAAGTACTTGCAATTTCTGGAATTTTTTTGAATGTTACACAGTCATGAGGGGACATGTTTAAATACATTTAAAATTTTTTTTTTATTATTTTAATATCAATTCAATTTCTCTGAGGCAGCTCCGTGCTTCAGGGAGATTGAAGCACTCTTTCGCGTGCATGTGCAAAAGAGTACTGGCCCCGACTCCCCCTCCTCACCCCGCCTGCACAGGTAGTGCTGAGTGCTACCGGACGCTGGGTGGGTCTTATTTGGATCACCCACCTAAAATGGTGGCTCCCACCCAGCATGCCCGCCATAGGAAAAATCCTGGCCTTAAATATATTCAATGATGGATTGTATACATCCTCCCTCTAAATTATAGACTGTTCCAAAGATTTACAATCCTAAATGAACAACCCCTTATTCTAAGGCTGTGCCCCGCATTCTAGGTTCCCTGGTTAAGGGAAATAACTTCTTAGTGCTTACCCTGTCAAGCTCCATCAGAATCTTGTATGTTTCAATGAGATCATCTCTCAATCTTCTAATCACCAAAAAGTATAGGTCCAATTTACTCAGCCTCTCACCATGGGATAATGCTCTCAGCCCAGGAACCAAGCTAGTGAGCCTTCACTCTACCGCCTACAATGCAAGTGTATCCTTCCATTTTAGCATTTTCAAAGGTCAATGTTTTCGATACAAGATGCTTAGCAAACATTTTCTAATATGTTTACAAACATACAATACAAATGATTTAAGCTGCATCAAAATGAATCATTCTGATACTGGTGCATGACATCCTGGATAAAAGGTTGAAAATGAAATAACTGCAGGGCAATCAGGAGTGGGACTAATTGGATGGGTCTTTCAAAGGCATGACTAAGCAAGAAAGACTTGCATTTACATAGCAGCTTTCACAACTTCAGGTAGCTCCAAAGTACTTTACAACCAATTAAGTACCTCTGAAGTACTTGTAATGTAGAAAACTTGTAATGATGAAAATGACACAATTCTCCTTTGACTCTTCTTCCTTTGCAATCCCAGAAAAATTTGCCAAACACTTGTCTTTGACCCAGCAAGATTTACAAATATTCTATTCCCATCACAAAGTCCACCCAATGAGGGTGCCAAGTAGAGAAGTGAGCATGATTCTTGAATCTGCACCACTGTCGATAAAACTCTGTTCAGTATGATGAAGCTGTCTTTTCAGCAGTTTTTATGACCAATATATAAAAGGTGTTGCTGCAGCATTGCAGAGCCTCCTGGTAGAACAAGCTGTTCCGAAGCACCACACAAATGCCATCTTGTTGGCTGTCAGTGAATATTCAAGCTGAGCAGTTCTTGGAACTGAGGTTTTTATGCATATATTGTAGGTTACATTGAAAGTTTTGGAACATTTTCACAAATTTTCAATAGACATGATTGTGCTCAGACATGCAATGGCCTAACTATGTGACTGATCAAGATCAAATCATTTGTAAGCTGTGCCAGCTTGGCTAAAATGGTAACATCCTCAACTCTGAATCAGAAACTATGACTTCAAGCTCTAGAATTTCAGTACATAAGTGAGACTAATACTCCAGTGGGGGATAAGCAAGTGCTACATTGTCAGAGGTGCAGTTTTTCAGCTGATGTATTAAATTCAGATCACATTTGTTTGCTTAGGTAGATATAAAAGCTCCCATTGCATTGTTCGAAGTAAAGTAGGGATGTGGCCCAGCTAAAATCCCTCCCTCTGCTAACACTGCCAAAAACATCTCATTTGGCCATTCATTTCCTGACTGTGGGACTTTACTGTGTACAATTTGGCTGCTGCGTTTATCTGTACAATAACTGAGAAATTACTCTGAAATATCCGAGGGATATCAAAGATATAAATGCAAGTTCATTTTTTTTTAAATTCACACATCTGGGGTAAAAGGGCAGGAATGCCTTTTTATTTCTCTATATACAATTCCTAATGCCTTTAGTAGCATTTATACCACATATTGAGTTTTGAGTAGTGTATGAAATGGGGAGATCTAAAAAGAATAGAAAACAATCTTAAAGTGAGGGAAGTATTAATAATATAATATGCACTTCCATCATGTGGTCTTATTTTTGTCAGTTTAAGCCTATAAATGCTTTCTGATAATCATCTCAATGAGGTTAGTGCAGGAAATCACTTTATCAAGCGTGTTCATCATGCAAGATACTGTACCCTTGCCATGCATCATGCAGTAAATCACTTGCCTCCTTGCATTTCCTAAGTTTTTAGCTAAACATTATGTGAAATGCTAGCACCAGAATCTGTTGTAAAGATCAGTTGCTGAAGAGGAAACACCAAGGGATTAAGAATTTTGCCAGCCTTACATCAACATGAGAATAAATTCACAACACAAAGCAGCAACCAGGACTCATATTGCTCAGTTATGACACTACAGATAAAAGCGCACAAAAACAATATACAGCTCCGCATGACAGCAAGATCCCCTGACTTTAAATGAAGTAAAAATGACATCACTCAAAAGAAAATTAGATATTTAATTTTCTTATAATAACATTCAATTAATATCAGCATTTCAGGTCAATCAGCAAGCACAGGATGTTGATAGTCAATTAGTTTCCACTGCTTTGCTAAGTTATTGGTGCAAAATCACAGGGCAGTATTTATTAGAGGCAATGGGCATCTCATCTGTGGGCTAGGGACTAAGAGATGCTCCTTGTCACTTCTTTTGGGGAAGGCGCGCTGCATTAAGGTCTAGCCAAGCACTTAACTTGACAATGGCAGGCCTTCCCAGGGATGAAGGTCCCCAAAGGGACAGAAGTCCTATCTGTTGAGAGCTGCTGGCCATTCAGAGGTTGGCTGTCTTTCATTGTTCAGTGGTCGGGGGGATGGAGGTTGTGGGGGAGGTGGTTGGCAGCAAGGGTGGCTTTCAGCGGGTCCTCCCCTTCCGGATGTCAGGCCCCTCAATCAGGCTCGGAGTGCTTGAAAATGAGGGACCACCCCCACCTCTCTCTGACCCCCGGGTGTGCGCAAGCAAACATGCCAGGATTTGCTTTTTGGGCTTCCCACAAGCTATTCGCTCAACGCTTCCTTTTCTTTTAATGTATCTTTGCTTCAATCCCCACTTCCCCCTGCACTCTCAGTGGCACATTTCAGCAACTCTCAATCTTCTAAGATCCCTATGAAGCACTTTTCATTCTTGAACCCCTTTGGTTGATGCAGTTTTCATCCCTAAAAACTGCACCCCCAACCCCTACCACACTGAGGCAATTTTTCCTGCTGAAACTTAGTCTCTTGAACTCTTCAGCTGAACCTCCACCCTGCAACCCCAGCGTAAGGTACTTTGCTATCTGACAGCCTCCTGCTGGAGCCCTGTGGCCAATCTTCTAAAGTCACCACTGTACAATCTACTGGAACACAGGCAAAAGTTAAAAGATACAAAGCGCGGTTTTTGGCTGGCTGGTCAGCAGCTCATTTACTGCCGACAGGGAGGCCAGTTTATTGTGATGATGGGGCCTTATTAACATTTGACTCGCAAGCCCTGGTTGGAAAATAAAATGCTCCAGTCTGGCCTGCAGGTTCTGGTCACTACATTATTGGGTGCCCCACACTGTCCTTAGCCCCAGAAAAAGGAAAGGTTTGGGGTGGAGGGGGTTTTGTAGAGCTCAGAGAGGCGCTCCAGCCCTTCCTGAACTCAGAAAAATAAATAGGTACTTATCTTTGCTTCTTTTTCTGCTCTGAAAAGTTAATTTCTAAATGGTACCAATTGATGCAACATGGCCCTGAATTAAATACGTAAATTAGTTGTACACATGCCTCAGAGGGTCATCTGGGCCAACTATCCCAATGAATTAGCAAAAAGGCAATGACCACAGCAATTGCATGAGAGGATTTGACTGCTCTGTTTCACTGGACAGGAGGCCTCAAAATCTCCGTCATTTGCAATATGCAGAACTACATGACTGAAAGCATTTGGCCAAAAAAAAAATCTTGATTTTTGCCTTAAAGCCAAAACAACAATAATATCAATGTCACTGAAAATGACTGAAGGTAGCAACATAAAAATATAGTTCATAAGCATTCTTATAAATCAATGGTGCTTTCAAATGCACGCATGTTTTGAAGTTATAAACAGGGAAGCAGATTTAGGTTACAAAGGTGACCTACTAAATGTTGTTATTGGAAAAAAATGGACACCTATACAGACAATTTTTTTTTTCAATTTTCTCCATTTCCTTCAAAGTTTCCCATGCCAAACACCAACTTGTCTGACTACCAGATCATCACCAATCTATAACTTGCTGTTTAGAGGTGTACAAGAGAAGTTTCAACTGTCTTTTTTCAGTATTTTGCCTCAGCATCAATGCCAAGATCAGGAACTCATGGGTATACAATCATGTTAGGCTGTTCTTTTACGCCTATATCTGTAATTTTTAAATTTTAAATTTCAATTTCCATGATAGTGGACAACTTTGCTCATGGGCAGGATCTTCGGTAGGCGAGCGTTGGGTGAAACTCCTGATGTCACCCTGCATCACTTCCATTTTCAGGTCGGCAGGGGTGCAGCCAAGTCAGCTGCATGCCCGCCGACCTGTCAACCGCCTATTGAGGCCATTTAAGAACTAATTAAAGTCATTAATGGACCGACCAACCTGGCGGGCTTTGGAAAAAGCATGAAAACTCATCCACGGGCGGGATGAGGTTTATTGGGGGTATTTAAAAGTTTCAATAAAAGTTATGGACATGTCCCAACTCATGTGACAGTGTCACATGAGGGGACATGGCAGGGAAGTTTTTTATCATTTATATTACAAATTTTAATTCCGAGCCGATCTCCCTGAGGCAGCACTTTCGCGTGCATGCGCATAAGAGCGCATTCCCAGCTGAAGGAATCCCCCTCATCTGTACAGGGAGCCTTAACTGGCCAGCCCATGTTAAATGGTGGCGCGCCATAGGAGGCATGCCCGTTCCCAACCGGGGGAAAATCTTTCCCCACGAGTAACTTCTGACCCACAATATTTGATGTTTACCTATGGTAATTATGGTTTTATTTAGTGTGTAATGGACCTTTAAGGTCTTGTTAAAGAAGGTTGCACGATCTGTAGTAACCAATTGGAGAGTAGCGAGGCTACCTGAGCAGGTAGTGTAAAGATAGAGTTGGAGTTGAAAGCACACATATAATTGCTGCTAAGTATATTGTAAATAAACTGAGAGCAGAATATTGCTTTTGGGTTTTTTAGGAAACCTCATCCACAGGCTGGATGAGGTTTCCAACAGCAAATAAAAATTCAATAAGAATTTACAAATTTCATTCATAACATGTCCCTGCTCATGTGACAGAGTCACATGCGGGGACATGTTTTTAACATTGCTTAATTTTTTAATTTTTAATTTTGAAAATCTTCAACTCCCCGAGGCACAGAGCTACACAGAGCACATCTACATTGAACTGACCAATCCTGTGCAGATTCTCACCATTAAGCTGGTATGCTTTTACTGCGCGCACCCGCACGTATGCATGAACTTCAGTGCTCATGCTCCTCCCGCTCCTACCCTGGCAGTGCTGCATTGGCCAGCCAGCGTGAAATTGCGGTTGGAGCCCGATCGTGGGTGGCGGTCGGCTTCTTGACCGCTCCAGGGCCTGCCCATTGAGCCAGACTGACCACCGGAAAATCCTGGCCTTAAAGTTTCCACCCAAGAAGTGTCTGCAGATCAAGTCTATCATTAATAGTACAACTCTGCCACCCTACAACAAACTGGCGCTGAGGATAAAACAGAATTGAACAGAAGAAATCAAGTTAAAAAGAAATTGGCACTGTACCTCACCCAGTGATTGTAAGTAGCAAGCTCTGTTAGAATTGAAGAAGTTTTCCCCTCTCAGAATGCCACAATTTGGGAGAAATGATAATTTTGAGCCAGCCACAGATGATTGGTTTCAATACATAGAACGCCTCACCTATTTTCAAGTGAGCGAGGTTACGTGGGGAGAGAAGAGGCGAGTGATCCTCTTGAGTACTTGTAAGAGCAAAACCTACAGCTTGATTTGAATTTTGACAGTGCCCAGTGCCCCAGATTCAAAGAATTTCGATGAATTGGTAGACCTCGTGAACGGCACTTTCAACCGAAACCCTCAGTCTTGGTGCAGAGGTTCAGGTTTAATTCACATAATAGAGCCTCGGGTGAGACAATTGCATGCTACGTGCCAAATCTAAAGCAGGTGATGTAACATTGTGAGTGTGGTACAAATCTGAATGACATGCTCAGGGATTGTTTAATGTGTGGTGTGAAGGAGGACACTATTCAGAAAAGATTATTGTCCGAAGTGAATCTGGATTTCAAGAAGGCGCTAGAGATAGCGCTGGCCATGGAAAGCGCAGTAAGAGATTCAAAAGCAATACAGGGTGCGCAAAATGGCACTGTACTCCACATTGGGCGGGAAACCTCAGCCGAAAGAGGCGCAAGAAAGTAAGACTCCACTGAGAAGCAGGAAGGAAACAGCCCCTGCTAGCCGAAGAATAAAGAAAAATAACTTAGCAGCGAAATTGAAAAATAATTTTAATAGAGGTGGAAACAATCAGTCTTTTAGTGATTGGCAGTTTAAAAAAATCGAGTGCTACTATTGTCACAGAAATGGAATATGGTGTGGCAATGCAAGGAAAGATTCAAGCAGGCTTGTAAACAAAAGAAGCTCAATGAAATCTACAACGTTGAAGAGCCTGAAACAACAAATTCAGACATTGTTTAATCTGAAAGTTGGAAAGACAGAACCAATATTTGTCATAGTGAAAAGAAATAGCAAACCTGTTAGAACAGAAGTGGACACAGGAGCTTCCACTACAGTGATTGGGGAACATAACTTCAGATATTTGAATAATGGTGAACATCAATTAAGTTTAGAAGAAACATCCGCCAAGCTAAAATCATATATGGGTCAAGATATTCAAGTAAAAGGCATAAGCAGAGTAACTGTCCATTATGGAAGCCAATTGGCAAAGCTACCAGTGTTGGTATTGAGAGGTAGAGGACCAAGCCTTCTAGGGCGAAAATGACTAAGGGAAATCAACTTTGATGGGCCACTGAGCTTCCAAAAGGAAGCTGGAAGGGTTCCTGTTTTGGAAAAGGAGTGTGTAAGGAATCAACAACCAGAAGAAATGCAGGCTGTCTTAAGCCAAACCCTGGAAGAACAGTAGGAGGAACTCGAAGAGACTCTGCTTGATGACAGAGTTCGAGACGAGGTGAGTAACCTTCGAAAGAAAAAAGAAAACCTGTTGAAAAACCTTCACATACTAAAAGATTCCCTCAGGTCAAAATTAGTACCTCTGGAAAAGTATGAAGAGAAACAGAAAGAATTCATCAGTTCTCTGAATAAACTGAAGAATGAGTTGGCAGAGATGACACAACAATGCTCAATTTTCCAGGAGGCAGCAAACAAGTACAAAAAATGGATGAAAGAGCTGAAGAATCAGCTAAATGAAGCCAAAGAGTGGCTCTTCCCCAATTTGTCTATGGTGCTGGCCCCTCCTGCATTCTCTACTCAAAAAGAACCAACGTTGGTCTTGGGAAGCACCCCAGAAGGAAGCTTTCAGAAAGGTAAAACAATTGGTGAACTCATTCAATCTATTAGTGCATTATGACCAGACAAAAGATTTGATGCTGACATGTGACACATCTTCCTATGGAGTAGGAGCAGTGCTCTCTCATCAGCTGGACAATGGCACTGAACGGCAAATAGATTATGTATCAAGAACACTCACCACAATAGAAAAGGGATACTCACAGATATAAAAAGGAGGCCTGTCCATCATCTTTGATGTCAAGAAATTTCACCGGTACGTACACGGCTGCCATTTTACAATTGTTTCAGACCACAAACCATTGCTAGGATTGTTTAGTGAGGACACCCACAGCCTCAGCAAGAGTACAACGATGGGCCTTAATTCTGGCAGCACACAAATACACTTTCGTACATAGGCCTGGGAATCAAATCCCAAACGCCAATGCCCTTAGTCATTTGACTTTACAAGAAAATGATGAGCATGACCCATTTCCACAGGAACTTGTTTTTACTGTTAAATTCCTTAGATTCTTTGCCGGTATGTGCTCAACAGAGACTGCACAAGTCGGGAGCCGGTTCTATCTCAGGTACGAGAACAAGTGCTACATGGTCCGTCACAGGAGCCATATCTGATGAAATGAAACCATACTTCAACAGAAGACATGAAATACACAGCTAGGATGGCATCTTATCATGGGGAGCACAAGTGATAGTTCCTGCAAAGGGAAGGGAACCACTTTTAATTGCACTACACAGCGCACATCCAGGAATTTCCTGAATGAAGACCCATAACACACGGCTATCTATGGGGGGCTGGGATGGATGGCGAAAGTGAGAGTTCAATAAAGCACTGTGCAATGTCAGCAACTACAAAGGTTGCCAGTGACAGCTCTGTTACATCTGTGGGAATGGTCAGGTAGACCCTGGGTGTGGTTACACATTGATTACATTGGACCTTTCCTGGGAACAATGTTTCTGCTCATTCTTAATGCCTATTCAAAATGGTTGGAAGTATATGAGGTGAAGTCACTAACATCGATCGCTACAATTGAGAAACTAAGTCAGAATTTTGCCATTCGCAGTCTACCAGAAGTAGTCATTTCCGATAACAGCACAGCAGTTAAGGGTGCTGAGTTTCAATGGTATATTAGTCTCAACGGTGTCACTTACGTGAAAACTGCACCACACCAACCTTCCTCAAATGGACAGGCCGAAAGGACAGTTCAAATGTTCAAAGCAGGCATGAAAAAGCTAACTGGTGCCTCCTTGGCAACCAAGCTAGCAAGCTTTCATTTTCATTACAGGACTACCTGTCACATAACAACAGGTATCACACCTGTGGAGTTATTGTTGAAACGCTGTCTCAGGACGAGATTGAGCTTAATAATGCTGAATTTAGAGGGGAAGGTGGAAAGGAGTCAGGGAAATCAGAAAACTAGACACAACTGACATAGTTGCGAGATTAAATTTACCGTAGGAGAGCCGGAATACTTGAAAAGTTTTGGGGAAGGACCAAAGTGGTTACCGGGTGAAATAAGTGCGATGACCGGACCTGTCTCTTATCACGTGGAGGTGCAAGGCTGGATCGTTTGTAAACACGTGGACCATTTAAGGAAGAAAGAGACAACTCACCAAGATTTGGTTCCACCGGTGATCATGACCGGGTCTGCGTTTGCTGTTGAGGATACTCAACCCAGGACTGACATGTTTGCTGTTTCTGTAAGAGTTGAGGAAACAGAACTGCAAGTGCCCACCGAAGCACCTGATGTTCAGGCACCTCTGGAAGAGGAGGTTCCTGACAAAGAACCTGAAGTTGTGGAGCTGTGACTTTCTACATGTACCAGGAAACCACCTGAAAGAATGAACTTGTAAATTCCTTACCCAGTGTAAATATTATTTGTTTTGAAAAATACGTACTTGCGAATATACATATAGCTGAGTTAAAGGGAGGAATGTGGTAATTATGGTTTTAATTAGTGTGCAATGTACCTTTAAGAATAACACTTGTTAAGGAATATCACATGATCTGAGGTAACCAATAGGAGTGCAGCACGGGCTACCTCAGCAGGCAGTGTAGAGAGTGTGTTGGAGTTGAAAGCACACTTATAGTTGCTGCTGAGTACATTGTAAATAAACTTTAAGTTTCCACCCAAGAAGTGTCTGCAGATCAACTCTATCATTAATAGTACAACTCGGCCACCCTACAACATTACCTCCGTCCCAAATCCAGCCAAATACAACAATAGTTTGCCCATTGCAGCAATACAGCAAATTTACTTAAGCAGTCACTGACATAAGGCTGAGTGTGGTTGGAATCCCACATAACCGACAGCCATGCTCTAGGCTTGACTGAATGACACAGGTTCAGTGTCTGAACTCAGCATCACAGCACCTCCGTAACATTTTCCTTCAGCCTTCCACAATTAATATTCCCAATGACAAAAAAGAATCTCATCCCCAACATCATGGGTTACCTCTGAATGTTTTTGTATGCTTACGCCTCATATTTGTCAGAAGTAAATATCACAAAATGGTAGAATAAAATGTTATTTAAATTCAACAATTAAAATAAAAAACTATCTAGTATTATCTAGGTTACAATCTTCAACAGAATATAAACAAATTGAACAAAATCAATTGGCTTGTCAGAATAAAATGATCAGAAAATTATGAATTTCAAAAATCAATTATGAAATTAAGCCTGATTTCCACACTTCTGTAATGTATTCATGATATATTATGTAAATATCTTGTTAGAAACTAATTTTTTGAAGAGAACATTGAGCCAATTTTACAAATCGGCTATTGCTTGAATGTTTTTAATGTCTCAGAAGTACTCAGGTGTTTAATAAGCAAGCCAACTGACATCAGTTGAGGTTTATTTGATGGCCCTCAGTTTATTTCATGTATTACAAAGAAAGTACAGCACAGAAACAGGACATTCAGTCCAAAAGGTCCATGCCAGTGTTTATGCTCCACACAAGCCTCCTTGCACCTTACTTCACCTCACCCTACAAACATATCGCTCCATTTCTCCCTCCTTAATGTATTGGTCTAGCTTCCCCTTAAATGCATCTATGCTAGTAGCCTCAACTGCTCTATGTGGCAGTGTCTTCTCTCTGGGTATGTAAAGAAGTTTTGATTTATTGGTGATTATCTCTTATATATGGCCCCTAGTTTTGGAATTACCTTTAGCTATAAGGTAAGTGCTTCTAAAGTTCCATTTGTTTAAACATGGAGGGAATTTTATGCTAGCTGGGCTGGTGATGTTGGCAGAAGTGGTAGTGAGTGGCTCATCAGCTCCTGCCAGTCCCATGGTCCCCACATGATTATGCACTGGGTGGCTAATTATCAGCCAAACAGTGGAACTGCCGTAAAATTGGAAGCCCAAGGTGGGAAGAATGGGGAGGGCAATGGCCAGGAAGGAGCTGCTGTTGGGCAGGTTAAAGGGCTCCCAGCAGCAAGCAGCAGCCTATAAAGGGGCAGTGTGAATTGTAGGTGGACTGAGCGAGTAACTGCTGCAGACAGATGGCTACTGCCATCCTTGACACCCAAATCCTTGACACCTAAATCCCATGACTGTTGACTGTCTCTACTTCCTCAACCACTGGTACAGATATTGAAAAGACAATAGGGTCACCTACCTGGAGCAATGGCAGAGGCATGGGCATAGTCAGCCCCGTGGTTTAATGGTGACTCCCTGCCCTTCTCCAGGCTGTGATCAAACAGTGGGAGGCTCTCCTCTGGTGGCATAGCAAGAGGAGACATCCCCACCTGACCAAAGCAAGCCTGGATTGAGGAAGTAGAGGAAGTCAACAGCCATGGGGTGATCTGTAGGATGTGGTTACACTGTTGCAAAAGGCTGATCGACATTCTCCGTGCTGCAAGGGTAAATGAGCATTCTCAAAGTCAATGTTATTGTGATTGGGCACAATATTGATGGAAACTGGACCTGACATCACAACATCTGGTTTTATGCTGTAGCGGGAGGCATAGCCAACCGACCGGTGAGTGTAAAATTCTGCCACTTATGTATTTTATGAGCATAGTTATGAAAAGTACAAATAGCTCAGTTTACCTTAAAGGGAAGAACTTAAAATGCACTGCATAGTATGGGCCGAATCTTGTGGAGGCAACTGAGACTCCGGGTAGAGAGCTATCGAGAACCCCGTGTCATCTCTTTTTGGAAAGGTCCACTGAATCTTGTGCTACTCAGGTCAGTGGCGGGCCTTACCCTGGGATCAAGGAGTCCGGGGAAGGGCGGTGGTGGGGGCAGATATCCTGCCCGACAAGACATGCTGGCCAATCAGAGCCTAGCAGCTCTTCTGCACTCATCAGCATTAATTGCCCCCTTAAGGGTCTCAATTGGCAGCTGGGCCAGAAGGCCATCCATGGACCTTTCTGCCACAGAGTTAATCAGGGTGGAGGCAAGAAGGCACTGGGGTTCTTAAGCACCATCATCCCGCCTGATTAAATACTCTTCTGCCACCAAACTCGCCACGGCAGGAGGGCACAAGATTCTGCCCAATGGCATCAATGTGTACAGGGGCAGGTTGTGTGTGTAGACAGGAGGAGTTTTGCTAGGTTTATCCACATCCTGTGGAGTTCTGATTCCACAACATGCACCTTTTTTTCCTCCAATAGGTTCTGTACCCAGGAGTCAACATGACTGACAGACTGGGCTCCCTGTCTGGTGTAAAGCACTCTGAAGGAGGCTGCAGGAACGTAAGAACAGAAGAAATAGGAACAGGAGTAGATCATTCGGCCACTCCGCCATTCAATTAGATCATGGATAATCTTCTCGTGTTTTGATTTCTACATTCCAATCTACTCCCGGTAACCTTTAATTTCCTTGCCTAACAAGAACCTATCTACCTCTGCCTTAAAAATATTCAATGACGCTGCTTCCACCAGCTTCTGAGGTAGAGAATTCCAAAGTGACACAACCCTCTGAGAGAAAAAAAATTCACCTCACCTCAGGAGTACATTCTAATTCTGGACTCACCCATAAAAGGAAACATCCTTGTGATAGAAAACCTGCTGCTATGTCCGCAGAAGGTGGGTGGATGTGTTGGTTCCTGGGAGCACTGATCCTGCAGGGACGGTCCAGCCCCCAATTCCAAGGTGGAATGGCAGGCGGGGAGTGGGAATGGTGGGGCAGTCTGATTCCTGAGCCTGGAAGGAGAGGATGAGGGTCTTTTTTTGATTTGGAGGGTTCGTTACATTGGTGGAGGGGTGTGCATTGGCACCAAAAAAGATAAGGGGCTGAATTTTGCCGTCGGTGAGCAGGGGGCAGGGCCAACTCGCCGACACGTAAAATGACACGGGATAACGTGAGGGGGATATGTTAAGGATTTTTTTTCTCTATTTTTAATGTTTTTAGAACTGTCAGCGATCTCCCTGAGGCAGCACTTAGCCTCAGGGAGATGTGCGCTCTTTTGTGCGCATGCGCAAAAGAGTGCACTCTCCCTTTTGGGGAATCCCCCCGCCCGCATAGGAAATGTATAGCGCTTCCAGCTGGATGTCACGCTGGGTGGACCTTAATTGGCCCGCCCAAGTAAAATGGCAGCGGGGCCCGCATCTCCGGCGGGAATCGGCTCCCCGCTCGCCGGAGATTGGGTCAGGCCCGCCCGCCCGGAAGGTGGAAAATTCTGCCCAAGGAGTCAGTTTTGAGGTTTTAAGATTTTGCACTCACCCAAACACAGCCCACCTATTTTAGTGGTCAAATATTTTGCCTATGCATCTGAGAATGGCAATCCCCTTACTATAGGATTAATATATGACAGAAGATCATTTTTAAGTACTGTAGTTTGCCTATGCTGCATGTGATGCAGGTCTAATATTCACTATAGAAATTTATTATATTCCAGTCAGCTATAATCTGTACTTTGAAACCCCAAAACAAGTATGCCAGAGGACTATTTAGATTTCTCTGTGAATTTGTAAGGATTTCTGTGTCTCTTCTAATGTCTAAACAGTTTGTTGATCAGACATGTATACACTACTGGGATTTAGAATCAGCAAAACATTCCGTAAATATAGATATATATTGCAAGTATTTGGCTGTCTATTCTCCTAGTACTTAATCCTGGAAAAGGATAGAGTAAAATATATTACAATCAAAAAATACGCATACCTCAAAGGGTTTCACTGTTCTCATTACTGTTCTTTATTTAAATTCCTCAGTGACACTTTTGTTAACCAAGGAGGCAAATATGCAGGCAACCTGTTTCGAGGCTCTCTATTGATTCTACTTCTTAACTATATCAGAACAGGAAAAGGCAATTAGTTTCTATAAGACAATCTCTTTCTCATGGAAATGTCTGTTCACTGCATCCTTCAATCCCTCTAACGGCCAGCACATGTCTAAATATGTCTTAATTATCTGGTACTGTCTGCTTATTATTAATATCTATTATTTTCTGTGTGAAAATTTCCCAGTTAGGAAGAGGCAATAGTGAATGATATTTCACAGATGGTCTTTTTGAAGTTAAAGCTCAATTGTGCAAGGAGGAGAAATGCAAACCCTTGTTCAATCAATCAGTGATCCAGCTCGGTCACCAAGTGCTGGATCATCAGACAACCATGTTAACTTCATTTTTAAAGCAAAAAATTTTATAGAAGTAACTTAACTTACAGAAAAAATAAAATACACTGAATTTGTACAAAATGGGAATCGGAACACTATTTAACCATCACTTACATCAACAGTGTATTTAACAGAAGTAATATCTGTTGGGATAGTCTGGTACATTACAGTACCAATGTCTATGTTATAGAGTGATCACAAGTAGGTTCATGGCTCTGTATTCTTACAAGGTGAGTTTTTCATCTAACCATAGCAAGTGAAAGAAGATCAGAGGAAGACCTGGGTCTGGGAACACAAATTATGTCCACTGTCTTGGCTGAGGTACGATGTATGCCACAGCAACCACAGAAAGAGGAATTTGAAGAAATAGCAGCAGCATAGTTTTAAAATTGTATCTAATTTAACATATCATGAACTTGTTTCTTTCCTCTTCTTTATTTGGTGACCTGTTTTAGTGGAACAGATGTGCTTTTTCACAAGTACGATGTATGCATTTCCAATTGAATATCCAATTTACATGAATGATTGAGATCCTCTTCCTGTTTCATATAACTCTCTTTCCCGAGCCTGATTCAAATCAGGAAGCTATTCTGTGATTCTGATTCCAAGTCCCTTCTAGAAACTGGCTATTTATATTAAACATGTGCAATTATATTAATGTCAAAGGTCATGATTATGTAGCCAGCAGCAGCAGCCTGTCTTGTGGCTGAGAAATGTGCATCCAGCTCAGCAAAATCAAAATCACTTCACTGACCTGTACAGCTGGGGTGATGACTCAGCCCACCTCCCCACAGTAAGCCCAAATTCTTTTAATGATGTTGACATGAGTTTTATTCAAAATAAACAGTGAACTAAAAGGCATTACACTGAAAGAAAAATTACTTTTTTATTTCCTGCAAGGTTTAAAGGCACACTTGCTCTCCTCGTTGTTTTTATTATTGGGAAGCATCAAAGAAACACATTCTCTTCGCGCAAATGCCCCACAGTAACAGCAGTAATACCTCATTTACATCAGATGGGGAATTGATGTTGGGGTAAACTGAAAATAAATCTCCATAGGACACTCACATCCTTCACTCCCCTAACTCCGTTCATTTTCATGTCCTTCTGCTCGATCAGTGGAAATTAAACCTCAATCACTCAATAACAGCCCTCTGGAATCCTTTCTGGAGAACTCTGCCTTGACACTTCTTTCTTGTCCTTTAAAAGCCTCTGAAAAACCCTTCTCTTTGACTGTCTCTTCAGGGAGCACTGCTAATTTTATTCCTCCCTTTATCTGGTCATCATCCATCACTTCCAGTTTGTCAAATACTCAGGTTTTTTTAACAAAGAGTGCCAAAGAACTGTAAGTTGTTGTTGATATGCATGCATAATTACAATTAATAACACCTTTTTATTAACACCCTGCAAAAACATGGAAAAAGACAAATATGTTGCATTTACAAGATGCATTAAATTCAGACCAGCAACAAATTCAACAAAAAAGCACAACCAAATCAAGTGTCCAAATGTGAACAAATTATGTTAGGTTAATGGTTTCTTTACATAGAAACATACATAGAAAATAGGAGCAGGGGTAGGCCATTCTGCCCTTCGAGCCTGCTTTGCCAATCATTATGATCATGGCTGATCATCCAACTCAACTTTAAATCAAAGTAATAGAATAACAGCTGACCATCTCTGAAAAATAAGCGCACTCTGCATTACAATCAACTCCCAAACTTTCATCAGGTTGAATCACGCTTTTCTGCTAGATTTGGGGCAATGAAGAAACAAAATTTGGGTTCCTCTATCAATTTCCAGTGTTCTAACACTTGCCTACTTCATACCATTCCTTTACAACTCAAACTAAGTATCATATTTGATCCCGAGCTGAGCTTCTGAGCTAATTTTTGTGCCATCGCTAAGACTACCTATTTCCACCTCCATTACATCGTCTGACTTTGTCCCAGCCTCAGCTCATCTGCTGCCGAAGTCCTCATTCATGCCTTCGTTACTTCCAGACATGACCATTCCAATGAACTGCTGGCTGATCTCCTGCACTCTACCCTTTGTAAACATGAGGTCATCCAAAACTCTGCTGCTCATATCTTCATCATTGCAGTCCCATTCCCCTATCTCCCCTGTGCTCGCTGACCGACATTGACACTCGGTCAAGCAACGTCTTGACTTAAAATTCTTATCCTTGTTTTCAAATCCCTGCATAGCCATGGCCTTTCCTCCACTTGCCTGGATGAGTGCAGCTCCCACAATACTCAAGAAACTTGACACCATACAGGGCAAAGCAGCCCATTCGATTGGCACCACATTCACAAACATTCACTCCCTCCACCACCGATGCACAGTAGCAGCAGTTTGTACCATCTACAAGATGCACTGCAGGAATTCGCCAAGCATCCTTAGACAGCACCTTAGAAAGCCCTCCAGACACCTCCCTGCCTCTCCACCTAGCTTTCTTCCTTAAAACCTTTTTTAACTAGGCTTTTGGAGACCAAATATCTCCTTTTGTGACTCAGTGTCATACATTTTTTAAATTATCGCTCTGTGAAGAGCCATGGGATGTTTCATTAAGGCAAAGGGACTATACAAGAATAAATTGTTGTTGTTGTTACCACCATTATCGAGTTGTTTTATATAATGGCCATAAGCCCCAACCTTCATCAGTAACATCTTTATAAAATGCCTGCATTAGGGCTAATAATCTAAGAAATGGACGAGGCTCCTGAAAATATTGAAGATTTTATGTCAGGGTTGGACTGTAAAAGTGTATAAGGTGCTACCATTGTAGTTGATTATATTTATAGATTATGAATCTCTGATAAGAGTGTATCTCCACTGAATTTCCCGCTATCAATACCCTGGGGGATACCATTGACTAGAAACTGAACGGGTCCAGTCATATAAATACTATGGCTACAAGAGCAGATAAGAGGCTGCAGCCAGTAATCCACATTCTGACTCCCCAAAGCTTGTCCACCACCTACAAGGCACAAGTCAGGAGTGTGATGGAATACTCTCCAGATGGATAAGTGCATCTCCAACAACACTCATGAAGCTTGACACCATCCAACCATCCAGGACAAAGCAGCCCAACCACCACCTTAATCATTCACTCCTTCCACCACCAGCGCACAATGGCAGCAATGTGTACCATCCATAAGATTAATTGTAACAACTCGCCAAGCCTTATTCAACAACATCTTCCAAACCTGTACCACCTAGAAGAACAAAGGCATCACATGCATTACCTTCAAGTTCCCCTCCAAGGCACACACCATGATTCCTTCACTGTTATGGAGTCAAAAACCTAAAATTCCCTTCCTACCAGCATTGTGGGTGTACCTACATCACATAGACTGCAGCAGTTCAAGAAGGCAGGACAGCACCATCTTCACAAGGGCAATTAGAGGTGGGCAACAAATGTTGACCTAGCTAGAGAAGTTACTTCTCTGAAGAAATGAATTGAAGAAAGTTATATTCTGACAGTATAACAACTCACTTTTCCACCAAAAAATCCCACAAAGTAAAAGATCTTACTGTAGTAGATACTCAATGGTAAATGTTATAAAAAGCTGATAAAGCAATTTGCTTATGTCTTAGAGAAGTCACAATTTTTACTTTAAAATGCAATTCACAGCATCCAATTGTTTCTGAAATGATTTCCAAGGTTACTGCCTCCACTAATCTATCTGGAAGTTTATTGCACACTCTATGTGAAGAAGAATTTTCTGATATCAGTTCTAAAATGACCTTTTAACTGGTTCAAATATGTGTCCCTATGCATTCCCATAGTTAGCTTCAGGTAAATTTATTTTATAGTCTAAACAATCCCATGTGCCTCAAAGACCACCTCTCAGAAGCTAAAAACAAAAAACTGCGGATGCTGGAAATCCAAAACAAAAACAGAATTACCTGGAAAAACTCAGCAGGTCTGGCAGCATCGGCGGAGAAGAAAAGAGTTGACGTTTCGAGTCCTCATGACCCTTCGACAGGGTCATGAGGACTCGAAACGTCTACTCTTTTCTTCTCCGCCGATGCTGCCAGACCTGCTGACCTCTCAGAAGCTTCCTTTTTCAGTTGAAAGGTCCATGGGCTGGATTTTACTGGGGGGAGCTTTTAGGTCAGGGATGGATCCGAGACCCCAGGAGGGGGAGAGGAGGGTTGGGGGCTGGGTTTTGGAGGGTAGGCAATGAGGAATAAAGTGGGATTGGGTGACAACTTTGGGGGTTGCTCCAGATGTTCACAGGGCACCCCCTGAATGATGTGCCATTTTCCTTTCTGCCTTTTCTCAATGGCCTCAACAATAAACTGCCCACTCCCACCACCTGCCCATGCATGCCAACCATTTTATGGGGTGAGCAGCATAATATCTGGGTCAAATCACTTGTTAATGAGGTAAATTAACCTTTAATTATGTATTTAAATATGGTGGGCAGGCTGCCAATGTTGGCATCCGTCCACCTACCATATTATGGGGGACAGCTCGGGGATGGGTGGGAAAATGGTGGGCTGGGCATCCCTTGTAATTTACATGCCCCCACCCCCTGTTGAAACACACAGAGCAGGGGGGATAAGTTTAAGATCCAGCCCTACATCTCTCTAGTTCTTCCTCATAACCCTGATTCCCTATGCTGGAGATCAATCTTGAATATATTCAATGATCTGCCCCCCATTGTTCTCTGGGGAAGCAAATTCCAAAGATTAACAACCCTATGAGAGAAGAAGATCTTCCTCATCTCCATCTTAAATGTGAGGCCCTTTATTATGAAACTGTGCCCCTAGTTCTTGATTCCTGAGGAGGAACACTCACTTAGCATTTACCCTGGCAAACCCCCTCAGAACCTTATGGGCAGAATTTTCCCGTTGATGATCTGGGGGCGGGGAATGACATCGGGAGAAACGCCCAACATCATCCCGGTCCATTTAAATATTGAGGAAGGCAGGCGGACAGCAAAATCAGCTGTCCACCCGCCGACCTGTCAATGGCCAATTAAGGCCATTGACAGAGTAATTAAGATCATTAAAGACCTGCCCATCCAACCTTAAGGCTGGCGGGCAGGCCAGGAGCCCCAGGGGGCTTCTGATAATACACGAAACCTCATCCACTGGCGGGATGAGGTTTCATGTACATTTTTAAAAACTTCAATAAAGTTAATGTGCTCCTTATTAACATGTCATATTGACATTGTCACATGAGGGGGACATGTTAATAATTTTAATATTTTTCTATTTTTAAAGACTTTTATACTGTCAGTGACCTCCTTGAGACAGCACTTAGTCTCAGGGAGCAGTGCCCTCTTGTGCGCGTATGCGCGAAACAGCGCACTTTGAGAGATGGGGAATCCCTCCCCCCACCTACAGAGGAAGCGCATAATTGGCCCGCCTACTCAAAATGGTGGCGGGCCCTGTTTCGGCAGCGGAGTTCGGCTGCCCGCCTGCTGCTGAGCCGGTGGGGCTCGTCCACCCATCAAGGTAAAAATTCTGGCCTATATGTTTAAATGAGATCACCTCTCATTCTTCTAAAGTCCAATGAGCACAAGCCCAGCCTGCCCAACCTTTCCTCATAAGACAAACCCTTTCATCCCAGGAATCAACCTAAGTTAAACTTCTCTGAACTGCCTCCGATACAAGTTCATCCCTCCATAAGTGAGGAGACCAAAACAGTACATTATACTCTAGGTACAGTCTCACCAATGTCCTGTACAGTTGTAGCAAGACTTCCCTACTTTTATATTCCAACCCCCTTTCGGTAAAGGCCAAAATTCCATTTGCTTTCCTAATTACTGTACCTGCATGTTAACTTTCTTGTGATTCAAGTACAAGGACACCCACGTCCCTCTGTACCGAAGCATTCTGCAGTCTCTCTCCATTTAAATAATATTCTGCTTTCTCCTCTTCCCAACAAAACGAACATCACATTTTCCTGCATTATACTCCATCTGCTAAATTTTAGCCCACTCTCTTAACCTATCTATATCCCTTTGCTGAGTCTTTGTGTCCTCCTCACAACTTACTTTCCTACCTCTCTATCGTCAGAAAATCTGGCTACGATACACCCGGTCCCTTCATACAAGTCATTACTACTGATTGTAAATAGGTCCTAGCACTGATCCCTGTGGCACTCCACTAGTTAAAGTTCGCCAACCTGAAAATAACCCATTTATCCTGTGTCTGTTTACTGTTAGTTAGCCAATCCACCACCCACGCTAATATACTGTTCCCCAACACCATGAGCTATTATCATGTGTACTTTTTATGTCGCAACTTATTGCATGCCTGTTGAAATCTACTGCTTCCCCTTTATCCATCCTGTTGCATTTTTTTTTTAGACAGTGCTTTTTCATATCCAGGGGCCAGAATTTCCCGGTTGGCGAGCAGGGGACGGGGCACACTCACCGACGCGTAAAATGATGTAGGATGACGTCGGGCAGCCCTGTTGGACTTAAGAAAAAGCATGAAACCTCATCCATGGGTGGGATGAGGTTTCATGCAGGTTTTAAAATTTTTAATAAAATTGACAATGAAAGTGATGGACATGTCCCAAATCATGTGACAGTGTCACATGAGGGGACATGTCGGGGAAATTTATTTCTTCTGTTTTGAAAATTTTTTCAGACAGGAACCAATCTCCCTGAGGCAGCACTTAGCCTCAGGGAGATGAGTGCGCCCTTTTGTGCGCATGTGTGAAAAGGTGCACTCTTGGCTCAGGGAAACCCCCCCACCTGCACAGGGAGTGCATAGTGCTTCCTTGCGGATGTCACACTGGGCAGGCCTTAATTGGCCCGCCACACGCCCCCTCCTAAACCTCCCCCCGAAAGGGTAAAATTCTGCCCAAGGAATCAGAAATCTATAAGCAAATGTTGTAACATAGGTGAAATGCTGCAGCCAATTTGTATGGCAAGATCTCACGAACAGCAATGAAGTAAATGTCCATATGCAAATTCTAGATTTCCTAATAAGAAATAGTGGAATCAAACTCAATGCATTTGGGAGTGAGTCATCAGTATTCTGTAAAATCACTTAGGTTAGCAAACTGCACCGAGTAAGGACACACACAGAGAGGAAGTTGGGAATTTGATTCATGTGGAAATTTGGTGCAGAGGGAGATAGTTATGCACCTTTTTCTACATTTTTTCAACCTCCAGTAGTTGGTGAGTCTTCTTTCTTTATCTCCAAGCTAGGAAAGTGTAACTTTATATTATTGTAGCTGTGTAAATTAATAACTAATTGACTAATTAAATAAATAATGTTAGACAGACATGGCAGGGATGGTGGTGTGTCATGGCTGTAGCGTTTATGAAACTGTGGAATGCAGTGCCATCTTGAACATCCATATCTACTGTAAACGTCTGCAGCTTTTGCAACTGTGGCTCAGAGAGTTTAACATAAATGGTGCACCAGTGAATAAGGTCATTACAGGGAATGGAAGTAAAAAAAAATAAATTAAAGGTTCTTTATCTGAATGCATGAAGGATCTAGAAAAAGACAGATGAACAGCTGGCATAAATAGAGGTAAATTGTTCAGATTTAATTGCCATTATAGAGACATGCTTGCAAGGTGATCAATGTTGGGGAATAAATATTCAAGGATACACAATATTTCAGAAAGACAAATAGAATGGCAAAGCAGGGATAGCCCTGATAGTAAAAGATGACAAGGATATTAATAAGAAAGGATCTGGCCTCAGGAGATCATGATGTAGAATCAGCATGGGTGGAAATTAGGAAAAGCAGGAGTCAGAAAGCACTGGTGGGAGTAGTTTATAGGCCTCCGAACATTAGTTGGGAAACAGATTAAACAAGACATTTTTGGAGCTTATAACAAAGACAATGTAATACTAGGAGGGACTTTAATCTTCATATAGGGCAGAATTCTGCCCTTGGTGGGCGTACGGGCCCCACTAGCTCGGTGGCGGGCAGACAGCTGACCCCGCTGCCGAAACAGGGCCCGCCGCCATTTTGAGTGGGCGGGCTAATTAAGGCCCGCCCAGCGGCCTTCCCATGCACTTCCTGTGTTGGGGGGGGGGGGGGGGGGGGGGGGGGGGGGGGTGGAGAGAGAGCGCACTGCTCCCTGAAACTAAGTGCTGTCTCAGGGAGATTAGTGATAATGCCCAAAAGTTAAAAAAATAGAAAAATTAAAATATTATTAACATGTCCCCCTCATGAGACAATGTCACACGAAATGGGACATGTTAATAAAAATGACATAAACTTTATTAATCTTTTTAAAAATGGACATGAAACCTCATTCCGCCAGTGGATGAGGTTTCATGTATTATCAGAAGCCCGCTGGGGCTCCTAGACTGCCCGCCAACCTTAAGGTTGGACGGGCAGGTCTTTAATGATCTTAATTAGCCTGTCAATGGCCTTAATTGGCCATTGACAGGTTGGCAGGCGGACAGCTGATTTCACTGTCCGCCCGCCTTCCTAAACATTTAACGAGACCGGGATGATGTCGGGGGTTCCTCCTGACGTCATTCCGCGTCATTTTCCCGTCGGCGAGCCGGCCCTGCCCCCAAATCACCGACGGGAAAATTCTGGCCATAGACTGGGAGAATAACATTGGCAAGGGTGGTCTAGAAGATGAGTTCGTAGAGTGTTTTTGTGACAGTTTCCTGGAGCAGTAGGTTGAGGAAGCGACTAGGGATAAAGCTATCTTAGATCTAGTATTGTGTAATGAGGCAGGGTTAATTGATAATCAGTGAAATATCTACTGAGAAATGGTGATCATAATACCACTGAATTCCATGTTAAGTTTGAAACTAACATACTCCAATCACAAATCTTAAACAAAGCCAACTACATAACTATGGGGGGAGAACTGGCTAAGGTTGATTGGGTAAACAGACTAAAAGGTATGGTAGTAAATAGACAGTGGGAAATATTTTAAGAAACAATTCAAAATGTTCAAAAAAGTTACTTTCCATTGAAAGACAAAAATTCTACAAGAAAGATCCATCTATGGTTCATTAAGAAGTTAAGGATAGATTAAAACAGAAACTTATAATATTGCAAGGAACAGTAGCAAGTCTGAGGATTGGGAGTGTTTTGGAAACCAGCCAAGGGCCACCAAAAAGTTTATAAGAAAGAAAAAATAGAATGAGAGTAAACTAGCCAGAAATATAAAAACAGATTGTAAGAGCTTATGTAGATACTCAAAAGGGAAAAGAGTAGCGAAAGTAACCATTGGTTGCTTAGAAACAGAAACAGGAGAAATTATCATGGCGAATGAGGGAATGATAGAGGCATTGAAAAATATTTTGTGTCTGTCTTCACAGTAGAAGACATAATTGCATACCAGAAATAGAGAGCAAACCTGGGGACTAACATGAGTAAGGAAATTAAGATAATTCAACAAATTAAGAAAATCCAACAAATGCCCGGGACCTGATGGCCTACACCCTAGGGTTCTAAAAGAATTAGTTGCAGAGATAGTGGATGCGCTGGCTATGATTTTCTAGAATTCCTTTGATTCAGGAACGGTCCCATCAGATTGGAAGTTGACAAATGTTTCAACACTTTTCAAGAGAGGAAACAGGGAACTACAGGCCAGTTAGCCTAACATCCGTCATTGGGAAAATGCTGGAATCTATTATTAAGAAAGTTTTAACAATGCACTTGGAAAAGTATAGTTTGATTGCAACAAATCAAAATGGTTTTACAAAAGGGAAATCCTGTTTGACAAAATTATTATTTTTTTGAGGATGTAACTAATCAGGTAAGGGGAACCAGTAGTATACCTGGATTTCCAAAAGACGCGCCCACCCAATGAGCTAAAAATTCTGGCTACTGTTTCTGCTGGCTGGGGAATCTAAAACACAGGGGCACAGTCCCAGGGTAAGGGGCAGATAATTTAGGACTGAGATGAGAAGAAATTAATTCACTCAAAGGTTGTGAATCTTTGGAATTCTCTACCCCAGAGGGTTGTGGATGCTCCATCATTGAATACATTTAAGGCTGGGATAGACAGATTTTTGATCTCTAAAGGAATCAAGGAATATGGGGAGGAGCAGAAAGTGGAGTTGAAGCCCAAGATCAGTCATAAATCATACTGAATGACAGAGCAGGGTCATCGGGCTATATGGTCTTTGCCTACTTCTATTTCTTGTGATGATAAGATCATTCCACTGGGGACCAGAGGCAACAAGTTTGGAATTTCGATTATTTTTCCAAGCCTTGCTGGCTCCTCTCCACTTGGTGGTACGTTTTCATATGATTTAGATGTACATTCATTGGCAAATTTTGAATTTTTACTCAATGGGTTCATTATGTTTAATTTCGATGCTTTTATATTTCACAACAGTTTTTTTTATTTTTTTAAGAAGACATTTGGATCTATATTTACTGAAATGTTTCTTCCCCACTGCCCCCAACCACATAGATTCTAGCCTCTTGTTTCTACCCCCCCCAGTGACTGTTGCTGGCCTTCCTCTTCCTACCATCCCCCATCCTGCTTCTGTCCTTTCTCTGATCACCACCATCCTAGCATTTCTCCCCAAATGCTGCTGGATTCTTCCTGCTTCTCTTTCATTCCCTCCCTCCTTCCTCCACAAAGTTGCTATCAACATTTTCCCCCTCCCTGTGCATAATATTGTGGCTGCCTCCCTCTCATCCATCCCCAACAACATTGTTCCTTACTCCTGCAAGTTTGTTCTGAAGCTCAAACTTGCTTGAGCTCCTGTTTTGATTGACAGTTGTACTTTCTGAGTGGGGATTCCTGATCTGCCAAGAGTTCCTGTCCATAATGTACATTGTCATTCATCACAGCAGAAGTAGGAGCTGAAAAAAAGCCACTTGGGAAAAAATTCTGGTCTCCATAGACTTTGGCTTGTGACACCGCCACAGAGTGAGAGTGTTCCCAGACCATTGATTGTCCAGAGATGGTTGGCATGTTTATTTGAATGGCTCTATTTCTGTTGCCAAGAAAATAATCATTGAACTTGATGGAAAATCATTAAAGGAACTACATCGTCTAAGACTGCTTAAACCTACTGCATTGCTTAGCATTTTTTATGTTTTCAGCAGCTTTATCATAATGATTTTTTAAATAAAAATATAGAAAAGGATTCTGGAATGGCCCAGATATTGGAGCATCTCATTCCAACACTGGCAGTGTGTGGAAGAAAATGATAGTATTAAGCAGATTTAAAAATAATTTTCTATAAGCAAGATTAAATAATAGATGGTTTAGGCAAAGTTTAGAATCAAATAAATAAATAATTTTAATTTAGGTTTGTAGCTCTTCAACGGACAAGGATTTTTTTTTCACTTTTGTGGACAGCCAGTTCAGGATGTGAATGATAAAAAATTAATTATAAACAAAATCATTCACGAAAGGATGCGAATCATGTTCTATCCCACCTATAACACTGAATTTTTCATCTGTTTTGTACTTCATCACTTCCGTGAACATTATAACATTATGATGGGTTTGTGGCAACAATATTTTGTTATTTATTATTCACTCATAAAAATGATAATTAGGTTTAAATTATATGGGCATTTTTCCCATTTTCTAGTTCTTATAGCACAGCTACAGAGCATTGGTGGTTATGTTTACTCTACACCAATAAAGCATTAATGAACCATTTTTGGGTTTGCTGCAAACAATATGAATCCACTATGAAAATGAGAGAAAATTGCCTAAACACACAAACTCATGAATATGTTTTTTTTGCATTTATCAGATAACTGCTTGACATGAAATGCCACAAAGACTAGGTGTGAGAAATTGGGCAGGTTAGCACTATTTTCTAGGCACCACAAGTGCCATTTTATCTCCAAAATGGTGTCTGCATCAACTGTACAGAATTGTAAGGCAGATTGTTCTGGATGCCATACCAATGCAGGCATTACTCCATACACAGTGACCTTCTGCTGGAAGCATACAGAGTAAGCAGATCAGTCAGTTTGCAGCACTGATTTGACACTAGGAGTGCCATTTTGGAGCTCAATGTTCCAGCCAACTTAACAGTTAATTCCATGCAGCTGAACACATGTCAGCAGCAAGGAGGACCCTACCACTACCAATTCTATTTAAAGTGATCATTGACTACCTACAGGGTAGTTGCTGGTTGGTTTCTTTTGGCTTTTTTTTTATTTTAAAATTCTCATTTTGGTTTTCAAATTGCTTCATTGCCTTGCTCCTACTTGGCTCTGTAACCTCCTACAACTCTCTGAGATACTGGTGTTTCTCTGATTTGCTCTCTTGAGCATCCCTGATTTTAATAGGTCCAGCATTGGTGGATTTCTATTCAGGTGCCAGGAGCCTAAGTTCTGGAAATTCCTCCCTAAACTTGCCTGCCTATCTATCTTGCTTTTTGTCCTTTAAGATGCTCCTTAAAACCTACCTCCATGAATAAGCTTTGGTCAATGAGAAAGGCTTAATTAACACTCTTGTAGCCAAGGGCCCTCGAAGGAACAGTGACCATAATATGGTAGAATTTTATATTGAGATTGGAAGTAATTAAGTCTGAAACGAGGGTCTTCAATCTAAGCAAAGCAAAGTTCATAGGTATGGTGGATGTATTAGACAATTACAATTGGGAAATTACATTAAAAGATATAACTGTAGACAAACAATTGCCAGCATTAAAAAAATACATAATTTGCAACAAATATACATTTTGTAAAGGCATAATATAGAAAAAGTGGTGCAACCGTGTTTAACAAGAGGATTAAATATACTATTAATCAAAGGGAGAGGCTTAGTCTGCCAAAAAGAGTAGTATGAAAAAGGATTGGGATGATTTTGGATTTCCAGCATAGGAGGCCTAAGATGTTGATAGGGAAAGAGAAATGAGAGTATGGGAGCAGACTGGTAAGAGATAGAAAAACAAAATGCAAATATTTCCAAAGGCATGTATATAGGAAGAGATCAGTGAAAGTAAACATGGGCTCATTAGAGGAAGAGACAGCTGAAATCATCATGGGACAAGAGTGAGTGAACCTGAGAGGCTCACAGAGACTCACGACCCACAGTTAAAACTAGTGGCGGAGAGTCAGTGGGAATAGAGTGAATGAGCCTGAGACAGAATAGTGCCCAAGACCAAAGTTAAAAGTGGCATTGGAGATTCGGCAGGATCTCTCTGCTGGTTGGAGTCTAACCTAGCACAAAGGAAGATGGTTGTGGTTGTTGGAGGTCAGTCATTTCAGCTCCAGGGTAGTGTCCTCGGCCCAACCATCTTCAGCTGCTTAATTCATCTTCAACCTTCCTTCCATCATAAGGTCAGTTTGCTGATGATTGCACCATGTTCAACACAATTTGCGACTCCTCAGGTACTGAAGCAGTCCATGTCCAAATGCAGCAAGACCTGGACAATATCCAGGCTTGGGCTAACAAGTGGCAAATAACGTTCACAGTATACAAGTGCCAGGCAATGACCATTTCAAACTACAGAGAATCTAACCATCACCCCTTGACATTCAATGGCATTACCATCATTGAATCCCCCTTATCAACATTCTGGGGGTTACCATTGACCCGAAACTGAACTGGACTAGCCATATAAATACTGTGGCGACAAAAGCAGGTCAGAGGAATCCTGCGATGAGTGACTCACCTCCTGATCCCCCAAATCTTGTCCACCGTCGACAAGGCACAAACCAGAAGTGTGACGGAATACTCCGCATTTGCTAGCATGTGTGAAACTCCCACAACACTCAAGAAGCTTGGCACCATCCAGGACAAAGCAGCCCACTTGATCGGCACCACATCCACAAACACTCACTTGCTCCACCACCGATGCACAGTAGCAGCAGTGCGTACCATCTACAAGGCATGCTGCAGGAATTCACCAAGCTTTCTTAGACAGCAGCTTCCAGACCCATGACCACTACCATCTAGAACGAGAAGGTCAGCAGATAGATGGGAATGCCACCACCTGGAAGTTCCCCTCCAAAGCACTCAACATCCTGGCTTGGAAATATATCGCCATTCCTTCACTGTCGCTAGGTCAAAACGCTGGAATTCCCTTCCTAACAGCACTGTGGGTGTACCTACACCACAAGGACTGTGGCAGCTCACCACCACCTTCTCAAAGGCAACTAGGGATGGGCATTAAATGCACCCCCGACCGAAAAGTCAGTCGTCAGCCCACCCACCTGAAACCCAGTTGCACCACGGCGATGCAAAGCTGAAAGCAGCCTTAATTGTTTCAGAGTGGTACTTAAGCCCCCATATGGGAGGAAGTCCCACCCTAGAGACCTGAAGGCCAATCTGATTGGCTGGCAGCTCTGTAGTCCCAGCAGCGTCAGAGACGAGTGGTGGCCACTGCTGGGACTACAGGCAGTACCCAAGTAAGAGGACGGATGAAGCCTGGCTTAATGGTACGTTTGGGATTTTGGATGAGCCTGGCTGGCAGACCCCAGTGAGAGTAAGGCGAGAGCATTGATTTTAAGAGGCCAGGAGGGGAGGGATAAAGAGGGTGCAATCTTTGGGGGAGTGTTTCTGAAGGACACAGGGGACCTGCAAAGGAGGTACCCACTTCTTGCCTGACAGCAGTGCGCACAGTGAAAGTTGCCAGGATGCCCGTTTTGCCACAGCCTTCCCCTATCACATGTAAAATATCAGCAGAGATGAAATGAGGTCTTTTAGTGGCCATTAATTGGTCAGTTAAGGGCCTCAATATTCCTCAGGGTGGGCGGGCTGTGTGACTCCTTCCCCGCCCCCGTAATCTGGGAGACAAACCAGGTGGGCGGGAAGGCAGTGGGAAGGCAACCCACTTCATTTGTCACCCCACCACTTTCAAGTACGCTGGCCATAAAATCCTGTTCCATGTATTTTTTTATCCATTCCTGGGATGTGGACTAAGTCAACATTTATTGCCCATCCCTAATTGCTCTTGAGAAGGTGGTAGTGAGCCGGCTTCTTGAGCTGCTGCAGTCCATGTGGTGTAGGTACACCCAATGTGCTGTTAAAAAGAGAGTTCCAGGATTTTGACCCAGCAACAGTGAAGGAATGGTGATATATTTCCAAGTCAGGGTGGTGAGTAGCTTGGAGGGAACTTCCAGTTAGGTGTTCCCTAGGTACTGTCTAAGGAGCCGTGGTGAGTTCCTGAAGCGCACCTTGTAGATAGTACACACTGCTGCTACTGTGTGTTGGTGGTGGAGGCAGTGAATGTTTGTGGGTGGGAAGCTAAACAAGTGGGCTGCTTTGTCCTGGATGGTGTCAAGCTTCTTGAGTGTTGTTGGAGCTGCACTCATCCAGGCAAGAGGAGAGTATTCCATCACACTCCTGACTTGTGCCTTGTTGATGGTGGGCAGGCTTTGGGGAGTCAGGAGGTGAATTACTTGCAGCAGGATTCCTAGTCTCTGACCTGCTCTTGTAGCCACAGTATTTATATGCTTAGTCCAGTTCAGTTTCTGGTCAATGGTAACCCCCAGGATTTTGATAGTGGGGGGATTCAGTGCTCGAATGTCAAGGGGTGATGGTTAGATTCTCTCTTGTTGGAGATGGTCATTGCTTGGCACTTGTGTGGCATGAATGTTACTTGACAATTTTCAGCCCAAGCCTGGATATTGTCCAGGTCTTGCTGCATTTGGACATGGACTGCTTCAGTCTCTGAGGAGTTGCGAATGATGCTGAGCATTGTTCAATCACCACTTAACAATCCCACTTCTGACCAAGGTCATTGATGAAGCAGCTGAAGATGGTTTGGCCTAGGACACTACCCTGAGGAACTCCTGCAGTGATGGCCTGACGTCTCCAGCTCCTTGAGCCTGAGCTAGGGATTTCTAAGCTTGAAGGGCAGCTGGAGTTACTGCAGAGCATCAGAGATGGTGAGAGTTTCCTGGATCGTACATTCCAGGAGAAGCAGTGGAGTGGGGGAGTTCAGAATAGTAAATGGATAGCCAACAGGAAGATTATTAAGAGGCAGGAAGTGAAGAAGTCTTCTGGGTGTGTGTCACTTTCATACTGGTACTCAACATTGGAGACTGCTGTGACTAACAACATGTGGAAGGAGTGCAGTCCAGACCACGGCGCCACTGGGCAAGGGATTACACAGGGGGGAATATCAAAGTACAGAAATGCAGACATTATAGGAGACTTCATAATCATGGGGACAAATAGGCATTTCTGCAACTGTCACTGTGGGTCCTGCATGGTGTGTTGCCTCCCTGATGCCACGTTAAAGGGCATCACAGAAAGGGTGCTGGATATTCTTCAGGGGGAGCAGAGTGAGCCAGAAGTTATGTTATGTGTTGGTATCAACATCAAAGAGAGGGCAGGTATACAGAGGTCCTACGGATTTTCAGGAGCTAGGGAGGAAGCTAACAAGTAGGACCTTTAACGTTGTAATCTCTGGATTATTCCCAGCGTCATGTGCTAGTGAAAGCAGAAATAGGAAGATAGCAAGGATTAATGTGTGGCATGAGGCATGATGCAGGAGGGAGAGCTTCAGATTCTTGGAGTGTTAGGATCAGTTCTGAGGCAGGAGCCACCTAAATAAAAAGGACGGGTTACATCTCAACAAGACAGGCACCAATGTTCTCACAGGGAGGTTCACTAGTGTGGTTGGGAGGCTCTAAACTAAATTGGCAGGGGGATGGGTATCGTCATATAGAAGAAAGAAAGAGTAAGGTGCATAAAGTGTGTGTTGGATCGTAATAGAGAATGAAGTAGTACTACATTAGATAGGAGCAGATTAAGAAGGATTACAAGGAATACAAAAGCAAGTTTACAATGCATGCTTGTGAATGTACAAATTGTGGTGAATAAGGTTGGTGAGCTGCAAGCACAAATGCTCATGAGGGACATTAAGGAAACGTGGTTTAAACTGGTGAGGACTGGGCACTTAATATTCAGGGATACAAAGTATTCAGAAAAGATAGGAGAGGAAAAAGAGGTAGGTGGCAGTACTGGTTGGGGAAGACATTGTAATGTTAAAAAGAGACAATGTCCTTGTGGGTGCAACAGCAGAGTCCATTTGGTTAGAGATGAGAAGCAAAAAAAGGTAAGATTATGCTACTGGGAATATTTTATAGGCCTCCAAATGTTGAAAGATAGAGGAACAAATCTGCAGGGAAATCACAGAGATGTGCATGAACTATACTATGGTGTTACTGGGATGCCTTAATTACCCAAATATCGATTGGGATAATATTAGAGTAAATCATAAGAGGTGGGAGGAAACTTCCTTGACCAGTACGTTCTCAGTTAAACTAGGAAGGAGGTATTTCTGGACCTGCTGCTGGGAAATGAGATGGACCAAGTCGACCTAAAGCCTGTGGGGGAACACATGGGCAAGAGCGATCCTTGTAACATAAGGTTTAGATTAGTAGTGGAGAAGTGCTGTAACTTGCAGGGCAAGTCCAAATGCTGGAAAGCGGGATTAGGCTGGGTGGCTCGTTTTTAGCTAGCGCAGACATGATGGTGCCAAGTGGCCTCTTTCTATGCCATAAACTTTCTATGATTCTAAGAACAAGGAACAATGTAAAATAGAACTTCTAAATTAGAAGAAGCTAACTTCAATGGGATGAGAGGGAATCTAGCCAGGGTAAAATGGAACCAAGGACTGGCAGGAAAAATGATCATGGAATAATGGGAGATCTTTAAGGAGACATTTCAGGAACAGGCTAGGTATATTACAACAAGAGGCAAAGGTAGAGTAACCAAGGCTCCTTGGATGATGAGAGAGATAGGGAATATGATGAAACAAAAAAATAGGGTGTATGATGCAAGTCAGGTGAATTCTTCAAGTGAGACTCTGGCCAAATACAATAAATTGAGAGAGGAAGTGAAGTGGAAAATAAGGCTGGAAAAGTAAGGATATCAGAATATAATGGAAGTTAACATAAAAGTTAATACAAAAATCTTCTACCAGCATGTAAATAGTAAGTGGGTAATGATAGGAGACGTGGGGCCTACTAGGGACAAAGACAGTGATGTATGCTTAGAGGTGCAGGGTGAGGGTAGAATACTTAACAAGTACTAAGAAAGGGGATGCTGAAAAAATATCAGTGAAGGTGAAGGTGATAGAGATTATGGATGAGGTGAAAACTGATTGGCAGGAGGTACTGGAAAAGCTGGCTATGCTTAGAATGGATAGCTCACCTGGCCTGGATGGCCTGCATCCCAGGTTCATCCCAGGGAATTCAGAGTGGAGATAGTGGAAGGGCTTAGCATAAACTTCCAATCTTCCCTAGGTACAGAGGGAGGAACCAGGGGCTTGGAGGATGGCAAATGTGACAGCCTGATCCAAGAAAGGGTGTAAAGACATTCCAAGGACAGGGCAGTCAGTTTAACATCAGTGCTGGGTAAGGTTTTAGGAACAATAATCAGGGAGAATATCAACAGACACTTGGAGAGGTTTGCGTTAAGTAAGACGAGGAGCATGGATTTGTGAAAGGCAGGCTGTGCTTTTGATCCCTACTTTATAAAACTCATAAATAATATGTAAATGATTGAGAATTTAATGAACTCAACCTGACAACATCTGATGTATGGACTTTAATATACAGCAGAGTGCAACAGACCTTTTATTTTTATTCTAGATGTTAAGGAGACCTGCAATTTGCAATAAATTGCGATTATTTGTATCCTTAAATATTCATAATTGTGCAATTTTAAAAACTATTCTATATATTATTTTAATTTTAATGATTGTCTATAACTATGTTATGAATTATGATTACTTGTTTAAGTTATACCATCATCACAATTCAGCATCTGCTGTCATGATGGTTTTTCAATAAGCCAATTATCTAATCATCTAAGTAACAAAGAAGGTTGGTGAAGGTATTGCGATGGATTTTGTCCATATGGATTCTAAGAAAGCATTTGACAAAGTACCAAATAAAAGGCTGTTTAACAAAATTGAAACTCATAGAATTGAAGGTTAAGAGTCAATTTGGATTTTAAAAAATGGCCTAAGGACAGAAAACAGCAAGTCCTGTCAAAGGTTTGGTTTTCAGCCTGGATGTTTGTAGGCAGTGGTGTTCTTCAAAGGTCAGTGCTAGGACCACTGTATGACTTGGTTATTGGAATACAGAGTAAAATTTCAAAATTTGCCTATGATACCAAACCTGGAAGTGTGGATGAGACAAATTGACTGCAACAGGACATGGATAGTCTAGCAGAATGGGCAAACATTTGATGCATTTTAGCAGGAGGGATATGGAGATTCAATACAGACTTAATAACACAGTTCTAAGTTGCAGGGGAAGAGGGATCATGGAATTAATGCGTGCAAATTCTTGAAGGTGGCAGGACATATTGGGAGAGTGGTTAGCAAAGCACAAGGTAGCTGGGGCTTCATAAATAGAGGTATTGATTACAAAAGAAGTGAAGATATGGTAAACATCTATAAAGCTTTGGTTCGGCCCCACTGGAGTGTTTCATCCAGTTCTGGTCACCATACTTTAGGAAAACTGAAAGGGTCCTTGAGAGGGTGCTGAGGAGATTTACCAGAATGGTTCCAGGGATGATTTTACCTGCAAGGGCAGGTTGGAGAAGGTGGGGTTGTTTCTCTTGGTGCAAAGGGACTTGAGGGGGGGATTTGATAGTGGTATACAGTCCAAGATTATGACAGGTTTAGACAAGGTAGATGAAGGAAAGCTGTTCCCATGAGCTGATGGTAAAAGACTTAGGGGACACAGATTTAACGTTTGGGGTAAGAGATGCAGGGAATGTGAGGAGTAATTTTCGTATGCAGTGAGTGGTAATGATCTGGAAATTACCATCTATGAGGGTGGTGAAAGCAAGGATGATTAATAATTCCAAAAGGAAATTGGATGGATACATGAAGGAAATAAACTAGCAGGGCTATGGAGATAGACAAGGAGAATGGGACTGATTGGATTGCTCTACAGAGTGGCAACATGATTCAATGGACCGAATAGCCTCCTTCTGTGTCGTAATTACTCTATGAATAAGGGACAGAGTGGGGCAGGTAAAAAAAAATGGCTGCAATATCGGGCGCCCAGAAATCCTGACTGTTTTTGCCCTCTTCAATCTTCCCGAGGGCAGGGGAGAGCACGGCCTCTGATGTGGCCCACACCTATTATCATGGCAAGTAAGATCATTTAGGGCTTATTAAAAGCCCGTCTCTTAAAACTTTTCCAACATTCCCGTAAGGGGCCAGCAGTTACATGGAGGCGAGGACCATGTCAGGGCAAGTCATGGAGGTGGGAGAGTTTAAAAAGGCAACTGAGAATGCTTTTCAAAGATTGAAAGGTTTAAACTTTTGACGTTAAATTTGCAGCAGGTAATGGGAGGAGTCGGCGTTAAGAACTGTGCCAGTTCAGGGACAATCACTCTCCTAGCATCGCCTGGCATCATGTGAGCACTGGGGGATTGGGCACGGCAATTTGGACTCCACCTGATCACCAGGAAGGCTGCAGCTGGAGATGGATGCTGCACCCTCAGAAATCGAGGCCATTGGAGATGAGGTGCAGCAGCCTGCACAGGAAGGGCAGAGAGCTGGGCGTCAGGAAGCCAGAGGTGAGGTATGAGGGGCACTAATGAGAAGGACATTACCCTGAGCACAGGATCTATGGACATTGAGACTTGTAGATCACTTGTAGGTCACTGAACCAGTGGCAAAAGCAACTGCAGAACTCTAGGCACAAGTCACAGGCCTCTGTGCCCTCATCAGCTGGGAACCTCTGCGGCATCTGACAGGTGGCTGCACACTGCTACATCACCCAGGTGGCAGATGCCCTCTTTACTGATGCTAGACAACATGCCAGATTCACAACTGATGGGCCTCACAAGCTCAGAGGGCACTGGGTCTGGTGCCTGGAATGGTCAAGTGTTGCCCTGCTATATCCTCCTTCAAGGGTCCCAGTCATTGTGGTGGTTTGTTGCACTCTCTATAATATGGTCCTCGCGAGAAGTCTGGACCTTGAGGCCCTTAGTGGCTAGCTGATCAAGGGAAGACCAGGAGGAGGAATTGGACGAAGAGCGAGATGACGCTGAACAGAGAGGTAATCCTGATATATGACCAGTTTGCCTCCTCCTGGTACCCTTCAGGACAAGGACCTCCATCTTCTCCCTCATGGGTGCTGGTCCTCTGGCTCCCTTGTGACATCTCGCTTCCCTGTGGAGCAGTGGCAGGCTTTGGCACAAACTCCTCTCAGGACAACCAGCAGCCTCAGTGATGCCTGCCTTGGGTGCCTGAAACTTGCCTCTATTCCTATCCCGACTAGCGTTAATTGGTCAGGAAACGTGTCTCTATACCAAACACAGGGAGAAAGCTGAAACAGTTTTCCAGTGGAGACAGGATTCTACACAAAAACAGACCCCATTGCTGTATCCGTCCAAGGGGAAAATCCAGCCCCTTTTTTATCTGTCTTCACAGTAGAAGAGACAAAAAGTAATTTTGGAAATAATAGTGAACCAAGGTTCTAGTGAGAATGAAAAATCAGTGCAGGTAAAGAAATAGTACTGGCAAAATTAATTGGACTAAATGCTGACAAATCCCCTGGACCTGACAACCTCCTTCCTAGGGTTTTAAATGAGGTAGCAGCAGAGATAGTGGCTATATCGGTTTTGATCTTCCAGAATTCCTCAGATCATCAAACAGTTCCCAGGGTTTGGATGGTAGTAGTCATAATCCAGCTATTTAAAAAGAGGAGGCAGAGAGAAAAAGGGAAACTATAGGCTAGTTAGCCTAACATCAGGAATAGGAAAAATACTAGAATCTATTATTAGGGACATGGTAACAGGGCACTTAGAAAATCATTAAATGCAGCAGGATTCTTCAGTCAGCATGCAGGGGCGGGCCTGACACGCCAATGTGTAAAATGACACGCGATGATGTCAGGCGTGCATCCCAACGCCATCACGCTGAGTTGCGATGTAAGGCCACTAAGGAACCAATTGAGATAATTGTAAACACTGCCCGTCCAACCTTATGGTTGGCGGGTAGGTGAAAAGGCCAAGCGGCCTTGCGTTTTTTAGGAAACCTTATCCATGAGCGCGATGAGGTTTCCTAAACATTTTGAAACAGAGAAGAAAAAAACAAGACGGTTGGGTTGGCAAACTAACGACCAGTGACCACTTGGTCCTCAACTATTTACAAGTTATATTAATGATTTAGATGAGGGGGCTGAATGTAACATATTCCATTTGCTGATGATAGAAGGTTAGGTGAGAAAGTAAGCGATGAGGACACTAAGACACTGTAGAGGAATATAGACAGGTTGGGTGAATGACAGAGTCACGGCAGATGGAATACAATGTATCCACTTTGGTAAGAAAAATAAAAATGTGCTTTCTTAAATCCTGAGACACTGGGAGATTGCATTCAGATGGTCACTGGGTGCCTTTGTACATGAATCACAGCAAGTTAACATGAAGATACTGCAAACAATTAGGAAGCCAAATGGTATGTTAGCTTTTGTGACAAAAAAATTGGACTATAAGATTTAAAAATTCTTACTTCAATTACACAGGACATGGGTGAGGTCACACCCGGATTACTGTATGCAATTTTCATCCCCTTACCTAAGGAAAGACATATTTGCACTAGAATGAGTGCAACAAAGGTTCACTACTGGTTCCTAGGATAAGCAGATTGTCTTATGAGGACAGATTGCGAAGGCTAAGGCTCTATTCCATGGAGTTTAGAAGAATGAGAGGTGACCTAGTTGACACATAGGGCAGAATTTTTTACCCTGTGGGTGGGTGTGTGCCTGATCTGAACGAGAGTGAAATAGTGTGTGATGATGTGCACTCGTGCAGTCATCGTGCACTCTAGCTATCTTTTGGTCGGCGGGCACACGCGAGAGGCGGCAGCATTCCTGCCAACAATTAAGAGGCCTATTAAGGCCCTTAAGCAATAAATTAATTTGTATTTTTTGCTGCCCGCTCAACCATTCGGTTGGCGGGCAGCGAATAGGCCAGACAGCCTTTGCATTTTTGACGAAACCTCATCCACGGGCAGGATGAGGTTTCCAACGGTTACCTAAAAAAAAACAAAATTTTTTTAACATCAGTTAAATCTTCATGTGACTGAGTCCCATGTGGTGACAAGTTTATATCATTTCTAAAATCCTTATTTTTGTATCTAAAATTCTTCAGCTCCCGGAGGCACTTTTGTGCCTTCAGGGAGCTTTCAGTGCGCAAATGCAGATTTCAGCACTCATGCTCCTTCCACTCCCACCCCGGCAGTGCTGAGCATTTCAGTATGCCTTTCAAGCTGGCTGGCTGTTAATTGGCCAGCCAGTCAGGGTGGAATCATGGTTGGGGCCCGATTGCGGGGCAGCAGTCTGTTTCGCAGCCGCTCCTGGGCCCACCCGCCTAACAAGGGGAAAATCCTGCCCATGTAATTCTTAAGGGGCTTGATAGGGTAGATGCTGAGAAAATGTTTCCTTTGGCTGGGGAATCCAGAACACAGGGAGTCAGTCTCAGGATAAGGGGTTGGCCATTTAGGGCTGAGATGAGGAGAAATTTCTTTACACAAAGGGTTGTGAATCTTTAGAATTCTTCAGTGAGCTGTGGGTGCTCAGTCATTGTTATACTGAAGACAGAGGCTGATTGATTTTTGGGTATTAAATGAATTAAGGAATATGGGAATAATACGGGAAAGTGGAGTTGAGGTAGAAGATCAGCCATGAATCTGTTGAATCGCTGAGCTGGCTTGAAGGGCCAAGAGGCCTATTCCAGCTCCTATTTCTTATGTAATCTGCCAGAATATCTTTTCATGTGGTTTGGTATCAAACTTTGCTTTATAATGTTGTTGTGAAGAGCCTTGGGACATTTTATTATCCTAAGGGTGCCATGTAAGTACTTATAAGAAATATAAAATATTTTGTAAAATAAAAACGAAAATGACTTGTTGTTGTATACAAATTAATCTTGGCAGACTAAAAATTTCTTGAACAAAGGGGAGTCTTCAGCAATCGAGTAGCTTGTGGGTAGTGGCCAAACAATAAGTATAGATGGTAGTAAACTTGTACTATCAATACCATTCTAACTATTTTCATGGACATAGTTAGAAGGACCTTGCAACACAAAGGGGCTCGGCAAGCGGGAGCAGGGCCCACTCGCCGAGGTGTAAAATGACGCGGGGTGACATTGGACGTGCGTCCTGATGTCACTGTGCATCATTTAGATTTTCAGTTTGGCTAGCAAATGGCCGAGTCGGCTGCATGCCCACCGAACTATCATGGGCCTATTATGGCCTATTAAAAAGCAGTTAAGGCAATCTGCTGAGCTGCCCGACCAGCCTTAAGGTTGGGGCAGGCGAAGAGCCCAGGTGGCCTTCGCATTTTCCATGGAATCTCATCCACAGGCGGGATAAGGCTTCATGAATGATTTGAAATTTTCAAAAAAATTTTTATTAAAATTAATGCACATGTCCCAAGCTCAAGCGATAGTTTCACATGAGGGGACATGCCTTAAAATTTTTTTCAACACTTTATTAAACTTAAAACTAATCTCCCTGAGTAACCTCTGTGCCTCAAGGAAATTTCTGCACTCTTTCGCGCACATGTGCAAAAGGGCACACTCCTGACTCAGGCAACCTCCCCTGCCCGCACAGGGAGTGCTTCCGGGCACGTGTCATGCTGGGCAGGCCTTAATTGGCCCGCCCATGTAAATGGTGGTGCCCAGCCAATCGGGGCGCCGATTGGCTGTGCACCCACCCGCGCCCGCCTGCTCCCGCCCCTGCACAACTCCCCCGACGGGGAGAAAATTCTCCCCAAAGTGATGAAAATGGTTAGGGTTATTTGCATGACTTTGACCTTTCCCAACAGTATCAGCTGGTTGATAATTCTGTATTTTCTCAGTTAACTGTCAGTCAATCTAAAGTCATGGCCCTGAAATTCCTAGGTTAGAGGGCATAAATTGCATATATGGATTTGGTAGTGGTTCAGAAAATGAGCAGGATGATGGCTCTGCCTTTGAATTGTAATCAGGGAGGGAACGGGCAGATCTTCTGCCCACCCCACCCCATGTCAAACATAAAATTAATGTCATAAGTGCAAGAAATAAATATTGGAAGCTAGCCATCATTCATTAAAATAATTTGTTTGCTTTAAATTCACTCAGAAGTCATCCTTATTTAATTTTAAAATTAGACAACTGTCTTAATATGGATGAAGTCCAAGCATCTTATAGACAGGGTTTGGTGATTCCACTCCAGCACAGAGTCTACTTTGACAGGAATGTAGGTTAGAGAAATGGGTGTGTATTTTTTGTGAATCCTCTTGGAGTGTGATTAGATCACACTATTCGGCACTTGTTAATTTAGAAAAAAATTAAAACTCCTATGAGGTTTCTAAATCATTTCTATTTAAACTTAATTGTTTTCCAGTAATACTAAACATTCCATTTGATGTTCTTCAAACCTACTTACAGAATTACCTTTCTAGCAAGATGGGGGAGGGCTAAATGATTCAGACCATGGAATGGGTCAGATTTTAAATTCCTGAACCTTATTTTTGTTTTATAAACAACTTATTCTCAAGAGGTTATGGAATCCAGGTAACAAGAGACATCAGCCTTTGATTCACTGTTGTTCATCTCTGGTGATGTGTAGGGTCATATTTTTCCAAGAAAGTATAATCTCCCTTTAAATCTTTTAGTGCTGTTTTGAAAAGTCTGCTTGAAAGGAATAGGTTTGTTTCAAGTAGATTTTTCAAAAGAGGGCTAAAGTATATATGCTACATTAAGCATTGATATATTAATCTTTGTACAGAGCAATATCAATCTGAACTATTCTAACTTACAGCAGAACAGCAGAGGCCCAGCTGTGATGCCGCAACCTCATCTAAAACTAGGTGAGCTTTAGGGTGGCAAACAGATATCCTGGTGCGGCTCTCTGAATAGAGATTTCAAGATGCTACAACATCCTGGAGCTGAGTATGCAAAAGCTGGTGCTGGATTTATGTACAAACATGGATGACTGAAACTAGCTCATAATAATTTGGTAGGTCTTGATTATTTTGGGATTCATAAACATGGACACTTATTCAGAATTTCCACCAAAATACATTGAGGTCACTTTTCTTTGCCTTTGCCTGGTGTTAATGGGCTCACTAACCAGCTGCATTTGGAAAGGGATGCCCAAAGCTCTCTACTTGAAAGAAATAGGTTTGATTCAAGTAGATTTTTCAAAAGAGATATGCACAATAATATATATACATGTACATTAAGAATTATTATGTTAATTTTTGCACAGAGCCACATCTATCTCAACTATTTTAACTTAAACTTAGCTAACCATTAACATCAGAGGCCAGGGCGGTCACCAGCAAGCTAAGTTGGGCAAAGGGGTTTAGCGATCTCGGATGGTGGGAGTTCTGGGGCGGCAGCAGCCCAGTTTATTTTCGTGGACTCCTCCAAGCCCCATAAAAATAATTTGACATTTGACTTTGGCGGGTCATTTTAATTCCACTGCTCGTGGAACTGATCAGACACTACACTGCGCAGATTCAATCACTTCTGATATAAAGTGGCAATACGGGTCCTATTCACATTATATGACATTAACTTCCATAAAAAGAGGGTGTCATCTGAAACAGGTGAGATTTATATTTAGATGGGGCTGGGATATCACTGGGGCTTCTGATGTCAAAGGCATGGCAGCCACTTGGTGAAAGGCCCTGATCCATCAGAGCGGACTCCTGCACTGCCACTTCTGAGTGGTAGCATGCAGGAGGCATTCCTATGGCACTATCACGGACAGTCAGGTTGCCACCAGTATAGGTGTTGCATTTATGTGTGTCGGATGACCCCACGGAATAAGAGGCAAGAGAGTTGGAGGTCAGCATGGGGGCCATTATATTACAAATGGTAAGCCTGGAGTGCAGAGACAAGACAGTGAGTGGCTTAATGGAGTCTCTGGCGAACATTAGGGATAGTGGTTGTGGATCCACCACTTGTCACATGGAGCTTCACACCAGGAGTACTCTGAAGGACATGCTGGTATGCGCATTACCATCAAATTAATCTACTCTCTCATGCTGGTCAAAAATAAAAGCAGAGACCTGCAATGACCGGGAGACAGTCATCCACCTTTGAGGAAGAGGGAGCCTCAGAGGGTGCACTGTTGCATCATTCCCCTGCACCCTCCACCTGTGCAGATACTGTCACAATGGTGGGTATCCGCTCCTGAGTGGATTTATGAGCACAGCATGGATGCACCTGAGCAGTAGATAGAGGCTGTGACAACTGACATTCAAAGAATTGTAAGAGGCCAGGGTAATACTGAGCCTCAAGCTGATGATATGCCTTTGGGGTTTTGGGCAAGATGGCAGATGCTGGAAATACAGCGTGTGGTTTGGGAATATCTAACAGAGCTTCCAGAGGTTAAATGCATCGTGACGCAGATGATGGAGGAGTCCATCCACGTCGTGAGTTCTGCCATGTCTCTGGTTGCCTAATGCATCTGAGGGTTCTCTCAGCGTGCTCCTGCTATGTACAGCATTTCCTCAACCCTTCTGTCAGTGACACCAGTGCCTCACGTAGCTTCAGCACCTATGCAAGAGGCCCTCAATATGTCCAGGACCTCCAGGCCTCAGGCAGCCACAAGACAACTGCCAAGGTCATCCAAAGCCACTGGGCAGCAAGGTCAGCATCCTGCCTCTACCTCAGCTGATAGTGCAGGGGGATCACCATGGAGAAGCTCGCATAAGAGATTTAAGAAAAGCATCTAGCTACATTCAGAGTTCACGGGCTAATATTCTGTTAAAGCAAGCTGCCTTGCAATCTTTTCCTCACAATAAAGTGAAATGTGGCAAGGTAAGAGTTATCCTTCCATGTCTTGTGGGATGCTGGGACTTCAGGTGTACTCCGACTCCAAAGGGTGTGATAGGAGGGACCAGAAGACATGAGATCAATGCATTCCCCATGTCACAGTCTAATGCCTTACTAGCATATATGGTATATGTAAGTCAATGAAGGAAGCACCAACAGGGCTACAAAATGCTGAAGCTTTATTGGATTGCATAGATCTGTTACTAGGGATCATGTGAAACATGCCTGTATTAGTGTGCCCTGTGCCACCCTTGCGCGTATCCAATGGTGTCTTGTCCATGGTCCCTTGGGTTCTTCAGCAACCAATATCTGGTTATCGTCTTCCTGCATTTCCTCATCATCAGAGGAGGCATCACACTCCGCAATATCCCCATTGTTCAACTGTTCTCCCCTCTCAGCACCAAGTTGTGCAGAGAACAGCACACCACAACGATACACCGGTTCCTTACTGGGTCTACTGAAGGGCTCCACCAGATATATCCAGACATCTGAACCACATCTTCAAAAGCCTTATGGCCTGCTCACTGGTTGCTTGAGTTGTCCTGTGGCAGTGTTGTATTTCTCTTTTGCATCAGTGCTTGGGTTTCTCGCAGGCATCAGTAGCCACCTCTTCAGTGGATAGTGCTTATCACCCAGAATCAATCCTTGAAGGTGCATGGAAGATCTGAAAACTATGCCACCTGCAAGTGCCACCATATGTAGGCATGGTGGCTGCTTCCCAGGAAACTTGCATAGACCTGAAGGTCACAGACCAGTTGCACATTAAGCGAGTGGAAGTCTTTCCTATTGAAGAAGGCCACTGGCTGGTCTGTGGGAGCCTTGTTGGCCACATTTGTGCAGTCAATGACACCCTTCAACTGGGGGAATGCAGAAATAGCCCCAAACCCTATAGCTCTCCCAGCCTGACTGTCCAGATTAGTACAACAGCACATGTATTGGCTGGCCCTCTTGAAGATGGGATTGGTGGCCATCTTGATGCAGTGATGAGCTGCAGACTGGGAGATCCCACACATATCACAACCAAAGCAGAAGCAGAAGAATATCTCCATGGGATCCATGGAATGGCCCTGAGATGTACACTTTCAGCACCACTGGTATTAGCTGCCCACCACCTCCCATTGAGTTCAGTTCATCCTATATTGTGGCACACAGCTTGATGACAGTCTCCCTGCCTTTGATGACATTCCTACTGACATTTGAATGTAGCTGAACCTTGGGCAGTAGATCCTTTCTGGAGGGTAACCCCTTCTATGCACAAAAGCCTGGTTGATTGCCCCTCTGCACCCTCCTCCTGAGTCCCCCACCCCTGAGGATGGTACCACTGTTGGACCTCAGGTTGCTGCTTGTCCACACCCTTTGGCTGCAGTTCTCTCTTCCTCTGGTGCCATTCCTCACTGAAGATCTTGAGGCCTGTATGAATGAGGCTCATGACAGGTAGATGCACTTATTTTCCAGGGCCTTTTAACCATGCAACCCTGCTTCATCTAACTAAGTTGGTGGCATTCTGATGGTATGCCCCTGCAGTGCTGGTAACCTTTCCCCTTCTCTTGAGTGACATTTCCAAAGCCGATGTTGCTTCACCCTCCCTGATGAGCCATGCGGGGATTCACGTTGGCTGCCATTTGCACCCAGCACTGACCTTTTTCCTGGTGAGGTTCTGAAGCTCCATTCTTCCGGTATACTCTTTGAAAAATCTGAAAATCCTGTTAAAATTGAAGTTAATTGCCTGTTAAACAGGGGCTTAACTGCCTTCCTGCCACATTGGAACGTGAAGATCTCCTACCCTTCCAGCCGCTCTTTGGAATATCCTGTTGTCACATAAAGATGTTGGACTTCCATCCCAACAGCTTTTGTCCTGATATTCCAACCCCTCCTGCCTCCCAGCCTATCTCCAATGGGCCAGGAAAATTCAGCTCAATGTTCACTAATGTTTCGGCTGGTTCAGGAATTCTATCTATTCAAGATAAAAAATAAGCAATTTGTACTGTCCTGCAGCCTGTTTGATCATTTACCCTACAATTCATTATTGAGTCAAATTGATAGAATACTCAAAAGCAGTACTCTGTGTCATATTAATAGGACGTAAAATATCTCGCTGCAAAATTTAACTGAAGAAGTGGCATGAAATAGGTCATGTTTATAACAGAATTTTGAAGTTGAACATATTTTGGTCAGGTATTTACCCAATAATTACTTCTTGGAGTTTTGTACTTGTGTTAATATAGAAGATCTAGCAGACTATCTTTATGCAAGGGAAATTATGATTAAATGTTAATTTTAAGGATATGGGTGTTGCAAAACCCCACTGGTCATAACACAGAAATCTTCCAATGTTACATTATCATTAACACAGACGTTCTAAAGTCACACTGACAGTAATGCAGTTATAATAAATTCACACTGGCAATAATGCAGTATTTCAATCTCACGCTAGCATTAACACAGTTATCCTAATCTCACACTGGCATTAATGTAAATATTTCAAACACACCGGCATGAATGCAGATATTCCAAACTCACACTGGCATTAACATAGATATTCCAATATCACACCTGCATTAACACACTTATCCCAATCTCACACTGCCATTAACACAGATAGTCCATCCCACACTGCCATTAAATATACAGAACACCTATTTATAGCAATACTGTTATTCATTGTAGATATAAAATGTTTGCTAGATGAAATTGATTAGGCAGAATATACAGGAATGATTGCTGCATGGGGTCAATCATGCTGTATTGGTACGATCCATAAACCCATGTTATGTTGCAACTTCTAACATAATCTAAATGCATTAACGTAAGAAGATTGGCAGTAAGAAAAACTTATTCAAACATGACTTCTATAAAGTTAGTGGTATTCACCTGCAATAATTGTCTAAATAGCCATTTCAATGCACTAACTGTAATTGCAAATAAATGTCCAATTTCAAATGATCACAACAATGATACCACAGGAGAAAAGGGATGCTGATAGGTTGACAAGTCAACTCTGATTGACTGATGCATTTTAAAATCAATTTAAGATTTTCAGTCGAGCTTGTAATATGCTTCATTTATGCTTGCTAGAAGCAACATACATCCACACAGAGGGACCCATTCTCTGCAAACAAAAGGAATATGTTCAAGCCTTGCACCTTTTTTGAATTACCTGGAAGTATGGAGAGCCAATAGTTCCCTGTTTATTTCGCCACAGCAATGTCTTGGCCAATCAGAGTTGACTTGTCAACTAATCAGCACCCCTTTTCATCTGGGGTAAAAATTGTCGTGATAGTTTGAAATTTGGCATTCCTGCACTTGTCCTGAGAAATGCAAGATGAGAAGCTTCAGCAATATGTCTCTCTTTTCAGCAACATTCAAGTAATTGTTCACTGTTATAGTAAACTTAAACCTAATTATTGTCTAAATAGATGTTTCAGTTTTGTAGTTGCAATTGTTTACTATTATATGAAACTTAAATGGTGGTAAAATGGCTAAGAATACAAATATGAGTAGCACTTTGTTCACAGTAATTTGGTAGGAAATTGGCAAAAATACTAAATATAATGATTTACAATGGAATAATAATATAATACTTTTACTTGACCTTAAACTGCTGAACATTAAAATCAATTTTTTAAATGTGATTTTCCACTTTTTGCCCATAATTTTTAAAATGTTAATAAAAGTTGAACTTAGAGGTTAACTTAACAAGCTGACCAGACTTAGCTGTAATTGCAGTAATGATAGTTGAGTCAATCATTGTGAACAAGTTAAATAAACCAATGAGAATTGAGAATTATTGAAAATCGCTGATTCAAGCAGACTGGTTAAAATCAGGCCATGACAAGTGAGTTCCAATTTCCTCAGATTCCAGGAATTTAAAATGTTTTAAGATGCTAATCAGATGTACACATAGAGCCATTGAGATTTCTAACACTATAGTTTTGTCCTCCTGAGAGTTTTCGCTTTAACAATAAAGGTTGAGTCAAAGCCATTTGAGATGCTAAACTGAACATTTAATTTAAAGCACAGGGCAGAAAATTATACTTTGCGAGCGTGTGCGTGCACGACCTGGGTGAGTGTCCTGACGTCATCACGCAGTTCTGTGATCCTTCGTTTGGCGGGTGCGCGCTGGAGTCGGCAGCACGCCCACCAACAACTGAAAGGCCTATTAAGACCTATTAACGGTTGACTGGCAGGTGAAAAGGCCGTTTTTTAGGAAACCTCATCCATGGGCGGGATGAAGTTTCCTAAAGCAAATAAAAATCACAAAAACATTTTACACTTGAATTAAAAAAATGTCCCCCCTCATGTGATAGAGTCACATGAGGGGGCATGTTTCATAACATTTATGAGATCTTTAACTTTTTTTATCCAAAATCAGTTTATCTTCCTGAGGCAGCTCTCCGCCTCAGGGAGATTGTGTAGCGCATGCGCAAAGGTCACGCTTGCCTAGCCCACACTCTTCCCCCAGCACAGGCAGCGCTGAGCGCTGCTACTCACGTTTCACCCTGGGCGGGCCTTAACTGTCCCGGCAGCATGAAATTGCATTCCGGGCTCGATTGCGGGTGGTGGTCGGCCGCCCCTGCTGAGCCCGCACGTCAAGGGAAAAATTCTGCCCATGATTTTTATATCAGGGAAGCAGGATCATTATGTGTTTAAAAATGAATAATTTGCAACAAAGACAAACTTAGCAGACAACCAGCACTTGACATAAATCCAAAATCAAAATACTGTGGATACTGGAAATCTGAAATAAAAACAGAAAATGCTGGAAAAACTCTGCTGAGCACAAGTGTTCTACGTGCGCACATATAGTTGTATTCAAAATTTATATTTGTGACATAAAAGTCACATGTGCATAGTCAGGTCATGTTATATACCTGCATTCACAAACACAAGAAATACTTTCATCATGTGATTTCAGAAAACAAAGAAGAAGAGCTCTTACTGTTTTCAGAAGGTAAACAATTTTTTGATAATGTTTGCAAGCTAATTGATATTTAGAAGTACCACTACCAATGGAACAAATGAAAAATCCATCCAAGCTACTTACTATCATACAGGGCTATGCCGACCAATCAAGGATAGTCTACTTATAGATAAAAACAAAAAACTGTGGATACTGGAAATCCAAAACAAAAACAGAATTACCTGGAAAAACTCAGCAGGTCTGGCAGCAGACCTTCTCCGCCGATGCTGCCAGACCTGCTGAATTTTTCCAGGTAATTCTATTTTTGTTTATAGTCTACTTTTATTTCATTGTGGCAAATTCTGCCATTACAAAGATGGAAGGTCATCAGAAACTAAACATCTCTGCATTTTTTACCATGCCAGTTTCAAGTATTTTAAGCTCTGGCACACCATGGGTTAGGTGAATTGTTAGCTCTGTAATAACAATATATTTAATGTTAATTCTATTAGGTATCCTTTCCAGATCAATGTGAGATTTTCATTTCTCATGCCGGTTTCTTTGGAGTTTGAGTGTCAATTTAATGCCAGTCAGGGTTTTGAAACCATGCCATCTAGGAATTGGGCCAAAATTTCTGAACCTCTATAATATCACATGTCTCTGTCCCTGCCTCAGCTCAAGTGCTGCCAAAACCCTCATCCACGTAACTGTTATTTCTCAATTATTCCAACACTCTCCTGGCTGGCCTCCCAAATTACACTGGCTGTAAACTTCTAACTTCTAAACTCTGCTACCCATAGCCTAAGCTCCACTCACCTATCAGCCTGTCTTTGCTGATTTCCACTGGGTCCTGGGCTGGTAATATCACAATTTTAAATTTCTAAAAAATCTTCAAAAAATCCCACCATGGTCTTGTCCCTTCCCATTTTTATTAACTCCTTTAGCCCAGGCGCCTCTGAGATCTCTGCGCTCCTCCAATATTTTCCTCTTGCATATCCTTGCTTTTTTTGCCTTCAGTTGCTTAGGTGCTAAGCTCTGGAATCCATACTTAAACCTCTCCATCTCTCCCTCCTCTATTACGATACGCCTTTGACTCAGGTTTTGGTCACTTGTCCTAATATGTGGCTCAGGGTCAAATATGTTTGATAATTGCTCCTGTACAGCACTTTATGATATTTTTCTACATTAAAGGTGCTCTATAACATTTATATATATAATATAAATTTTTATATCCACATTTATATAAGTTGTTGTTATAAACTGGGATGGTTAATGTGAATAGCAGAAAGTATCAGTGTGGCAAGGGAGGTCTTGTGGTGCAATGGTAGCATCGGGGCCGGAAACTCCATGTTCAAATCCTATTTCAGGACTTGATGGCCAAGGAAGGCATCATAAACATGGCCAAACAGGTTTTATTATCATTCTGTAAATCCTCCTGTAGTACTTTGCCAAGCATAATCATGGACCAACCCAATGGAAGTCCATGATCGCCAATGCCCTCTTAGATCATTGTACCTGAAGGTGAAGTAGGATCAGTGTGGCCCTTACAGAGAAATGTGCACTCTGTGGGGGGGGGGGGGGGGGGGGAAAAAATCACACATAATATCTAAAGTGGAACTGAAGGTGGTTAAAACATATTTGAGGTCAGAAAATGTAGAACCCATTTACTCTGAAAGAACAGTTAAGGAATAGAAAAGCAGGCTCATTTCTGTGTAATGATTCTGAATAAAACATGAAGGGTTTGTTTTTTTAAAGAAAGTTTAATCTTATGGAAAGAAAATTATTAAACATATTAATATTTATTATTTAACTTTAATAAAACCACATAGTTGAATAGTTCTAATTAAGTCTATATTTTCCAAAAAGTACTGCACCCTTGGTAACGGCACACATCCTCATGAAAGAATGGTTTTTCATTAGGTCTTATTATCTCTCATGCTTATATTCCTAAATCTTCACTGGGATTGAGACTGAATTACAATTAAAGGGACTAAATAATCAGGTTCTCAGAGGCTGCTTATAATCTAATTGAGGAATAATATGAAATTTTCATGACAAATTCACAATTATGTCAGATTTAATCCGGATAAGTGTGAGATGATGCACTTGGGCAGGACAAACAAGGCATGGGAATACATGATGAATGGTAGGACCCTGGGAAGTAGCGAGGATCAGAGGGACCTTGGTGTGCATGTCCACCAGTCCCTTAAGGTAGCGGGACAGGTAGATAAGATGGTTAAGAAGGCATATGGGATACTTGTCTTTATGAGCCGAAGCATAGAATATAAGAGCAGGGATGTTATGCTGGAACTGTATAAAACGCTGGTTAGGCCACAGCTAGAGGTATTGTGTGCAGTTCTGGGATCCGTATTATGTGATTGCACTCGAGTGAGTGCAGAGGAGATTTACCAGGATGTTGCCTGGGCTGGAGAGTTTTAGTTATGAGGAGAGATTGGATAGACGGGGATTATTTTCCCTGGAGCAGAGGAGATTAAGGGGGCACATGATTGAGGTATATAAAACTGTGAGGGGCATAGATAGGGTAGACAGAAAGGAACTTTTCCTCTTGGTGGAGGGATCAATAACCAGGAGGCATAGATTTAAGGTAAGAGGCAAGAGGTTTAGAGGGGATGTGAGGAAGAATTTTTTCACCCAGAGGGTGGTGGGAATCTGGAACTCACTGCCTGAAAGGGTGGTAAAGGCAGAAACCGTCATAACATTTAAGAAGTATTTGGATGTACTTGCGATGCCATGGCATACAAGGCTATGGGCCTAGTGCTGGAAAATGGGATTAGAATAGTTAGGTACTTGTTTGAGTGGTGCACACTCGATGGGCCATAGGGCCTTTGTCTGTGCTGTAGACCTCTATGACTCAGTTTGACACAAAAATTATTGTGTGACACTGGTGGTGGTGGTCTTGTGGTGGACTTTATGCTATTACAGCTGGAACCAACATCGCTAGGAAGATAAATCCCCCAAGACTTTTAGTACAGAAACATACTCGTCGGCACCTCCTTGGAGGTTCTCTCAATTGACCAGTGTAACTTCAGCAGGAGATTTATACATCACACAAGGGTTTTCATTAATCTTCTCTCAAAGTTACAGATATGAACATTGAGAAAATTCCTTTTACATTTGCCAGCGTAGCTCAGTGGTCGTAGCACTTCTGCCACTGAAGTGGAAAGTTTAGGCCCCACTCCAGGACTTTAGCATCTATATTTACACTGACTTCAAATGCAGGACAGGGGGAGTGCAGTCAGATGTACCACCTTCTGGAGGAGATGCAAAATGAAATCCTGGCTACCTGTTCAAGTGGAGATAAAAGATCCCATGCCACTATTTGAAGAAGAGCAGTGCCCTGATCAAATGTATTATTTCATCAATGCTGCCAAAAACGGATTGCTTGTCAGTTATTTCATGGCTGTTATTACATAACAACAATGACAATTCAAAAGCAATTAATTGTCTTTGAGGCAGTCTGAGGACACAAGAAGTGCAAGATAAATGAAAGTTCCTTCTTTCCTTTTAGTTCTACTTACCAACTGGTATTGGTGAATGTTTATATGGTCAGGTTACACTCTGCACATTATACTGTACACTGTTTCCCTAAGACTTGGGGTCATTTATTTTTCTTATTTTTTCTGTCATGACCACATGAGTATTTTAGGAACACACTTGTGTTTAATACTGTGAATAAAGAGAAGTTACGTTTCTGCTCACTTAATCCTTCCCATGGCTCTAGATGGCAAAAGTGCCATCGCTTCAACTCTTAGATTGACACTGGCTGCCTGATTTGCCATTATATTCACTGAAGAGTATTCTAATTAGAAAACTGGCAAATTTTGGAATGACTTAGTAAGATGAGATCAGCACTCTAGATAGTGAGCTTTACAATGTAGGCCACCAATGTCATTGGTGCAAGAATATCTGGTCAAACGAAAATAATCCTGTGGAGCAATGGCCTCCTCCCATTAACTTTACTTATGCAACTGTTATGATTGACATTAACTTATTCAGATAGAGTTCTGTCTTTTCAAGGAAACTCTTTGATCAATTTACTCCAAATGCATTTAAATGATTACTTCTCGATTCTCTTCGGAGAGATAATTCAAGAAAATTCATTAAAATGTGTAGAAGCAAACAAAAAACCTTTCTATTAAATGCTAACAACTGAATTAATCCATAGTATTTGCAGACAGAGGTGTGTACGCTAATGGAATAGGATATGTGTTGACATTGGGGTGAACTTTCATGTTCAGACCTGCTTGCAACAGAGAAAACCAGGGGCAGGTTGGGAACCCGCAAGTTTGTGCAACGGTTTTTGCATTGGCTCTTTTTCTGAGCCGCAGCAAAAGGATGTCAATGTCAGCATTCCTGACCAATGCAGTAGTGAGCCTGATCACAACCCGCGCCTGATTGTTAAAGCTGCAGAATTTAGAAGGACCTTCGCGAGGGACTGAACCATTCTACAACAGGCAAGTGAGAGACAGCAACGTGAGTGATAGTGTCTCAATGAGAGAAAGCTTCCCCACACCCCTATTCCTTTGATGCATCCTGGACATCATGCTGTGGGCTATAAGGGCCAGCAGAGACATTTTGTTCCCAGTGGATGGGCGGAAGAAACCTGTCTCAAAAACTAAGCAATCGTGGCTGCAAATGGCTGAAGAGTTGAGCAAGTGGAATGTGGTCCCTCACTCATGCATACAGAGGTTCAATTACCTCGTCGGGGCAATAAACGTTAATGGCATGCCACATTCGAATGCCAACTCCATTACTCTGACTTTCCAAGCCTTCTCCTGAACAGAACTCCTCAGACCAATACACTTTGCAGGTGCACCCATTCTTTTCTATTGAAGCAACCCTCATATCTTCATTTGAGGCAGAGAATAGGGATTGGCCCCACCAAGTCATTGCCACTCTGACTGTTGCAGAGGATGACACACTAGAGATAATCAGAGCCTTGGCATGTATGACCACTGATAATGGAGAGATGGGGGTTTCTCAGTGACCTGTGACAGAATTAGGTATCACACAGCCACATGGCACACAGCACACATTCATGTTTGCTTCATGTCAGTAGCCACTGGAATACCTGCAGAGTGATGACTTTGAACCCTGTTACCTTGTCATTTCTAATTCATGTCTCAACCTCCCACAGGTCCTGCAAGCTTCACTCAGGAGCTGCCACAAAGGAGCAGGAAGACTCCCCAGAGGATGTCGTGCACATGACTCATGCATATCCTCCACCAGATAGGTAGTTGTGTGGCTCACCATGTGACAGCCTGTCACAAGTAACCAGGAACAAGGGTTGGAGAAAGGGTCAGCAGTGTAGAGCCTCTGTTAGGGAACACAGGGTCCTTCAATAACATAACTAATAAAAGTCTGGAATTGAAAGATGGTCCCAGTAATGATGTTGTGAAACTATCATTGATTATCATCTAATGTCCTTTAGAGAAGGGAATCTGCTGTCCTTTTCTGGTCTGGCCTACATGTGGCTCCAGACACAGGGCAATGTGGTTGACTCTTAACTGCCCTCAGAAATGGCCCAGCAAGCTACCCAGTTGTACCAAATGCTACAGAAAAGTAAAAAAGGAATACAACTGGATGAATCACCTGGCATTGACTTAGGCACTGGAGACAACAATGGCACACCAAGCCTTGTTAACCCTACAAAGTACTCCTTGCTAACATCTGGGGGCTTGTGCCAAAATTGGGAGAGCTGCCCCATGCCCCACAGCCTAGTCAAAGACCAGCCTGACATAGTCATACTCAATGAATCATACATTACAGACAATGTCGCAGTCATCACCACCACCAAACCTGGGTATGTGCTGTCCCACCAGCTGGACAGACATAGCAGAGGCTGTGCACAATGGTATACTGCTGAGGGGAAGTTACTGGGAGTCCTCATGGCATTAGGTCAAACATGGGTAAGGAAATATCCTGCTGATGATCATCTCTCACCCTCCCTCCTTTACTGACCAAGCTGGCCAAATCCTGAAGACATATCTACCAGACTGGGCCCGTGCAGGAACCAACAAGAGTAAAAAGCCTATGAGATCTTGTCCTCACCAATCAATCTGTTACAGGTGCACCTGTCAATGAAAGTATTGGTAGGAGTGACCACTGCAAAATCCTTATGAAGACAAAGGCCCTTCTTCACACTGATGAGCATGTATGTTGACTTACCACTGTGCTAAACTGGAGAGATTCAGTACAGATAGAGCAGCTGAAAACTCGGCATCCATGAAGTGCTTTGGGATGTCAGTGGGAGCAGAATTGTATTCAACCACAATCTGTAACCTCATTGCCTGGCATATCCCTCACTCTACCATTACTATCAAACTAAGGGATCAATGCTGGTTGAATGAAAAGTACAGGAGTACATGCCAGGAGCAGCACCAGGCATACTTAAAAATGAGCCAGAACAGCTTGCATGCCAAACAGCCAAAGCAGCATGTGATAGACAGAGCTGAGCGATCCCACAACCAATAAAAAGCTCTGCAGTTCTGCCATGTCCAGTCGTAATTGGTGGTGGACAATTAAATAACTCACTGGAGCAGGAGGCTCCACAAATATCCCCATCCTCAATGATGGCAGAGCCCAGCACATCAGTACAAAAGACAATGCTGAAGCATTTGAAGCTTTCTTCCGCCAAAGGTGGACGATCCATCTTGGCCTCCTCCTGAGGCCCCCAGAATCACAAATGCCAATCTTCAGCCAATTTGATTCACTCCACAAGATATCAATAAACAACTGAAGACAATGGATACCAAACGCTGTGGCCCGTTATTTTTTTCATTCATGGGATGTGGGCATTGCTGGCTAGACCAACATTTATCACCCATCCTTAATTGTCCTTGAGATGGTGATGTTGAGCTGACTTCTTGAACCACTTCAATTCATGTGGTGTAGGTACACCCACAGTGCTGTTAGGGAGGCAGTTCCAGGATTTTGACCCAGCAACAGTGGAGGTCAGGTCAGGATGGTGTGCGACTGAGAGGGGAGCTTCCAGGTGGTGATGTTCCCATGCACTTGTTGCCCTTGCCCTCCTAGATGGCAGTGGCCATGGGTTGGGAAAGTCCCATCTAAGGAGTCTTGGTGAGTGACTGCAGTGCATCTTGTAGATGGTGCACCTTGTAGATGGTTACTGACTTGTGCCTGGTTGATGGTGGACAGACTTTGGGAGGGTCAGAAGGTGAGTTACTCGCCGCAGAATTCCTGACAATATCCCGGCAATAATACTGAAGACATGGTCCAGAACTAGCCACGCCCCTTGTCAAGCTGTTCCAGTACAGCTGCAACACTGGCATCTACCCAATGATATAGAAAAATGCCCAGGTATTTCCTATCCTCAAGGAGCAAGATAAATCTAAACTAGCCAGTTACCACCTAATTAGCCTACTCTCAATCATCAACAAAGTGATGGAAAGTGTTGTCGTCAGTGCTATCAACTTACTCATCAACAACCTACTCACCGATGCTCAGTTTGGGTTCTGCCAAGGCCAAACAGCTGGAGACCTCATTACAGTCTTGATCAAACATTGACAAATGAGCTGAATTACAGAGTTAGGGTGAGAATGCCCTTGATATCAGGCAAAATTTGGTTGAGTGTGGCATCAAGGAGCTAAATTGAAGTCAATGGGCATCAGGGAGAAACTTAGCACAAAGGAAGATGGTTGTGGACAACCCAGGACATTGCAGCAAGAGTTCCTCAAAGATCTGTCCTTGGGTCAACTATCTTCAACTGCTCAATGACCTTTGCTCCAACATTAGGTCAGAATTGGGAATGTTCACTGATAATTGCACAGTCTTCAGTACCATTTGTGACTCAGACACTGAAGCAGTATGTGTCCATATGCAGCAACACCTGGACAATATTCAGGCTTGGGCTGATAAGTGACAAGTAACACTTGTACCACATGGGCAATGACTGTCTCCAGTAGGGAACCTAAGCATCACCCCTTGACATCCATTGGTATTACTATTGCCTAATCCCCTACTATCAACATCCTAGGGTTAGCATTGATCAGAAACTGATCAGTTTCAGCATACATACTGTGGCTACAATGGCAGGTCAGAGGCTGGAAATTCTGCAGCAGGTAACTCACATCCTGAAATCCTGCCCACCATCTACAATACACAAGTCAGGAATGTGATGGAATTCTCTCCACTTGTTTGGACAAGCACAGCTCCATCAACGCTCAAGAAGTTTGACACCATCCAAGAAAAAGCAGCCCACTTGATCTGCCATCCATTCATCACCTTAAAAATTCACTCCCTGAGGCAGAGTGGCAGCACTGTGTACCATATGCAAGATGCATTGCAGCAACTCACCAAGACTCCTTTGACAGCACCTTCCAAACCCACGACCTCTACCAACTGGAAGAACAAGGGCAGCAGACACATGGGAGGGTCCCCTCCATATTACAGACCATCGTGACTAGGAACTCTATTGCCATTCCTTCACTGTAGCTGGCTTAACATCCTGGAACTCTCTTCCTAACAGCACTATGGGTGTGCCTACGCCAGATAGACAGCGACAGTTCAAGACGGCGGCTTATCTCCACCTTCGCAAGGGCGATTAGGAATGGGTAATACATGCTGGCCATGCCAGTGATGTTCACATCCCAAGATTTAATAAAAAATGATTCAAGATCTCCACAAAATTTCAGATACAATGAGCTGACTTTTGGCTGGGATGCAGAGGTGGTACTTAAGTGGGTGAACATGCAATTTCCCACTCACAGTTGATGTGTTGCTCTGCTGCCATGATCCTGCCTCTAGGTTGGGGGAGGGGGTAGGTGATGGCTAGCTATCCGTCAGCAGTCTCTAGCCAATTACACCAATAAATTGCCCACTGTGGGTACTTATCAAGAGCCATCTTTGGCTGAAACCCGGCCAATGAATTGAAGTGGCCTCCCAGCAGCAGACAGGGAAGCTAGCAACGTCTCATTCAATTTATCCTACCCTGCAGCCATGCTTGCCAGAGGGCCACCGCTGCAGCTACAGGTTGTCCTGTGAGTGGCTCCTCCCTCCACATAGATGGTCTGGCAGCTGTGGCCACTTCTTATTTTCAGATGGCGCCTCCATCATGAGGCCTCCTTTCTGTCTCCAACCTACATCAGCAGCACCCACCGCTGACAGTGGAGCTGCTGACTTTGACTTCTAAAAGGCCTCCCTTTTGCCCACCAGAACCAGGAGCCCACTTTCCTATTGGCTCTCCAGGTTTGACAGCCTGCACTTAATTGGCTACCTGCTTCAAAATTGCCCTCTGGTTCTCGACAGTGGCATTTGTGGGTTTCCAACCTGCACTTCCGATAGATAGCAAGACTGAGACTCCACAATGAAAATTCAGCTCAAAGGGATAGGTTGTCAGGCCTGAATATTTTGTTTTCCATTTTTATGAAGTATCTATATTCTAAAAAAAAGTTCAGCTGTTAATAGCTAAACCATCCGTTCACTTTAATGGGCAACTTATAATGATGACATCTTCGGTAATTTTGAGAACTCCTAAAATTAATGAAATTCATGTTGCTTCTGATCTGGTTTTAGATACGTGATCTATTTCACATTCCTCATCCTGACTTTAGCTCTATTCAAGGCATTCTTTCAGCTTCATCTAAATCCTAAACTTATTTTTTGCTGCCTAATTTGTTCAGTGATAATTATTACAATAAAACATTTATCATCATTTTCCATCATTGCACAAGTCCACACTCTGGTACCAGTACGCTGAAAATTGCTGCCCGTAAAATATAGCATTATAGGTCTTTTTCTTTGATGTGGAAATGAGAGATTTTCAAAGTTGCAACTTTCAGGATTCAAAAGATATACTAAATGACCTTGACAGTTGTTATGAACTACACGGGTCTTTTGATTGTCTTGCTGCCTTTTAATTTGCATATGTGCATTGTTGTACAATATACTTTCAAAGTCCTACAAGTCAGGAACCACATTCACCTTTAATAACCTTGACAAAACTCTTTAAACTTTTTCCCACTGGGGCCCCTTGTGTGTCCACCATGGAGCCCAGGGTGACCGATTGTATTTAAATTAATATTCACATTAATTTGCATATTCCTGAAGCAGCCAAGGGGCATTGAACTCAATAGAAATTAAAATCAGGAGAGATGTTTAACAGGCAACTGATTCAATATCATTTCATTTACACTACCGGCAAAAGAAAAAAATGATCTTTGAGAAGTGCTTTTGGAGTGCATATGGTTAATGTGCATTTGAAGAGTGGCCCATTATAGCTGGATAAAAATACATTCACACAGCACAGTTGCTCAGAATAAAACTGCCAAGAGACAAGGCACAGATTGTTAGCAAAAAAAAATGGTGTGGATTTTCATCTTTACTGCCTGGATGTTAACCATCAGCTGTGCAGAGTGCAGGATGGAAAATTGTGCAGGGAAGATCCCATTCCACTAACAGAACCTGCTCGACTTTCATCCAATGAAATGAATGGAACTAAGGTCAGATATGTGCAATCTTCCTTGTCAGATTTTCCTTTCAATGCTTAAAGCCCAGGTGGTAAAGACAAGAATCGAACCTAATGAAGCTTGGTATCTTACTCACCTACCATCACTCACAATTGAACTATTGCAGCCGCAGTTGCTTGGAACATAAGAGTCTTTGTAGTTAGAGTCAATGACTGGGATTTTACAATGTTCAAGAAAGCATGTTTCGAGTTGGGGTGCAGGGGGGAGGGCTTAAAATTGGGTGGGAGAGCACCCTCAGCGGCAAGCCTCACTGAAAGACCCTCTCCCACCCCCCCGCCCAACTCTTACTGACCAACCCCCACTCCCCGCCATCGCCGGGGCCTACCTGACTGGCCCCGGTGATCCCTACAAACATATCACATCCTAATTCTGGGGCCTCGCCCATGGTGGCTGTTCTGGGCCTGATGCAGTGATGACCAGTCCTGGTGACACTGCTGGAACTGAAGAGCTGCTGGCCTTCTGATTGTCCAGCAGCTCTTGGGGCCGGACCTCATCCCTTAATATGAGGGGAATGTCCTAAGAGGAGAGATTGAGTAGATTGGGCCTACATTCCCTGAACTTAGAAGAGAGATGATCTCATTGAAACATATAAAGAGGTTTGACAGGATGGATGCTGGGAAGAGGTTTCCCCTAACTGGAGAGTCTACAGCTAGGCAGTCATGGCTGAGATAAGGAGAAATTCCTTAACTCCATTGTATGTGTATCTTTTGCTGCACCCCAGTGTGCTGTAGATGCTCATTTGTTGCTACCCAAACAATAGGCAATTAATAGCCGTGACTGGTTATTCACAAAAGACACTTTGCAGCTCAGTGTTAGGGCAGATTCATCCCAGAATTGCACTAAGTGCGGTAGCAGGCATGAAAAATGATGTTTTACCTGCCGGCTGCAATGGTGGGCTTTCGCACCATATTGTCCTCTTCCCACCTCATTAATTGTGCAGCCACAGGAAACATGCTGTGCTGCTGGTGGGCAGCCTCTGAATCACATACCGCACTGTTACCTCACCGTTTCCTCACTCCGGGTGCTATATCTAAACTGCATGCGCGCACACAATTCTCAATGCTTGCAGCCTAGGTCTGCTCCAGTGAAGACATGGCTCTGAAAGCCAAGGAGAATTCAGTGGCCCACCACTGGAATGCCTTTTGGATGCCTGCTCTGATGTCCATCTCACCACTCCAGCTTGAGAGGTGGTGGCAGTGGTGATCAGTGCCAACACTGCACAGAAGAGGTTGGCCATCCAGTGCAGAAAGAGGATAAGTGACCTCATTCATGCCGCCAGGGTAAGGCAACCATCTCAACAATCTAAACTCACACACTCACAAGGCCATCGCACATTCCCTAGCATCTCACTCACTGCCAGCTCAAGGGGCATCACCACTCACTCTCACACACATCCTCACATCCGTATCTGGCCTTATCTCCTCTGGAGACTGCCTCCTCAGCCCAGAACTTTTTGAGGCCATCTGCACAGACCAATATGTGCCCCAAAAACACACCCTGGGATACCCTCCTTCCCCAATACAGCCCTTGCCCTGCAGCCTCTACCCTTGCCTGAAGCTACTTCTCCCACTTCCCCAAACAAGACCTAGGCCTGCAGCCATTGAAAAGCCACCCCCACCTTACCGTCTGGTAAGTAGAGACCTGCCTGTGAGCCCCACTAAAAGTGCTGTGGGGCTGCCTCTGAAGCCTGTCACTGATGACTGCGAGTGCTGCCCAAAGCAAGGTGGGCAAACAAACCTCAAAGTCCTAAGCGAAGTGCAGCTCACTAGGTGCACACCTTTTATGTACATTGGTGTGCCTGGATGATCCAGCGTGGGGGAATGAATCTGGTGAGCAGGGCTTCTAACATTATGCTTAAGTATTGAAATTAAGTTCTTGATACACGGCAGCAGGAAACGTAGCCCGCCATTGGCAGGTAGAGCAGACGATCACAAACTGGTTTCATGACGGCGTAAAAGCCATTTTTGGCCTTGTCGCCATATTGTCAGTTCATGCTGCCAAACATGCCCTTTGCCAGCGGGACCAGAAAATTCCACCCTTAGAAGTATTTTTTTGTTCTCTGTGCTGGCTAACACAAGAACTGTATTGGAGATCGAGAAGGAACAAGAAGCCCATGACTAAGGCAAGTGGTGATAAGCGGCATGGAGAGTATCAGATCTGTTTTTTTAATGAAAAATATCTGCATCCTTTGCTCACCAGAGATCCCAGGCTCTGCATCAGTGCAAATCTGGCCATTGGTGATTGTTGCAGTGAATTAGTTAATGATGGACTGAGAGAAAGAGAGACCCATTTTACACTTTTAGTTCTGTTGTAAATGCACCGATTTGATATTAAATCTGCCATCTGGTGAAACTAAAAATAGCTATAATTAATAAATAAATCCCAGAATTACGATCTGCACAATTTCTAAAATAGCTATTAGCCATCATTTGAACATTTCATCCAATTACAGAAAGTGAATCACATAAAGCAGGACTTAGTCAAAAATTTTATGAGAGTCAGAAAATGACGGAATTTACTTTTTTCTGATAAAACAAAGGTAGCTAAAAATAACCCTGACTTGCACTTCATGACACAGAACAGTGGCATGAAATAAAGTGCATAGTGGGTCTTATCATTCCATTGTGCTAACAATGGCGTTTAGTGTTATGCCACTGCTGAGAAAGTAGAGACAGTGAAGTTAAATGATTTGTTACCTATCAACCATCAGCAACAATAGGCTGATTTTCTCACCAGGTAAGAAGTCTGACTAATGGGACCAGTTGGGACCTGATCCCGTGCAGGCGGGAAGACGGCGGGACCCTGGGTGGCATTTTACTGGTGGCAGCCAATTTAGAGGCTGACATCAGGACCAATCAGAGGGCTGACAGCACTGCAGCCTCAGCAGCACCACTGTTAGAGGGGGCCACTGCTGAGGCTGTAGCAAGAAGGAGGGTGTACCTCCATCCAAGGCGCTCTTGAAGATAAGGTAAGTTTCTTTCTTGCTGTGCCAGGGACAAGCAGACAGACCCTGGAAATTAGGGGGATCCAGCTTGCAGTGGTGACACTGTAGCTGTGGGGGGCCCTCTGTGGGCCATGAAGGAGGGTCTTCCTGGGAACCCGCTGGGAGGCTGTCAGGGTTCACCTCGCGTTCTCACATGGGGCATGGGCACCTCCTGACTCCGGAAAAATGGTGGAGAGGGTGGAAAATGGCCATTAATTGGGCACTACATTGGCATAATTGGCTATCCAATTAGTGGCTGAAGTTCCCATTGCTGATAATATCCCATGGTGGCAAGAGAGACATCGGTTTCCCTACTAATGCCTTCCGCTGTTATCTTACCAGCCCGTCTCCAGGGGGCTGGTAAAATTCAGCTCAATATTTCACTGAAAAAATACAGTCACATGACAGCAAGGATTAGACCACCTCAACACTGATGTTGCCATAACGCTGTTTTGGTGATATTATCTAATCACTAGACAAATCAACCAAATTAACCTTCTTATTAAAGGATGTCTCCAATGATGAGTTAAGGAAAGTATTTGTAATAGCTTCTAAACTTCAGCAATTTTTGGACATCTCATGGCAAGAGCAGGTATAATGCTTTTGAGACTCTATCCTCTTGACTCTTGAGTCAGAGTTACAGATGTTGGTATGGGAAGACTGGCTGAGGTTGATTCAAATGAACACTTAATCATTGTCAGGGGGTGGCTGATTGGAACCGATCCATTCTCCATGGTAGATCATTAATCTAAAAACTGAGCCTGGTAGATGTGCAGACCCACATGGCCCTGCAGATGTTCATCCTAGCTCATTAATGAGGCTTGGAGCAGTAAACCCATTGTGCTCTAGACAACCATGCAAGCTAACCCGTGGTTGGCAGCAGGACATGCAGTGGAAAACTTATCAGTAATCTGTGCGATCTTGGTTGCATTCCATCTGTAGCCCTACACATACTCAGGAGTCTCTAAGCCTTTGCTGGTGTCAATCTTTATCTGAACTGTCTGGATTTATGGAGCAACATTATGTAATCTATATTCAGAAAATAGAAACTCCATCTGCGTGGATTTCTCACTAGCTTCGTGCTGAGATATTTAAACACAGTGTAAATGCTCCCCCCTGTGTCGGGCACCAAGATAACTTAAAAAGCACAAGGATGAATCCATTAACTGCCAGTTCAAGTTCAGGCTTGAATGCTTATTTCAGGTGGGCCTATGCCCTTAATTTGAAACTGACCTTTGAATCTGAAAAGGGAACAACATCTTATTATTTTAAATTGTCAAAATTAAATTATTTACTTTCAAACAGAACCTTGTTACCAGATATTCTGAATCACGTATTGATGTACTATAGAGAAACTTCATAACATTTTTTGGAACGTCTTTTCTCTTGTAGATAATGTTAAGTACTTTTTGATTTTCTTTTAAAGTATTTACTAGTATACATTAATAAAGTAGCTCAATTAATAGAGATAAACCAGGTAAATGTATGGATTTTAACACCAACAAGGTACTGGACAATCCTTTCAGGTACAAAACAAGCAAATCCCCATGAACAGATGGTATTTATCCAAGGATACTAAGAGGGACTAGGGAAAAGATTTGCGATATACGGAGAATCAGCATGAGAGAGTCACTGAATACTGGAGAGCTCCTACAGGATTGACAACAAACTAAAGTATTACCAAAAATTCAAAATTAGGATTAATCAGTCAGGTGATCAACTTTGCCAGATTAACACGAGTGGTATGGATGAACATTTACCAAATATTAATTAAGTTTGCAGATGGAGGAGGAAGATAGTAAAATCAGGACCTAAGAAAGCAGTTATTTAAAATGAATAAGTAGACAGTGCCAAGTGAAATTTAATATAGAAAAGCTAATGTAAGACAGTGCACACCATAGTGAAGAATAGGTAGTTAAAGGTTAAAAATTCACTGCACAATTGTTAAATCAAAACCACTTTAATCAGCAGCTCAGGTACCATTTTACATTTTATCCTCAAAGATGCTGACCTACTTTGGCTGAGAGGCAAGTCTAAAATAAGCATTCATATTACCTTGGTGGTGATCTAAAGCAATAACCTCTCAAATGTCTAACCAAAATCTTATCAACAAGCAAACTGCAGAGACTAAATTCTAGGGAATATATTGATAATATCAGAATACTTTAAATTAAATTTTTGGTGCTACCATTAGCCAACAAACAAAAACAGCATACAAATTAGTCACCAGTGAAAATGTGTCTTTACAAATGATATGTAAGGTATAATGAGATTCAGCTTCACATTTTTACCAAGTAAAATGTTCTTTGAATATAAATGGGTCAGTGTCCTCTTACCTGTTTACAAAAATGCATTCTCAGAAATTGTACGTCTCAAAGGCACACATCTCTATCAGCTTGTTAATGTGTTGTTATTTATGGAAATAGACATCCTTGTTTTTTTGTAAAAAAAGGAAATTTTTTAGGATCTGTTATCTGTTTGTTATCGAGCACTCATTTCAAACCAACATCCCTAGCGCACTAAACTATAAGTTAAAATCATTCTAACATATTAGTTATTTATCCTTCAATAAAAGGATCTTTTAATTAATTTCTGAAAGAGCAGAGTAATCAGCAAATTGTAAGCACTGTTGTGAATATCTAATTTCATAATTCATATTTAGAAAACTACTTTTAGTTTAGAAATTGAATTTTAAATGTAGACAAATAGAAACATGGTTGAGAAACTGGTAAACAGACCTTGGTTAATTACAGTTCAAAGGGTAACATGTGTTTAATTAGTTAGATCAGGGTCAGAAGTGAGAAAACTTAAACAATGGATGACCCATCTCTGAGCTTTTGGTAGGGACAGGAGGTCTACAGTTATTTCAATAGGGGAATTAAATTATTCATGTAGTTCCCAGATCAAAGAAGCTAAAGGCACCTTTGTAAACAAGAGGGTTTCTTGGTGGAAACAGAAAGCCTGGAAAAAGGGACAGTAACTCAAGCAGAGATATAAATTAGTCATGTGGATCATGGAATCAAAAGGTTGTTTTGAAGGTATAAGATAATTAGTTTAAATTTCTGTTTGGAACATCCCAGGTTGGTATGCCACATTGCTATGGAGATAGGCTGTACAGAAAGGTACTTTTTGTGCTTGGGTTTATCTCAGAGAAATAAGCAGTTCAGCTTAGGAGCAGTCTGAGATTTGAGGGAGCGAAAGAGATAAATGTTAGCCAGGTCTCTACCTTAAGCAGAGAAAACACTAACGTTATCATTCACCGCACATAGTGCAGGTGGTAGTTGAAGTTCAGTTTGGAGATAGAGTTTGTGAGGGGAACAGAGGCTGGAAGATTTACCAAGCTTAGCACTGGGAGAAGAGATCTACAGAGCAACCCTTGCAGTGAAAGGCAGTTAGCCTGGGAGCAGACTGGGAGAAAGCAGGCTGTATTGGTTCAAAGCCAGAATAAGGAGAAAAGAGCTCTTAGAAACCAGGGGTGCTTCTAATTTTCTATTTAAGTGACTGTGCAGGGAGTGTGAATGAAACTCAGGCTTGAGCTGAAGTGTCCAAGACCTTACAAGGCAGCTGTGGAAAAGTTTAGAGTTGGTCCCAAGAAAGTGAATAACCTTCAAGAACCTGATGAGTAACCAAAAATTTCCTGGGAGGAAGTCAAAGTGAAAAGGGGAATTGGGTTTATATCCTAAAGGCTGAATTTTATGGGCCAGCTGTGGGCGGACCTGCAAATTGCTGTGGCATAGGCAATGTACCCATCACCAATCCACTCACCCTGCCCCGCCAAGATTTTACTTGTGGCAGGGAGAAGTCGGGTGGGTAACCTGCCCACGGCCCAATTGAGGCTCTTAAGTCTAATGCCCAATTAATAGACTTATCCCACTGCCCCTCCGATATAAGGGCTGGCGGAAGAGGCCAGCTCCCAACATGTAGCCCAGAAGGTTTAGCCCTGTGGTCCACTGGTGAGTGAAAGATGGGGTGACTCCTTCCAAGGGCCCTGTACCAATCGGAAGCTCCCCTCCCACAGTTTTGCCTCACCACATTCGCCTTCCCCACTACCCCACCATGCCCACCATGCTCCTTGCTGGGGCCTCTCAGCCTGACCCCAGCGAGGTCTCGGACTTACCTGAATGTCTGGGTCCATCGCTGAATGCCTCCCCCTTGGCCTACTTGCAGCACCAGCAGTGGCCACTGCTCCTAGCATAATGTGATTGATGTAGTGTATATAGAGTTCCAAAAACAGTATGACAAGGTGTTATATAATATGCTTGCCAGAAAAGTTGAGGCCATGGAATAAAAGGGACAAAGCAGCATGACACAAAGTTGGTTGAGTGACAAGAGACAGAAAGTTGTGGTGAATGACCATTTTTTCAGGTTGGAGGGAGGTAAACAGGGGTCTGTACTCGGACCACTGCTTTTAATATACATTGCCTGAGCCTTAGGTATACAGAACTGAATTTCAAAATTTGCACGTGACATAAAAGTTGGAAGTATTGTGAACTGTAAGGAGGATAATGACAGCCTTCAAGAAGACATAGGCAGGCTCAAGGAAAGGTTAGCCATATGACAAATTGAGTTTATTGCAAAAAAGTGTAACGGGACTAAGACCTCACATACTTAATATATACATATATATGCCATGACTAATTTCTAAAATTTTAAAACTGGACTATGACCTTCTAAAATGGATGATACCATGTCCGGCTGTGACTCTCAAACAATAGGAGCAATTTGGCAGCATCATAGACACTTGCACCTCGTTATCTCTGAAGAAACACTAATAACCCCTGTGGGCTGCAGAGACCAAATTCAAAGGGAAGTATACAAAGGCCATATACAAAGGCCATCTGCATTTCAAAATCCAGGCTGGCCAACCAGAGTCTACTAGTCTGCTAGGACAAAAAGCCCTACAATCTTCCTTTCAAACTCTTAATGGCTGTAACATTAACAGTCTCAGGAACCCAGGCAAAGTGATATATACCCTTTGTCAAAGCCAAAGTGGAGTGGTGGGACTCATGTGACATGACCCCCATTGTTGGGAGAACCAGTTATACTGTCTTGCTGTACTGCAAAGCTCAGTCTGCCATCTTCCATCTACCAAGCAGCAGCACAGAAAAAGGGCTCTATCCAGGTTTGAATGCCTGGTCCCATCTACACTGTTTCTGCTGGAATTTCTGAACTTCTACACCCTCAACTACAAGATTAAACAGCCCTGATTTCTCTTCTCACTACCCACCTATAAACCAAAGGTGTTTGGATCTTTATCCGCACCCCCCCCTCCCCCACCACCTTTAAAGGTGGCAATGTATTTCTCAACCTCTCAGTTTTGGTGTGCAAATGCAAAATAGGGTAACACTCAGAGGGTTAATTTATTTCTGCATGCCTATTTCATTGGGAAATCATCTCTACTGGAAAAGTGAATTACCCAGTGCCAGTTTTCAGCCTGTCAATCTCTGAGAAGGCATACACTATTGGGCTTTGATTCTAGACTCTGGACTCACAAGAAACAATAACTCTTTGTTCTGTAGTCTTTGCCCTGTAAATCTTTCTTTCTCTATCCCTCTTTTATTGTATGAATGCACAGGGGGCTATTTAGCGACACCCCCTCCTGTGTATTGAGTGTCTGTGAATAAACTAACTCTCTGAGTTTACCCTATCTTGCATTTGCACACCGAAACTGAGAGGTTGGGAAATACATTGCCACCTAAAGGGGGGAAATCAAATTCCAAACACCTTTCAGTTTACAGGTGGGTGGTGAGAAGAGCAAATCAGAGCTGTTTAAATTAAGCTTCCTCCTGTTTGTAACAAAAGTGTGAAGTGATAAGAATGAGGGCAGGCAATATAAAATAAAGAAAGTAAAATACAGTTCTAAAGGGGTTCCGGAACAGAGACACCTTGGAGTGTAAGTGCACAAATCAAGAAAGAGTGCAGCAAAGATTTATGAGAATCGTTCCAGCGATGATGAGCTTCAGTAACATGGATAGACTGGAGAAGCTGTAGTTGTCCCCTTACAGTAGAAAAGGTTGAGAGGGTATTTAATAGAGATGTTCAAAATTATCAAGGATCCATACAGAGTAGAGAGAGAGAAATTGTTCCCTTTGGCTGAAGGGTGGAGAACCAGAGGACACTGATTTAAAGTAATTGGCAAAAGAATCAAGGGTGATATGAGGAAAAGCTTTTTCTATGTAGGGAGTAGTTAGGATCTGGAATGCACTGGTTGAAAGGCTGCTGGAGACAGATTGAATCATACATTTAAAAAGGGAATTGGATATGCACCTGAAGGGAAACTCATTAGCAGGGCTACTGGGAAAAGGCTGGGGAGTTGGACCAGCAAAATTGCTCTTGCAGAGTTGGCACCGGCTTGAAGGGCTGAATGGCCCACTCCTATGCTGTAACTATTCTATAATTCTCTTGAGTATATGAATAAGGAGTTCACACATGGTTTAGAACCCAAACCAGAAATCGTTATGCCTGAATGCAGCAGGTGTCAGGTCTGATAGCTTAAAACAGGTGTCCTCAAATGGAGGCTGTCACCAGAAAAGTATGTTTTAAAGATAGTCATTTTTTTAGCTGAGCCAAGAGATGTAAAGTGCAAGTGGCCAACTCTCACTCCCCCAGCTCCGATTACCTCACCCTCCACCCCCAGACTCACCTTAGGTTCTAGGTTGGTGGCCCAGCTAGACAACCATACCACCCTTTGATAACTGGTAAGCTGCCTCTGCGGCCCCAACTGTTGTCTATGGCTTTCCGATATAATACTAGTGAGGAAAGCACTGCATCCTTATTTAGGCATGATCTAATTTCTTGGGCCTTTTGTCAACATTTCCTCCCCAGTCCTGCTTCCTCAACCTAAAAAAAGATTAACCAGCCTTTCTTTACTTGCTATTTGTGTGGGCTTGCTGTGCTTAAATTGGCTAACATTGTGCCAAAAGAAACAAGTGACTGCTCTACAAATAATTAGTTATAAAAATACTTTGCAACACCCTGAGGATGTGGTAAGCACAAGTTCTTTCCAATTTCTGCTAATGACCCCGATTTTTGCTGGGAACTCACTTTAGATTTTAGAGACTCCTTGAGCTTCTCAATATGAAGTATTTTTATTTTCTGATTTCATGGATATTTAAAGGGGACATTTCATATTTTTTGCAGCTAAACATATGGATTCTTGTTTTATTCTAATAACAATTATATAGGACTGGCAGTGTAGAATGTAATGCCAGCCTCATGGGGGCTAGGAGGAGGGGGGAACTGTAGAATCAGGAGGGAAATCGGGGCGGGGGGACAGGGAAGAGCTGGTTGCCTTCTTGACTCCCTGTGATTTAGTCATGGGCAGAGCAGGTTGAAGACGGCCTTACTGCTCGAGGCCAATTGAAGCCTTTCACTGGCCAATTAAGGGCCACTTAAGGGGCCTCATTCTGTGACATGAGAGCCCTCCACCACATGGGGAGGCTGCCCAACATAAGCTGGCGGTCTCCTGCGGGCTTGGGGAGTCCTCTTGAACTGGCAACCTGTAGCATATGGTGGGTCCCCTCAGTGGCAAGGGCTGTTCCAGAAAGACCCCTCTGCCCTCCACAACAACACTGCCCCCTTGCCAGTGCTTGTCTAATTGGCCCTGGTGAGCCCCACTAACTTACCTTAATTCCAAGGCCTCCTCCATCTTCGCTGATCCGGCCTGCTGTTGTCCCAGCAGTGGTCACCTCTGATTGGCTGGCAGCTCTTAGAGACAGCTCTGCCCTTATGGTAGTAGAAACCCTGATGGCAGGCAGTTAAGTGTCAGATTGCCATGACTTCTATCAGGGCTTCCCAGAATTGCTGCAGCAAGCTTGCCCCTGCTTTCCAGCCAGTGAATTGGGCCACCACTGCAACTATTAAATTCAGCCACGTGTGTATACGCCATATGTTGAGATATTTTTCAGGTATTTTTAAGTTTTCCTTAAATTGCAATGCATTAGCACTGGAATGAAATAATACAACAGAAAACTGTTTGATGAAATTAGTATTATTTAGTTAAGTTTAGTGTGTCCAACAAGTTAATGTGGTACATCTCAAGTATGGGTGAAGAGAGTTAGCATGATTTCCAGCTTTTGCATGCTAGTTTGCTTCCCATTTTCAACCTGCACCACTGGCTAGCAACAACGTGGAAAAGAGAGTCAAATGTGTCAATCTTCCCCTATCAGTACACAGATGCCCCATCGGCAAATCTTCAGTTGTGCCTCCTTGTGGCAGACACATGGAAATGGGATACTTCATGGCCCCAGGCTAAAGCTTCAGAGGAACACGGAGGAGGTTTGACCACATGACATGCAGTGTGCAGGCTCACTGCATGTGGACACAGCCAAGTACTCAGGAATGAAACCCCCAGAGAAGGACGAATACCTCCACTGCTGTAAGGCTACTTTGGAAGAGTTGAAGGCTAAGGAAGTAAACCCTGACAAAAAATGTGAAGTGGAGCCCAAAGGTGGGCTGATGTCTAAATATCATCTAAGTGACATCTTTCTGGCAACTTCTGCTACCAAGCCGGTGCCAAACACAGTGTTTTACACAATCTTTGAACTCAATTAGGAAGGTTGAGATTAGAGAATCTGATATTTGGGTAGCGCAGGGTCTCCATAAATGTTGCTCAGGCTTGCACCCTGGAGAGGACACTCCACTTTTGCTACAGTTAATAGAACACAGGAGACAGCATAAGTGATAAGCCCAACTCGATTGGCATACAGAACAAGTGCTACGGGCTGACTCCAATGGCAGGAGGGAACATTGTATCCCAATGGTCAACTTCTGCCAAACTCAAGTCAGGCAGCCCCTAACTAGTAAGGTGCAGACCTGCCACAGTCTATTTGCTTCAATGGATACCTGGAGCCTAGTGCCTCTACTCAACAAGTGAGCAGAATCCATCATACCAGGCAAACAAACAGAACAAATAAGAGTGAGAAGATGCCAACTCTTCGATTGGCAAGCTGGAACCTCGTGTCTATGTGCATGAGACTGACAGACGACTTGCAGCTGGTTGATAACGTGCACAAAACAGCCATGATCAGCATGGAACTAGATAGGCTGAATATTCACATAGCTTTCCTACAAGAGACCAGGCTTATTGAGAGCAGATCGCTGAAAGAAAATCATTACACGTTCATCTGGCAGGAGTGGAGTTCAGAGAAAACACGTAATCTAGCTGTAGGCCTCACTGTAAAGAACTCAAACAATTTCCACCTTCGCTGTCTCAGACATATCCAGAGGCATCTCTTGGCAGGAAAAGGTCATCAACTCAGAGGTCCTGGAGCATGCTAATTCCATCAGCATACACTCATTGCTAAGCCAACGACATCTGCACTGGCTTGGCTATGTTCAACGAACGAATGGTGGCCGTACACCCAAAGATTTTTTGTACGGTGGATTGGCCACTGGGTTATCACCTTGGAGGCATCCATACCTCCACCATAAGGACACCTGCTGGTGGGATATGAAGATGGCAGACATTTGTACTAACAACCGGGAGAGGGTTGCTGACGGCCATGAGCTCTGGAGGCTGGCTATTTGGAAGGTCATTGGAAGAAGTAAGCAGAAATGAAAAGCTCAGCTGGCCGAGAAGAGGGCCCAGAGATGCCAGCGAATTGTGCACCTTCTCGGTCCGCTGTCTTCCTCTGGAGTAAATGTGACAGAGGCTGCCATGCCAGAGTAAATTATGACAGGTGATTCTCAGGGTACAAACCATCACCTTATGAGACAGAAGACTGCCACTTAGTTAGCTACAAGCATAGTTATTTGCAGACCGGAATTCAGTACTTTGCCAAAGGCAAAATTATGATGGTTTCAACACAGTAGCATGTTGTTGCTTGTAAAAGATGGCTTACATTATTGAGGAAAATTACCAGTCTGTTCACAAGATAGGAGTTGGAAACTTGGCATAATGTTAAGTATCTGGATGGCTGGGTGAAAGGCTGTGAAAAGACTTATCGTTACGCTCCCACTATCATTGCGGTGCAGCAATCTCTGAGCGGCTTAAATGTGTGCGGCTGGGCCACTCACTTGCGTCAGGTGGTAGGTCCAATATGCAAATAGGCATCCTGTGACCCACGTAGGGCACTGTTTGCCATTTTATGTAAATTCTGCACCATGCACACTCCACCCAGTAACATCTGGTGATTCGGGTGAAGAAAAGCTCCAAGCTAAGTTTGACAGTATTTTGTGGTGTCAAGAACAGCTGGATGGCCCTGAGATGAGACCCTTATTTGAATCTGCCTTCTTTGGGCCCATCAGCTCACCAGGCCACCTGAAATCACGGTGACCTTGAGCTAGTATCTGTTCCAAAGTATTCATTTTCCACCAGTGCCCTGAAGGCCCTCAAAATAATGATTCCTCAAGCCACAACCACTGCGTAGCCAGCAGGTGTATTCTGCGCCAGGGAAAATTATCCCATTTAACGTGAACTTTGCTTTAATATTCAAAAACACTCAGATTTCGTAATCAATGGAAGGCTGGAGAGAATTTGATGACAAAGCAGGAAAGAGATAAAAGTGGCCTGTGTGGATGTGACCAAGAACCTAAACAAGGATGATGCTAGATGTGCTGAATATGATTCTCTTCTATCCATTTTCTGATATGGATTTGTCAGTGACTATTAAGTGTTGTTTTTTATTGGCAGAATTTTGCCATCGGCATGTGGGGGCGGGCCCGACATGCCGGCACGGAAATGACGTCGGGAGTGTGTCCTGACGTCATCTCGTGTCATTTCAATATTGCGTTCGGCGGGCATGCACCGGAGGCGGCTGCACACCTGCCGAATTGTCAACAATCTATTAAGGCCATCAAGAAAGCAATTTACTTTATTAACAACGCTGCCCGTCCACCCTTAAGGTTGGCAGGCAGGCAAAGAGCCCAAGTGGCCTTCGCGTATTCCAGGAAACCTCATCCATGGGCGGGAAGAGATTTCCTGAAGGTTTTATAAAATTAATAAATAAATTTTGTCAACTTCACAAATGTGTCCCAGCTCACGTGACACTGTCATATGAGGAGACCTATTTAAATAAGTTTTCACTTTATTTTTAAAAAAGCTTTTATTATCCACTAGCTGCCTCAGAGAGATTGCTGCGCTCTTACGCACGTGTGTGTGAAAGAGCACAGGCCCTGACTCGCCCTCCTCCCCCCGCCTGCACTGGTAGTGCTGAGCGCTACTGGCCATGCATTACACTAGGCGGGCCTTAATTGGCCCGCCCATGTAAAATGGCGGCACGCAGCTGATCGTGGGTGGCGATTGGCTTCGCGCTCACCCCTGCCCACTCCCGCCCAGCCCACTCGCCAGAGGTAAGATTCTACCCTATGTTTTTAATTCATTGATGGACTGTAAGCATCACTGGCAAAGCTGGCATTTATTACCCCTCTATAATTGCACTAGAGGAGGTGGTGGTGAATCACCTTCTTTAACTGCGGCAGACCATGTGGTATAGCTAGGCACACACTGCTGTTGGGAAGGGTGTTCTAGATTTTGGCCCAATGACAATGAAGGAATCATAATGTAGTTCCAAGTCAGGATTGGTGCAAGACTTGGGGAGGGGGGGGGGAACTTGCACATGATGATGTTACCATGCCACTGCCACCCTTGTTCTTCTAGGTGGTATAGGCCACAGGTTTACAATGTGGTATCTAAGGAGTATTGATTAAATGCTGCAATATATCTTGCAGATGGTACACACTGCTGCTATTGTGTGCTGATGGCGGAGGGAGTGAACGTTTATGGTGATGGATGCAGTGTCAATCAATTGGGCAGCTTTGACTGTCTTGTTGGAGCTTCACTCATCCAGGCAAGTGGAGAATATTCCATCACAATCCTGTCTTGTGCCTTGTAGATGGTGGAGATAGGAGAGAGTGAATATTGTCAGAGGTGTGTTGGGGGGGAGCATTCTTGAGAGCGTTGAGGTAGGATGAGCATTATTTAGGGTGCATGGGGGAGCGAAGGTGGTGAGCATTATTACTGGGGGGTGAACTTGGTTAGGGATGCAGGTGGGGGTTAGCATTTTTGGGAGCGGGTCAGGGGTGAGCATTATCATGGGTACTGGAAGTGGTGAGCATTGTCGGGGAGGGGGTGAGCATTGTTGAGAGCAGGATGAGCATTGTCAGGAGGGTGCTAAGGGGAGGTGAGCATTGTTGGTATGGGGGGGGGGCAGTGAGTGCTGTTGCGGCTGTGGGGTGTGAGCATTGTCGGGCAGTGGGTGAAAGGGGTCTTGCATTGTCAGGATGCAAATGGGGTGGGGGGGTCACATTGTTGAGCATGTGGGGGGGGTGGTGGTTTTGAGCCTTGTCAGGATGGGTGATGAGCATTGTCGTGGGTGTGGGGAGCGTGGGCATTGTTGAGGGTGTGGGGTGCTGAGCAGTGTCAGGAGCGGAGATGTTTGGGGGTGGTGTTGTGGGTGGGTGCGGTCTATTAGTTTTTCAGGTTTAAGTTGTTTTTTTTAAACTAAACCTTACTGATACAGCTACTGCTGTTAATCACTGCCAACGCAGGTTCTATACCTGTGACCAACTACATAAGTAAAGGGCATCAAACCCAAGTATCTGACACTAAGGCCAGTCCCAATATTTGACCTGTTGCTATCAGAAGATCCAGGCCATTGTCTAGACTCTTACTCTGGTGAAGATCCAGACCATTATCTAGACTCTCACTTTAGTGAAGATCCAGGCCATTATTTAGACTCTCACTCTGGTGAAGATCCAGGCCATTGTCTAGACTCTCACTCTGGTGAAGATCCAGGCCATTATTTAGACTCTCACTCTGGTGAAGATCCAGGTCATTATTTAGACTCTCACTCTGGTGAAGATCCAGGCCATTATCTAGTCTCACTCTGGTGAAGATCCAGGCCATTATTTAGACTCTCACTCTGGTGAAGCATGGGGCAGTAATACATTGTGGGAGCCTTTAGGATTCAGACAGGACACTGAAACAAGGTCCAATTTGTTTATATTAATGATTCCATGTCACTATCTGAAAAACAACAGTGAATTAATTGTTCCCTGGTATGGACTAAAATTTGCGTTTTAACTAATACCACGAAAAGCCGATGAACTGCTCTTTTATCTCATTTATATTTGTGAGACCTTGCTGTGTTGAAAAGGATTGCCAGCTTTGTCTACATGACTATAATCTCTTTTGAATGTTTCTAAGAAACATGAGAAGACATTCTATAAATTCAAATCTTTCTTCTAGCTATGTCTAAATGTATCATGCTGCACTCATCATCTGTCAGTTTGCATATAAATTTGTAAAAGAGCCAACTCTCAATTCAAGTTACTCTGCCTGGTTCATTTTTGGCTGTCATAACACATCCTCTTTTGATGCACCATCCTGATCAACATGCTTGACTTTACTTCTTCATTTAAAACAAAACACAAATGGACTCAATTGACGCATTAGATGTAGTCTCATACCACTCGAGCAGTGGGAATTTTCAACGCTTCAATTTTTATTTTTTAGTTATGGTCAGTAGAAGTCAGATGTTCAACATGCTGTTCAACTTAGCAACATCACAAATTCTCACCGAAAGCAACAAAAATACACTCACTCAATGCTGATGGGAACACAGTGATCTTTTAAATTACTGGTTGATTTTCTGTGAAACTCCACGTGGTAACTCCAAAATATTTCTTACCTTTCTCTGCAGTTTTCGTATTAGCTGCTTTATCTCTCTGTCTCTCCTCTTCTACTTCTGTCTATGTCTTCTCTTCTGTTTCTCTCCCTTACCTTTTTTTTTGCATCTCTCTCTCTCTCTGCCATCTTCTGCTTCTCTTGGTCTCTTCTTTCAAGTATGTGGTGTGACAGGGAAAGAATATACCAACGGCTGCATGCTAAAATTATGGTAGGGGTTGTAGGGAAAACTGCACCCTCATCTACTCCCTTACTATCCCTCAGCTCTTCATTTCCATCATTAGCCTTACCTTTTCCCCTTTCAACTAATCAAACCCTTTAACTTTCAGCTCCTATTGTTCTTGTTATCACCTCAAGCTCAACTATCCATCCACTCTCCTCACCCCTGCATGCTTCACCCAAGAGGAACTAGCAAGAAGCTGGAGAATCTCCTCGCTCTCATCGAGTTTTGCTTCTTGTCTCCCTCCCCCCATTCTCTGTTTCTGTTTCCTCCAAATTTTAAATTCAACACCTTTGTTGAGAAAGTATTCAAATTAGAATGAGGAAAGAAAGCGTACATTGTCTTCTCTCTATCCTGTCTTTCTATATCTCTCTAAAGTTCTTTGAAATTGGAACACCTGTTTTACATCTGTATTTGATTATCATTGACATTTTCTAAATGTAAACAGGCAAGGTAAGTTTCTTTGAAACTGAAATAATTTTGCATTCTTTCTTCTCCTCACTCCTCTCACTCATCCACCCATTCTCTGACTCAGCCTCTCTTGATTTCTGAAGTTTATTGAACACAAATCAAAAGTTACAGCAGGTGTGTAATCAGAACCACTAGAATTTCTCCCTCCCTCTCACATACACACACAAACACAAAATGTTCCTCTTGTAAAAAACCTATCCCAGCAACACAACTGAGGTAAAAGTTTTGATACATCCTGAGAGATTACATAGTACTGTGTGAATTTCCGTTTGTGTGACCTGATCCGGCCTCTGGAGGAAATGTGGATGGGGAACACACACATGATCCGCCAGGACCCAGAGGACGATTTTTGAGGAGGTTGCCAATTAAATGATCAGCTCTGGCAGCCCATCCCAACTAAAGAAAGAGAAGGGCTCCTGAGGCTGGAGGGCCAATTGATGGCCCTCAACACTGACACATTGGCAGCCTCACTGTCAAATGTGGGAGCTGCCAATATAGGAAGGTGAAAGAGAGGGTGCCTCAAGATGGAACCTTCTTTTGAAGACTTTTTAAAAACATTAAAAATAAAAAAGCCACAGCTGCTAGGCTATCAATGTGGTGGGGGTGGCCTGTGGTGGCAGCTGTGCTTACATGGTCGAGAAATGGTAGATGGTGTATTGGCCCTCAGGAGGCCACCTCCATTCATCCAGGATTCAGCCTTTGGGGGTGATGGGGGGTTAGGGGGTGGTGTTCTGAATGCCGACTGGACAATTCTACTCGGTGCCAGCAAAATGACCTCAATAGGCCAATTAAACCCCCAACCCCCAGCCAAACAGGCTCTTCAAAAATAGGCCAGAGGTGGAACCATGTTGGAAAACCAGGTCACTGGCTGGTGGCAGGAAATTGTGGGACTGTCTGCCGGCAGTGCCGCCTCTGTGGCCATTTAGAAATTCAGGTGACACAATCTAAGTTCTTCTCAGCTCTGTGCAAATATATCAAGCCTAAACCTGGGACTTTGGGAGAGGCTTAGACCTAACATGCAAAAACACTAATAAATGCATAAAAGATAAAAGATAATTCAATGGATACGTCTAATCATGCTATTATGAAATATGCAATTTTACCCATTTTAAATTTTCTTTAAACCCTTATCTTGGACATTAGAAATTTCAGCTATGAAAAAGAACGTCAGAGAAAGGGTTTTTTTGTTAGAAAAGGGGAGATTGAGTAGTGATTTGATATAAGTTTTTAAAATAATGAAGTGATGGGGCAGAATATATATAGAAAGAGACTGTTTCCAATAATTGAGGGTTCTAGGTGTGAAAGACAATATAACAGGCTTAGTACAGAGAGCAAGGGACCTTTTTTTTTACATAGGGAGTTGTGAGAATTTGAAATTCACTACCAGAGTTGTGAGTAAAGTAGAAACTGTCAAGATTTAGGGGCAGGATCTCCCGGTAAAATGATGCGGGATGACGTTGGGTGGACCTCCTGACGTCACCCTGTGTCATTTCCATTTTCAGGTCGGCGGGGGGACATGGCAGGGAAACTTTTAAACCTCTTTATTTAAAGATTTAGATTGGAGACGATCTCCATGAGGCAGCACTTAGCCTCAGGGAGATCTGTGCGCTCTTTCGTGTGCATGCGCGAAAAAGTGCAGTCCTGGCTGAGGGAATCCCCCCCACCTGCACAGGGAGTGCTCAGCGCTTCCGAGCGAACATCACGCTTATTTGGCCCACCCATGTAAATTGGCAGCGCGCCCCCGATTGGGGACGCCGATCAAAGTCATGCTGCCTGCACCCGCTCCCACACCGGGTTGGTGGGGGGGGGGATTTTTCCCTAGGAATAGGTGGTTGGAGAAAAGAGAAGCACATGCACTTGGAATTAAAACGACTGTTTCTGTGGAACACAAACACCAACATGCACTAGTTGAAGCTGAATGTCCTGTTTTCTATGTAATTTTGTGTCAATAAAGGAAAAATTCAAAAAGAATCTAAGCGATTTTTGGGAACTTGATGTATTCTCTGGGTCTACATTAATCATAAAATGCTATTGTGTTGGAGAGCGTGACACCAAAATCTTTCAAAATACCTAACACTGCATGGGTGATGGGAATAATGTGTACTGCAGGAACTTATAAGGAATTTTCTATGAAAAGCATGCTCTATGCTGAATTTAGTTTGTAATAGATATACAGATGTATTTCAAAGGAAAAAAAAAAACACTCATTGCAGACAGCAAAATTCCTGCTTCAAAAGTAGGGGCAGAGGTATGACTACGTTGAAGAGTGGTGAGTTTGTAGTTAATAGTCGAATTCTATAAATGTTTGCGAAAATATTAATGATTACAGTGTTAACAAGAAATGAATCACAGTTGTTCTTCATTTTCATCCTACAGTTCACTAACAGTAACAATGTTCAATATAACACACCTGTAATTACATTTTGATTTGTCTTTAATATGTGGGATTTCTTTGTCACATAAGGACATCATAAAATCTGGGTGACATGTCACAGGCTTCTAAACTGAAGAGTTTCTTTACTTCAACCATGTTTACTTTCAATTTTGCAGGAAATGATGTGCAATTCAATAAATAATCTGCACTCTTAATTTCATTTTCACCAAACTAAAATGCAGCACATTTTATAGCTCGCGCCACCTCCAAATATCATGTAAAAACTTTATTGATAGAGATATGTGTTTGGTTTGTGGACATAATTTTTGAACTCTTTCAGAACTAATAATATGTAATTAGTAATGTGGTAGTGTTTGGGTGTTTATGTAGGTTGAGCAGAGGATAAAATGTATCCTCACTCTTCCGAAGGTTATCTTTGCCTTTGAAAAGTCATTCATTGTCAGGTATGGTTCAGCACATATTCAAAGTCTTGGTTTTCAAGGCACTTTGAAGCAATACAATGTTCCTTTCACTTTTCCTTGTATACCATGAATTAAAATGCATGTTACTTACAAAACTTTTAAGGTAGTATAGACAGTATAAACATAATCAAATCATTACCCTAACCAGCTTTCAGCTGATCTAGAATTTAGTCATTGGTATTTGGAATTACAGCTGTGCAACTTATAAAATACATGTCCAATGGCAACATAAGTCTTTAAAAAGAGTGGCACTTACCCGTTTGGCTTAGCTGTGAAGTGCTGCGGCTACGTCTTGAGAGACCTACGATAGCCACCATTTTGGCGCCAATACTGGATCGTCGCTTCTTGCTACCGGTGACAACAGTGCCCACAGCAGTGTCAGATTGGCTGCCATCGTTTTTCTCCATGCTGTACATATCCCCGATCACACTGGTGCTTTTCGTCATATTTTTTCCTGAGGTTCCCATCTGTTTGCTTTGCAGTTTGGATGTAAATACACTGTGAGCCGTTGGTACAGATAAATAACATCCACAGAAAGACAAGGGAAAAGGAAGAGGAAGATACAAAAGGACAGGTTTCAGCTAGAGGGTCTGGGAAATACAAGGCCAAAGAAACTCAGCTACAAGGCACTGCAGAGCGAGGATACAGCATCCTTCTGCACCTCTGTATAGACTATTCTGATCGTCAGAAATTCTAGCCTTAATTGAAGTGACTAGTAAACTCAATTGCAACTTTGCAGACACATGCAGCAGTTGATTTAATATGAAGTTTTTCAAGTTTTATCATAATTAAGAAGATACAGAAAATAATCACAAAGGCAGTCATTTTGGTTGTGCCTAAATCAATCCTGAAATGGAAGAGACAGATAACTGAATTAGAAATGTTTAACTATTATGGTTTGCTATTCTTTGTATCCCTAAAATATCTGGGCCCAGATCCTATGCTGAAGTTTGTTGGGACTGCAAAAGGCCTGACACTAAGTGAAATTTACTTTAATTTATTTTCTACTTTGATTTGAATCTACAGTTCTTTTTTGGAGAACACAACTTACTGTAAAAACATGCTCATCATTGTTTACAGGGCATGATTACCAACAAAACATAAAGTTCCACTTTAGCAGTGTTAATCATTTGTTTAGACCTTTAGCTCTCCTGATGCCTCAATGAGTTTTTCCACTGAGTAGCAGTGCCACGTAACTCTTTCGAGTACAAACCCGTTTCCATCTGTTTCAGATGAAGTTACATTGTTTCATAGTTTGCCATTGTGAGATTTGAACTCTTGATCTTGGGGTTACAAACCCAGTACCATAACCACTTGGCTATTTAGGCCAAGCAGCAGTGCCATGTAGACCAGAGAAGTTTCAGATCCTGTAACCAATATCACCTGGATTACTTGATTGCAAATAAGGTAACATCACAGTTGTTATATTTGGCCCCTTTGCCTTTTGCTATGGAAAGAAAAAATAAATAGCTGGTGTTCCTGCTCTTCATCACTTTTGCCCCTGTTGGAGGAACTTGCTAAAGAATGATGGGTGAGGGTGGATTCTGTTTGGTCATGGGGCTCCCAAGTATGAAAAACTCACTATCAAGGCCAAAAAATGGATAATGACATTGTCATTAAGGAAAACCAGTAACTGTGAACAGTATCCCAGTGATGCGTCAAAATCTTCAGAAAAAGAGATGAAAGGATTGGTGAGAAAAATATAAATAAATGTATGGGTAAATGTGAAACCATTTTGCTCAAAATTAATTATCAAGACATTAAAAAAGCTGCAGGTATAGTTGGAATAAGATCACAAACATTTATAATTTTGCTATTAACAATTAGTAACTGAACATGCCTGATGTTTTTTGATGGTACTAATGAAAAATATCAAACTGAAACACTGCCTGCATCATTGTATGTCTCATCATAATGGATAAAGTAAGGCTTGTACTTAACAGTGCATGTGTGCACATGCTTGCAAAGGGCTGGATCATCTTCAGTTAATATGTACAGAATTCTGAATTCACTGAATAATTTCTCTTAAAGTCAATTCTGGTGTATAATTGAATTCTAAAGAAGAGTTTTCAATGCACAGAATATAAATAGTTTCACTAATGTTGTTTCATCTTCATTCACTTTGATGTCAGTGAAGTAACCAGAAACCTGTGCCTAGTACAGCACAACAGTGACTTCATCGAACTTACCTGCATTTCATAGGAAGTATGACAGGCAATCCTTAAGTCTGAATTTAAAAATTGATTGCTGAACTACAAAGACTGGTTTGTGGTTAATTAAGATAATGTCCACCACAATGTTGGTTAATGAGTGAATCAAAATGTTTCCTGATCTATGTAGAATTAAATAGAAATTACAACAAAGAAACAGGTTATTCAGCCTATTTTTCCTTCAAACACCTCCTGAGTCTATTTTTAAATGCTGATGTAATCTGTGGCTGAACTAGGCTATTCACAACCTTATCCTAATTGAGCCTGAGCTAAGCATCTGAAACCATCCTCTCCATCAACCAGACTATTTCCACCTTCATAACATCAATTGGTTCCTCTCCTGCCTCAGCTTCTCTACTGCTGAAATTCTCATCCATGCCTTCATTATCTCTGGACTCAATTATTCCAATGCTCTTCTGGACAGGTTCTCACATTGAATCCTCCATAAACCTGAGCTCATCTAAAACTCTGCAGTCTGCAGTTTGCATCCTAACGTGCACCAAGACCTGTTCATTCATCACCCCTGTGCTCACTGATCTGCACTGCCCCCACACCCCCCCCCCCCCCCACCCCCCGCCCCCCCCCGGGTTGGTAATGCATTGGTTTAAAATCATCATGCTTGTTTCAAATCCCTATTTGGTCTCTCTCCTCCTTAGCTCTACAATCTTTTCCAACACCACAACCCTTTGAGATCTCTGCATTCCTCCAATTCTGGCCTCTTCTACATTCCTGATTTTCGTCACCCCACCTTGTCAGACCGATCTGCAGTAGCCTAGGCTCACAGCTCTTGAATTTCCCCCTTATTCCAAATCTCTACCTATCTTTCCCCTTTAACTCACAATTGAAGACTCCCTCCTTGACCAACTTTTTGGTCACCTTCTCAATATCCCTTTAAGTGACTTGGTGTCAAATTTGATTTGATAATGCTCCAGTGAAGCACTTTGGGACATTTAATTAGATTAAAGGTGCTATATAAATGCAAGTTGTTTTTGTTTCCGATTATGTCTTCATCTCTCACAGCTTTACAGTACTGAAGTCGTAAATTAAATGTAAAAGTTAATTATACTATGATACATCCGCCACCTTAGAACAACACAACTTACTGTACTATCACAAGCTATTACCAGCAGTAATCTTAACTGTTAAAATTGTGAGTTTGGCTAATACTTAATTGTCAGGTAAGAGTTTAAGCAAAATAATTATCAGGAAATAATATAAAGTCCCACAACCAGCACTGGATCATAATTTTGCCTGTCCATTGTAAGCTTCTACTTTTAATCTAATGCTATCCTTAACTTCTCTGATAAGTTTATTTTTTTTATTCATTCATGGGATAAACTTATCAGAGAAGTTAAGGATAGCATTAGATTAAAAGTAGAAGCTTACAATGTTGCAAAGAATAGTCGTAAGCACGAGGAAGGCAGAAGGGGGAAAGCAAAGGGTGACCAAAATGTTTATAAACAAGGAAAAAAAAAGAAAATATGAGAGTAAACAAGTAGGAATATAAAAACAGATTGTTGGTGCTTATCAAAAGGGGAGTAGCTAAAATAATTGTAACTGATAATTATAAAGCAACCTGTGCACATTAAGACAACTGCACAAATGAAACATTCTTCAGGGTCTGAAATGAACTAGCCATATAAGTACTGTGGCTATAAGGGCAGGTCAGAGGCTAGGAATCCTGCGGTAAGTAACTCACCTCCTGACTGGGCCAGCATTTATTGCCTATCCCTAGTTGCCCTCGATAAGGTGATGGTGAGCTACCTTCTGGAACCATTGCAATACATGTGGTATAGGAACACCCATGATGCTGTTAGGAAGGGATTTCCAGGATTTGACCCAGCAACAGTGAAGGAACAGCGATATATTTCCAAGTCAGGATGGTGATTGACTTGGAGGGGAACTTCCAGGTGGTGGTGTTCCCATCCATCTGCTGCCCTTGTCCTTCGAGATAGTAGTGGTCGTGGGTTTGTAAGGTGCTGTCTCAGGAGCCTTGGTGAATCCCTGCAGTGCATCTTGTAGATGGTACACACTATTGCTACTGTGTGTTGGTGATGGAGGGAGTGAATGTTTGTGTATGTGGTGCCAATCAAGTGGGCTGCTTTGTCCTGGTAAGTTTCTTGAGTGTTGTGGGAGCTACTCATCTGGGCAAGTGGGGAGTATTCCATCACACTCCTGACTTGTGCTTTGTAGATGGTGGACAGGCTTGGAGGAGTCAGGAGGTGGGTTATTCATCGCATGATTCCTAGCCTCTGACGTGCTCTTGTAGCCACAGTATTGATATGGCTAGTCCAGTTCAGTTTCTGGTTAACGGTAACCCCCAGGATGCTAATAGTTGGGGGGGGGTGGTGTTCAGTGATGGTAATGCCATTGAACATCAAGGGGCGAAGGTTGGATTCTCTCTTGTTGGAGATGATCATGGCCTGACACTTGTGTGGCGCGAATGTTACTTGCCACTTGTCAGCTCAACCTGGATATTGTCTAGGTCTAGCTGCATTTGGACATGGAATCTGAGGAGTCGCGAATGGTGCTGAACATGCTGCAGTCATCAGCGAACATCCCCACTTTTGGCCTTATGGTGGAAAGAAGGTCATTGATGAAGCAGCTGAAGAAGGTTGGGCCAAGGACACTGCCCTGAGGAACTCATGCGATGATGTTCTGGAGCTCAGATGACTGACCTACAACAACCACAACCATCTTCCTTTGTGCTGGGTATGACTCCAACCAGCAGCGAGTTTCCCCCCGATTCCCATTGACTCTAGTTTTGCTAGGGCTCCTTGATGCCATATTCGGTCAAATGCGGCCTTGATGTCAAGGGCAGTCACTCTCACCTCAGCTTAGGAGTTCAGCTCTTTTGTTCATGTTTGAACCAAGGCTGTAGTGAGGTCAGGAGCTGAATGGCCCTGGCGGAACCCAAACTGACTGTCAGTGAGCAGGTTATTGCTAAGCAAGTGCCGCTCGATAGCTCTGTTGATGACCTTTTCCGTTACCTTACTGATGATCGAGAGTAGTCTGGTGGGGCGGTAATCGGCTGGATTGGATTTGTCCTGTTTTTTGTGTACAGGACATACCTGGGCAATTTTCCACATAGTCGGATAGATGCCAGTGTTGTAGCTGTACTGGAATAGCTTGGCTAGTGGCACAGCAAGTTCTGGAGCACAAGTCTTCAGTACTATTGCTGGAATATTGTCAGGGCCCATACATAGCCTTTGCAGTATCCAGTGCCTACAGCTGTTTCTTGATAGCATGTGAAGTGAATCGAATTGGCTGAAAACTGGCATCTGTGATGCCGAGAACCTCCAATGGCGGCCGAGATTGTTCATCCACTCAGCATTACTGGCTGAAGATTGTAGCAAATGCTTCAGCCTTGTCTTTTGCACTGATGTGCTGGGCTCCTCCATCATTGAGGATGGGGATATTTGTGGAGCATCCTCCTCCAGTGTGTTGTTTAATTGTCTAACACCATTAACAGGTCATGGATGGATCTTTCTTGCTGAGTTTTTATTGTTCAATGGAATGTATTTTGTTGAACAATTTGAATTAGTTATTCTAATGTTTCTTTATTTATTCTTCTCTGTTTATTTACTTCCATACCTTTTAGTCTATTTATCCAATCAACCTTAGCTAGCTTGCCTCTGATATCTATGTAATTGGCATTATTTAAGTTCAAGGTATTTGTTTGGGTCTGCAATACTTCGCTTTCAAACTTAATATGGAATTCAAATGTATTATCATCACATTTTCCAAGAGTACCTTTTATGATGAGACTACTAATTAAACCTGCCTCATTGCACAATGCTAGGTCTAAGATAGATTTATCCCTAATTGGTTCCACCACATATTTTCCCAGGAAACTGACATGAAAGCATTCCAGAAACTCATCTTACAGGTTACCTTTGCCAATTTGACTTGTCCAGTCTATACTAAAGTTAACATCCCCCACAATTATTCCACTGCCTTTGTTACTGCAATCACTTCTTGCTTAATGCACTGTTCAATGGCATAACTACTCTTAGGGGCCTATAAACAACTCCTACTAGTCTTCTGACATTTGTTATTCCTAACCTCCACCCAGACTGCTTCTTGACCTTCTGAACTGGGATCCGGTCTGACTAAACCAAAAGTTTAGGTAAAAGCAGAATACTGTGGATGCTGGAAATCTGAAACAAAAATAGAAAATGCTGGAAAAACTCAGCAGGTCTAACAGCATCTGTGGAGAGAAAGACAGAGTTAACAGTTCAAGTCTGTATGACTCATAAGGGTTTGAGTCAGCTCTGAAGGAGAGTTATTCGGACTCGACATGTTAACTCTGTCTTTCTCTCCACAGATGCTGTTAGACCGGCTGAGTTTTTCCAGCATTTTCTGTTTTTGTTTCAAAAGTTTAGCTCCTTGACCTGAAATATTAGCTCTGTTTCTCTCTCCACAGATGGTGCCTGACCTCTTGAATATTTCCAGATTTTCTATTTTTATTCTATTCCTTTCTCACTAATGTCCTTTCGTCATCATTTACTATCTGGGCTACTCCTCCTTTTCCATTCTGCCTGTCTTTGAAATGTGCATATTCTGGATATTTATTTCCCAACTTTGGTCACCTTGTAACCAAGTCTCTATTATGGTGATTAGATCTAAATCATTTATCTCTATTTGTGCCGCTAGTTCATCTGCCTATTAGAAATACTTTATGCATTCAGATGAAGAACCTTTAATTTTATTTTTTTTACTACCAGTGTTCACATGGATGTTATTTGCTGATATACCATTACTGTTAAACTCTCTGTCCCTACCTTCCCACTTTGCTTATCTTTACCCAAATTGCTACACTGCCCTATTGCCTTGGCCTTTTCCCTTTAGAACTGTAAACCTTCCTTTACCTGACCCATACCCCACCATTTTAGTTTAAAGCCATATCAACAGCCCGAGTTATATGATTCACCAAGACATTGATCCCTGCCCCAATTAGGTGGAATAAAAACAGAAAATGCTGGAAAACCCAGCAGGTCTGACAGCATCTGTGGAGAAAGAAACAGAGTTAATATGTTGAGCCCATATGACCCTTCTTCAAAGCTAAAGGGAAGCAGAAATGTGATGAAATTTATACTGTTTAAGGGGGAGGGGGGGTGGGGGGGACGTGGAGCAGGTGAAGCTGGTTAGAAGGCCAGCGATAGGTGGGGACAAAAGAGAGATTGACAAAAATATCATGGACAAAAAGACAAAGTGAGTGTTAATGGTAACGGTAAGGGCTAAATGAGGTACTGATAGTGGCATAAAGTTAAGAAAGCAGAATGTGTTAATAGCAGAACAAGGGTCAGCACTCTGTGAAAGAACAACACAGATCAAGTGACAGATGGCCCTTTTTGTGGGGGGGGAGCGGTGGTTGGGGAAAAGGGATGTAAAAAGGGATAAAAGGGGATAAAAGGGGGAAAACAATGAATAAATGAATAAAAATAAAAGTAATAATAATAAAAAAATAGAAAAAATAGAAACTATATATATTCAGAGGCAGGGGCCTGTCCTCCGCAGGCAATTGGAAAACATCCAAGCCTTTTACCTTTTTTGAATTAAACAAAAGTGTGGGGGACAATAGTTCCCTGATGCACTCTCCATGACAACGCCTTGTGCAGAGTCAGCTTGCCAACCAATCAGCAACTTATCCTTATGTTGTATGAATTGTTTCTCCCCTTTGAAATTTGGTATTCTTGTGTCTGTCCTGATGAGTGCAAGAGAAAAAGTTCTGACAGCATGTCTCTTTCTTTCAGCAATACTTAAGTTCTGTACTACTCAGCAATCTTTCTTGTTCCTTAATTCTACCCAGAAAGTGTCCACTGCCTGCTTAACGCCCGTTACATCTGCATGTAACATTGAATTGATTTCATCATTAATAACTTTCCTTCTGCCATTTTTTCTATCTTTTCTGCAGACTTCGTAACTTGATATATTTAATTCCTGGAATTATAATCATAATCGATGGATTAGCAGCCATGTCGCAGTAATGACTACCATGTCATAACCTCCAGTTGAATTTGCATCCCAGTTCATTCAATTTGTTCTTTATACTTCTTACACTTGAATAAAAACTGCTTATTTGGACCACACAATCTAACCTGTTCCCTCTGCTTTAATGTTTTACTAACACATTCCTTCTGGTTTAATTTCTTTATATTTTTAGTCTTCTCTTTAACACACAATTTCTAACTATTTTCTACTCTTTTCCATTTTGTTTATTTCCAAACAATTAGCTATACTGCCCTTTCCACCTGAGCCCTCCCTTCCAGTTACTAGTTTAAAGTCATTGTGGCTGGCCGAATTATCCCAGCCCAGTTTAGGTGGGAGTCTGCCTCAACAGATTGCAGATCCTTCCTGATGCCAGTGTGCCATGAAATGGAGCTCCTTTTTCCCACACCACACCCTTATTTTAGCTAAGTGTTCACCTCCCTAAATGCTTATCCCATGCCAATAATACAATGCAAAGCTGAAGTATTTGCAGCCACCTTCAGATAGAAGTGCTGAGTGGATGATCCATCTCAGCCTCCTCCGGAGATGCCCACAGATCACAGATGCCAGTCTTCAGCCAATTCAGTTCACTCCACGTGATATCAAGAAACGGCTGAAGGCACTGGATACTGCAAAGGCTATGGGCTCTGACGATATTCAAGCAATAGTACTGAAGACTTGTGCTCCAGAGTTGGCCGGGCCCCTAGCCAAGCTGTTTCAGTACAGCTACAGCACTGGCATCCACTAGGCAAAATGAAAAATTGTCCAGATATGTCCTGTCCACAAAAATCAGGACAAATTCAACCTGGCCAATCATTTGGTCAGTTCGTGGATGATTGCACAATGTTCAGCAGCATTCATGACTCCTCAAATAGTGAAGCAGTCTGTGTCCATTTGCAGCAAGATCTGAGCAATAGTCAGGTTTGAGCTAATAACTGGCAAGTAACATGTACACCACACAAATGCCTGGCAAGTGACCATCTCCAATGAGGGAGAATCCAACCATCTACCTTTGATATTCAACGGCATTAACATCACTGAATCCTCACAATCAACATCCTGGGGATTAACATTGACCAGAAACTGAACTGGACTATCCATATAAATATTGTGGCCACAAGAGCAGGTCAGAAGCGAGGAATTATCCACTCAGTAACTCACTTTCTGACTCCCCAAAGCCTATACACCATTTACAAGGCACAAGTCAGGAGAGTGATGAATAATCTCCACTTGCCTGGATGAGTGCAGCTCCCATAACACTCAAGAAGCCTGACACCATCTAGGACAAAGAAGCCGCTTGATTGGTACCCCATCCACCTCTTTAACATTCACTTTCTCTACCACCGATGCACGGTGCAGCAGTGTGTACCATCTATAAGATGCATGACAGCAACTCACCAAGGCTGCTTTGACAGCACCATCCAAATGCATGACATCTAACACCCTGAAGGACAAGGGCAGCAGGTGCATGGGAATGCTACCACCTGCAAGTTCCCCTCCAAGTCACACACCATCTTGACTTGGAACTATATCGCCCTCCTTCACTGTCACGGGGCCGAAAGCCTGGCTCTCCCTCCCTAACAGCACTGTGGGTGTACCTACACCACGTGGCCTGCAGCTGTTCAAGAAGGCAGCTCACCACCGCCTTCTCAAGGGCAATTAGGGGTGGGCAATAAATGCTGGCCTAGCCAGCAACACCCACATTCCATGAATGAATAAAAAAATGATCCAGAGATTATAACCTGTGAGGTCCTATCCTTTAATTTAATTCCTAGTTCCCGATACTCTCCAAACAGGGACTCTTGTCTAAACTCCCAAATTTTGTTGGTCCCAACATGAACTATAATAACTAAATCCTCCCATTCCTTTTCAACATTCTTCTCTAGCCATGAGATGATGTCCTGAACATTGGCACTGGGCAAGCAACACAACCTTCAGATGCTTACTCGCAGCTGCAAAGAACAAGCTATCCCATTGACTATATTGTTTCCTATGACCATCATGGGCCATATCATTCTGTAATGCTGTATAGAGCTAGGTAGAGATATGGGGCCCAATATGTGTGCTGAGGAGAGGGCAAACCCAGCAAACTGGAGAACACAGAGATCATGCCAAATTTAATGGAAGGAATTCATCAGAATCTTTTCCTTCCATCTCCCTCCCAACTGCTTGCCAAATTGTCAGTCTTGGGCAAGGTCTTTGGTAGTCAAGAAGGAATAAGCTGCCAACTAGCATCGGAAAATGATGGCCTGCAGAAATTAGAAGAAATAAATGCACACTTACCTGCAGTTAAAAACTGTGTTGCCACTTCTGTTCGCTGGAGCTGCTTGGGGCCTGCATCGAAGGAATCCTGGCAAGTCCCAGCGAAGTGTAGATCCAGCATATTCAAGGAGACCACACCCACTTTTTTACAGCACTAGCTGCTATAAAGCAGGTAAATTTAAAGGGTCAGGGAAACTGACAGGCCAGGGAGAAAGTAAATGTCTAAGGTAAGTAGATAGGATCTGGTGAGGGGGTGGGGTGGGGGGAAGCGGTGTCTGGAAGGGGGGTGTCCAGAGGGGAGGGGAAGGGTGGGTATCTGGAGTTGGGGTGGAGGGGTGGTCGGGTGTCCAGGGTGGGAGGGGGTGTCAGGAAGGGATGATGTCCAGAAGTGGGAGGGGTGGTTGAGTGTTCAGGGGGGTGTTGGGGGTGTCCAGAGGTTGGGGGTGGTTGAGGGTGTCTGGAGGTCAGACGAGGGGGAGGTATGGGGGTGTGTGGAAGTTGGAGGGTGGCGTGGTTGGGGGTGTCTGGGGGTTGTGGGTGTACAGAGGCCGGGTGTTGGGAGTGTGCGGAGGTCAGGGGTTGGGGGTGTTGGGCATTGGGGGTGTCTGAGTTTGGGAGCAGGGGAGGATGGTGTTGGGGTGAGGTGGGGTTGTTGGCAGTCGGAGGAATGGGGTGAGTCCCGTGGCATTGGTCTGGGTCTTTACAATAGCTACCCAGAAGTTAGAAGAGATTTTAATTCTTCTAACTTTTTCTGGTAACTATTGATATAACCCCAGCGGAACCATTGTTTGCATTTAAATCGCATTTTCGGACGGTTCCCTGTGCAGCATGATTGTCCAGAGGAAGTTAGTACTTCTGGGCAATTGCTGTGCAAACCCTTACCTGGGAACCTGCCAGAGGGATTTCCCAGCACATCTTTGGGGTACCCCCCCAAATCCGATGCTGGGGAGTGCGAAAGTTACAGGCCCATATTTCTTTTCACTCCCCCCACTTGAATGGCCTCCTCTTACATGGTGCCATTTTCAGTATTCTCATGTACCCTGCAAACTTTACCCTCATCCACACAGCCATACCTGCTGGATAAGGGCAACGGTCAAAGCTCCTTCAACAATGTATGCCTGCCCACCCCCTCGTTTTATGGGGGTGAGCTGAGGGCTGGGTGAGATGGTGGTGGGCTGGGCACCCTGCCCCCACTCAAAACACACCTGTCAGGGGAATGTAAAATACAGCTCACATCTCTGATCCAGAGGGATATAATGTACGACAGGTTTATAACATTCACAAATACATTTTCAACTGCAATAAGGCCCCTCAATCACATGAAAAACTTGAATAGTGTATATATGGAGAGCATGCATGTTGGAGCTGGTGAAATAATTGCGACAAAACCATGTTTGGAGCTTGGAGCTGGAATCTATCTTGTCACACCGCTATGAATTATGGAGAAATGCTTCATATTGTTTAAATGAGAAATATGGTGTCTTTTAATTTCATTTCCAAGTCTAGTTAGCCCAAGTCTTAGAATATCCATATCGATTACTATAGCTGTTTCCAAGGCAACTGTATACGTGGTTCATGCAGCTCAATCACACATTGTGCAAGAGTCAGTAAAACAAAAAGAACAAGGCTGAGGCAGTTTAATGCTTACAGGATGAACAACTAAAATGCTCCCATTAGGGAAACATGGGCCCCTCATGACGGGTGGTAGAAGTTTTAACATGGAATGTGTCTCCAACTGGTCATTTACATGCCCATTTAATCAAGCGGTAGGGCACTTCATTAACATATTTAAATCAGATTCTCAAAGTGCATTTGGGAGCTCTACTTAAATTTTAATAGTTGCCACCCTGGTTCCCCAAGGTTCAGACAACCTGTCAGCAAATCTGAGGCAGGAGCTACTGGCTCCAGAAGCTGTGCTTTTTACAGCACTCCTTGTGGGTCAGGAGGAATGCTCATACTGGTTCCTCAAGAAAGCCTTTGACCTCCCCTCTGCCTATTGCCACCTCTCTTCTCTCCTCTCACAGTGATTAGCATCCTCTACCCCACAATCTCCAATCTATAACTCCCTCCTTCTTGACTGCCACTGTCTGTCTCTCCTCCACCAAGCTTCAATCAGCAGCTTATTCCTTCTTGACTACCAAAGACCTTGCCCAAGACTGACAATTTGGCAAGCAGTTGGGAGGGAAATGGAAGGAAAAGATTCTGATGAAGTCCTTCCATTAAATTTGGCATGATCTCTGTGTTCTCTGGTTTGCTGGGTTTGCCCTCTCCTCAGCACACATATTGGGCCCCATATCTCTACCTAGCTCTATACAGCATTACAGAATGATATCGAGACATTACAATTCTAATACTTAAATGAGAAAGAAATACAACTAATTAAGGAAACCTTTTCTTCATCATTTAACAAATACACTATGAAACAGATGTAATTTCATCTTTTTTACAAAGTCTACAGTAGGGTTAATATAATTGATTACAATATTCACTGCTAAAACAGTTACATTAGAAAATCAGAAAGGATGTGAAATAAAGCAAAGTATCTTCCAAATCTAAGCTTTTCAATTGCCTAGAAAACTGGATATTATACTGCTAATTCTCAGCCAATGAAAGTTCTTTTCAAATATATAAAAACAAATTATCACTTCCAAAATGGATCGTGGGAGCATCCATTCAAAAGAGTCAGGCTAGGTTAAACATTTTGCAAAGTTGGCGAAAGAGTTAAATGAGTGGGCAAGGAGTAAAATTTAAATAAAGTCCATCAAGATGGTTTCAGGGTCAATATTGCAATATATAACTATTCCTAATGTAGCATTCACTTAGTATTTTTCCCAATAAATGAACTGAATGCAAATGAAGCTAGTCAGCCCAGGAAAACTGGAGTTTTCATGAACTTGCCTTCAATCTAAAGTTTCAAAGGACCTTTTCTTTCTTAATTTAAAGAACTCTTTATGGTTTAGGCACACAAGCCAGTATATTTACTGGGGTGGGTCACATCGGCCAATTGGCTGATTTTCGGACAACCCAGAAGTGTGGTTTCCCTACACGCTGTGGAGTGCTTAGCACAGGGCCTGTTCAGCCCCATGCCACAGTCCAGTAAGTGAGGGGGCAGCTCTAAATTTGTGTGATGCTTCTCTCACTTTAATGGGTGTGAGTGGGCTGCTCAGAAATCATGGCTCCGGAGCCTAAAAACTGGGGCAGACCAATTTTTAGCCCCCTAGTTGTTTTAGATGGTCCTTCTGATCTGTGTATTCTAGGCATGGTTCTTGGTTATTGGTAAACTGTAATCATACAGTTGTACTTACTTTAAAGTTATTATTAATACTATATCTAAACAGATTACAGAGTAGGCATGTTGCTCCTGAGCATGGTGTGTTCCAGTCTCTCGCTTGAGTTCAACACATGACTGACTGATGTCAGTGATACATCATCTATGTCATAGATTAGCATTTCCATTCTGATAACATATCTTATACTACACCTCCCTCCCCCAAGTATGCTACCTACTTTTTAACAACAATATAAAACCATGTATTTAACTATTGACTTTGCATTTCTGTAAATCCCTCTTTACAACTACAGATTCTACCCAACTCTAATTCCTGCTCTTCCCCTTCCCCGAGTCACAGTCCTGAAGGATTCAGTCTCCCACAGCATTCTTGGCCCTTAAGTGAAGACATATTAGAAACATGTGGGCTTTCTTCTTCATCTTGGAGGACACCATCAGTACAATGGGACAGCAGTTTTGCAGTATTGCTGGTAAGCAGAGTGATGGTTTCAGGATTACTGAACTGCAAAGACAATGAATCTTTTGCAACAAAAGACTGAAGGGCATCAACCTTTGGACTCTCTGGGACTAAAAGAGAAGACATCAGGACTCTCTGAGGTATTTGTTGCTCCCTCAAGCACACAGGGAAAGACCTTCAGAAGACAAATGATCTTTAGCTCCAGTGAAGACTCTCACAGCATTCACTGCTGTTTCAAAGACAGAAAAGGTATTGAGGATCTGAGATTCCAATGAATATGGACAATGAAGGTCAAAAAATGGCATAATTCTAGTAAGCCTTTCAGGAAAAGGAGAGATGATTTCCCAATGGTATTTCAGAAGGAATGCCTACTTTTGTAGGCAGTGGTAAGAGAGTCAAACTTTTCTCTGTGTGAGGCTGCTCCTCTCTGGGAAATGTGAAGCACTGCTTAGGATATGGAGTCAAGACAGCACCATCTTTGGCATGGGACAAATTATAATGGCAAAATGAAGATGAATATCCTGTAGACTAATAACTGCAAGAGAAGTTTGCTGTACAGGATTTAAGACTGCTAAGGATTCTTCCACAGCTTCTGTGCTGACATACAGCTCTAGAGGGAAGGAGATTTTGATCTGGTACTGATGTATGGGCTTCAATTGACTTTAACCCCTGAAACTAGGTACTACAATCTCTTTGGCAGTGAGATATTCTATGGACTCTGACATGGGATCAGGGAAGGCATTCTCTCTAGAAGACTCTTTATGGACAACCAGTGATAAACTAGATATTACATTGGTAGGTTCAGTGGAATAAAGATCCGAATGCTGCTCAGCTAATAGAAACACAGCTGACTCCTCAAGAAAAGCATCAGAGACTTCCTATGTTGCATCTATTGATTGGGAAGATGGAACAACCTGTAGGATCTCATCCTCCAATGGATCACTCAATGCTGCAAGAGCTTCTTCCTCATCACTTCTTTCAAAAAATAGCCAACACAGGTCTTCAGGAAGATGGTCATTGTCTGCCAGAGTGTCTTCTGTATCTGCCACCTCTGGCCTAACTTCATGAAGAACTGAGAGATTCATAACCTCAATCTCTGCCCAGGGTCTAGTGGATGATGTCTCTGTGATAGAAAGGAACTTACTGCTGATTGAATAAACTTCCTCAACTGCTATAGGCTGAAGTTCCACTGGTTCTAAATAAAAAGTTGAAGATTGTTCCATGAATTACATTGAGTTGTTCAAATGCTGGGCATCATCTGGTTTTTCTAGAATTCCTAGAAATGGCCAACATCTCCACTCAATAAGAATGCGCGTTGATTGTGGACAACATACAGTGAATCAATGATCTGTTATCCCTTGTAATGAAAAGGAGCAATTATCCTGCCTTAGGTTAAAAGGTCTGCACCACGTAGCCCTTGCAATTTAATATCTGATGGATGAAGGTGTGTTGGCTGAAGACACTCTAGATTTTCTGCTAGTATTTTAATGCTAGATCTGGCATCAGTTTTAAATATGATATCATAGCCTTTTGGGCAGGATTTTATGTTCCATGGGTGGGCGCAAGCCCAACCAGATCAGGTGTAAAATCACACGTGATGACATCAAGCGAGCATCCTGGCATCATTGCACACTCGTGCGATATTTCAGTCAGCAGGCATGCGTGAGAGTTGGCAGTGTGCCCACCGACAATCAAGAGGTCTATTAAGGCCCTTAATCAAATAATTGAAAGCTATTTTTTGCTGCGTGTCCAACCTTAAGATTGGCGGGCAGGTGAATCGGCCAGGACGCCTTTGGATTTTTTATGAAACCTCAACCACGGACGGGATGAGGTTTCCAGCAGTAATTTTTTTAAAAACTCACACATAATTTTTAATATGTCCCTGTTCATCTGACTGAGTCACATGTGAGGACAAGTTTCCCTCATTTTTAAAAGCTTTATTTTTGCATCCACAATTCTTCACCTCCTTGAGGCAGCTCTGTGCCCTCAGGAAGCTTTCATTGAGCGCTCCCCCGCGCATGCATGGAACTTCAGCGCTCGCCCTCCTCCCACCCCTGCCCCAGCAGCACTGGGCTCCTTGGTATGCCTTTCATGCTGGCCAGCCGTTCATTGGCCAGCCAGCACAAAATTGCGGCCGGGAGCCAATTGTGGGTTGTGGACCGTTTCCTGGCCGCTCCCAGGCCCGCCCGATGACCGGAAAATCCTACCCTTTAACTTGCACTGTAACCGACCAATAGACTTGACTAAAATTATTAATGTCCGCCAGAAACTCTGTGAGTTTGTCTATGCCTTGATTTCCAATTTATTGGGTGGAGTGTATTTCATGAATATTTTCTTGGTCTACCTCGATTCAAGTTGTTAGATTTGCAGAAATGCTTGAAATGTCCAATTTTACCACACTGGAAACATTTCCCACCCCCTGCTGGGCAGTCCTGGCGTTTATGTTAGCACAACTTAAGCATCTCAAAATGGCTGTCTGTGTGGAGTTTCCTGCCCTTTCGCCCAGTTTGACAGGCTTTCTTATGGGTGGGGTCACTGTCTGTGGGCTTACCCAGTCTTCGGAGTCATGCAAAGCCTCAGGGTTGCACCAAGTTACAGCCCAGTTAAATTCTCTAAGCTCGGCCTGCCTCACATATTGGACCACTTGATCTCAAACAAGGTGGTCTGCAGAAAGTCGGAGAGTTTTCATCCTGGATGCCCATAACAATGTGATGATGGATTGGTTCATCCTTCAGCGCCCTATATCCACAAGTGCTAGTCAGGCAATACAGGTTGGTTAGAAATAATTCAATCGTATTTCCTAGATCGATGGGACCTTTGGTTAAAGCAGGCTTATTCTATTACTAAGTTTTGCTTCAGGCTTAACTAGGTAACAAAGGCTTTGAGAATGGTCTCAAAGTCCATGGTGGACTCCTCCATTCCCTGCCTCAGGAGAATGTTGTCTGCTACTGGACCTACAGCATAAAGAAAGGAACTGACTTGATGCTTTTGCTCTTTTGCATGAAGGTCCGATGCTACTCAATATCAAAGGAAATGGTCTTTCCATAACTCCCACTTTTGGCCTCTCTGCTGGCTCTTGAGACAGTCAAACAGGCAGGGTAGGGGCAGCAGCTGCTCACCAGGTACGATCATTGTTACCTCTTTCCAGTTTGCTTCCTTCTTCTGTCAAGTTATAAGTATGAGCTGCTATCAAGTTTTTCTTTACTCTGTGGTTCTGTCGATAACACCAATGTAGCTTCTACATTGATGTCTCCACTGCTGCCACCAAGTTTTGGATGGTTGCTCTGATCTGTGGACTCTAGGCATGGTTCTTGGCTATAGGACAGACTGTAATCATACTCTGGTACTTGCTTAACATTTGTTTATTAATACTACATCTAAACAGAGTAGGCACTTTGCTCCTGAACATGGTGTGTTCCAACCTTTCTTGAGATTCTAACATGTTTCACTGATGTTAGTGGTACATCATAGATTAGCATATCCATTCTGTTCACCCTTTATACTACACTAGTATTTTGTGAACAATAGAAATTCTAAAACAAGATGTATTGGGTACAGCTAGAAACAATCTTAAATTAGTTTCAGAATTTCCTGAGTAAGATAACCAATTACTACACTGCATTTAATTTCCAAAGCAACTGTGAGGTCAACTATGCAAGGTTAAGGTCAACCACTTTGGCCCTAAGGAAGTTAAATTAGCATTTTCTAAATAGGGAGCAGTTAGAAAGGGTAGAACAGCATAGAGATTTGGGAGTCCAAATATTCAAATATTACACAGGGTTTTATAGGATATAGGGCACAAAAACAGGCCATTTGGCCCAACCAATCTATGTTGGAGTTTATGTACCACTCACGCCTCCTTCCATATTTCCTCATCCGAATTTATCATCATAAACCTTTATTCCAATTCACTCAATACTTTCTCTAGCATCCCCTTAAATGCACCTCAGCCACTCCCTGTGGTAGCGAGTTTCACCTTTTCACCATTCTTTGGGTAAAGAAATTTCTTCTGAATTCCCTTTTGGATTATATTGATGGCCCCACTTCTGCTCTTCCCATGATTTGAAACATTCTCAATGTTTCTGCTCTATCAAAACCTTTCATAATTTTAAAGTCCTCTATTAGGTCACCCCCCAGTCTTCTATTTTCAAGAGAAAAGAGACTACAATCCTTTCCTGGTATGTATACCCACACATAACACCCTTTAAAGTGTTCTCTACACCCTTCCCGGTGCCTCCATATCTTTTTTTACAATTGGTGACCAGAACAGCATGGAGTACTCTAGTGTAGTCTAACCAAGGTTCAAAACAGGTTTAGTATAACTAAGCTATGGTTGCTCTAGAAATAAAGCCATTTCCTTTTTTATCGACTTTCTAACCTGTGATACAAATTTTAGTGATTTGTGCTTTTTGATTCATTCTTGGGTGAGTGTCACTGACAAATCGTAATTGCTCCCACAGTGCTACAAGGCAGTGAGCTCTAGGGCTTATATAGTTCCAATACAAGATGGCATGTGTCTTGGAGGGGAACTTGGTGGTGGAGGTGTTCCTATCTGTCTACTACACTTGGCCTTCTAGGAGCTAGAGGTCAGGGGTTTGGAAGGTGTTGTTGAAAGGGCCTTGGTGAGATGCTGCAGTGCATCTTGTAGATGGTACAATCTGCTGCCACCATGTGCCAATGAAAAAGGGAAGGAATGTTTATAGTTGTGGATGGGTATCCATTAAGTGGGTTACTTTGCTTTAGATGGTGTCCAAGCTTCTTGAGTGTTGTTGGAGCTAAACTCATTCAGAAAAGTTGAATTATTCCATCACACTTCTGACTTGTGCATTATAGGTTGTGAACAGGCTTTAGGAAGTCAAAAGGTGATTTACCCACCACAGAATTCCCAACCTCTGAGCTGCTCCTGTAGCAAGAATATTTATATGGATGATCCAGTTCAGTTTCTGGTCAATGGTAACCCCCAAGAATGTTGATGGTGCAGGATTCAGCAATGGTAATGCCATTGAATGTCAAGGGGAGATGGTTAGATTCTGTCTTGATGGATACTACCTGGCATTTGCGTGGCCGATTACCAGCACAAATTTGAATATTGCCCAGGTTTTGCTTCATATTGACATGGATTGTTTCAGTATCTGAGGAGTTGTGAATAGTACTGATCTCTGTGCAATCAGCAGCACATGTACCCACTTATGATGGAGAGAAAGTCATTGATGAAGATGATTGGGCCTAGAACATTATCCTGAGGAACTCTTACACAGATATTCAGGGTTGAGAGGACTGGCCTCCAAAAATGACAATCACTTTCCTTTGTGCTAGTTGTAACTCCAGTCTGTGGAGAGTTTTCCCCCTGATTCCCACTGACTTCAATTTTGCTTGGATTCCTTGATGCCACACTTGGTCAAATGATGCACTGATGTCAAGTCAGTCTCAGTTCACTTCTGGAATTCGGCTTTTTAGACCAAGGCTGTAATGAGGTCTGGAGCCGAATGGTCCTTGTAAAAATTCTGTACTACCTCTAACTCATCAGCTGATACAATTGTGTCAGCTGATACTCTGTTTAAAAAATGTTTTTCTTTATTTGATTTTCTTTGAATATTACTGTGTAATGGTTATAAAAATATTGGAAATGGGAGCAAAAATGCTGTTTGACTGAGCGGAGAGATTGGAGGTGAGGTCATGTGATGAATCCTCCAAGAATATGTTCAAGCAGAACTGGCAACATTTACTATTAATGATATTACAAGTTAAATAAAATATACTATGCAGAGAATATAAAAAAAATAATTGGGCTTCGTGATATTTGGACATAAAAATAAAATCACAGTCCTGTTTTTATTTTCTCATTGATCAGATTATGTAACTAAAATAGGGCTGTGGATTGGAATCTAGATAAACAACAGCAGGAACAAGGTGTTCCTATCTAGAGTCTGACATTCCTGTTTTCACTAATTTTAGCACAGAAATAAAGGTGAGTTGAAATTGGAGGACGTGAACGTGGGAGTGGAATTAAGCTACTTGCTTATATTTAATTCTGCTTTGAGAATCCCAACCACACCAGAAACATGAGGATAAATACATGGACTATGGTTCACAGAACTGGTGATTCAGCACAAATAGTCTGTGCTAGTCTGTGCTACTGCACACAGCCTCCTCCCATCCTACCTACCTAATTTCTACTTAAGGTGTATAAAATTATGAACAATTGTGGTAGAGTGGATAGGAAGGCCATATTTTCCTTGTGGAGGGGTCCAAATTTAGAGTAAGAGGCAGGAAGTTTAGAGGGGGTTTAAAAGGAATTTTTTTCACCTAGAGGATGATAGGGATCTTGAACACACTGCCTGAAAGTTTATAGAGGCAGAAAGCTTCAAAACATTTAAAAAGTACATGGCTATGCACTTGAAATGCAGTAATCTACAGGCTACGGACCAAGACATAGAAAGTGGGATTAGGCTGGGCGGCTGCTATACAGCCATACAGACACAATGGGCCAAATAGCCTCATTCCATGCTGCAAGTTTCTAACATCCTACGATTTTTTTCTCAGTATTTTAACAAACTTTTTAGTCCCTTTCCTCTCATGTAATCATATAGTTTCCTTTTGAAAGCATCCAAGCAATTTGCCTCAATGACTTCATATGGCAGCAAGTTCACATTCTAGTCACTCTGAGTGAAGGCATTTCATGATATTTTCTGCTTGGATTTATTAGTAACTACCCTGAAAATGTCCATTTTTGGATTTTCCCGCAAGTGGAAACATTGGCTCAGATTTCCAATTTTTAAAACATTTATTTCATGGGATGTGGGTGTCACTGGCTAGGCCAGCATTTATTTCTCATTCCTAATTGTCCTTGAGAAGGTGGTGTTGAGCTGCCTTCATGAACCTCTGCAGTCCATGTGGTGTAGGTACACCCACAGTGCTGTTAGGCAAGGGAGTTTCCAAATTTTGACCCAGTGACAGTGAAGGAATGGCAACATAGTTCCAAGTCAGGATGGTGAGTAGCTTGGAGGGCACTTGCAGGTGGTGGTGCTCCCATGCATTTGCTGCACTTGTCCTTTTACCTGGTAGAGGTCGTGGGTTTGGAAGGTGCTGCCAAAGGACCCTTGGTGGGTTACTATCGTGCATATTGTAGATGGTACACACTGCTACTACTGTGTGTCGGTGGCGGAGGCAGCAAATATTTAAGGTAGTGGATGGGGTGTCAATGAACCAGGCTGCTTTGTTCTGGATGGTGACAAACGTTTTGAGTGTTGCTGGAGGAGCTGCACTCACCCAGGCAAGTGGAGAGTATTCCATTACATTCCTGGTTTGTGCCTTGTAAATGGTGTCCTGAATTGGGGAGTTAGGAGATGAATTCCCACAAAATTCCCAGCCTCTGACCTGCTTTTGTACCCACCATATTTATATGGCTGGTCCAATTCAGTTTCTGGTCAATGGTAAACCCCAGGATGCTGGATGTCCATATTGGAGCAGAGCTAGAGGGTTTTAAAAATGATGGGCAGTACCCAGATTCCAGGATTCCCACTCCCATTCCTGTCATGTGTGATTTTTATGGCCCCGCAATAAGGATCTGAGTAACGAGCCTGCACTCAGCAATTCCACCCTTGCCTACTCTATTGCAAGGGTGGGCATTTTCGACCACCCATTATTTTCATGGAATCAGTCCCATTTTATTAGAAAATGTGGTTCATGGCATCTTAGAGGAGTCGTGAGCCATGGGGAAGCCTTGTTCTGGAGTCAGGAATCTTCTAACAGGTATGTTTAAAAGGTCCTTCCGACATCAACTTCATAATAAGATGCTGCATGATAAGTTAAATATGTTTCAATGTAGTAACTGATCATAGGTCTCTGTCCTTTAAAGGTAAATGATCATGAAGACTTGTGCTCCAGAACCTGCCGCGCCCCTAGCCAAGCTATTCCAGTACAGCTACAACACTGGCATCTACCCGGCTAGGTGGAAAATTGCTTAGGTATGTCCTGTAAACAAAAAGCAGGACAAATCCAACCCGGCCAATTACTGCCCCATCACTCTACTCTCCATCATCAGTAAAGTAATGGAAAGGGTTATCAATGGCTATCAAGCGGCCCTTACTTAGCAATAATCTGCTCACTGACACCCAGTTTGGGATCCGCCAGGGTCACTCAGCCCCTGCCCCCATTACAGCCTTGGAAACATGGAAAAAGAGCTGAACTCCCGGGGCGAGGTGAGAGTGACTACCCTTGACATCAAGGCCGTATTTGACCAAGTGTGGCATCAAGGAGCGAGTCCTAGCAAAACTGCAGTCAATGGGAATCAGGAGGAAAACTCTCTGCTGGTTGGAGTCATACCTAGCATAAAGGAAAATGGCTGTGGTTGTTGGAGGTCAGTCATCTCAGCTCCAGGACATCACTGCAGGAGTTCCTCAGGGTAATATCCTCAGCCCAACCATCTTCAGCTGCTTCATCAATGATCTTCCTTCCATTATAAGGTCAGAAATGGGGATGTTCGTTGATGATTGCACAATGTTCAGCACCATTCGCGACTCCTCAGATACTGAAGCAGTCCATGTCCAAATACAGCAAGACCTGGAAAATATCCAGGCTTGGGCTGACAAGTGGCAAGTAACATTCACGCCACACAAGTGTCAGGCAATGATCACCTCCAACAAGACAGAATCCAACCATCGCCCCTTGATGTTTAATGGCATTACTATCACTGACTCCCCCACTATCAACATCTTGGGGGTTACCATTGACCTGAAACTGAACTGGACTAGCCATATAAATACTGTGGTGACAAGAGCAGGTCAGAGGCTAGGAATCCTGCGATGAGTAACTCACCTCCTGACTACCCAAAACCTGTCCACCATCTATAAGGCACAAGTCAGGTGTGTGATGGAATACTCCGCACTTGCCTGGATGAGTGCAGCTCCTGCAACACTCAAGAAGCTTGGCACCATCCAGGACAAAGCAGTCTGCTTGATTGGCACCACATCCACAAACATTCACTTTATCACCGACACACGGCGGCAGCAGTACCATCTACAAGATGCACTGCAGGGATTCACCAAAGCTTCTTAGACAGCAGCTTACAAACCCACGACCACAACATCTAGAAGGACAAGGGTTACAGACAGATGGGAACACCACCACCTGGAAGTTCCCCTCCAAGTCACTCACCATTATATCGCCATTCCTTCACTGTAAGCTGGGTCAAAATCCTGGAACTCCTTTCTTAACAGCACTGTGGGTGTACCTACACCACATGGACAGCAGCGATTCAAGAAGGCAGCTCACCACCAACTTCTCAAGTGCAATTAGGGATGGGCAATAAATGCTGGCTCAGCCAGTGATGCCCACATCCCATGAATGTATAGAAAAAAATTAAATTGACCAGCATAGTTTAAGTGTTCACTTTCATTAGGTTACTTTATCCAGCAGATAAAGGTCTCTTCTGTATTGAACATTATTGAGAATCTGACTTTAATGTGTCATGTGGATGCTGTGTTTACATCTTTAGATTGATTTAAAGTCCAGAGATCTATTGAGCCTTTGAAGCACTTTTTCCAATATCCATTATGGACAGAATTCATGAGCCCTATAATAATGCTGATAAGTCTTTGGAAAGCTCATGAAACTGTCAAAATATGGAAACAGAAGTTCAAAACCCCTTGAAAAAAATTTTCCTCTTACAAGCTCATAAAACTCTCAATCAAAAACAGGTAAGTATTAGTTTCGGACACAGAGGTAACTCCCATGGTCTTCTTTTATATAGTGTGGGATCTTTTACATACACCTGTGTGGCAGATGGGGTCTTGATTTACCACCTCATCCAAAAGGTGGCATCCTGACCACGCGATGCTCCCCCAGTACTTTGCTGGAGTGTCACTTTGATTTTTGTGCTCAACTACTTGTGTGGGACTTGAACCACACTCAGGAGAGAGAGCTACCAGCTGAGCCACCGCTGACACTTACATAACACATACATCATCTCAGTCCTAAATTGTAGCTCTTATTCTGAGACTGTGTCTCCTCTCCTCCAGCCAGGGGAAACACCATGGAATCATAAGTGTACAGCCCTAATCCTGACCTAATGACAGAGGGAAAGTCATTAATGAAGCAACTCAAGATGGTTGAGTTCCAAACTCCTAGGTCAGGATTTTCCCCTCGGCGATTTGGGGATGGGGCCCGGGGCCCGCTCGCCGAGGGGAAAATGACGCAGGATGATGTCAGGGGGAGCCCCTGACATCATCCCGATCCCTTTAAATTTTTAGGAAGGTGGGCGGACAGCGAAATCAGCTGTCCGCCCACTGACCTGTCAATGACCAATTGAAGCCAGTGGGGGATGGGTGAGAGTGGTGGTGGTGGTGGAGGGAGGGGAGGGGGGTCTGCGTGGGGGCCGGCATGGGGGGGTGGGCAAGGGCTGTCCTGCGATTGAGGCGAGTTAGGAGGGACAAGGGCTGCACTGTGGTTGATGGTAGTGCAAAAGCATGTGCGGTAGGGGGGGTGGGGGGGAAGCAGCCATGCATTAGGGAAACCTTGTATCAAGTGACCGTGCCTCCACGGTTGAGACAGTTCAGGAGTAGCCACATTGACATGCTTGGGGTCGGACCTCTAACTATCTGCCCACTCAAGCAATGCAGAGGCCTGAAAGTGCCCTTCACCCCTTGGTCACAGACTGCAAGCTAATGAGCATTTTAGTGGACTGCAGGCCAATTAGACAAATGCACATGTTGTAAAATCTCCTTGCTAAAGCTGGCCATGGAGCAGTCACTGGTGGGGGCGCTCACAGCCCCTTGCAATGTCATCATCCCGGTTTGGACCAGTTTTCTCCATGGTTAAAGCTAACAGTGCAGCCTTCCAGTGCAGTTTAGGAGAATGCCTGCACCTGAGCTGAGAGCACAGCATGCGGTCCAGAAGGCAAAGCTGCTGCCAGTTGGTCAGGTGGAGTCGGGCAGAGGTGGGTGAGGTTTTGGGCAGACATACAGTGCAATAAACTCGGGCCATCCAGCTGGTTGCCAGCATTCTCTGGGATGTGTTAAGGGGCCTTCAGACTTAACCAAGAAAGGTTCTTAGAATACCCAAGCTAACCCACACGTCTCTCTCTTTCATCATGCAGGAGGAGTACATCAGAAGCATGGAGTCTGGTGAACTACCTGTATACCTCATGGCACATAGAGAGTAGGGGCAACTGAGAAGACAGCGACAGAGGTGCCTGGCTAGGCAGAAGGAGAAGCAGCACCCTCGGGAAGAAAAGGCAGCTGGGACTCCTGCTCACTCCACTGAAGAGCCACAGCGAGCAGTCGCTGGTCGGTGCCTAGCGACACCCTATAGACGCCGCCTTTCAATCCTGCAGATGACCAAGATCAGTTTTGCCGAAGACTGTGCATATCTAGGGAAATAGTTGGTCACATCTGCCACATTCTGCAGGGTTTGGCATCACAGGTACATGGACAGCATCCACTGCCAGTAGCCGTGAAAGTAACCGTGTCTCTCAATTTTTAAGCCAGTGGCTCCTTTCAGGGGTCCATAGGTGGTCTCTGTGGGATTTTGCAAGCCTTCACCCACATATGCATCCATGAGGTCAAGGATGCCATCTTTGCAAAGGCACACAACTTTGTGCATTTCATCCGGGACCAGGAAAACCAGGATGTAAGAGCACTGGGATTTGCCCAGATCTCAGGTTCCTCACAGGTGCATGGTGCCATTGATGCTCAGATCTCTGTGACAACAATCAGTCAACTATGTCAAATGCAAGGGCTCCCACTTGCTGAATGTTCAGCTGGTGAGCGACCACCCATAAATACATCCTGCACATCTGTGCATGGTCCCCAGGGAGTGTCCACACCTCCTACATCCTTAGTAGGTCTCAGATGCCTGACTCCTTCCAGGGTCCACAGAGGCTGCAATGTTGGCTCCGCTGGGACAAGGTCTACCCGCAGAGGATGTGGCTGATGACACCCATGCGGCGGCCACAGACTGTAGCAGATCGAAGGTACAACGAGGCTCATGCTGCAACTCACAACTTGGTGGAGCAAACCATCAGCATGTTAAAAATGAATGCCTGGACTGGTCTGGTGGCGCCCTGCAATACAGCCCACAGAGGGCGTCACGCATCGTCATCGCCTGTGGCGCCCTTTACAACCTGGCACTGTAACGGGGTGAGGAGCTGGCTGAGTAGAAGATAGTGGAGCTGGATATCTCCTCTGTGGATGTGTGATGGGTTTGTGAGTATGTGAGTTGAGAGTGATGAGAAGAGTGATTTACCATGGAGGAGATCATTCATTCTCTTTTGGCACTGGGTGGCTTTACGCTTTTGTAGGGCTTTGGCACTGACCACTGTTGCCACTGCCTCCCAAGCTGGATTGGTGATGTTGCTCCTTCTCCTGCAGCCAGAGAGGGGGTAGAGGACATCATGGCAGGCCTCCACAGCATCCAAAAGGTGTTCCAGGGACATGTCACTGAATCGGGGGGCTGAAGTCTTCTTGCCTTTCAGGGTCATGTCTTCTGTGCAGCAGTCCTGGGCTGGAAGCACACACTGAGAGGTGTGTGCGCAGCTGTACTTTAAACATGGTGCCCGGTGTGAGGAAGCAGCAAGGTGACAATGTGGCAGGCGAATGAGAGGCCACCTACCATTGAAATGGCATGTTTCCTGGGAATGCATAATTAATCAGGCAGGTTTGGGATGATATGGCATGAAAAGCCTCCATAACGGCCAGCGGGTAAAACATTCTTTTTCCTGCCCGCTACCGCACTTAGTGAAAATCTGGGACAATTCTGCCCTAAATTTTCTTATCGCACTGCTTCAGCATCTGGGCCAAAGGACATTTATATACATTCTCATTTTGAAGTTTTTCCCATGTTGCTGAAGTCGAGACTTTTTTTCAAAATAAACTGCTCTTTTTGCACATTGATCTTCTGCATTACTAGGTTTAAATGGGTGAACAGAGTGCATATCATGCTCTGGTCTTCAGTGGTTGGGGAATTAACTGTTTTGTCACCACTCCCAGGAAATCACGTGGCTATGGGTAGGTTGCAGGGGTGGTGGTGAGATTGGTGGTGTGTATATGCTGCTATGTACAAGGTATCACAATTGTGTAGCACAGACCGCAAGGACCAAAGGATCTCTTCCTGCTTCATTTTCCATATGTTCGTAAATCCCACTGGGTTTAATTTAAGTGCACTTTTATACATCTTGTATTGAAATTAAGCTCTGACTCATTTTCAAGTTTAGCCTGGCTTAAAAAGGTAGTTAGAAGATACACAATGCTCAATTCAAGTGGGAATCCCACAGAAAGGAATCAACCCACCCATCTCCAAGACCCTACTTGCACATTCTGCACTGTTAGCGCTGGCCACACGGCTTTTGAAAATATATCTGTCCGTTCCTCCAATCCTCTATTGTGGAACTCCCTCCCAGAGAATGGCCCTGAAGTTCTGTGAGACTCCTGCCAGCCTCCTGTCATAGTGTGCAGCCTAATGGAAACCCCAGAGAAACAGCTTTAACATGCATTTTCAGCTGCTTTCCTGATGTTTTTTGGTTTCGCACTCCTGTTGCAGCAGGAGTTTGGAAGTAACCCAGTGAAATTTAAGGACTTGTACCATTACCTGTTTTGCCTACGTTACCCAAAAAATTAAACACAGGATTAACCATCAGGTTATGGATTGAACAAAGTGAAATCTTGAGTATTGCTGAAAAAAAGAGACTTGCTGTCAAAGCTTTTCACTTACACTCATCAGGACAGGTGCAAGAGTATCAAATTTCAAAGGGAACAACAATTTATACTGTATGAGAAGAGGGTGCTGATTGGTTTGCAATCAAGACCATGGAGAATGCATAAGGAAACTACTATTTGCCCATACCTTTGTTTAATTTTTTAAAAAGGTGCAATGTCTGGACATGTTTCTTTTGCCTGCAGAGGATAAGTCCCTTCATATGAATATATGTGGCTTCTAGCAAGCAATCAGTATACAAGGGTTATTTGAAATCTGGAAGCAAATCACTTTGGGTTATGTACTTCCCAATGTCAATCAGTAGATTATCTTGTCCATATAGCCATTTTACCCTCCAACAGTTCTTATAGTTCATTAGAAAACTCTGTTCTGAGGAAGCTTAAAAAGATAATGGTGAGAGTGGAAATGACGCCTTCTTGCTTTATGCTTAAATTTCTGCCAGAAAAAAAGATATCAAAATATATGTTTAAGATCTGGTGATGTTTCTACAAATGCATTGGCTTTTGGAAGTAATCTCTGAACTGCTCCATGATCTTTAGCAACAGGATATTAAACAAAATGATTATTCAAAACTTTTAATAATCACCTTACATTCAGAGGGGAAAGTATTTGCATATCAAATATCAACTGCTACATGTGACTATAAGCAGGGAAGGCTAACGACTAACAGGGACTCAAAGAGCAAAGGGAATTTGTCACTACATTAAATACCTATCACGCAGAGAAGGGAACTACCTAGGTCCACACACAGGAACAAAGGGGATCCTTTTCAAGTTAACTATAAATGCATCTATCTATATCAAGGGGATTGGGTAAATTTTACCTGACATCATTTTCAGAGGAGCTCCTTTGTAAATCCTCTTTTTTTCTTTGCCTTGTCCCTGTCTCTTCCTCACATTCCTCTTGCTCACATTCCTCTTCCTCACATTCCTCTCGCTCACATTCCTCTTCCTCACATTCCTCTCGCTCACATTCCTCTTCCTCAAATTCCTTTTGCTCACATTCCTCTTGCTCACATTCTTCTTCCTTTGGTTTGTCTTCTTCCCCCAAGTCCTCTTTTTCCTCATTTTGGGTTATTTCTTCCCTCGCCCCTTCTTCCTTTTCCCCCTCTTCTTCCTCTAGCTCTGCCTCCAACTCAGCCTCTTCCTCCTCCCAATCTTCCCCTCCCTCTTTTTTTTCTTCTAATGCTTTTGACCTCCTGTAGATCGCAACACAAAAGTAATGAAAGCATGCAAAAAGAAAAAAAATGAAGTTAGTTATAATTAAAGGAATAAAGGATAGCTAAGCACAATGAGAAGAATAGAAATAACCAGTAAACACAATACTAATGTGAAAAAATAAAATCGTAAACAACAATTTAAACTAAGTGATTGATTCTGATTCTACAGTACTGTAATTCCTGCACCATATCTAAGCAGGAAGCAAACAAAACATAAAATGTTTTTAAATGTTGTACTCTATAAAGCTGTAGTGCAACAAAACATGTAGAGTTATACACAAATATACAAAATATAAACCAACCACTGACTGGCACTGCCTATGTGTCTGAACTGGAATTGAGCCCTAGATCCTCAATGGCTTCATTTTTCATTTATACAAACTGTTTAAAAAAAGATTTAAGCAATTTTCATTTGATCCATATGCAGGCAAACTTTTTAATTCATTGAATGGGCTGATCCCTCTCCCATTAGAAATCAACTGATTTGTATTCCATCAACTGAATAATGGACAGGCAATATGCCCTGCCAGATTATGCTTGCATGGTTGAGATGAAAATTTACTTCACTGACCTTCAATTTCTAATTTTGCCTTGATCCTTAAATACTCTTTCCTTGTGCGTGTTTTGTGTAGGGCTGTTCAAAAATATTATAAAGCTAGCTAGGAAATGTTAATATCTAACAAACTTTTTTTTTTAAAAGCAGAGAACTATTAGAAATAATTTCAGACAGTAACTGAACTTAGTGCTGTTCAGGGAGCAACTACCTGACCAGCAAGTGGCAGTGGAAGGAAGGAAGGATATACCTTCAGACCATCCCACTGATTCAGTCTTTTAGTAAAGAAATTGCACATCTACTATAAAGTGCTTGCTAACATTGAGGAAAAGGAGGTGCTTAAATGCTGTTTTAAGCTTACTTTCCTACAACCTATTTACTATAGCTGAGAATTATAATATAGGTAGAGTGTACCAAGTTTGGTGAGGATTGCTGTTGAGCTAAAGAACTAGCAGATTACACAAATGAATGCCTTTTTATGCTATTGGTATATCTACTCTGTCCACAGTAAAACCACATATGCTGCTTAAGAAGAATAATTACTCTCCACAGCTTTTGTGCAGCTCTTCTCATTACAGTTCTTCCCATTTAGTTTCACAAGTATTTCTCAGGGAAGGTGTCAAGCACAGGTTCATTGGTCAGATTAAGCAGAGGCCACAGCAAAAAGTGGACCTCCTAATAATAATATGACAGAAAGATTGAACAAGTCAATAAGTAGCCATTGGGTTGGTGGGAAATGAAGAAGTCTTAAATTAGGTTATGTGAGAATTAGTCAACATTTTGCTTCAGCTAGCAGAAAGCTTTTGGAACAAATTATGGTATTTACGTGTCTTCAAAATCTGTGACAATACATCGAACACTTAATGGTAAAAATGTTCTCCTTCACTATTTATTTTGTATGTTTTTCTAATGAAGACCTGTCTGCAAGGCTAGTTTGATTTAGAAATTAATGATTGAGTGATATTTAAGGGGAACAAACAGAAAATAATGGAAATATCTATCAAAACTCAGTATCTGATGAAGAGAAAAAAAATAATTTATTTTAAAGGAAAGAAGCTTAGTTGGCACAAGCATACCCCTGAAATATTAACTTGACCTTTTCTCTTTTCAGATGTTGTTTGAATCTGCTGTGCACTTCCAAATTTCCTTTAGTTGCATTTCAGGTGTCATACACTGGTGTATGTGGTGCAGGAATGTCAATGCTAACCTTTTAGCAGTTTGGAGGGTTCATGTCAATTGAAGCAGCTCAGGCTTCATCTATAGTGTGCTATGACCCATCTTCTCTCAGTAGCATGAATAAGACCACCACACAGTAAGCAGCTTCATCATATGCCCTAACTTTTAACACCAAGTAATGATGTCATTATGCTGAGATCTTTACAAGCTTTAAATGTCAACGCTGTATAATTTTAAACAGCAATCTGAACACAAAACACATCTCAAATGAAAAGAATGAATGTCCCATCTAAACAATCAAACTATTTAAATTTGAAACAGATTCATAGAACTGTGTTCTGTACAATATGTCACTGTCACTGGCCTCACCTGATCTTCCTGGTTGTCCGAGGGTGCTCAGATTGCACAGACATGTAACTTGTACTGCTCATTCGCGAAGCACTGCTCGTCCTTGACACAGCGGACACGTCACTCACATCGCTGTCTGATGACTTGTTGGAGATATTGTCCGACCCTCTTTGAGAGTCCCGCCCTAGCCGATGCTGTAAGAAAAAACAAACCAATCTCTTCATTAAGTAAAAGTACCCAAGGAAAGAAGAACAGCATATTCCAAAAAAAATGTGAACAAATATTTGATGAAAAGGCACTTTAAGGAGGAACTCAGACCTATTTTTAAAAGTGGTCCAACAGTTCATTTATAAATCAAAATATGCGCTTGATTTGCTGATTGCTGTATATGAGTTGCTCACAGCATTGTGTTTTTTATGCCATGTGGGAGGTGCTACTTTGGGTGATTTTAAAAGAGGTCTGGATTGACATAGCCTGAGGCCAAGGTGGGCAGGGAGCATCTGCCTCCTGCAGTAGGCCGCTCAGGAAATTTTAATCCCAAGTCTCTCTACATGCTAAGCACTAGTCATCGACCCAAACCGGAAGAGATGAGCTACCTGCTGACCAGAGGGAACTCACTGCCATAAATCCATTAAAATCATCTCCAGAATTAAGGAAGGGGTCAGCACGGCATTATGGCCAAGAAGTGAAGGACAGACTTAGACTAGGGAAGACCCTTGTTGCCCATATGCTGCTCAGAGAAGCAGTCATGCCCTTTCTGGCCCAAAGATAACCAAAAGAAATGAAGGCCTGAATTTTTTGTTCATTGGGTGCATGCGATTAGCAGGCCCAGAAGCGGATGGGAAATTGGCCTCTGGCCTCGAGTGGCCCCCGACTGTGATTTTACATTGGCTGGCCAATTAGCAGCGAGCCAGTGGGAAAGGTGCGCTGAAACGATCAGCACTGCTATGGTGGGGGAGGGAAGAACTAACTGAGGGTGCGGGTGAGCACTTCCAGTGAGCTCCCTGAAGGCAGACAGCTGCTCCAGAGAGCTGCAGACCTGATAGAATAAAGGAAGCAACAAAAATTCTGCAAAATATGGCAATGTAGCACAATCAAGTACCTGAAAGCATACCTCATAAAAAAAACAGTCCCCAGGTATCTCTTATTATTTTATTTCCCCATGGAGATTTCATCCTGCCCTGGACCAAGGTTTGAGCAAAAATGTGAATGCCGCTTGGGAGAATGGCTATCCGCCAACCATTAATGGATGGACCATGTAAAATCGCTATTAACTGCATCATTAATGGGCTTAATTGCGAAATATCACACGAGTGTACATGACATCAGGATGCTTGCCCGACATCATCTCGCACAATTTCATGTCCGTTTGGGTCTAACTGGTCTTAGTTAACCATACCTTTCTGGGCCTTTATGAGCACTACCTCCTCTTTCTATTAGATTTGGTCTGGCAAGGAGGTCAAAATGGCTTCCCAACTCAGGCCTCAGGTTAGTATTGAAGTCAGGTTCCAATCGCATTATTGGCAGCCTATTTGCATATTTAAAGAAGGACCCTGTTGCTTCCTGGGGATATTCTGTTTCTTTGCTAAAAGCAGTGTGTATGCCAGGGCCAGGGAGAGACATCATGGGCCCTGGTACTTATCCTGTTTCTGGGCCCCGTATCCTCCTCTTAAACCCTTGACAGCTTCCATCTAGCACCTTTGCGATGCACAGAATTGTACAGCAAAGGAGGAGGCCATTGAGCCCATCGAGTCTGCGCCAGTTCTTTCAAAGAGAAATCCAGTCAGTTCTCTCACATCCATGCCACCCACTCTTTCCCTATAATTTTTTTTCTCCAATTATTTATCCAATTTCCTTTAGAACATTAATTGGGATCTGTAGCCATCACAATATCAGGGAGGGAGTGCATTCCAAATCCTAACTGCTCTTCATGTAAAAGATTTTCCTCATGTCACCTCTGGTTCTTTTGCCAATCAACTTAAATGAAGCTAATGCTGGGCCATTATATCAATTATATTGATCTTTTAGCCATTGGAAACAGTTTCTATTTACTCTATCTAAATCCTTCATAATTTTGTACACCTCCATCAAATCCCCTCAGGCTGCTTGCCTCTAAGGAGAACAACGCCAGCTTCTCTGCAATCCCTCATCCTTAGAGCCGATCTAGTAAATCTCTTCAGAAGACTCCACTAAGCCTTCACATCCTTCCGGTACCCAGAATTGGGAACCAAAGCCACAGCGGGGTTGAACTGTTTGATTTGGGTTCATCAAAACTCCTTAGCTTTTGTACTCTATGCCTCTATTTATAAAGTCCATCAAAAGTGCAGGTTTCAGCAGAATACACTTGCAACCCATGCCCCATGGGTGGCATGGGAGAATTCCGTCTGGTGCTTGATGTTTGGTGATGAGGTCATGGTCCAGGGGGAGGTAGGAAGAAAAGTTTGTGAGTCGGCGCTCAGTGTTTGCAGATTAGAGGTCAGTATGCCACACACCAACAGCACCGCCCTTGTTAGCAGAACTTAAATCCTGGTTTAATGATACTAGACATCATTAACATGATGGGTGAGATTGTTAGTTCCAGCACAGGCACATTGTGTTAGATAACTGTTACAGTTGTGGGTTATTTTCTACACAGAGGCACTGATGATATTTTGATTTCACAGAATCACACAGCGCAGAAGAGGCCCCTTGGCCCATCGAGTCTGCACCGACACATGAGAAACACCTGACCTACCTACCTAATCCCATTTACCAGCACTTGGCCCATAGCCTTGAATGTTATGACGTGCCAAGTGCTCATCCAGGTACTTTTTAAAGGATGTGAGGCAACCTGCCTCCACCACCCTCCCAGGCAGTGCATTCCAGACCGTCACCACCCTCTGGGTAAAAAAGTTTTTCCTCACATCCCCCTAAACATCTTGCCCCTCACCTTGAACTTATGTCCCCTCATGATTGACCCTTCAACTAAGGGGAACAGCTGCTCCCTATCCACCCTGTCCATGCCCCTCATAATCTTGTACACCTCGATCAGGTCGCCCCCTCAGTCTTCTGTGCTCCAACGAAAACAACCCAAGTCTATCCAACCTCTCTTCATAACTTAAATGTTTCATTCCAAGCAACATCCTGGTGAATCTCCTCTGCACTCCCTATAGTGCAATCACATCCTTCCTATAATGTGGCAACCAGAACTGCACACAGTACTCCAGCTGTGGCCTCACCAAGGTTCGATACAACTCCAACATGTTCTCCCTACATTTGTAATCTATGCCTTGATTGATAAAGACAAGTGTCCCATATGCCTTTTTCACCACCCCACTAACATGCCCCTCTGCCATCAGAGATCTATGGACACCCACGCCAAGATCCCTTTCTTCCTCAGAACTTCCTAGTGTCATGCCGTTCATTGAATACTTCCTTGTCAAATTACTCCTTCCAAAGTGTATCACCTCACACTTTTCAGGGTTAAATTCCGTCTGCCACTTATCTTCCCATTTGACCATACTGTCTATATCTTCCTGTAGCCCAAGACACTCAACCTCACTGTTAACCACCCGGCCGATTTTTGTGTCATCCGCAAACTTACTAATCCTACCCATCACATAGTCCTCTATGTCGTTTATATAAATGACGAATAATAGGGGACCCAGCACAGATCCCTGTGGTACGCCACTGGACACGGGCTTCCAGCCACTAAAGCATTTCATTGCACTTACTGATGAAAAACCATTTTCACACAAGTAAATTGTAGCAAATGTTATCAAAACCTTGACATCCCTGTTTGACAAGTTGGGAAAATCTGTTCAGCCAAAATTCAGCCAACTGCTTTTGTTGGAACTCAATCATGAATAAATCGTCCTGGAAGTTCTCTTGTTCTTTTATTGGCAGGTCTTGCTGGATGGGTACTGCAGAGGAATTTGTGAAAGGGTAGCAGAACCAGCTGTCTGCATTTCCTATTGGAAAGTAATCATGTCATGCAATTCGTGCCCATATGCAGCAACACCTGGACAACATTCAGGCTTGAGCTGGTAAATGACAATAACATTTGTGCCACAAAACTACCAGGCAATGGCCATCACCATCAACCACCTCTCCTTGACATTCAACGGCATTACCATCACTGAATCCTCCACCATCAACATCTTGGGGGTTACCACTAACTAGAAACTTAACTGGACTAGCCATATAAATACTGTGGCTACAAGAGCAGGTCAGAGGCTAGGAATTCTGAGGTGAGTGACATGTTTCCTGACTCCCCAAAGCCTGTCCACCATCTACAAGGCACAAGTCAGGATTGTAGGAACATAGGAGCAAGACTAGGCCATTTGGCCCCTCGAGCTTGCTCTGCCATTTAACTCGATCATGGCTGATCTTCTACCTCAATGCTATCTTCCCACACTCTCTCCATATCCCTAGATATCATTAGTATCCAAAAATCTAGTGACCTTTGTTTTGAACATACTTGATGACTGAGCCTCCAGAGCCCTCTGGGGTTGAGAATGCCAAAGATTCATTACCCTCTGTGTGACAAAATTCTTCCTCATCTCGGTCCTAAATGGCCAACCTCTTATTCTGAGACTGTCTCACCTGGTTCTAGACTCCCCAGAACCAGGGGAAACATCTTTCCTGTTTCTACCATGTCGAGTCCTGTAAGAATGTTGTACACTTCAATGAGATCATTTCTCATTCTTCTAAATTCTAGAAAATACTGGCCCAGCCTCCTCAATGTCTCCTCATAGGACAATCCTGCCATCCCAGTGATTAGTCTGGTGAACCTTCGTAGCACTCTCTCTGTGGTCAGTATATCTTTCCTTAGGTAAGGAGACCAAAACTGCACACAATACTCCAGGTGACGTCTCACCAAGGCTCCGTACAACTGCAACAAGATGACCTTACTCCTGTACTCAAATCCCCTTGCAATAAAGTCTAACATACCAATTGCCTTCCTAATTGCTTGCTTCACCTGCACGTTAGCTTTCAGTGACTTATGAACAAGAACACCCTTTGGACATCAACACTTCCCAATCTCTCACCATTCAAGAACTACTCTGCATTTCTGTTTTTCCTACCAAAGTAAATAATTTCACTCTTTTCTAAATTATATTCCATCTGCCATATTCTTGCCCACTCACCTAACCTGTCCAAATCCCCTTGAAGCCTCTTTGCTTCCTTTTCACAACTCATATTCCAACCAAGTTTTGTGTCATCAGCAAACTTGGAAATACTACATTTGGTCCCCTCATCCAAATAATTGATATAGATTGTGAATAGGTGGATTCCAAGCTTTGATCCTTGCAATATCCCACTAGCCTGCTGACCTGAGAATGAGTCGTTTATCCCTACTCTCTGTTTTCTGTCCATTAACAGATCCTCAATCCATGCCAGTATATGGACTGCACTGGAGTGTTGTTGTTAGCTGCAGTTGAGTGCTTCAGTAGGAGTTTGGTAACTGAGGGAGTTTGGTGAGAAGGGAGGAGGTGTTCCTTTCTTATTCGACCTTTCCTCAGAAAGAAGAGCAGCAGCCTGGTGAGTAGGAACTGGTGAGTAAATTAGAAAAGTGTAATATTTTTAAGCAAGTTGCTATACTTGAATTTAACTGATATGCGCCAATAATAAAGGACATTTAGGACCAATATAATAAAGAAATATAAATAATCCGAAGTAGAATAAAGTGAACGTAAGGGAATTAGAGTAAAGACATGGCAGGGCAGCTTAGTCGCGTAGAATGCGTGTCCTGTAAGATATGAAAAGTCATGATGCTACTGGTGTCCTAAATGAATTCATGAGCAGGAAATGCTGTCAGCTGTAGAAACTTGAGCTCTGGGTTTCAGAGCTCAAGTGGTGGCTGGAGTCACTGTGGCGCATCCACGAGGATGAGAGCTACAAGGATTGCACGTTCAGAGAGGTGGTCACCCGCAGCTGGAGACAGAGAGGGAATGGATAACCACCAGGCAATTCGAGAGAGTAGGCAGGTAACACAGGAGTCCCATGGCATCTCACTCACAAATTGGTTTTCCATTTTGGGAGCTGGTGAGGGCGCTGGTTCTTCAGAGGAGTGCAATCAGAGCCAAGTTTGTGGCACCATGAGTGCATCAGCTATACAGGGGTGGGGGGGAGGAAGAAGAAAGAAAGAGCTATAGTGACAGGGGATTCATTGGTTAGGGGAGCAGACAGGCGTTTCTGTGGCCTGTAGACATGACTTCAGGATGGTACGTTGCCTCCTTGGCGCCAGGGTCAAGGGTGTCACAGAGTGGCTGCAGGGCATTCTTCTGGGGGAGGGTGATCAGTCAGAGGTTGTGGTCCACATTGGTACCAATGACTTAGGTAGAAAGGGGCATGTAAATTCTGCAATCAGAATTTAGGGAGTGTGGTAGAAAATTAGCAAGCAGGATCTCAAATGTAGTAATCTCTGGATTACTCCCAGAGCCAAGTGCCAGTGAATACAGAAATAGGAGGATAAGAAGGTGTGGCTGGAAGGATGGTGCAAGAGGGAGGGCTGTGGATTTCTGGGACACTGGGACTGGCTGTGGGGGAGATGGCACCTCTACAAGCCAGATGAGTTACACCAGAACAGAGCTGGGACTGAGTTTCTTGCTGGTGCTGTTGGGAGGGCTTTAAAATAACTTGGCAGGGGTGTAGGAACCAACAGAAAATATTAGAGAAGAATACCAGGGTGCACAAAATACTGGGAGGGACAGATAGCACTAGTATAGAGAATAATGAGTTAATAGGTAAAGTCAGGGTATGGGTGAAAATAACAACATCTAAATCAGGGTTACTGTCCATGTATGAATCACAAAGTATAGTAAATCTGATTGGGGAGTTCAGACGCAGATAGCCATTTGGAAATATGATGTTATGGTGGTAACAGGGACCTGGCTCAAGGAAGGGCAGATAGAACTGGGTGTTAATTATTCCCGGGTACAAAGTGTTCAGAAGAGATAGGCGAGGAGGAGGGATGGCGGTATTGGTTAAGGAGAGCATCGCACTGCTGGAGAAAGAGGATGTCCCAGAGGATTCAAGGACAGAATCAATTTGGCTAGAGCTAAGGAACAAAAAGGGTGCAATTACATTGCTTGGTGTAGTCTATCAACCGCCAAATAGTGAGAAGGATGCAAAAGAACAAAGCTGCAGGGAAATTACAGAGAGATGCAAGCATTACAGAGGACTTTAATTACCTGAATGTAGACTGGGACAGTGATAGTGTAAAGGGTGGAGAAGGGCAAAAATTCCTAGACTGTGTTCAGGAGAACTTTCTACAGTAGTATGTGTACAATCGAACAAGAAAAGATTTGCTGTTGGACCTGGTTCTTGGAAATGGGGTGGGCCAAGTAGATCAAGTGTCAGTGAGGGAACATTTACAGTACATTGTAATGTACATTTTAGGATGATGATAGAAAAGGACGTTAGGCAATCCAGAGTAAGAATAATTAACTGGATGACAGCAGACTTCGATGGGGCAAGAACAGAGCTGGGCCAGATGGACTGAAATGAGAGATTGGCAGGAAAAACTGTAGCTGAACAATGGGCTACATTTAAAAATAATTGGTTCTGGCACAGTCAATGTACATTCCATCGAAAGGGAAAGGTAGGGCAAACAAATCTGGATGAAAAAGGAGATTGAAATTAAGATAAAGAAGAAAAAATGTGCTTATGACAGGAGTCAGGTAGAAAATACAATTGAGAACCAAGAGGAATACAGAAGTTTGAGAGGGGAGATGAAAAAGCATATTAGAGAAGTGAAAAGGGATTGCGAGAAAAGACTGGCAGCTAACATAAAGTGGGATCCCAAAGTTGCCTATAGGCATATAAATAGCAAAAGGGTGGTAAAAGGAGGAGGAAGGCCGCTTAGGGACCTAAAAAGGAATTTACACATGGATGAAGGTATTAAATGAATATTTTGCATCTGTCTTTACCAAGAAGGTAGATGCTTTCCAGGCCATGGTGACAGATGAGGAAACTCTGTTACTAGAAGGGTTCAAAATTGACAAAGACAGAGTGTTGAATAGACTGTCGATACTTAAAGTTGACAAGACATCGGGACCGGATGAGATGCATCCAGGGATACTGAAGGAAGTGAGAGTAGAAATTGCAGGGGCACTGGCCATAATACTTAGGGGAGGTACCAGAGGACTAGAGAATTGCGAACATTATGTTCTTGTTCAAAAAAGGTTGTGAGGATAATCCCAGCAATTACAGACCAGTTAGTTTATCTTCAGTAGTGGGCAAGATTCTAGAAACAATTATTCGGGATAAAATTAGTAGTCACATGGAAAAATATGGGTTGATGAGCAAGACCCAGCGTGGATTTCTAAATGGGAAATCATGTTTAACTAACTTGGAGTTTTCTGAAGAGGTAACAGAAAAGGTCGATGAGGGTAATGCTGTTAATGAGGTGTAAATGGACTTTCAAGTCATTTGACACAGCCATACAACAGACTTGTGAGAAACCTTATTGCTCATGGAATAAAATGGACAGTAGCAACGTAGATAGAAAATTGGCTGAAAAATAGGGAGCAGAGAGTAATGGTCAATGGATATTTTTCAGGCTGGAGCAAGGTTTGTAGTGGAATTCCCCAGGGATCGGTATTGGGACCCTTGCTTTTCCTGATATATATAAATGATCTAGATCTTGGTGTGCAGGGGACAATTTCAAAGTTTGCGGATGTTATGAAGCTTGGGAGTATTGTGAACTGCGAGGAAGACGGTGTGGAACTTCAAGAGTACGTAGACAAGTTGGTGGAGTGGGCAGATAGGTAGCAGCTGAAATTCAATGTGGAGAAGTGTGAGGTGGTGCATTTTGGTAGGAAGAACGTGGACAGACAATATAAAATAAGGGGTGAAATTTTGATGGGGGTGCAGGAGCAGAAAGCCTTCAGTGTATATGAGCATAGATCATTGAAGATGGCAGGACAGATGAAGAAAGCAGTTAATAAAGGATATAGTATCCTGGACTTTATTAATAGGGGCATAAAGTACAAGAGCAAGAAGGTTATGCTGAATTTATATAAGACACTCGTTAGACCTCAGCTGGAATATTGTGTACAGTTTTGGATGGAAAGGAACACATTGGAGAGAGTGAAGAAGAGGTTTACAAAAATGGTTCCAGGGATGAGAAACTTCAGCTATTAAAATAGATTGGAGGGGTTGGGACTGTTCTCCTTGGAGGGAGAAAGGCTAAGAGGAAATTTGTTAGAGATGTTCAAAATCATGAGGGGACTGGACAGAGTAGATAGGAAGAAGCTGTTCCTGCTTGTAAAAGGATCAAGAATGAGGGGGCACAGGTTTAAAGTGATTTACAAAAGAAGCAAATGTTATGTGAGAAAAAACTTTTCCCCACAACAAGTGGTTCGGGTCTGGAACGCACTGCCTGGAAGTGTGGCGGAGGCAGGTTCAATCGAGACATTCAAGAGGGCATTAGATGATTATTTGAATAGAAACAATGTGCAAGGGCATGGGGAAAAGGCTGGGCAATGGCACTAGGTCATAATGCTCATTTGGAGAGCCGGTGCAGACACAGTGGGCCGAATGGCCTCCTTCTGTGCCGTTACAATTCTGTGGTTATCCCCAATCCCATGAGCTCTAATTTTGCCTACAAACCTCTTATGTGGGACCTGATCAAAAACGTTCTGAAAATCCAAATACACCACATGCATTAGTTCTCCTTTATCTATTCTGCTAGTAATATCCTCAAAAACTCCAGCAGGTTTATCAAACATGATTTCCCTTTCATAAATCCATGCTGATTCTGTCCAATCCTACTATTATTTTCTAAATGCCCAGTTTATTCCTCTAGAATAGTTTCTAACATTTTCCCTGCTACTGATGTCAGGCTATCAGGTCTGTCATTCCCTGTTTTCTCCATCCCTTCTTTCTTAAATATTTTCTACCTTTTGATCTGTAGGCACCGTTCCAGAATCTATAGAATGTTGAAAGATGATCACCAATGCATCCACTGTCTCTACAGCCACCTCTTTCAACATTCTAGGATATAGATTATCAGGTCTCGTGGATTTATCAACTTTCAGTCCCATTAGTTTCTCGAGTACTACTTTTTTACTAATACTAATTTCTTTCAGGTCCTCAATCTCTTTCAGGTCCTCAGTCCCTTGGCTCCCCAGTATTTCAGAAAGGTTTATCATATCTACCTCTGTGAAGACAGACACTAAGTATTTGTTTAGTTTTTCTGACATTCCTTGTTACCCTTGTAAATTCTCCATTCTCTGCCTGTAATGACTTCCTATTTGTTTTTATTAACCTTTTCCTTTATACATACTCATAGAAGCTTTTACAAACAGTGTTTATGTTCCTCTTGCTTTATTAATTTCTTGATTCCCCTTTGCTCAACTTTAAAATACCCACAATCCTCAGTCTTACTAGTTATTTTGGAAATTTACATGCCTCTTCTTTTGATCTCATTGAATCTATAACTTCTCTTCTTAGCCATGCTAGGATCATTTTGCCTGCTGGCTTTTTATGCCTTAAAGGAATGTAAATTTGTTGCAAACCATGTATCAGTTCTTTAAATGCTAGCCATTGTCTATTGCCATACCTTTTAATGAAGTTCCCCAATCTACCTTAGCCAACTTGCCCCTGATGCCTTTGTAGTTTTCCTTTGTTTAGATTAAAGAGCCTAGTTTCAGATTGAACTACATCACTTTCAAACTTCATGTAAAATTCTAGCATATTATGGTCACTCTTACCTAAAGACTCATTTAAAATGAGGTTATTAATTAGCACTTTCTTATTGGACAATACTAGACCTAAATAACCTGTTCTCTAGTTAGTTCCTCAACATAATGTTCTAAAAACCATTGCATATATATTCCAGGAATTCATCCTCCTCAGCATTAGTGCTAACTAGGCTTACCCAGTCTATATGTAAAATGAAGTTCCCCATGATTACTGTATTAGCCTTGTTAAATGCACCTTAATTTCCTGATTTATATTATGCCCTACATTACTGCTAATATTTGGTGGCCTATAAACAACTCCTATCAAAGGTTGCTGCCCTTGCTGTTTCTTAGCTCCATCCAAACTGATTCTACATATTGATCTTCCAATCTAAGATCCTCTCTCATTAATATACTGATCCAATTCTTTAACAACAATGCGACATCACCTCCATTTCCTTTTTGCCTATCCTTCATAAATGTTGAATACCCTTGAACTTTCAGTTCCCAAACTTGGTCACCCTGAAGCCACATTTCTGTAATGGCAATTAGGACATATCTATTTACTTCTTTTTGTGCTGTCAATTCATCTGCCTTGTTGCAAATGCTCCATGCATTCAGATAGATTGTGTTTAATTCTTTCTTATTATTTTCATAACCTCTAGCCTTATTGGCACACTCCTTTGTTTGTATGATCTGTCCCTTCTTGTCACACTCTGATAACCATTTCCCTTATTGCTATAGTGGTCTCTTAACTTCTCCTCTCTTTAGTTATCATATCTCCCTTCACCCCATTATTTAGTTTAAAGCCCTCTCTACTGTCCTAGTTATATGACTTGCTAGAATACTGGTCCCAGCATGGTTCAAGTGAAAACTGTCCCAACGGTACAGCTCTCACGTTCTTCAATACTGATGCCAGTGCCCAGGAATCAAAACCCACTTTGCCCACACTAATCTTTGAGCCATGCATTTACTTCTATAATCTTATTTCCCCTACACCAATTTTCTTGAGGCTCAGGTAATAATTCAGTGATCGTTACCTTTGAGGTTTTGTGTTTTAGTTTAGTCCCTGGCTGCTCATACTCTCTAAGCAGAATCGCCTTCCTTGTCCTACCTATGTCATTTGCACCTGCATGGGCCACAGTCACTGGATCCTCTCCCTCCCACTGCAAGTTCCTCTCCCACCCAGATCAGATGTCCTGAACCCTAGCACCAGGCAGGCCACACAGCCTTTTGGTCTATCGCTCATGGCTGCAGAGAACTGTGTCTATCCCACTGACTTTAGAGTACCCTTCTACCGCTATATTACTGGCTTTACCCTCTCCTCCACAGGTCCATCTCTCTTACTGCTTCTTCCAATTCCCTCTTGGTAAGTGAAGGCCCCGAGCTTTACCCTTGTTTTATGTTTTATGCTTTATGCAGGTCCGCCTCTCTGCTGCTGCTTCTCTCAACTCCCTCTTGGTAAGTATGAATGAATATGGAATACTCATCACTTACTTGAATGAGTGTGGCTCCAACAACATTCAAGAAGCTCACCCAGGACGAAGCAACCTGCTTGTTAAGCACCCCATCCACCACCTTAAACACTACCCCCTCCACCATTGGTGCACAATGCCAGCAATGTGCACCATATGCAAGATGTACTGCAGTAAATCACCAAGCCTCCTTTGGCAGCAACTTCCAAATCCATGGCCTCTACCACCTAGAAGGACAAGGGCTGCAACTGCATGGGAGCACCACCACCTGCAAGTTGACCTGCAAGCTCCCCTCCAAGTCATGCACCATCTGTCTTGAAACTGTATCACCATTCTTTCACTGTCACTGGGTCAAAAACCTGGAACTCCTTTCCTAACAGCACTGCGGGTGAACCTGAAATGTTGCTTGGTGTCATCTTTAACATTATCCTGCAAATTCATTTGTTGTCTGGAATTCATATATATTTGGAGAATTTAAATGTTTTCTTCCACAAAGAGCCTTAGAATTGCAGCTTTTTCTCATTGACTTAACTTTGTCCTGGTTGCACTCAGCCCTGGAAATCCTAGATGGAGCTCATTCAGGTGGAAGGTAACAAACTAGTAGCTCAGTGGGCTGTGTTGTACCCAAACCTTCAGCAAGAACACATTTACCTTAAAGAGAGCTGATGTTAAAGTTCAAATGACTGTACTGCAAAGACACCTTATGAATGGACAATCATCAGAAATGGGCCAAGTTTCATATCCCAGGAACCAGTGAGACTTTTAACTGAGCTTAAAAAAAACACAAAAGCTGGGAACTGAAATAAAATGAAATGATTTAAAGAGAGGCATGCACATCATGAAGTGGTTTCATGAATTTATTAACCAATTTGTTAATCAGACCATACAATGGTATGTGTTTGTCCCGATTTGAGTGACTGTATTGGCCACTGAACTCCTGTGGCAAAGCTGTAAATAACATTTAAAAGCTAACGGTTGTGGTTCCAATTCGTCTGGGCCAGAACCCTTGGGAATGCTCATTCCAAAACTGCTTCACAGGTTAAAACCCATCCATCAATCTGATAATGCCGATAAGCCTAGGGCAGAATTTTACACTGATCAGGTGGGCATGTGCCCGACCCGATCGGTCATGAAATCATGCGAGATCACCTCGGGCATGCATCCCAACGTCAACCTCCGCTCACGTAATATTTCAGGCAGCGGGCAGGCGCACAAGTTGAAAGCTCGCCCACCAACAATTAAGAAGGCAATTAAGCCCATTAACGGAGCAATTGACTCTTTGATTTTTCATGGTCTGTCCAACCTGGTAGACGAGCAAATTGGCCAGGCGGCCTTTACATTTTTCTTGAAACTTCATCCAAAGTTTCCGTTATGAAATAAAATAAAAATAAAAATCTGCGGGTAGTATTTTTATCAGATATATTTTCAGGTGCTTGATTCTGATGCTTGGACATTTTTTTCCGGCTTTTTGAAATTTTATTTGATGGTTTTCGGGTTTGCACCTCCGTGAGGCAGCTCTCTGTTTCAGGGAGCTTTGTCTCTGTGCTTGCCCACACCCACATTGACGTCATTACCCGCCTTCTTCCCACCTCCACCCCTGCAGCACTGAGCTTTTCAGCACTGGCCGTTAATTGGCCAGCCAGTGTGAAATCACGGTCAGCGGCTGATCGCGGCGGACGGTCTGTTTCCCAGCTGATCCAGGCCCGCCCACCAAGCTAAAACATTCAGGCCCTAGCATATTGTTCATCGAAATACCTTTAAATGTGAATGGACTATTCTTGAACTCAGGATGTGAGCTTATACAAGATTTAAGATATTATAATCAAAAGTAGGGGTTTGTATCAATCATTGTCATAAGTATTTTCTTTTGTACTATAAGACACGTGTCTAGGGACAAGGGAGTAAATTGTAAGAATAACCATGGGGAGGGGATTGCTCATCCACAAAGATGGGAATATGCTTCCTTGAGTGATTGTCAGGTTACGTATTGTTCACGAATTGAGAGTAAAAGCATTTGTGGATATGGGTTGAAATTGAAAGGAGCAGCATACTGAAGTTTGTATGTTATAGGGAGCACAATAAAAAGTTATAAGAACATTGAGTTGTGAGCTTTGACCATTTTACAACACCTGGATGGGTTCAGGTCAGTCGCGGGAATGAGGGTGTGAAATGGGAGGTGCGTGTTCACCTACCTGGTGTCATGCAGAGAATCAGAGAGAAAGAATACCAATTTATGCTGTATGTGAAGAGAGTGGTGATTGGTTTGCAAGTGGACTCTGATTGGTAGAGGTGTTGTCTTGGAGAATGTACCAATGATAGTGACTGACAGTTAACTGCCAAGCATTGTCTGAAATTTAAACCAGGAAGCTGAATCAGGTGCAATGTGTACACATGTTCTTTCTGTCTGCAAAAAACAGGGCCCTGTGTATTAATATACGCAGCTCCCAGAACACACAGATGCGTCACACTGCAAGCCCAACTGACAATCAGATCGCTGCCACTCTTCACCATAAGGGGTGACAGATTGCATAAATCTTCTCTTTCTTGCATAATCAAGCCTCTCCTCACTCAGCAGAAATGCTTGCATGCAACTGGGCATTTTGTTAAAAGTGGATGACGTCCTACAACCAGACAACAGGACTGAATTCCCCCAAGAATTCTCACAGCTCTTCCAGGGTCTTGGTAATCTCAAACATGAATGCCACATTATGTTGCTTCCACAAGCTACGCCATATGCCTGTATACTCCCAGGTGTGTACCACATCCACTGCTGCCAAAAGTCAAAGGGAACTCTACAGAATGCTACCTAGAGGAGTCATATCACGTGTCATGGAGCCAACCCGATGGTATTCAGGGCTCGTAACAGTTCCCAGCCCAAATGGCCAGCTCAGGCTTCATGTTGACCTCTTGCAATTAAACAAAGCAGTCCAGAGAGAAATCCTTCCTATGGCATCAGTGGATGACAGCTTGGCAAAACTTGCCAACAATGTCCTCTTCACTAAACTTGCCAATAGTAGCAGGCTTTGGCAAATACCCTTCGACCAGCATTAATCAAGCTGTTTGGACGCTTTTGTTTTAACTGCCTTCCCTTTGGGATATCATCAGCCCTGGAGATATTCCTGCAAACCATGATAAATATTTTAGAAGGTAGACAAGGAGTCATTTATCACATGGGTGACATGCTTATCCATGGAGCCACAAGACAGGAAAATGACCACAGAGTTGGGGAGGTTCTCAAAGTCCTACAGGAGACAGGTCTCACCCTAAAAGTGGAATGTGAATTCACCAAAACTACTATCAAATCCTAGGGGGACATCATTCAAAGACAGGGTATAATGGTAGACCCTCAAAAAATGAAAGCCATCAGCGAAGTGTCCACAACTGAAGTGTGCAACATGTCCAGAGGCTCCTCCGAATGGTCAATCAGGTTGGCAAATTTATTCCATATCTAGCCACCATTACCTAACCTTTAAGAGATCTTTTACGGAGGACAAACAGTGGTTTTGGGGCATTGAGCAAACCAATGCATTTCGACATATAAATGAAAAACTCATCCCCTCAGGTGTGCTGACATATTACCATCCAACATTCCCCACTGTGTTGGTCACCAATGCATCCTCAACAGGCCTTAGAGCTGTACTCATTCAAGTCCAGAAGAATGGCAACAGAAAGCCTCCAGTGTGTTGACAGAAACGGAACTACGCTATGCAACCTTAGAGAAGGAAGCATTGTAGTGACATGGGCAGTAGAGAGATTCCCCGACTGCTTATTGAATTTACCTTTCCAGGGTGAGACCGATCATAAACTATTAATGAGCCTCTTGAGTTCCACAGAGATCATCAAAATGTCCCTATGAATTCAAAGGTTCAGACTTCGGTTGATGCGTTAACAGTACACAGCTGCGTATTTGCCAGGGAAATCGCAGACCACGGCTGCTGCCCTATCCAGAGCTGTGGTGAATCAAGCTTTTTCCCAGGACTTTATACTTGTTTCCGAGGTGAAAACATTCTCATCAATCATAGCAAATTCCATACCAGTCACTGCATGGAGTTTGCAAGAGGTCCAATATGCACAGAAGGGGAACGTGGAGTGTGCCCAAGTCTGAAAATGTTGCCAAGAAGGTTGGTTCAACTACAGTCCCACTGACCAGCTCCCACATAAATATCATGAACAACAAAAGCATCTCATGATAATGGATGATCTTCTGATCTTCAACCACTGCCTGGTGATACCCAAGATTATGAGGGAGGAGATTCTCCGGAGACTTTATGAGGGTTACCTGGGAATAATGAAGTGCAGAGCATGTGCTCTTCAATCTAAGGCTGTGCAAGATTTTGCCTCATCCTGCCACACTTGCAAAATTAATACCAGCCACCCACAGAGCTTCCAGCTTCCCAGATAGACATATTACTTACCAGCTTCCCAGATAGACATTGGCAGAAACTGGGACTCGACCTCTTCAATTTGTGAGGAAGAGCATACCTCATTACTGTTAGCTTTTAACCACCTGGAGGAATTGTCACCATATTCCAGATTCCACACTACAACAGCTGAGACTGTGATAAGGGCGTTACAGAACATATTCTCCACATATGGGTATCCAGGTGAAATTGCCTCAGATAATGGGCATAATTCGTCAATGAACACTTCGAAACGTTTACAGACAACTGTGAGATCACCTATGTTACCAGTTCTCCTCCATCCACAAGCCAATGGAAACGCAGAAAGAGCCATGAAAATCATAATGACCAAGAATTCTGACTGGAATTCAGCCCTGCTGCACTACCTAGCTACACCTTTAACTAATGATTCTTCACTGGCGTAACTGCTCATGTGCCAACAGCTGAAGACACAAATCCTTCTGCTACCACAGAATCCTGTAACCCAAAACTACGGCAGCTGACCTTCAAAAGGTGAGGAACATGGAGAATGGCCTATGAGAGAAGCAGAAGAACTGCTATAATTCCAGACATACAGTCAAGACTCTAGCCCCTTTAACACTGGGCCAGAAGATCTGGATTCAAGATTGCAGATCTGAAGGCACGGTCCTTCAATGAATTGAACATCCACATTCCTATACAAAAACAGAATTACCTGGAAAAACTCAGCAGGTCTGGCAGCATCGGCGGCGAAGAAAAGAGTTGACGTTTTGAGTCCTCATGACCCTTCAACAGTTCTGTTGAAGGGTCATGAGGACTCGAAACGTCAACTCTTTTCTTCTCCGCCGATGCTGCCAGACTTGCTGAGTTTTTCCAGGTAACTTTGTTTTTGTTTTGGATTTCCAGCATCCGCAGTTTTTTTGTTTTTATCCACATTCCTATCTTGTTCAAACACCATCAAGCACTCAAACAGAACAGAAAAGCCCTGATCTCATTGGTGCCTATGAGAACACACGTTCAATTACCACATGATTTGGGATGAGGGTCTGAAGGATACATCAATCAACTTGTGGAATGCAGACCCATCCAATCAACTGGTTCAAGACCACCAGTTCTTCTCCGCAGACACAACAATGAGATCAGGGAGAACTGTGAAGCCAGCACACGATTTAACCTGAGAACTGGAGATTTTGGAGGCAGGTGGTGTAGAGTAAATGTATTGTAAATAGTTTAAGAAATAGCTTAACATTGTTATTAAAGAATTTGATATTATATTTGAGGGGGAGGTGAAGTAAAATGGGTGAATAGTTATGGTAATGAGTTAGTGATGTATATTATGATATAACAGTGACAATTGCAGGTCATGTGCTAGAGACTGTAGAGCAGATGGGATAGTCTGTACTCAGGAGAAGTGTGTCTACCTAGTAGTTCATCATGTACATAGTGTAAATATTGCAGTTTGAAGTAACCCTTCTAATTCAGACCAGAGTTAGTCAAGACAAAATAGATCACACAACCAATATACAAAACAATCTGGCTGAAGAACCTTGATTCGCTTGGTGGTTTCCTTACCAGCAAGGGAATAGCACAATATTACTATGCTGTATATAGTGCTCAATTCGCGAGGCTGCTTGGTAAGGCATCAAGCAATTTTGCCCCAATCAATGTTCATAGGTTAGTTCTTTACATGTGAAATAAGATTAAGTTCTTTTAAAATGCATGTGAGTTGTTTTCCATTTCAGAAGTTTGCAAAGCTAGTTAAAAAGATAGTGGGTCAATTCATGGAAAAATAGAGTTCATGGCACACACTTATTAATGCACAAATTAGTCAGCAGGTTCAAAGAAAGAAGAGATGTACTGTGAGTTGCTAACCATCATAATTTACTGATAATCGATTTACACTGCACCACTGTTTGCCTTGCATAAATGGCAGTTCACCCTAAACCTCCCAGTTATTTTTAAGAACTTGCTGGATTTGCACACTTAATTGTCATTAAACTTGCCGCAGAAAGTCAGGGCTCTTTCTTAATGCCATAAGTATCCTGAAAATAATCTGATAATTGTTGCAATGCCAATCAACCTTTCTGACCCAGAAGGGGAGCAATTTAAACTGATGAGTCTCATGCCTGCTGTAGTAAAATTTTTCCTTGTGATTTTTAACTTTTTCTTGCTTTTCCTTTCTATCCCTTTGTTCTCACTCTCTTAATTCAATTCCTTTCCTTTTCTTTTTCTCTCTGTACCTGACTCTAATTCACCCAATTTCCTTTTCCATCATGTTTCTTTTACAATCCTTAAATCTCATTGGTTAAGGAATTGTAGAAACCATACAAATTTACAGCACAGGAGGCCATTCAGCCCATCGTGTCCATGCCAACTGATAAGTAGCCACCCAGCCTAATCCCACTTTCCAGCTTTTGGTCCTTAGCATTTAGGTTATGACTCTCCAAATGCACATCCAAGTGTTTAGAGGAGGGTTTCTGTCTCTACCATCCTTTCAGGCAGCGAGTTCCAGATCCCCAGCCCCCTCTGGCAGCAAAATTTCCCCTTGAATCCCATCTAAAGCAAACTCTTACCTTACCCCCTGGTAATGGACCCCTCAACCAAAAGGAATAGGACCCTCCTATCTAGACCTCTCATAATTTTATACACTTAATTTGGTTTTCCCTCAGCCTCTTCTGTTCTAAAGGAAACAACCTTAGCCCTAGCCAATCTTTCCTCACAACTGACATTCTCCAAAATTCTCATAAATCTCCTCTGTACCCTCTTTGGTACAATCACAGCTTTCCTATAGTGCAAGTAGTACTCCAGGTGTGGCCTAACTACTGTTTTTATTTGTTCCAGCATAACCTCATGCTCTTATATTCTATGCCTCAGCTAATAAAGACAAGTATCCTATATGCTTTCTTGGCCACCTTATCTACCAGTTCAGCCACCTTCAGGGATCTCTCAATATGCTCTCCAAGGTCCCTCTTTCCTTAACATTTCTCAGTCTCCTACCATTTATTATGTATTCCTTTCCCTTGTTAGTCTTCCCCAAATGCATTACCTCACACTTCTCTGGACAAAACTCCATTTGCCACAGTCCAGCTGACCCAATTAGTCTTTTTACATCTTCTTGCAGTGTACAGCTTTTTTTCTCCATTATTAACCACACAACCTATTTTTGTATCGACTACATTGTTACTTACCACAAAAAGCAAGGGATTGCAGAACTCCAAAGGAAACAGTCTTCCAATCACAAAAGCACTCATCGACCATTCATCATGTTTTCGCTAAGGTAGCAGATGCCCTGTTGCTCTCACCCTTCTAGCAAGTTACGGCACAAATGATATTCTAGTTGAAGGCTGCAGGAAGAAGTCAATCCAATGGCACACCATGTAATGCAACACTCCAGCGGGATTTGGCCAAATGTCTGACTTTTGAAATGAGGAGTAGGATTTTTTGGATGGAGGGGTTTCCTGCCCCGCCACCCGAAGTGTTGGTAGGAAGCCCATCCCCGCTGATAACGGCTGTCCCACAGCCATTTACCGTTTGGCGAAGGATGAGATTTCTGCCACCATATGGGGAGGAAGTCCGGCCTTAGAGAGCTGTCAACCAATCTGATGACCACATCTCTGTAGTCCCAATAGTGCCAGGTTCAAGCGGTGGCCACTGCTGGGAGAGTCCCCGAAGATGAAGAGCTAATGGAAGCTGTACTTAAGGTAAGCCCAGGGTATCAGTGGATCCTGGCTGGCAGGCCCATGCGAGGTGAGTCTGGGAATTGGGGGCCTGGGTTTGAAATGCTGGAAGAGGAGAATTAAAGGTGGGGGCACAGGCAACCCCTAAAGGTGGTAGCCTTCACTTGCCTGGCTCCAGCCTGAGCAATTAAAGCTGCCAGGCACGGGCCTCCCCCTGCCATGGGTAAAATATGAGGAGGATGTGATGAGGAACTTAATTGGCCATTAATTGGCCACTTAAGGGCCTCAATAGGCCCTAGAGAGGACAGGCTGCCCGAATGCTCTGATGCCACCTTTCCCCCACATAAAATGGGAGGCTGGTAAGGCCAGGGATGGTAGGTTGTGGGCAGGTCAGGCACTGAATTTTACAAGCTTTCCCACATTTAAACCAGTGGGAAGCATAAAGTTCCACCCGAGGTTACAGCAATATTTATAAATGCTGAAGGAAAACTTTCTGCTGGATTCTGAGGTGGGCTGTTAAAAAAGCCCATTTCAGTGCTGTGGGGCTTTGTATCAGTTATAACAAAAAGGCTCTCCAGCCCTCATCCCCCAACCATGGCAAGTCATGCCAGCCCACCTACACCTATGACCCTTTATGTCCCCATGCCTAGCCATCCCCCCAAACATGCTCCTTCAGCCAAAAATACATAATGAGGCTTGGCTGAGTGCCCAGGGATCCATTAGACTGTTGAAATACCTGAGCCCTAGGGAAAACATTGCTTGATTGACAGTTCTGGCTCTGATCTATGCTGTCAATTTCACAATGTTTATTTACACAGGATAAAGCAGTTTCAGCTATTGATACTTTAAAGGGTCTAGATGATTGACACTATTATTGGGTAGTAGTAAAAAGGGGTTCCTTTTAAGAAAGTGGAAAGTTCTCAATGAATGACGTTTTATATAGTGTATTGTAGGTAAATGGTTAGAGAGTGCAATAGCTTGGCATGAAGGGCTTGAAGGGCCATGGGTGGAAGCTGGAGGGGTACACTTTGGCATGTGGGGGCATGAAGACGACATTTTGAATGTACCTTTCAAAAGGCTCCCTCATGCAGACTATGGTTCATGATACCTCTGAGATGCCATGAACCACAACTCTTTGAAAAGCTGGTCCAATTCCGATGAAAGTTGCAGAGCACAAGGACATGCCTATCCCCACAATGGAGCCAGCCAGGTCAGGAATGCGGGGTGGTCATAACTAAAACCAGCCCGGATCCATATAAGACACTTCTGAAAATCATAAACTTCGGGAATGGGACTGGGAATCCCAAAATTGGAACCTACCCGCCATTTTTAAAGGGGTCCCACATCAATTCAACCTGGTGAATATCCAGCTCATTAACACACATTTTCCTTGTTGAAACTAAGGTCATCTAACCAACAATTTTCAAGGTCTTAAATTTTTAAACTCAAAATAGTCATGGACTTTAAGGGTGAATGCACAAGAGGAAGCCATTAAATGCCTAATTTTTTATGAATCCAAAAACCATGGAGAAATTCTTCTAATGAAGCCTTAACAAGAGGAGAATAATTCACTTTAGCTGTTAAAATGTAGGTAGAAAATATATTCAAACCAGTTCAACATTATAGAAATAGGGTCCCAAACATTCATGATCCATCTTTTTTCATTTAGCATTGTAAGTCTTACTTGTGGGACACTTCATAGGAGCTAAGATTGTGTCAACCACAGAAAGATAACAAGGTGCATTGATGTATCCTGGCCACCAAAAATTTATGAGAATAATCTTATTCCCTTGTGTTTTTTTTTTGTGGTGTATCCTTGAAACGAAAGACTAGATATCCATTAAGGAATTTAATTTGACAAATAGAGACAAATAGCCAGAAACTATTGTTTCATATGGCTGAATCAATTGATGTGAGTCTGTTAAAGTTGGTAAAGTGATCGATCTTCAGATGATCTTACATGTGAAGGAAGGGTTTTGGCTTCTCTGTGTAAAGGTTATGTGTGGATCAATTCTCTTCCAGTTCAGGTACTCCAAACGAGTATTGTCCACTGATGCTAAGTATTGAACCGAGCACACTCCTGTGTTTTCAGTACTTACGGCAAATTTAAAGTTTGTCTTTAAAAGATTTTGCATCCTTCCTGATTTATTTATAGTTTTCAATGATCAATTTGCCTGGAGGAACATAAGGCATTGGAAAACCATTACTGTGTTCAGTGTCAGACCTGATTTAACGCTACTCTTGCCTCAGAAAGAAAAAGACTCACATTTATATAGCACTCCTCATAACCAATGGCTATCTCAAAGTGCTTTACAGCCAATTAGGTACTTTTTGAAGAGCAACTGTTGTAATGTAGGAAATGCAGCAGCTAATTTGGGTTCAGCAAACTCTCACAAAGATTAATGTGATTAATGACCAGATGATCTGTTTTTCCTGATTCTGATTGAGGGATCAATATTAGTCAGGACTCCTTTTCATCGAAATGGTGTTGAGAACTTTTACATCCACCCAAGCAGGCAGTTGAGACCTCAGTTTGATGTCCCACCTGAAATATAGCACCTCTGACAGTGCAGCACTCCCTCAATTCTGCACTGGAGTGTCAGCCTTACTTTGTGTGCAGAAGCCCTGGAATGGGACTTGAACCCAGAACCTTGTGATTCACAGGCAAGTGTTCTACTAACTGAGCCACAGCTAACAAAGGGGCAGTAGATTGTGGGTTCAAGCCTCATTCTAATGCTTGAACACATAATCCAGGCTGACACTTCAACAAGAACAATTTACATTTATATAGCACCTTTAATCAGGCAAATATTGAACATGAGCCAAAGAAGGCGACATTAGGAGAGGTAAGTAAATCCTCGGTAAAAGAGGTAGGGTGCAAAATCAGGGTACTCCTCACATACTATCTGAACAACTATTGCTCACCCTCATCTCATCATCCCACACTAATTCCTTACAGTAACCCTCCAAAAATATTGTCCTTCCCTCCTCTCCAGACAATTCATTTCTCACACTCACAACTCTGCTTCCTTTCCTTGCAAAAGGGAGCACAGATCTGCAGGGAGAGACAGAGAACTGGGTGATGCGTACGGGGTGGGGAGGTGGGGGGGTTTGGCATGAGGGAGAGGCTCCCTCCAGTTATAGCCACATTGGCCACCATTGGATATGCACGTCTACCTGGTGCAGTGGGAAGGAGGTATTCTCCCTGGAGGTTGCAGGTAACAGCAACAACTTTCCGTGAAAGCCTTAGCTTCCTGAGGTTGCTCTGCACTGGTGCTCACACATGTTGAGAGAGCTAATCCACTGCCTGTAGACCCTATAATAAGGTCATAAGAAATAGGAAATTGAGTAGGCCATTTGGCCCATCAAACCTGTCTGCCATTTGATAAGATCATGGTTGATCTGATTGAGGCCTTAACTCCTTAACTCTTTTTCTGCCTGTCCCTCATAACCCTTGACTCCCTTATCAATCAAAAATCTATCTAACCCATATGAAACATAGGAACACAGGATTTAGAAGCAGGAGTAGGCTATTCAGCCCATGGAGCCTGCTCTGCCATTTGGTAAGAATATAGCTGATCTGGTTGTGATCTTAACTCCACCTTCCTCTCTGACCCCATAACCCTTAACTCTCTTATCTATCAAAAATAGATTTGACTCATCCTTGAGTAAATTCAATGACCCAACTTTCACTGCTCTTTGTGGAAGAGAATTCCAAAGACTAATGACTCACAGAAATACATTTCTCCTCATCTTCATCTTATGCGGCAGGCCCTTTATTTTAAAACTGTGCCTCCTAGCTCTAGATTCCCCCATGACAGGATACATCCTCTCAGCACTTACTCTGCCAAGTCCCCTCAGAATTGTACATATTTCAATAGGATCACCTCTCATTCTTCTAAAATATATATAGGCCCAACCTGCTCAACCTTTCCTTCTAAGCCCATCCCTTCATCTCAGGAATCCACCTGGTGAACCTTCTTCGAACTGCTTCCAATGAAAGTATATCCCTCCTTGAGTTAGGAATATTGATTGGGGGGGAAGGTGTTCTTGTCTTCTTTGAGCTGGATCTCTGTCCACCCTCTCTGTCCAATTGAGTGACGTGTGGCTACGAAGAAGGCAGGTGGTGCTGCTGCTAGTGTTGCTCCTGTTGCTGTTGGTGTTTGTGGTGATGCTCCTCTTATTCTTCATCAAACATCCAAGACAGAGCTGTATAAGCAGCTTCTATGCTGTGGTGAAGGCTAACAGCAGGGAAGCATAGATCAGGATGAGTGAAGTCCAAGATAGGCAAACTGACTTATAAAATGTTGGAAATTATCTAGCCGAGCAGCAAGAACACACTCTCAGAGGAAGTGCTGTTAGCAGCATTTCACCTAGGAATGGCTGCAGCTATTCAGTATCACTGTTTGAAGGCTGTCCAATCTGTCATGTTTCACTGAGGCAGCACTCCCCGCTGTGCTCTTGCCTTGTTGATCCTGACAAGTTCCACAGAGTTCAGGAAACCAGTACGTTGCTTGTTAAAGCCAGAATGCTGAGTTAAATGCCTCTTTGCATATTTTAATGACTTATCATCAGCTGCACGGGGTCCTCTGCTCACCTGCAAACCCACCCATGTTAAACCCAGAAGTCAGTAGGATCCCCATCTGCTTTGATTAGGACTTCAAATCGAAGACAAATTACCTCAACTGAAGCAGATAGTGGTGTATGTAGCATTTGTATCCTGTTTTTAGATGTGAAACAAGTGCTGAAAGGTGAAATATGACATATGGCATGTATGGACACTGATTCCATGCCAGGAGAGCACTATGCACATTGTGGTAAATGTTGTTCAGCCTAAAGCAACCTAACTAGCACTTCTTAAAGGAACCACTGGAGGCTGATCTAAAAGGGTTAAATATAAAAAGAACACTTACTTGCCTGATGTTGGGGCAAGAGGCTCCACATTGAAACAGTGAGTCCTTGAAAGCCAATGCTTGCTATTCTCACAGACTTAGCATGGCCCTGGTGTTAGAGCAACTGTTATTCCCCAGGACCAGCATACTGCCTCATGGAGTAGATTGCTTCCTTCTACCCAGCTCATTCGTTGTTGCCCTCATGACATAAGAGGATTAACCTCTTCCAGCTCTCTCATGCATCAGTTTGAGTGCAACAGAGCAGTATCAGCTTCCACTTGGACTCTTCGCCATTATCGGTACCATGATATGGAGTGTCACAATTAGCTGGTGTTATGATGGTGGATGGATTGAACAAGTTAACTTATTCCAAGACTATGATAGCATACTTAAATTTTCTAAGCTTGAATGGGATAAATTCAGTGGAGTGTTCTGCCAAATTGAAGCCTTACTAAATGTGAATGAAAGATCTATGATTAGGTTTACAGTGTTGGAGCCCTCCCTTTGACATGTTCCAAGGTGTAGCACTGGCAACTGAGCTTCGCAATTTCTGCCTGACGATGTGCGCTCTGCCAATCAGGGAAACAGTAAAGTCAGTGGATAATATAAGCTGCATATTGATGGAGTGCAGACCTCCACATTGACACTGGGATCCCTGCAGAGCAGCAAGTAAACAAGAGTCTTCTAACTGCTAAATGTTTGCTTTATTTTTAGAGGTTATCATCACTCATTACTAGGTTATATCCTCTTTCCTCAAGATTCATCAAGCACTTTGGAGAACTCAAATTGATCAATTTGTATATCTCTACCATGCTCCTGTCTGACTATTTTGCCAAACTGAATAAATATGTTGTTCTCCTAAAAATCATGTCAGTGACCCAATGAATACATATCCAATTGGCACCCTGGGTGATACAACAAATCCTCTGTTGCTGCTTAAAATGATCTAATGGCATAAAAGAGAAGTCCAGTGCTAACTTTTGCAGATAGAACTGACCAGGTGGCACAGTTCTTTTAAAGTCTTGGTGAAGAATAACCCTTCTCGTTCAGAGCTCCTCACTGAGACCTTCTGAATATTTGAATGGCCATTGAACTCATTGGGTGTGGTTGTGGGGTGTGTTATCTTGTGTTGGACATCCTCCTCAAATGTGTTTTCAGTCTTCTTTCTATTCTGTACTGCTTTTCCTCCTTCTCTTTTATTAGGATAGTGAAAAATGTGGTACCTACTGTAAAAAAAACTCAGAATCTTCATCTTTACATAGAAGTAAAAACATCCTGATGGTCTCACAAGATGTCTGGATAAAGTCAGCTCTGTCCAGGTACAAAGCAAAACAAATATATACCTCTTTGCAAAGTTCAGCAATCGCTTTTTAGAGGTTCTCCAGGCCTAAGGCTCCAAAGTAAAGCTCTTCTGTTACAGTCAGCTGATACATCTTCTACATCACGTTGGTGCTGATTTGGAGCATTGTTATGGAGTTTCAGGTAATTTCCATATATAACCCACAGCAGCTTCTCCTCCTTACTAGTATCTGGGGGCTAGTGCCAAAATTGGGAGAGCTGTCACACAGACTAGTCAAGCAACAGCCTGACATAGTCATATTCATGGAATCATACCTTACAGATAATGTCCCAGACACCACCATCACCATCCCTGGGTATGTCCTGCCCCACCGGCAGGGCAGACCCAGTAGAGGTGGCGGCACCGTGGTATAAAGTTGGGAGATAGTTGCCCTGGGGGTCCTCAACGTTGACACCGGACCCGAAGAAGTCTCATGGCATCAGGTCAAATATGGGCAAGGGAACCTCCTGCTGACTAGCACATACCCCCCTCCCTCAGTTGAACATCACGTGGAGGAAACACTGAAGGCGACAAGGCCGCAGAATGTACTCTGGGTGGGGGACTTCAATGTCCATCACCAAGAGTGGGTCAGTAACACCACTACTGACCGAACTGGCTGAGTCCTAAAGGACATAGCTGCTAGACTGGGCCTGCGGCAGGTGGTGAGAGAATCAACAAGGGAACATACTTGACCTCACCCTCACCAACCTGCCTGCCGCAGATGCATCTGTCCATGGCAGTATCAATAGGAGTGACCACTGCACAGTCAATGTGGACATGAAGTCCCGGCTTCACGCTGAGGATACCCTCCATCGTGTTGTGTGGCACTACCACCATACTAAATGGAATAGATTTTGAACAGGTTTAGCAACACAAGACTGGGCATCCATGAGGTGCTGTGGGCCATCAGCAGCAGCAGAATTGTACTCGAACACAATCTGTAACCTCATGGCCTGGCATATCCCCCAATCTACCATTACCATCGAGCCAGGGGATCAACCCTAGTTCAATGAAGAGTGCAGGAGGGCAAGCCAGGAGCAGAACCAGGCATACCTAAAAATGAGATGTCAACCTGTTGAAGCTACAACACAGGGCTACTTGCGTGCCAAATAGCATAAGCAGCAAGTGATAGACAAAGCTAAGTGCTCCCACAACCAACGGATCAGATCTAGGCTCTGTAGTCCTGTCACATCCAGTAGTGAATGGTGGTGGACAATTAAACAACTCACTGGAGGAGGAGGCTCCACAAATATCCCCATCCTCAATGATGAGGGAGCTCAGCACATCAGTGCAAAAGATATGGCTGAAGCATTTGCTACAATCTTCAGCCAGAAGTGCCGAGCGGATGATCCATCTCGGCCTCCTCCAGAAGACCCCAGAATCACAGATGCCAGTCTTCAGCCAATTTGATTCACTTCACGTGATATCAAGAAATGGCTGAAGGCACTGGATACTGCAAAGGCTATAGGGCCTGACAATATTCCGGCAATAGTACTGAAGACTAGTGTTCTAGAACTTGTCACTCCCCTAGCCAAGCTGTTCCAGTACAACTAAAGCACTGGCATCTACCTGGCTATGTGGAAAATTGCCCAGGTATGTCCTGTACACAAAAAGCAGGACAAATCCAACCTGGCTAATTACCGCCCCATCAGTCTACTCTCCATCATCAGTAAAGTAATGGAAGGGGTCATCAACAGTGCTATCAAGCGGCACTTGCTTAGCAAAACCTGCTCACTGATGCCCAATTTGGGTTTCGCCAGGGCCATTCAGCTCCTGATCTCATTACAGCCTTGGTTCAAACATGGACAAAAGAGCTGAACGCGCGAGGTGAGGTGAAAGTGACTGCCCTTGACATCAAGGCAGCATTTGACCGAGTGTGCCATGAAGGAGCCCTAGCAAAACTAGAGTCAATGGGAATTAGGAAGGAAACTCTCTGTTGGTCATACCTAGCACAAAGGAAGATGGTTGTGGTTGCTGGAGGTCAGTCATCTGAGCTCCAGGACATGACCGCAGGAGTTCCTCAGGGTAGTGCCCTCGGCCCAATCATCTTCAGCTGTTTCAACATTGACCTTATTTCCATCATAAGGTCAGAAGTGGGATGTTTGCTAATGATTGCACAATGTTCAGCACCATTCATGACTCTCAGAAACTGAAGCACTCCATGTCCAAATGCAGCAAGACATGGACAATATCCAGGCTTGGGCTGACAAGTGGCAAGTAATATTCGTGCCACATAAGTGTCAGATAATGATCATCTGAAACAAGAGAGAATCCAACCATCACCCCTTGATGATCAATGGCATTACCCATCACTGAATCCCCCACTATCAACATCCTGGGGGTTAACATTGACTAGAAACTAAACTGGACTAGCCACATAAATGCTCTGGCTGCAAGAGCAGGTCAGAGGTTAGGAATTGGGCGACAAGTAACCCACCTCCTGACTCCCCAAAACCTGTCCACAATCTACAAGGGACAAGTCAGAAGTGTGATGGAATACTCCCCACTTGCCTGGATGAGTGCAGATCCCACAACACTGAAGAAGCTTGACATGTCCAGGACAAAGCAGCTTGCTTGACTAACACCACATCCACAATCATTCACTCCCTGCACCACCAATGCACAGTAGCAGCAGTGTGTACCATCTACAAGATGCACTGCAGAGATTCACCAAGGCTCCTGAGACACCACCTTCCAAACCCATGACCACTACTATCTAGAAGGACAAGAGCAGCAGATAGATGGGAACATCACCACCTGCAAGATCCCCCCCAGGTCACTCATAATCCTGACTTGGCAATAAATCACCGTTCCTTCACTGTCACTGGGTCAAAATCCTGCAACTCCCTTCCTAATAGCACTGTGGATGTACCTACACCACATGGACTGTAGTGGTTGAAGAAGGCAGCTCACCACCACCTTCTCAAGGGCAATTAGGGATGGGCAATAAATGCTGGCCTAGCCAGCGAAGCCCATATCCCATGAAGGATTTTTTAAAAAAGCATCGGTGTGCGCTATTTCAGAAGGCCCCAGCCCTGGCAGGAAAGAGCATTGGGGCTATCACTAAACTGAAATCTGCTGTAACAGAGTTGTGACAACATTTGATGTGGAAGCAGTGCAGCAATTCCATTAAAAGGTCTGTGGAATCTGTAATTTTTGAATGTTTGAAAACAACTTTAAATATTTTCTTCAATTGTAAGTTTCATGGGAAATAAGAAATACTCATCCATATGACTTCCAACACTTGACCTGGAAGCAGTACCAACAGGAAGGAAGTTAAGGAAGAAGCAAACACAAAGATGAACAGCAGACAAAAAGGAGAGCTACAAACAGAGGAGCTGGAGAGTGAAGGAGATCAGTACATGGATGCAGACACAAGGGAAAGCACACAGAGACAGAAAGAGCAACACATAGAATTCCTAAGAGGAGAAGAGGCAAATCACTTTCAGGAAGAAGGCAGTTGTTCTATTTGACAGAAAAGGAGACAGGAACTGTTGGAGAGTACTGCAGAGTTGGCTTAAATGGTCTAAAACCTGGAAATCTGCATGAATTCCTTAAAGATGCTGAAGAGCTGCGTGTTTTCCTATAGGTAACAAGCTGAACCAGGGTGTTACTGGTTGGTCAGTTGTAAAGGAACTGTGGAAAGCTACACCATGCAAACTGTTGTGACCCGAGGCAGAGAGGGTTCATAGAGATGTGCCTTGCTGAGGATAAACTTGAAAATGAAAGCTGTTGTCAGATACGACTCTTGATCTAACCTGCGTGAATAAAGAACAGCATATTGTGTAACTGTGTAGTTATGTAGTGTCACATTTTACAGAATCACAGAATTGTTACGGTGCAGGAGGACGACATTTGGCCCATTGTGTCTACACCGGCTCTCTGAATGAGCAACTCACCTAATATCATTCCCCTGCCTTCTCCCTGTAACCCTGCACATACTTCCTTTTCAGATAACAGTCTAATTTTCCCTTTTGAATGCCTCAATTGAACTTGCATCTACCACAATCTCAAGCAGTGCATTCCAAACCCTTAACACTTACTACATAAAAAGTTTCTCCTCATGTCACTTTTGCTTCTTTTACTAATTATTTTAAATCTGTGCCGTCTTGTTCTCAATCCTTTCACAAATGGGAACAATTTCTTAATATCTATTCTGGCCAGACCACCTTATGATTTTGAATAGCTTTATCAAATCCCCAATTTGTGTGGGGAATGATGCAAATGCTTGTTAATTCATATGTACTTTGTGTCGGTTCTGATTTGTGTTGAAGTAAAAGCCACAAAAAGTGGAATCTTGTTGGTAATTCCTCCATATCAGGGTCATTCAGTGAATTTGGTTATTTTGGTTTATGGTTCCCCCACGGGGTTCATAAAATAATTCAAATCCAGAATACACTACAGGAAAAAACTGCTGTGCTTGACCTATGACCAAATTCTCCTCAAACATTAGTCAATTTTGGGTCAGCGACTCTAAGTAGAGGGATGACATGTGTATGTCAAAATCAGGTCACCTGAACTAATGAAGATAGATTAGGTAGATTTTCGCATTCACTGTCTGGGTATGAACCATTGTCTGGGAAGGGTGCAAAGAAGAAAATTAGGTAGAAAGTATTGGCTGCCGTAAAAAAACTCACTGAATGTTCCTCTTGTTTTCTGCCTGGATGTTGCTTAGCACCCAGAGGGTAAAGACAGAAATCAAACTCATGGCCTCACATCAAAGGTGTGGTCATCTCATACCTACCCAAGTACCTCCAGTAAAATGCGTTCCCCAAAACCAGCGCTAAAAGGAACGCTCTACAAGTTTCAATTAAATATTTCTTTTCTGTGCTGGCTCCAAGCTCAAAGTTGAACACTGAATTTATCGGGGGCGGGGAACCAGAAAATAGCACAAACGATGAGATCAGAGATATATAAACAGCAATAAAATTAGAAATATTCCCAAAAATTGCAAGGACCATTGATGAAAATAGCAAATGTAACAAAGGAGATATCAAAGTGTATGGATGGCAATGTCCTATTAAATTAATAGATTGGTGAGCTGCAGGCACAAATTACTACATGTGACTATAATAAAATTCCATTAACAAAGACATGGCTCAAACAAGGCCAGGAGTGGGTTCTTCATATACCTATTTGCCAAGTATTCAGGAATAATAAAGAAGGAAAAAGCAACGGGTATGGCAGTACTGATTAAGGATTATGTTTTATTTCTAAATAGAAAAGATATAGTAGATGGTTCTATGACTGAATCTATGGAAAGAGGTTAGAAATTACCAAAGATCAAATTTTTCAAGTGGAGAAAGAGCTAATTTCAGTGATTTAAGAAGGGACTGAGCACAGGTAAATTGGAAAAGGCGATTTCAGGGTAAAGCAGTAACAGAGCAATGGCATTCAGGGAAGAGCAAGTTCAGGAGATACAAACTAAGTATATTCCTTTGAAGGGAAAAGGTAGTGGATCCCAAGCTAATCCACCCTGGATGACAAAAAAAAATTGTTAAAATTAAACAGGAAAAGGAGGCTTATGCAAAATGCTAGGAGCAAGATCCAGTTATAACCAAGCAGATAATGGGAAGTATAAGAGGGAATTGCCTATGGGAGGCAAAGGGAGGTTACAAGAAAACATTAGCAGGCATTAAATTGAAGTGTAAACATTTTATAGATAGATAGAAGTCCAGCTCCATTTCTGGTAGATCCCATTTTCGCCAGTGGCGAAAGTGGGCAGTGTAAGAACTACAAGGCATAAATTACAAATTGGCTGGGCCACTTAAGCTCACTGCACAGGACCAGCAGATTCGATTTTTGCTCCAGGAACGGCTTCAATCTGCAGTGTGTCTTCTGCAACATTAGGTGGAGACATATGTGCGCTTAAAGGGGGAGACAGGCTATGTAGAACTGTCAAGCTACCAAGTTACGCTATCTGTGTCTCTGAGAGTTAGAAAAAGTGGTTCTAGCAGTTTCAATAGTTGTTTATGAAGATAACCCTAAGTGCTATCATTATTATTGCTTGACTGCTTCCACAACCTGCCATTATCAAAGTGACAGTCTGTTAAAGAATTAGTTGTCTTTGAGATGGGATTATGAATGCAAATGTTTGTTTCTATAAGTGCTTGAGGGTACTTAAATGTATTGAATGGGCTTTCATGAATGCGATTTTTTTTCTATATAGTGAAGTTTCCAATAGATACTTAGAACTTAATTTGACCTCAAAATGTCTCATGAGGTCTGCCAATGGTGGATACTGGCTGAGTTAGGATGGAGAGTGTAAGGACTAAGGATGGTGGGGTGGGGGGGGGGGGGGGGTCAGTGGCATAAGTTAAAGCAAAGTTGGCATGGCATGGGGATATAAGGGGTTATTGGGGGTGGGCAGGGGGGCATGGGTTGAAATGGAGGGTATGAGTGGCATCTGGGGATGGGTAGGCCATGAATTGGCATGAGTGGGACATGGAGAGTGGGTGGGGTTGATGGGATGTGTTGGGTGAGGGTTAGACAGCCTAATACTTAACACAACAACTGGAATGAAGTCTCAGAGAACCGAGGCAGATCTTTTAACCAGCCCACCTCGGCACTCAGCAGCCCCTGTGGCCACTGCCCGACCTGCATCCAGGGGCCACACTCACTCCACAGAACAAAAATCGTACCATTCACCTCAAGCTACCCGCCTCCAAGATGCAAATCCCGAACACAAAGTGTAAGCAGTTTGCTAGGGAAAAGAACTCCATCCCTTTAAGGACCCGAAGGGAATTTTTATTTGGAGGCAGAGGACGTGGTTTTACATCTGTCTTCACAGTGGAAGTGGATGGCATGGGGGTACAACTAAAAAAGTAGAGGAAAGTTAGACAGGAAGAAATACTAAAATTATCATTACAAAAATTTGGTAAATCGCCTAGTCCACGTGGAACGTATCTTAAGTTATTAGTAGAAGCAAAGATAGAAATAGCAGAAGCATTTCACAATCTTTAAATCCAGAGTAGTGGTGGGTGATTGGAGGGTTGCTAATGTTATACCACTATTCAAGAAAGGGGAGAGGGATAAACTAGGACATTACAGGTCAGTGAGCTTTACATTGGTGTTGGAGAAGTTATGGGGAACCACTATGTGACACAAGGGTCTGAATCTTGACGGAGTTGTGGGAACTCCATACCTTATCCAAAATGGTGTCTGGACCCTGGATCAGGAAGTCCTGCCCCGACAGATACTATGGGTAGAATTTAACCTTTGTCGGGTGGGCCCGGGGTGTGTGTGGACGGTCGGGAAGCCGACCGCCACCTGTAATTGAGGCCTGGAGGTGATTTCACACTAGTGGGCCAATTAAGGCCCGTCCAGCGTGAAACGCGAGAGGCAGCACTCAGCACATCCTGTACAGGTGGGGGGGAAGAGAGGAGGGCAAGTGGGGCGAGCGTGAACTTCACGCATGCACGCAAGTGCACGCTTGACAATCTCCCTGAGGCATAGAGCTGCCTCAGAGAGATGAAGAGTTTTTAAAAAAAATGAAGATAATAATAATAAAAATGTGAGAAATGTTATAAAAAAACACGTTCCCTCATCTGTCACATGAGTAGGGACATGCAATAAGTGCAATTTCAAGCATTTTATTTTATTTTTATTTGATGTTGGAAACCTCATCCTGCTCATGGATGAGGTTTCCAAAAAAAATTTGCCTGCCTGCCAACTGTAAGGTTGGACTGGCAGCGAAAAATTTAACTTAATTGAGACTTTAATGGCCTTAACAGACCTTTCAATTGTCAGCGGGCCTGCTGTCGATTCCCACACGCACCCATGGACTGAAATATTGTGCAACTGTGCGTTGATGTTGGGACATTTGGACGTCCCATGTCATTTTACGCTCAAGCGGGTCAGGCACGTGCACCCGCCGAGGTAAAATTTTATGTCTACTGGTTGGGGAAAGGGGGAAACACAAACCCAGCAGCGCTGTTTGAACTCAGTACCGAGTTACAGCAGATCCCATTTTCACTGCAGCGAGGTCCGTTTCCCACACTGTGTAACTTATGATTTTTAAGTGTAGAAGCGAATGGTCGGAAAAAGTGGATTAGGTCTATGGAACTGTCAAAATCTCCTGCTTTTTAAATTTTGAAGAAAAATAATTGCTGCTTGTTGACATAACCCTCAGGGCTATGATCCTGGTACTTTTACTGCTTGACTGCTTCCACAAACAATCATTATTAGAGTGGGGGCAGGGAGGTGGTTAAATTCACAATTTGATTGGCAGCTCCAAGATGTTATTAAGGAAGAAGCTGTCTTTAGATGTGCGGGTATGAAAACAAATGTTTGTTTTTATATGGGGTTAGGTATTTGAAGGGGTTTAAATGTATTGAATAGGTTTTTGTCAATGAGAGTTTTTTTTAATATACTGAAGTCTGTAATAGATACCTAGAACTTTATTTTATTTAATCTCAGCATGGCTCCTGGGCTCCTGATATCTGCCCATGGTAGATACTGCGTGAAGTGGCATGGAAGAGGTAAGAGTAAATGGTGGTGATTGGGGGGTCATGAGTTGGCATTAAGTTGGCATAGGGCTATAAGGGGTCAATAGGTTGGGTACAGGCAAATAGATCGGTATGGCAGGTATGAGGGGCCATGGTGGGTGGGGAGGGGGCAATGGTTGGCCTGGAGGGTATGAGGGTCCATAGAGCATGGGTAGGAGGCATGGATTGGGATGGAGGATAGGAGGGGCCATGGTATGTGGGGAGAGGGGCATGGGTTGACATGGAGGGTATGAGGTACCACTGGAGATGGGTAGGGGGTGGGTTGGCATGAGTTGGTATGGATGGGGCATGGGGAGTGGATCGGGGGTGAAGGGCTGTGAGGAGCGAGGGTTACAGGGCATAAAAGCTTTAATTACAATTCGGACAAAATCCCAGAGCACTGAGACGGTCCTTCTAACTTGCCTACCTTGGCACTCGTCAGCACCTGTGGCTGCCTTTGAACCGTTTCCGGGGGCCTGACTCCAGCATGCATCCACCCACCACCTGCCCCCGTACGAAAATATGGCCATTGGAGCTGTTTCTCCTGAGGCTGGTTTGGCGAGAGAGAAAATTTCACAGCTCTGCGCAGCTGCCTCAGAAGCAAAAATCCAGCCAAAATAGAACTGGAGTTGGAAAGGCACAGGTTAATCAAGGAGGGTCAGCATGGATTTGTTAAAGGAAAGTTGTGTCTGCCGAACTTGATTGAGCTCTTTGATGAGATAACAGAGCAAGCTGATCAAAGTGGTGCAATAGATATATATATGGACAACAAAATGCCACACAGGAGGCTTAGTAAAAAAGGAGGAAGCTCGTGGAATTAAGGGGAACATATGCAGATTTGCATATGAACCAAATGCATATGGTTTGCATATGAAACTGTCTCAGTGACAGAAAACAAAGAGGTGGTGGATGAAAGTTTTCCAGACTGGGAGGTGGTCTGCATTGGAGTTCCCTGAGCTCAGATTTGGATCCATTACTGTTTGCAGTTTTATAAACGATCTAGACTCGGATTCAGAGGTCAGTATTATAAAGCTTAAAGATGATATAAAACTTGTTTTAGTAGCAGGCATGAAAAGGATAATTTTAATCTTCAGGGTGACACAAACAGAATGGTAAACTGAGCAGAAGCATAAAGCTCAATGTGGAGAAGTCTGAAATGATGAACTCTGGGAAGACAAAACTTTTAAAAAATTCTTTCATAGGATATGATCATCGTTAGCAATGCCAGCATTTATTGCCCATCCCTAATTGTCTTTGAGGAGGTGGTAGTGAGCTGTCATCTTATAGCGCTGCAGGCCATGTGGTGCAGTACAGCCACAGAGCTGTTAGGAAGGGAGTTCTAGGATTTTAACCAGGCAACAGTGAAGAAATGGCAATAAAGTTCCAAGTCAGGATGGTGTGTGACTTGGAGGGGAACTTGCAGGTGGTGGTGTTCCCCTGCATCTTGATCTTCTATGTGGGAGGTCAGGGGTTTGGATGGTGTGGTCGAAAGAGGCCTGGCAAGTTGCTGCAATAACCTCTTGTAGATGGTACACACTGCTGTCACTGTGCGTCGCTGGGAGAGGGAGTAAATGTTTAAGGTGGTGGATGAGGTGCCGAACGAGCAGGCTGTTTTGTCCTGGATGGTGTTGAGCTTCCTGAGTGTTGTTGGAGCTGCAATTATCCAGGAAAGTGCAGAGCACTCCATCAAACTCCTGACTTGGGCCCTGTGGACAGGTTTGGGGAGTCAGGAGGTGAAACGCTTGTCACAGAATTTCCAGTCTCTTACCTGCTTTCAAAGCCATAGTATTTAAATGGCTGGTTCATTAACATTTATGGTCAATGGTAACTCCCAGAATGTTGATAATGGGGTTTTCAGCAATGGCAATGCCGTTTAACCTTCGGGAAGATGGTCTCTTTAGTCAGAGATGGAAATTTGCCTGGGATTTAGCTGGCACGAATGTCACTTGTCACTTATCAGCCCAAGCCTGAATGTTGTCCAGATCTTGTTGCATATGGGCACAGACTGCTTCAGCATCTTAGGAGTCATGAATGGTACTGAACATGGACAGTATACTATAAATGACATGATTTTGAAAAGGTTGGATGAGCAAAGGAACTTTGGTGTCCATTTGCACAAATCCTTAAAGGCGTCAGGGCAAGTGATAAGGTCGTTAAAAAAGCATAAGGTTTCATAAATCAAAAAATAGAATACCAGCCTGGTACTGGAGGTGAAGAGAGGTTGGTAAAGGTAGGATTGTTCTCCTTGAAACAGATAAGATTAAGAGATGACCTAATCGAGATTTTCAAAGATGCTGAGAGGTTTTGATAGAGCCGATTGAGAAAAACAACTCCCTCTGGCACAAGGTCACAGATTTATATCATTGGCAAAATATTTGCAGCAAGCATGAGGGGTATTTTTTTCACTTAGAAAATTGCCAGAATTTGGAACACTCCATCTGGAAAGATAGTTGAATCCAATTCCACAAATAAATTTAGAAGGGACTTGGACAGAAACTTGACGATAAGGAATTTACAGGATTAAAGACAAAAAAGAGGGGATATTGGAGTAAGCACAGCTGCTCTTTCAAAGAGCTAGAACAGGCACAACTGGCTGGATGGGCTCCTTTTGTGCTGTAAGTTTCTGTGATTCCGTAAACATTCACAAAAGGAAAAGACCAAGTCTCTAAGTTACATGAGCCAGAAGTTCCAATTTCAGTTTTTCCAGCAATTTTTGTTTTTGTTCCAATTTCAACTCCTGATCTGTGCTCAGTTAGCAAACCTCAATTATGGCAGCAGTGGGGATTGACCTTAGAGGCCCTAAGGTGACAGAAAAAAAAGGTCAAAGTTTCTGCTGCCAATCACTATCCAGGTATTCTGTTGAAACCTGCATGTGACTGAATGTTGTATGTGAGCAGGAACAAGTTCTGATCATTTCCTTGGTTGGCTAGTTTGTCCAAGCCAACATAAGAAGGATGGCCACTTGGTTAAGATTTCAAAGGGCTGCTGGTTTCACCTCTCAACTAAGCGTTTCATGTTCAGAAGAGAAGGCTTAAAAGCAGATAAAATTCTAGAAAAAGTCAACAATAGGATTTCAGAACTAATCCTCCTTCCCCTCCTCTTTTAAACCCTGCACTTTGGCCAAGCTTTTGGTCACCCCTTCCAATCGGCTCAAGAAGTGGAATGCTTTCCTATGTTAAAGGTAGTATGGAAATGTAAGTTGCTGTAAATCAATTGGTGCATTTTATACTTTTGTTTAAGTGTTACATTTGACTTGAACTGCAACTTATGTCCTTTGCTTGTTGTACTTGAAAATCAGGTGCAAAAATCACAATATTCAAAAATACATATACAAATCTACTATTTTTTAACTTACAGCTTCTTACTTATCCAAACTGATGGGGGGAATTTTCATAGGGAAGTTGGCTTCTGACCTCCAGAAATCCCATCAAAATAGTGTAAACATATTTCTGCCATCATCCCAGGATTTGTAGAGGTCTTCCTCTACAATTATAGGAGACGAGGGTGACAACCCATATGGAATTTCACCCCATTCTCTTTAAATAACCAATAGTGGATCTCCAATGTTTGTGTGGACAATGAATTAAACAGTGTGATAGAAATTTGTGCAAGATACAATGAGACACAGCTAAGTACAAAGGTGGAGCTAATAGTCCTGAAACCTGCAGACCACTGATCTGACTCACCGCTGGCCCCAGCAAATATCTCACAGCTCACATTAGTTCTGTGGCATTAGTAAACATCCTTAGTGCTCACGACTGTGCTAGAAAGCTCAGTGGAGGGCCCCAAAAACACGCTGTAGCCATCTCCTGCGGCCTCCCCTTTAAGAAGGACCCCTTTAAAGATTAAAAGAAAAAGTAATTTTGGCCTCATAAAATCTTCAGGAGTCCAGGCCAAAGAGCCAGCTTGAGGCCCCATGTGGCCTCCATGGCTGCCAGTGTTAATGGAAGTATGTTTAACTTGACTGGATGCACCTCTGCCAACCATATGCCAAGTGGCTACGAAGGTTGGGATGCAGGAACTTTTGACCTGGGGAGCTCCTCCTCCTCAGCACTTGTTACAATAAGGGCCATGTTTGAGGCAGATGATGCCTCAGTCACCAAGAGGCCACACAGCAATCTCCAGGGGAAGACTGGGGTCCCAGCTAACTAGGCCTTGGTCTGGATTCCAACTGTTCTGCTGATCTCAGTTATGTGATGGGAGCACATTGGAACAGCTGAAGATTTCGGGGGCCAAAGAGCTTTTAGATTGCTACTTAGTGGAGCAGATTTTCAACTTATTGCCTGGATATGAAACCAATGTTGTACATCAGCCACACATTATCATAACCAGTTTCTATAATATGTGGCTGAACAACAATGCCAGTTCCCCATCTGGGTGCAAGTTGAAATGTTAGTCCACTGACCAAATTCAAATGTTACTGAAAAATTTCTCAATAGGTTTTAAGTAACTGGCTATAATTATGCTTTTTAATATTTTTGTGCACATTTTACAAAGATTTATACAAGTGTGAAGGATGTATATCAAATCGCTCCAATAGGCAGAAATTAGAATAACACAGACGGGTTATTAATAACACAGGTGGCTAACAGTTAATGACAAGACAGCAATTGGGATGAATGCTTTTTATGCCACAAGAAGGTCAAATGGTCATCACAATAATTCCAGGTGAGATCACTCAGCTCATTCATCCAGAGAGATCCTAATGTCACCCCATTCTCTCTCTTCATGTATTTTTCTTGCTAGCTGGTGGTTACTAAATATGACTTGTACCGTTATATTACTAAGGGGCAGGCAAGATGACAGACCCCAAGAATTGCCTCAGCTAGTACAGGGATTGAACCCATGTTGTTGGTGTTATCCTGCCCCACACTCTAGCCATCTAGCCAACCGATCCCCATCACCTTTGCTCTATGCAGCATCCAATAATTTCTTAACTGATTGCAGGTTCTTTTGCTTCCTCAGCTCTATTGAGAATTTTATTCCATTATGTTGACCGTTCATAAAGTGAGGAAAAATTCCCGATATCTGATATAAAAGAACTCTCCAGTTTGAAACCACTAGCATTATTCCTGCAATTGAAATTAAAAATATGATGAATTCCTACACTCTATGTGTTATGTAAAGGTAGCAAAAATGCTGGCCTCTGCCCAAACCTGAAAACTTAGAAAACACTTGTCCTACTCATGAGAATAGAACTGGCACTGTTTGCAAACACTAGTTTAACTGTAACAATTGAGTGCTACTTTGAATTCACTGCCAGGCAGAACTTACTTTCATGTTTTAAACATTCTGCCACATAATATAAGTGGTTTCTGACTTATCTCTAGTTGCTGGATGGAGTACAACGTAAATGAGACAGTGATAAGCTGGAATGACATGGGATTTGAAGGTGCCCAGCATTCAGAGATTGCTGCTGTGGCATTTCCAGGTTTTTGTTTGTCATGGATTAAGAGGAGATATGCTGCATTATTTTGCAGGATATCGAGCATGTTAACAGTTTACTCGTATTAGATTACGACAGCACTAATAATTGACAGAAATATGTTGTAGTGTAATATTGATTAATGTCAGGAAATAACAATCTGAAGAATATGCACCCACTTCCACTATAACAGACTGAGAATTTGAATTGTTTATTAAAAATCTGGCAAGGAAAAGCCGGTATCAGTACAAGCACTACAAAGTTGTTCATTGTTGTAAAGATCCACCTGGTTCACTACTGTCCTTTAGGAAAGTAAAACTGTCACCCTGCCCCTATCTGGTCTACATAGAACTCCAGTCTCACAGTAAAGTGGTTAACTCTTAACTACCCTCGGAAGAGGCCCAGCAAGCCATTCAATTGTATCAAACTGCTCCCTAGCGGTTCACGATAACAGCTTACTATTGTCTACCTTTAGTTGCCTTGAGATTTCCATGCTCAAATCTTCAAAATAGTTATTAATTATGGATTGTCATTAAAAGAATCAGTGTGGACTGCAGATGTGTGGCAGGATTTTAGTTCTGATTATTTCTTCAGAACTGCAATTATAATGAGCAAAAAGCAAAATTTGAATAATAAGGTTGGACATCAAATCTCTGAAACCTCCTCCTAAATCCCCTGGACCATGACTCCACCAACAAATATGAAGTCATTGTTTCCCAGACCATTACAGACCTCATCTACTCTCCTCATGGCGTCCAACCTCATCACCCCCAATGCCACACATCCAGCTTCTACTTCTTTCCCAAGGTCCATAAACAAGACTGCCCTGGTAGACTGATCATTTAAGCTTGTTCTTGTCCCTCAGAAATGATTTTTTTCCTAAATCAACTTCACTATTTCTCCCCTCCTCCAGTCTCTTCCCACCTGCATTGTGGCTCTTCCTATATTCTCAGTCACTAGTTTCTAGGTTCTAACCATAACCTTTTCACCATGGGTATTCAGCCCTTCTACAACACTGTGAGCCCACCTTCCCTTGCTTCTTCCTTGAATGGAGGCCCTATCAGTCCCCAACCAATATCACCCTCCCCTGCCTGAATGAACTTGTTCTTACATTGAAGAACTTCTCCTTTCACTCTACTCACTCCCTCTAAATGGAACCTGCATTTTTTTTTGGGAAACCTGTGCTAGCCATGCCTGCCTTTCCATGGAATATATGCGACGCTCTTTATTCCAATCCTACACAGGTCTCCTGTCTCAGCTCTTTTTCCAGTACACTAATGATTATATTGGTGCCACTTCCTGCTCTTACCCTGAAGTGGAAGATTTTTATCAACGCTGCTTCCACTTTCCACTCCTCCTTCATTTTCACATGGCCCATTTCTGGTTTTTCATTTCCTCAACTTCCTTATTTCCATTTCTTGAGTTAGGCTGTCAGCTAATATAAACCCACTGACCCTCACAACCAACTCGATTACACCTTGCTTCTTGTAGGGATTCTATGCTATTCTCCCAGTTTCTCTGTCTCCATCACATCTGTTCTAACAATACTGCCTTCTATACCAGTGTTTTTGATATATCTTCCATTTTCCTCAACTGAAGATTCTCTTGAATTATGGTTGACCAGGCCCTTGGCCCTGCCCTTCCCATTTTTATATTTTGGTTCTCACTTTTCTTCTACTGTCCTCAACTTCCACCTGACCAGCCTCTGCATTCAGCAGATTTTCCCCCACCTCCAGTGTAATGGCACCACCAAACACATCTTCCCCCTACCCTACCCTTTCAGCACTTTGAATGAACCATTCCCTTCTCCCACACTTCAATAACTCCCAACACCCACTTCCCTTACCATGGCACCTTGCTGTAACCCCGAGCTTCCGATTGCTTGCATTTTAATTTTCTATCCTACTCCTGTTTTGACTACACAGTTCCATTGAAGCTCAAAAGAAGCTTGAGGAACAGCATCTCATTTTTTAATTAGACACTTTACAACCTTCCGGAAGTAACAATGAGTTCAAAGATATAGTCACTGCCCATGTTTTGCCAGATAGCAGGTGCTGATAGGGAGCCAGTTAGGTTAATGGACTAGATAGCTAGAGAGTCTGGTGCAGAATAACACCAATGTTGGAGGTTCAACCCCTGTATTGCTTGAGATAACTATTGGGGCCTACTTCCTCGTCTTGTCCCATAGTGATACCATGGCATCAGCCATGATTAGCAGCTCTCTGTCAATAAGGACTCTACGGAGAGAGAGGTGCTGATATTGATTTTACTGTTACCATCTGTGGCTCCTCTAGATCCCCTTCGTTTTTCTTACTTATCCCGTTGTCACAATTTGCCTTGCAAATTCATCTCTTTTACTATTTAATCATTCCTGCCTTCCAACCTATCACAGACCTTCCCTTTTGTTCTTTCCTACCCTTCCCACCTTTTCCCTGCCTCTGTACTTACTTAAAACTTGTAATTTCTCCAACTTCCCCAGTTTTGATGAAGGATTAATGAAAGGAAAAGTTAACTCTGGCTCTCCCTTCGCAGATGCTGCCTGACCTGCTGACTACTTCCAGCAATTTCTGTTCCTATTATAATGAGCACATTGCTCTGTTCTAAATAAAATTGCAACTTATGTCCAAGTTAATACCCCACATTTTTGTTTTACATGTGCTTTATACATGCTGGGGAAGGGTCTCATTTTGCACTTGCCTTAGAATGATATTCCTGTTCCAACCTTGAATCTGATGCTGCTACCTGTTTGTACTTGCTCATTTTCATTTTCATTTGGCGAGTCCTCTCTTCTACATCCATTGCACCTGTGGACAAAGCGCCAAGTTAAACAGTCAACTTGCAATTGTCAGTTATCCTGCTGACCCCTCTACTCCTTTACTGGTGCTCATGAGTGTATGACATCAAAGCTAATTATTGAGATTGAAATTGGTTTGGGGATAGACAAAGCTACATTTCAAAACCATGGATTCAAAAATTTGCTTTTAAAATAAAAGAGATTTTGACATTGTTAACATTGGATTGTGAACTGGGTAATAGCACCAAAATTTCTTTGTCTGTTAAATCAAAACAATTTCAATTGCACTGCTGATATACTAGAGAAAACCTCTGTGGGTAGAAACTGCAAAGGGGCCACTGCATTGCCATAGGTATGGTGGGAGGGAAGTTATGCCCATCTGGCCTTACAGGTGTCCTATCTCAAATCCCAATGGATAAGGTAATTTAATCATTCGGGACAGGTGCCCATATTAGCACTGTACTATTAGGACAGGATACACAGCAGGATACAGGGCAATGCCTTGCCACTCCATGGGCTCAGAGGTGACATAGGCCAGTGTGCTGAAGTCATAGAGTGCCAAACTTTTATTGGGAAGGTTCTCCCTCATATGCTTACTTGTCCGCAAATTGCAGTGAGCCTCTTTTGGATCGAATGCCAATTGAAAATGTAATTGTAGCTCCAGTTACACTTCAAGCAGGTACACTTACATAGATTTTGCAGGAAATCCTAGAATCCCACTAGTCCTACTATCCTCATTCACCTTCAAAAGATTGTTAAGACAGAGGGGTATCAGGCAAAAGCTGCCCCTCAATTGGATTATTTTCTTTGAGCTAGGAAAAACGTGGAAATCTGAGGGAAATGGATTCCACCCCAAGTTCCTCCTCCTCCTCCTCCTCTATTGCATCCAATTTCAGTCCCCAAATCCATGCAATGTCTACGCTCCCATATCAATGGAATATCACTTTTAGGAGCTTCTCTAACCTCACAGTCAGGAACATTGTCTACTGAAGTGTTGTGTGAAAACAGGTTATCACTGATCCAAGCTATCTCCAGGTAACTTTGCAAACAAAAACCAATAAAGACACATTACTATACTCACCAGTCTGCTTTGGCAACAGAAATCAAAGCAATTGCTAAACTGAACTGCAAATGGCTCATTATGATCTTATTATAACTGTGTTTAATCAAAGACATTAAGCTTAATGGTAAATTATGACATATTATTTAGATTCAATGATTTTATTATGTTCCATATTTTCCTCATTCTGCACACTGACCACATTCTATTTTATACTGAAAATCCTAATGTGTCCTTTGAAATGTAAAATACATATGGGGGGATTTTCTGGCCCCGTCTGCTGCTGGGATCTTCTGCTCCCGGCAAAAGTTAATGGACTTTTGGCTGGGCTGCCGAAACTCCCATGGCAAGTCTCGCCACAATGGGGCCGGGAAATCCCGGCCATAGCCTAAACTGAGGGGAAAATTTGCTTGCACAAGAGAAAGATTATGGGCAGGATTTTCGGATTGTCGGGTGAGCACAGCAGGTAGGCCCGGGAGCGGCTAGGAAATAGTCCACCGCCTGTGATCGGCCCCTGACCATGATTTCACGCCAGCTGGCCAATTAACGGCCACCCAGCGTGAAACGTGGGCTGAAAGGCTCAGCGCTGCTGGGGTAGGGGTGGGAGGAGAGTGAACGCTGAAGTCCGCGTGGGCGTGGGGGAGTGCGTGATGAAAGCTCCCTCAAGGCAGAGAGCTGCCTCAGGGAGCTGAGGAATATTAAAGATTTTGAAAACCTGAAAAAAATGCCCCCACATAGGACTCACTCACATGAACATATACATACAAAGAATTATGTCAAAACATTTTTATTTTTTCTTTAATGGATGAGGTTTCCTCAAAAATGCAAAGGCTGCCTGGCCAATTTGCCCACCCACCAACCGTAAGGTTGGATGGGCAGTGAACAATCTTTCTTAGTACTTTAATGGCCTTAATAGGCCTCTTAATTGTCAATGGGCGTGCTGCCGACTCTCGCATGCACCCACCAACTGAAATATCACGCAAGTGCACAATGATGTTGGGACGCTTGCCTGATATCATCTGCACTAGGATCAGTGTTTGGGCCCCAACTATTCACAGTATCAATGATTTGGATGAGGGAACCAACTGTAACATTTCCAAGTTTGCTGATGACACAAAGCTCGGTGGTAATGTGAGTGATGAGAAGGATGTTAAGAATCTTCAAGGTGATTTAGACAGGTTGAGAGAGTGGGCAAATATAAGGTAGATGCAGTATAATGTGGATAAGTGTGAAGTTATCCACTTTGGTAGGAAAAACAGAATGGCAGAGTATTATTTAAAAGTTGATAGGTTGGGAAATGTTGATGTACAAAGGGGCCTGGGTGTCATTGTACATCAATCACTGAAAGCAAGCATGCAGGTGCAGCAAATAGTTAGGAAGGTAAATGGTCTGTTGGCCTTCATTGCGAGAGGACCTGAGCATGGGAACAAGGATGTCTTACTGCAGTTGTACAGGGCCTTGGTGAGACCACACCTGGAGTATTGTATGCAGTTTTGGTCTCCTTACCTAAAAAAGGGTATACTTGCCATAGAGGGAGTGCAGCAAAGGTTTACCAGACTGATTTCTGGGATTGTCGTATGTGGAGAGATTGGGCCAACTAGGCCTGTATTCATGGCAGTTTAGAAGAATGAGAGGGGGTCTCATTGAAATGTATGAAATCCTGACAGGGATGGACAGACTGGATACAGAGACGATGTTTCCTCTGGCTGGGTGGTCTAGGACAAGGGGTCATTGTCTCAGGATACGGGGTAGGCCATTTTGGACTGAGATGAGGGAAAACTTCTTTACTCAGGGGTGGTGAACCTGTGGATTTCTCCACTGCAGAAGGCTGTGAGGACAAGTTACTGAATATATTTAAGAAGGAAATAAATAGATTTCTGGACTCTAAAGGCATCAAGGGGTATGGGGAGAGTGTGGGAGTATGGTATTGAGGTAGAGGATCAGCCATGATCAGACTGAATGGCGGAGCAGGCTCGAAGGGCCAAATGATCTACCCCTGCTCCTATTTTCTATGTTTCTAGCAGGCTGGAGGTAGGAATTTTTTTCTAAAATTCTTCCTTGAGATGCAGACATCACTGGCAAGGCCAGCATTTGTTACCCATCCCTAATTGCCTGTGAGAAGATGGTGATGAGCCGCCTTCTTGAACCACTGCAGTCCATCTGGTGTAAGTACACCCACAGTTGCGATTAGCGAGTTTCAGGATTTTGACTCAGCTTACAATAAGCAAAGAGCATATATAGGTGGCTGAGTCCATGAATGTTCTTTATTTTTGTAGTAATATGCAAACAGAAATCAAGAATTAAACAGGTATTTCTCAATATACTCAGCTATTCTGTATGTTTGCCTTTTGTACAATTTCATTGCATCAACTATTATCATGCTCTGTCTTTGGAGAGATTAAAAAGACACTGACAGCAGTCCAGAAGATAGGGGGTTTTCATTGTCCCGGTCCCATACCACACAAACAAGTAGGAGACAGAGTTCAGCAACTCCCATAAACAGAGCAGATTGCTTAAGGGAGCAACTGAAATAATGAACACAAATAGATTCCTGTGGTAGGCTTCAATTTGTGACATTGACCTTCAGACAACTTTGGAAAAGATGTAGCAAAGGAGAACAAGAAAGACTATTAAATACTCATAAGGAAAAAAAAAAATCACATACAAATATCTCACTTATTATGTGCAGGGAGGGAGCAGTGGCACCTCTCCAATCGCCAGAGCTGCAGACCAGAGCAGGTAAAATATTCAACTTGAAGACTTGGTAACACAGCAGCCTCGCTCCCTTTTCTTCCTTGATCAATAACATATCGTCCACACTCTAAACTAATAACTACCAAACTGAACCTTTACAGTGCACTGAGAGGTCATTGAGATTGTGCAGTGCCTCCTCTCAGCAATTACTTGCTTGTAGAACCTTATGCACCTCTTCTAAGTTTTATCAAGCTGATGGCAAGTAGATAAATTACATCAGCTGTCTGATACTATCAGGTGCACATTCCACTAATTCGAACATGCACCTAGTTCACACAATCTTGTTGCAGGAAAAACGTGTCTGCAATGCAAGTGAAAGACAAGAGACCAGAGGTGACATCAGAAAGTTAATTCCCTACAAGAAGAAGGTGACTAAGCTACTGTAGAAGCCTTCTGCACTAGCAGTCGGAGAGAGGGAAACTGTTGGGATAATCTAATAATCATAGCACCCCTGTGAAATAGCAAAGCCAGAAGTTTACAGGTCAATTTCCGTTCCCTTAATGCCAATGGAATTATGCCAAAGCATACTGAGTTTATGGCTTCCTTTACTGAAGATCTATCACAGCAGTGGGGAAGTAGTGTCAGAAGAAGATGAAGGTTATGATGATTAAGAGAAGGAGCGGGATGGGAGAATATTTTGTCCCATGGATTAGGATGATGGTGACATTGATAAGAAAGAGATTTTAGGGGACAAACTCCTTTGGAAGGAATTCCAAAAGAAAGAACATGCCTCCTCTGCCACAAACTCCTCACTCTGTCCCCTCATTGCTTGCTTTCTCTCTCTTATTCTCCAGCTCAGGTACTTTCATTCACAGGATTTCCAAGATCTGATAGCTGCCATTAGATCAGCTATTGGACTGATCTGCAGGGCATGAATCCAGGTTCCAGTGGCATGATGGCAGTTGGAGGTGACTGACAAGAGGCTGCGCTTTCTCAGCACAAGCCAGGCTCCAATCGTCCCCCTCAGGATACAACACAAATTACTGTGACATAAAAGTTCAGTGCAGTCTTCTTTCCTGCAGCCACGGATCTTCATGTAGTCACCGGCACAAATCCCATTTTGGTGAGAACACCCTTATAACAAAATTCTCCACTAGGACATTCATTGAATCTGGTCTATAAATACTTTCGAGAGCAGGTAATATCATAGCTAGCTCAGCTGGTTAGATGGCTAACATATGGTTTAGATTAATGCCAACAGCACAAGTTCGGTTCCCGTTCTGGCTGAGGTAGACTGGGACCTGCCTCCCTGCCCTGCTCCTTAGAGTCAAAGGCAATGACAAACCTTCACTGACGAAAACTGCAAAGAAAAATGGCTCAGGATGGAGCATTTGCAGACAATGAGCCAAGGATTTGCTTTCAGGCAGAGCACACATAGAAGTATATCATGTATCTATAAGTGATGTCACATTCTCCTATCCTTCAACTTGCATTGATCCTTGTCCACCATTATAAATAGAGACAAGGAATACCTACCGAGAATCACATATTTGGTACTCAGATCCTCTTACTGTAGATAGAGGTGAGAACTTCCAAGCAGGCATAATCCAGGTGGAAGGCACCAAAAATCTTTAAAGACTCCCATTAAGTCCAGCATGGCTGCACCTGCTCAGTTCCAGCTGAATATGAGACCACAACACCAGCACCACTGCTCTCCACCCCCCTCCACTCCCTCTGAATAAAGCTTGGAGCAAAGATATGCTTTTGAATTAGATTATACTGTCACCACTGAAAAGAACAGAGGGGTAGTTTTACATTGCTGTGCCTTAATACAGATGTCCAATCTGTGGCACCCATACTTTAGCAATATAGTCCTCACAATGCAGACAACTTACTCCTATTTGAACTCATGTTTATATCCTGGTTGACCCAGTTTCAATTTTGCAGGCCTGAAATTTTGGTTGGGGTTTTAAAGAGCTGTTGGCTCAGAATGACAAGGTCTGTTCATATCAGCAACTTGACAAATATACAAATTAATGTGCACGTGGAAATAAAATTTGAATGTGTGGCCTCCTGAACATTTATAAAGACAACAGCTTGGATGCCCTGCCCTGTACAAAAGTTTACTTTCCTGCAATTGAGCTAGTCCTAAAGATTACAAATATAAGAGCACAAAGAATTTAAACAGTGAAGTCCGTTATTGTTCAATTTATTTTCTTTCACTTATTTTCCCCATGAAAATGACGCAATTGTTCCATCTGTTGGATTACAGAGTTCTTTAACTATATTGTATTTCATCATAGAGATCAAACATTGACAACGTATCCAGGAAAACAGGTTAGAATCAACCTGAAGATCTTACACCCCAAGCAACGATAAACAAAAAGCAAAATATGCCAGATGCTGGAAATCCAAAACAAAAACAGAAAACATGGGAAGATAGGTCATGTCACCTCTGTCAAGAGGTTTTGGGTATTGAACCCCTCCTCACACCTGGCATTGAGCCCTTCCTCTATTTCAGTGCTCAATAGTTGAAATGTCAAATTGTGTTCTCTTAACAGATGCTCCCTGACTTGCTGAGCATAGCCAATGTTTTCTATTTTTGTCCCACATTCAATATTACCTCCATGAAATATATTTTACATTTTCTATTTTGATGATGTTGGAGTTGAGATAGTACTGTGAGGAAAATAAAATCCTTACAGAGTCATCACCGAAGCTACCATGTAGTACCTAGTTATTCTAAAACAGTACACTAAGCTGTTAACATTGGAATTACTTAGTTAATGTGGAATATAAGTACAATAAAAGGAGCTGGTTGATCCATTCTGCACTGCTCATGTTCTGGCCATATCTAATTAATAACTTTGCTGCTTGTGAGCTGTAAAACATAATTTAATCCAAACTCTCTGCTACATGACTTCTCCTAATATTGATCAACTTAGCCAGTGGTTAGGTTTATGCTTATCTACAAAAGAAGGGGAAAATTTATAATCAGGAGAAAACGGTTTTGTAATTAAGTGGGATAAATTAATACCGGTGATACTGGTAAATTTGCTCATGGGATGTGGGTGTCGCTGGTTAGGCCAGAATTTATTGTCCGTGTTCAGCGGGCATTTAAGAGTCAACCACATTGCTGTGGGTCTAGAGTCACATGTAGGCCAGACCAGGTAAGGACAGCAGATTTCCTTCCCTAAAGGACATTAGTGAACCAGATGGGTTTTAATGACAATCGGAATGGTTTCATGGTCATCATCAGACTTTTAATTCCAGATTTTTATTGAATTCAAATTCTACCATTTGCTGTGGTGGGATTTGAACCCAGGTCTCCAGAGCATTACCCTAAGTCTCTGGATTACCAGTTCAGAGGCAATATCACTATGCCACCACCTCCCCTATTTGGTTAAAAGATTTGGGTTTTATGAAATATTATTGACATTCCTGATGAAATACGAAATGTGATCCTGGAATACCATAATTTAGTTTTGGCAAAAGGAAAAATAAATCTTGATCATTTTGTATTAAGTGATCACATACTTTTGAGCAATATGCTAAATATTCAACAGTTATGAGTCTAGAACTCTGTGTAAGTATTCTTTTTGGCAAAGCTGAAGTCTTTACATCTGAAAATTTTACATTTTCATAAACAGGCTTTGTAATGTGATTAACACGGTTTACACTATAAGACTCTGTTTCTCAAAAATCTGTGTCATTAAGTCACTTGTGACTAATGGTTTAATGTATTGATGCCCCTGCAGTAAACGTAGTGCCTGTACATCTCAATTGGCTTTTATCGGCGAAATAGCTGTTGCTGCTCACTGCTGCCATTGACCCTAAGGATCTGTAGACCTGATGGTGTGCAATGGTCATAAACCATTTGGAAGTACATCAGAAGGCCTACAATTCCAGCTTGTCCTGGATATGCCAAGTACCAGCTTGTGCTGCTATTAACCACATGGCTTTGTTTGGGGTGGAATCTTAGCCTATTCCGGGCAAGGTCACTTGCAAGAGAAAGGGTATGCAAGTTTTCTTGGCTAATAATCTGCCAGCAGGCTAGTATGTAGGGAAAGAGGAGGGATACCAGAGTTCCAGCTAGATGTGTATCCTTCCTAGGATCTGGGCCTGTTGTCTCAAAGGGGAAAATGGGCCACGCTTCTTATTTTTCTGTTCCATTCTGTTATCACTGCTCTCCCCAACAGCATTGTTTCCAACATCTTCACAATAGCAAATGCCTGAAATGCACTCATAATGGTCTGAATGCCCACCAAAATCACACAGATGAGGTAACCACCTTTAACCTACACACTCTGTAGGAGCAGGGTCAGAGGCCAAGGTTCACAGTGAGCTGAGATCAGTACCAACACTAAGACCTTTGGGTGTTTGGGGCTATCATCTTATTTTAAAGTCACTTTTTAAAGAATGCATGCACAAAATACATTTCACAACACTTGTCTGAGCAATAGGAGGTGACATGTACACTAGTTACATTAGAATGGTGGGAGGACCAGGGCCATTTTGGTCAGAGGGATTGGCACATTTTACCTCTTTTAAGCTATCTAAGGCTAATTGAGAAGATGGAAATTCATGTGTTTTGAATATTCAGTGACAAGAATAGGTCAAGTGCTTCTGCATCCTGTTCTTCCTTCTTAATCCATAACTGAATCAATTTTCAGGCAATTTAAACAGTGAGACTTCAGAGACGTTTAAACAGCAAGACTTTGGGCAGTTTAAACAGGGAGACTTTGGATAGTTTAAACAGCGAGGCTTTGGACAGTTTAAACAGCGAGATTTCAGGCAGTTTAAACAATGAAACTTTGAGGCAGTTTGAACAATGAAACTTTGAGGCAGTTTGAACAATGAGGCTTCAGGGTAGTTTTAACAACGAGACTTTGGGCCAGTTTAAACAGCGAGACTTTGGGACAGTTTATACAGCGAGACTTCGGGACAGTTTAAACAGCGAGACTTCGGGACAGTTTAAACAGCGAGACTTCGGGACAGTTTAAACAGCGAGACTTCGGGACAGTTTAAACAGCGAGACTTCGGGACAGTTTAAACAGCGAGACTTCGGGACAGTTTAAACAGCGAGACTTTGGGACAGTTTATACAGCGAGACTTTGGGACAGTTTAAACAGCGAGACTTCGGGACAGTTTAAACAGCGAGACTTCGGGACAGTTTAAACAGCGAGACTTCGGGACAGTTTAAACAGCGAGACTTCGGGCCAGTTTAAACAGCGAGACTTCGGGACAGTTTAAACAGCGAGACTTCGGGACAGTTTAAACAGCGAGACTTCGGGCCAGTTTAAACAGCGAGACTTCGGGCCAGTTTAAACAGCGAGACTTCGGGACAGTTTAAACAAGATTTTGGGGCAATTAATGTACGTGAAGTAAAGTTAAGACATTGCAGGGCAGCACAGTTGCGTGGAATGCATGTCCTGTAGTATGTGGGAAGTTGTGGACCCTACCAGTAACCTAGATGATCACATGTGCAGGAAGAGTCAGCAGCTGCAGAAACTTGAGCTCCGGGTTTTGGAGCTCGAGTGGTAGCTGCAGTCACTGTGACACATCTGCGACGCTGATAGCTACGTGGTTCATACAGAGAGGTGGCAGCATGGCATCATTGTTATAATGGAAACTTGGCTTAAGGAGGGGCAAAACTGGCAGCTAAACATCCCTGTATATAGGACATTCAGACAGGATAGAGAGGGGACTAAAAAATTGGGGTGTTGCATTATTGGTTAAGGAATCAACTATAGCCATGAGGAGGGATGATATGCAAAATGAATCATCAAATTAGGCCATTTGGATTGAACTCAGAAATAAAAAAAAGAGCAGCCACACAACTAGGAGTATACTATAGATGCCCAGATAGTGAGAAGGAGATAGGAGGGCAAATATGTAGGCAAATTTCTGAGTGCAAAAACAAAAGGGCAATAATGTTTGGGGACTTCAACTACCCTAATACCAACTGGGATTCAAACAGTGTGAAGGGCACAGAGGGCACAAAATTCTTAAACTGCATTCAAGAGAACTTTTTTGCACAGCATGTAACAAGCCCAACAAGAGGAAGTGCAATTCTAGATTCAGTCTTAGGAAATTAAGCTGGGTAAGTGATGAAGTAGCAGTGGGTGACCATTTTGGAGATAGTGACCATTATACAGTTCAGAATAGTGATGAAAAAGGATAAGGATAGAACAGGAATAAAAATCCTAATTTGGGGAAAGACAAATTTTACGAAGCTGAGAAGTGATCTGACGAAAGTGAACTGGTTATAGCTACTTGGAAGTGAATCAGTGATAGACCAGTGGGAGGCATTCAAAAGTGAGATTCTATAGGCACAGTGTATACTTGTCCCCACAAAGAAAAAGGGCGGTGCTGCTAAATCTAGAGCCCCCTGGTTATCTAGAAACATACAGGGTGAGATAAAATAGAAAAAGAAAGTTTATGACTGTCACAAAAAATGAATACGTTAGAAAGCCTAGAGGAGCATGGTAAATACAAGGGTGAAGTGAAAAATTGAAATCAGGAAAGCAAAGGGAGGTTATGGAAAAATAATGGCAGGTAAAATCAAAGAAAACTCAAAGATGTTTCATCAGTACATTAAGAGGAAGAGGATAACTACGGAAACAGTAGGGCCTATCAGGGATGTACAAGGTAACTTATGTGTTGATGCAGCAGATGTGGGCATGGTTCTCAATGAGTACTTTGTCTCTATCTTCACCACGGAGAGGGATGATGCAGACATTCCAGTTAATGAAGAGGAGTGTGGAATATTAGATACAATAAGCATAACGAGAGAGGAAGTACTGGAGGGACTGGCATCTTTGAAGGTGGATAAATCACAAGGGCCGGATGGATTGTATCCCAGGCTGTTAAAGGAAGCCAGGGAGTAAATAGCAGATGCTCTGTGGATCATTTTTCAATCCTTACTATATACAGGTGAGGTCCCAGGGGATTGGAGGTCTGCAAATGTACCATTGTTTAAAAACGGTGCAAAGGATAGGACAAATAATTATAGGCCAGTCAGTCTGACTTTGGTAGTGGGAAAATTATTAGAATCAGTTCTGAGAGGCAGGATAAACTGTCACTTAAAAAGGCACAGGTTAATTAGGGATTGTCAGCATGGTTTTGTTAAGGCAAGGTCGTGCCTTGCTAACTTAATTTAATTTTTTGAGGAAGTAACAATGAGTATTGGTGAGAGTAGTGCAGTGGATGGTGTCTACATGAATTTTAGTAAGGCATTTCACATAGACTAATGGTAGACTAATCAGGGAAGTAAAAGCCCATGGGATACAGTGGAATGTGGTGAGTTGGATCCAAAACTGCCTCACTGACAGGAAACAAAGAATAACGATCCACAGCAAATGACAAGCGATTTCCAATGGTGTTCCACAGGGCTCAGAATTGGGTCCCTTACTGTTTGTTGTATATGTTAATGATTTGGATTTAAATAGGAGAAGTACGATTGGGAAATTTGCAGATGACACAAAAAATGGCCATGCATTTGATAGTGAAGAGGATAGCTGTGGACTCCAGAATGATATCAATGGTTTGGTTGAGAGGACAGAAAAGTGGCAAATGGAATTCAATCTGGAGAAGTGTGAGGCAATGCATTTTGGGAGGGCAAGCAAAGCAAGGAAATACTCAATAAACAGGAGGATAGTGAGAAGGGTACAGGAAGCGAGAGACCTTACAGTGCATGTCCACAGGTCCCTGAAGGTGGCAGGACAGGTGGATATGGTGGTTATAAAAGGCATATGGAATACAAAAGCAGAAATGTAATGCTGGAATTGTATAAACCACTGGTCAGGCCTTAGCTGGGGTGTTGCATACAGTTCTGGTCACCACATTACAGGAAGGACAAAATTGGTCTGGAGAGAGTACAGAAGAGATTTACAATGATGTTGACAGGGTTGGAAAATTGCAGCAATGAGGAATGATTAGATAGGCTGGAGTTTTCCTTAGAATAGAGGAGGCTGAGAGGTGACCTGATTGAAGTGTACAAAATTATGAGGGGCCTAGATAGAGTAGGCAGGGAAGACTTGTTTCCCCTAGCGGAGAAGTCAATTAACGGGGCCACAGATTTAAGATGATTGGTAGAAGGATTAGAGGAGATATTAGGAAAAACTTTTTTAAACAAAGGGTGGCAGATGTCTGGTATTTGCTGCCCAGGTTGGTAGTTGAGGCAGAAACCCTCAACTCATTTAAAAGGTATCTGGATCTACACCTGAATTGCTGTAACCTGCAAGGCAACATAACAGGTGCTGAAAGTGGGAATAGGATGGGTAGCTAACTTTTTCAGCCAGTACAGACATGATGGGCTGAATGGCCTCTTTCTGTGCCATAACTTTTTTATGGTTCTTTCTCTTTTGCCACCCACTTTTTTCCGTATCTTTGCCGATAGTTTTCGTGTTTTGTTAGGGTGCAGTCCCACCTTGGGTACCAATTGCCCTCTGGTACCCCACTCAAGTTACTATTTTTCAAGTATGAATGAGTGGTTCCAGGTTGTAGTGAACCTAAACAAAAACAGAATTACCTGGAAAAACTCAGCAGGTCTGGCAGCATCGGCGAAGAAGAAAAGAGTTGACGTTTCGAGTCCTCATGACCCTTCAACAGAAGTTGTGTTTTCTTCAAAAGGCTCCCACAAATCACACTTAAAAGGGTGTTTAAGAATTTTCTGTATGACACCACGTTTGTACACAAAGGGGCACTGCATCACTGACTGCATCTAAAGCTACACTTTTTGAAATAGTTTGCCTCAGTGTGTAAAGTATAAATCTGAAATGAGTATATTTGGACATCGTTCATTCATTTCTGGGGCCTTAGCTTTAATTGCCTAAATTCACAAGAATTGGGATCCAGATACACAAATCATCAAATGTAGTGGCACACGTTAACAAGGTCATTAAAAAAGCAATAAAATACAGGGGCCATTTCCAGAGGGATTGAATTGAAAAGTAGAGAAGTTATATTAAACCTGTATAGAATCTTAGACCACATTTGGAATACTGGAGTATAGTTTCATATTATACAAAAGAAATAAAATACAATTGAGAGAGCACATAATGATTTACAAGAATGATACCACAACTGAGAGGGTACAACTATCAGGACACAATGAACATGTTAGGACTCTTTTCCCTAGAAAAGAGGTGACTCAATTGAGATCTCTAAAATTATGAAGGAGTTCGACAAGTACATGCAGCGAAGATGTTTTCACTTGTGGGGGAGTTCAAATACATCAATGTTATTCACCTTAACTACTTGCCAAGGACTGAATTTATGTTTTCCTTTTACTGCCTGTGATCAGTATGTTTGTATGTAAGAGGTGTGTATTTTCTTACCCATAACATGAGTTCCCCAATTCAATGATTCCAGCAGCAAGCTTTTTGTGAGTTTTAAATTAAATATGGTTAGTTATTCACAGCCATTTAACCCCGAAAATACCCCAATGTTTCACTCACTTGTCTCACACTCTTGCACAAACACAAAGATTAGATATAGATGGTGATATACCTTTACAGCTTATAATTATCTCAGTCTCTTTTGTGGTAGGCCTATAGTTTCTTAGATGAAGTCAATCCTTTAAAATTGAAGTGAAGGTCTGATAAACAAAAGGATACTCAGTAAGCTGTGGGGGTTCTTGCAGCTAAATTTCCAGGAGGCTGGATCCTAGGTAAATTTGAAGTTGGAACAGATTGAGGGAGTCCTTCTCTCTGTCAGGATTTCCATACTTTCAAGGTATTGTTTATTACCTTGGCTGCTTAGATGACCTGCAGCTAGTTCAGTGGCTTTTGGTGGAACTCTCTCTGCAAAGCAGCTTCTAGCTGATTTAAAAGCAGACAATAAAATGTTTCCCTCATCATGTGACATTGACAAGTTCAAATTCATTTTCCCAAATAGAGGATGGCGTGGATGTTGATTCCAATCAGCCTGTGCTGTTGTTTAATGCCTTGAGATTCAATCAGTCCAGTGTGGATGAGAGAAACCATCACAATACAAAGGAAGGTTGATAGGATCCATTCACATCCATCTTACACATATTGGAGAGAATTTCTTCCCCATTGGGTGGGCAGGTCAGGAGCGGGTTGGTGTGCAGAGCCGATCGCCGCCCAAGGTCAGCTGCATGCCGCTATTTTACGTGGGCGGGTCAATTAAGGCCCGCCCAGCATGACGCATATCCGGAAGTGCTCAGCACGTGAAAGAGTGCAGAAATTTCCGAGGCACAGAGCTGTCTCAGGGAGATTAATTCAATAATAAAACATTGGAAAAAAAGAAAAAATACAATTACTCAGCCATGTCCCCTCATGTGACATTGTCACATGAGTTGGGACATGTTTATGAATTTTCATAAGACATTTTATTTACTTCATAAATACTTCATGAAACCTCATCCCGCCCATGGATGAGGTTTTATGAAAAATGTGAAGGCCGCTTGGGCTGTTCGCCTGCCCACCAACCTTAATTTTGGATGGGCAGCTCTGGCGATCACTTTAATTAGTTAATTAATGGCCTTAACAGGTCTTCGACAGTTCGGCGGGCGGGCAGCCGACTCCAGTGCACGCCCGCTGAACTGAAGATTGGAATGGTGACGTCGGGATGCATGCCCGACATCACCATGCGTCATTTTATGCATCGGCATGCCGGGCCATTGAGTTTCAATGTTCCTTTTTGTCCAGGGTGAAACAGAGTGACATGCTGGCTGGAATTCTATAGTCTTTTGTATTGATCTATCTTTAAACTAAGGGACGTGTGAATTCCCCGGATGGCTGTGAATATCTATATTTAATTAGGTATTCGCTTAAGACTTTGGACTGTTTGAAGCTCAAATGCCAAAGGTCACATGATTTGCAGCAGTCATTTTAATAGTCTGTTTGTGTCCAATTTAAAAGTTTTGTTGAAAGTTCATACTTCACCTGGTACCAAGTTACACATACTAGCCGTTCTGAATTCCTTAATGGAATTATTAGTAATTATCTTACATTTATGTCCTCTAATGTTGGACTCCCACACAAATTGAAACATCTTTTTACTTCTACCCTGATAAACTCCTTTATAATTTTAAAGGCCTCTATTAGGTTAAGAGCTGAGTGTCATCAGCTTCCATGTCACATTGGTGACATCATGAAATGACAACATGACGACATCATATGGTGACATGATGTCACCAATGTCAAAGCTCAGATTGCCAGGCAGTGAAGGATAGAAATAAAAATAGAAAATGCTGAAATACTCAATAGTTGTGGCTAGCACCTGTGGAGCAAGAGGCAGAGAAAACGCTGTGGATATTTGCCGAGTCGGATCGACTCAGAAGTCTTTTAATAATGGTGGACAGGACCCAATTCTGGGATCTTTGCCCACTTTCCTGTTTCAGGCAAGTTTCCCAACTCAATCTTCCCGCTTCCTCCATGCAAACTCGACCCAACGTCTCAGGTCTTTCATCATAACTGGAAAAAGTTAGAGACGTAACAGGTTTAAAGCAAGTACAGAGTCAGGGATGTGGGGAGAAGGGGGAGAGCTTCATTTTTGATCTATTCCTCCCAACCCCTTTTCCTGCCTCTCCTTGTTTTAAACCTGGTACATCTTGAACATTTTTCATTAATGATGAAAGGTCATCGATTTGAAATGTTGGAGAGAGTTTAATGCAACCCATCACCCCACCCCACCCCCGGAGAGGCGAAGTGGGGGTAGGTGGGGTTCGTTGCAATCGAGTCAGAGGATGTAGATGGATACCCTGCTGCCTTCCCACCTCCTCCTGATTAAATCTGGGGTGGGAAGGCTTCCAAGCAGCCTTCCTGCCCAGAGGCCAATTGGGACCCTTAAGTGGCCACTTAAAGGCCTCATCCATCTGTCACTGGTATTCAACTCACGATGGGATGGGATTTGCCATCTGGGGAGGTCTCCCAATAAACCCTAAGATAAAAGAAAAATACTGCAGATGCTGGAAATCTGAAACAAAAACAAAAATAGCTGGAAAAACTCAGCAGGTCTGACAGCATTTGCAGAGGGGAATACAGTTAACGTTTTGAGTCCGTATGACTGTGGCCTTCTAGGGGTTCCCTCATTCACAGGTACTCTGTGCCTGATCAAGGGACTTTTTAATTAATTCATGGGATGTGGGCTTCGCTGGCTGAGCCAGCATTTATTGCCCATCTCTAGTTGCCTTTGAGAAGGTGGTGGTGAGCTGTCTTCTTGAACTGCTGAAGTCCATGTGGTGTAGGTACACACACACTGCTGTTAGGAAAAGTGTTCAAGGGTTTTGACCCAGCGACAGTGGAGGAACGGTGATATATTTCCAAGTCAGGATGTTGAGTTATGTAGAGGGAAACCTCCAGGTGGTGGTATTCCCATCTGTCTGCTGCCCTTGTCCTTCTAGGTAATAGTGGTCATGGGTTTGGAAGGTGCTGTCTAAGGAGCCTTGGTGAGTTCCTGCAGTGCATCTTGTAGATGGCAGACACTGCTTCAACTGTGCGTCGGTGTTGGGGGACTGAATGTTTGTGGACGTGGTGCCAATCAAGTGGGCTGCTTTGTCCTGGACGGTGTCCAGCTTCCTCAATTGTGGGAGCTGCACACATCTAGGCAAGTGGGGAATAATTCCATCAAACTCCTGACTTGTGCCTTGTAGATGGTGTACAGGCTTTGGGGAGTCGTGAGGTGAGTTACTTGTCACATGATTCCTAGCCTCTGACCTACTCAAGTAGCCACAGTTTTGATATGGCTAAACCAGTTCAGTTTCTGGTCAATGGTAACCCCCAGGATGTTGATAGTGGGGGATTTGGTGATGGTAACATCAAGGGGCGATGGTTGGATTCTCTCTTGTTGGAGATGGTCATTGCCGGGCACTTATGTGGCACAAATATTACTTACCACTTGTCAGCCCAAGTCTAGATATTGTCCAGGTCTTGCTGCATTTGGACACGGATTGCTTCAGTATCTGAGGAGTCGCGAATAGTGCTGAACATTGTGCAATTATCAGCGAACATCCCCACTTCTGACCTTTTGATGGAAGGAGGGTCATTGATGAAGCAGCTGAAGATGATTGGGCCGAGGACACTACCCTGAGGAATTCCTGCAGTGATGTCCTACAGCTGAGATGACTGACTTCCAACAACCACAACCATCTTCCTTTGTGCTAGATGTGACTCCACCCAGCGGAGTTTTCTCCCTGATTCCCACTGACTCCAGTTTTGCTGGAGCTCCTTGATGCCACACTCTGTCAAGTGCTTCCTTGATGTCAAGGGCAATCACTCTCACCTCAGCTCGGGAGTTCAGCTCTTTTGCCCATGTTTGAACCAAGGCTGTAATGAGGTCAAGAGCTGAGTTACCCAGTGGAACCCAAACTGGGCATCAGTGAGCAGGTTATTGCGAATCAAATGCTGCTTGCTAGTACTGTTGATAACCCCTTCCATTACTTTACTGATGTTTGAGAGTAGATGTGATGGGGCAATACTTGGCCGGGTTGGATTTGTCCTGCTTTTTGTTTACAGGACGTACCGGGGCAATTTTCCACATAGCCGGGTAGATGCCAGTGTTATAGCTGTACTAGAACAGCTTGGCTGGTGGCACGGCAAGTTCTGGATTCTTTCAGAATCTGAAAGAGGGTGGGGGACTGCAGGGAGCCACACCCCCATCCTTGCTGTCGATCTTCCACCCCCATCAACTGGCCTCCTCCCTGGGATCCCTATCCCGCCCCACTTACCTGAATTTGGAGGATCTGTCACCACTTCTCTTTGTAGGTCCCAGTGCATTGATAGCATTGGTCACCAATCCCAGTGGTGCTGCCAGTACTGCAGAGCTGCCAGCCTCTAACTGCACACATGGCGGTACTGCAATTAAATAACCTCAGGGAAGCTGGGAGCCCCAGTGGCAGGGTTCCTGCTGCCAATTAGGAATTTTATTCCATCAGGGCTCTCAGAGTTCGGGTTGGCTGGGGTGCCACCAAAATTTGGAGCACCTGACAGGCCCCTCACCAGCCACATTAAATTCCACCCATTAACTCTATTCCTCTCTTCACAGATGCTGAGTATTTCCAGCACTTTGTGCTTTTATTATTGGAATAGATCGAGTAGGCCAAATGGCCTATTTCTGTGGTGTAAATTCTATGTAAATCACATTGAGAAGCTGTGTATAGTGACAGTTTTTGACTACACCAGAGATTGTTTCTAAATAGAACTAAACAAAATACATGCAAGGTGCAAACTCCAATATAGAAAGGTTTTCATAACAATTGCCACAAACTTATATTTTTCATATTTTTGTGGGATATTTTAAAGTAGGTTTATGGGTGTGTGTGGCTGATTTATTTAAATTAGAGATGGGTAGACCGCAAGGTTTAAATTATCAAAGAAGTGAGTTGTAAAATGGGCGTTTGAAATGGAACTCAGGTGAAGCCTCAGCAGAGACTGAAACAGAGAATGAAATTTTCATTTTTAGACAACTGAAGAAGTGTGAGATTTTCAAAGAGACATGGAAAATGTTTACAACTGGCTGGAAAATGTTTATAACTAGCAAGATAAATAAGGCAAGGATATTATGTTGATTTTTCCCAAAAGTGCTAGCCATAATGATAACATAAATTTTTATATTCTGGGAAAGTAACTTCGAAAGACCAACTGAAACAATGGGATTTACAAATCAAAAGAAGGATGAAAGGCCATGTGAGTGATGTAGCCATATGAGATCTGAAAGGTGACTGTGTGAAACAAACTTGGGAAAAGATGCCTCTAGCCACCCTGAAGAAGTTTGCTGTTCCAGTAACCAAAGTTGTGTTGAAAGCCTTTGGTAGTCCATTGTCCAGTGTGTGCTTGTGGTAAAATTTCTGGATGATTTTATAAATTTGGAATCAATTTAGACTGCTGCCTTAAAGGGGGTGTGTAGATAGGAGTCTGGTTAAGTAGAACTTTTGGGAACTATTATAACAGTGTAACTGTAATCTTGTGTGTGTGTTTGAGTTTTTTTCTTTTGTTAATAAATGTTTTAATTTAATCTTTAAAATCTCTAAAGGTGGCAGTGGACTCATTACTCCTGACCTAGCCTTCTCATAATAAATACAAATTGCAAAATCGCTGTGATAGCGTGGCCAAGTTTCCCTTGTGGATTTGGTCAGCCTGGCAAATGCCACCTGCCACATCATAACACAATTACCACCATTTGACCTCACTTACTTATTGTAAGAAAAATTAACTGCAAAAATGGGAGGCAGGAAAAAAATAAATCTCTTGTTTTTCTAAAATTAAAATAAAATACTGCATTGAGCACTATCTTTATATCAGTAATCTAATGCACTAGTTTGAATGTTTCAGGAATGAGGGACATTAGAGGAAGTTCCTTTATCAGTTTAAAGGCATGCCTCACAAATGAAGCTTCCTTTATACCGGCCTTGTTTGAATTTGAATGCTGAGACACAGGGGGTCCGTTAGCTGGCTCTTTGTGTTTCTGCAGCTAAATCTGGTGCCCCTAATTAGTCTGGCTAAAGACTCAAAGATTCAGCTTTGTCTGGATCTACAAGTCTGCCAGTGGGATAAGGCAGCAGTGTAAACAGATACTGGTGCCCTGGAATCCAAATTAAGTGATGCTAATATAAAAGCTGCTTTACAAAAACAGAATTACCTGGAAAAACTCAGCAGGTCTGGCAGCATCGGCGGAGAAGAAAAGAGTTGACGTTTCGAGTCCTCATGACCCTTCGACAGAACAGTTCTGTCGAAGGGTCATGAGGACTCGAAACGTCAACTCTTTTCTTCTCCGCCGATGCTGCCAGACCTGCTGAGTTTTCCAGGTAATTCTGTTTTTGTTTTGGATTTCCAGCATCCGCAGTTTTTTTGTTTTTATCTTTGTTTTTATAAAAGCTGCTTTGATGGCCAGTTTGGAATCTAGATTGCTGTCAATCAGTAAGATGCTACAGGTGTGCTAATGACTTAAACACACAGCTTGCAACCCAGATCATCCTACCTGATTCCCAGATCTCTGCTTCTGCATCGTTTTCCTCTAAATGTTAAAGAGGCAGAGGGGGAAAAAAAGAATGTATATGGAACGTTGCTGCATAAATTAAAATAGATAAATAATATTAATATCAAATTAAAATGATGAACAGGATAAGCATGGTACAAAGCATGGTAACAAAGATCACAGCTAACACCAGGGAACATTAACCATAAAAAGAGGCCAAACAGATTACATCCCTGGAACAACATTTCTCTGATTTTATTATTAATCCCAGACATGTTCAATCTGGAGGTGCTGGTTTGCTCAGTTGGCTAAATGGTTAGCGTGTGGATCATATTAATGCCAACAGCATATTCTGGTAAGGTTTACTCAGGGCCTGCCTCCTCACCCTACATTAAGTACAAAATCACAGCACTTTGCAGTGGTTCAGCAAATAACAACCAAGGAGCTGCTTCAGGCAGAGAATTCAAGAAGATGATGTTGTTCTGTACTGTGGTACTACATCATCTGCCGTAATTATACCAAGAACTAACTCCTGCCATGCTTATGCTGTGATGTTAAATTGAACATGAAAGAATGTTAGGAGATAATAGAGGTTCTGGGAACTTATTGACTAAACACCTTTCTTTCTTTAAAACATCCTGCGTTTGAAAGAGAAAAGGGAAGCACAAAAAAAAAATCACACAGCAAGTATAGATTCCATTCAGATGAACACAGCAGACAATAGAAAATAAGGAATAGAAGAGACAGACCTGAGTTTCTCCTCTTGGGTGATTCCAGTTCTTCTGTGATCAAGAAATGGCAAGACATAGACAAAGAAGATGAGCGTGAGTGGATGCTTTCAGATAATGAAACTGAGACTGATGGAAATGAACTGAACCAGATTAGAGGTGAGATTCATCAGGTAGTCAATTTTTGAGAAACAGGTGCTTGTTACGCCTGTTATACCACAAGGACAGGCAGCCAAAGGAGTGAAAGGTGGCTTGACTCACAAACACAAGCATAGAAACAGAGTTAGTAAGAGACTTTTGCATGGATGCTAAAGAGACAGCATCATGCCTTCTAATGAGTCAAAAATAGTGCTGAAATGGAGGAAGTAAAACAGTCAATACCCAAGGATAACTTTTCATACCTTTACCTCATAAGTGTCGTGATATGACTTTCTACTTGTCTTGTGGTTCAAATAGGCGCAGTGGGTCATGAAAGCGATTCAGAAAACTTGTAAATTAGAACCCAGGATTTAATTGGATTTTGTTTACATTTTTATTCAAGGGGTGCTGTTTTAAAGTGCATAGGTTCCATGTTTAGACTTGACATGCAACGCTCTGGGCAATGCATCAGAGTAAACAGCTTACTGCACTGTGTTTTGTTGAGAATGGAAATTTGATACAAGTTTTGTGAGCTCCATTTTGATTTAAGACTAGGACTTAAAAGGTTACTAGAATGGCTATTAGGTTATAAACTCAAAGAACTGATGAAAATGCTGAAAAAAATCTAGAAAAGAAACTAATCAATAACGGCTGAAACCTTAATCAGAAAAGAAAACATCAGAGCTGCTGTTTACATCCATCTCTCATCACCAAAATATATCCAACTCCATACGGTGACAAAAACAAAAAACTGCGGATGCTGGAAATCCAAAACAAAAACAGAATTACCTGGAAAAACTCAGCAGGTCTGGCAGCCAGACCTGCTGAGTTTTTCCAGGTAATTCTGTTTTTGTTTTCTATACGGTGACAGTTCAGATTGCTTATTATTATTATAAGGGTGCCAGGCTTAACGGATCTGTTAAAATTGAGATATACAGATAAATTATAAAGGGTCCTTTTACCAGATGATACTTAGGAACAAAATTTTCATTAGTACATTGATTATCTTTGATTTCTTGAAACACTTCAACATCCTTGTAACTCAATGTAATTATCAGCTGAACACCAGTTAAATGGCATTCAGCAAAATCTGGCTCAAAATTAAGTCATTATCTTTCCACAGTTTATATGTTATTTTTTTCAAAATAGCATCAATAAATTCAAGTTTGCTTTGAGTATTTGTTTAATTGCAGACACCTTACAATAATGTTGCAGTTTGCCAAACTTCATTAAAAACCAACCAGGCTTCAACAAAATTAAAGCAAAAAGCAAACAAAACCTAACAAAAAAGCAAAGAATACCTAACAAACAAACAGGATTAATTTAGAGCTGTTAAATTTAGGATGACTCGGCACAATCTGAATCAACTGAAAGTGAACTTCAGAGATTTGCAACGGACAGAATCACATGTCTGCACAATACTATTCCAGTTTATGCTACGATCCAGATATCCTTTTCCTATCCCCACATTTGGACACACATGCAGGTTTCAGGTAAGGCAGAATTCTTGCCTGCTTGATATAATTAACCAATTTAGTCATGATTTGCAATGTGCAATCATAAAAGCACAGAAACTGTTTGTTACCATGTCTGGCAAAGTGAGGTCTTCATTCTTTCTGTCTTTTAATTGACTTACTAAAATATTGAACCCTAACTGTGTTGCACTACCTTAATCCTCCTTTCCTAGACTTTCCTAGAACTGAAAGGAACTCTGAAGCAGATAGATGGTTGCCCAAATATGCATAACTGTCTCTGCAACAACTGCTGGTTTAAGAATTTTGAGAAGAGCTTTTCTTGAAACACCATGGGCAGGGGCAAGGCCCACTCGCCGATGTGTAAAATGAGGCATGGTGACATAGGGTGGAACTCCCAACATCATCGCGCCCCATTTAAATTTTCAGGAAGGCGGGGGCGCAGCAAAATCAGCTGCGCACCCGCTGACCTGTCAATGGCCAATTGAGGCTATTGACAGAGCAATTAAAGTAATTAATGGACCTGCCCGTCCATCCTTAAGGTGGGAGGGCAGGCCAGGAGCCCCGACGGGAAGTAGAAAAAACATGAAACTTCATCCACAGGCGGGATGAGGTTTCATGTAGGGTTTTAAGAATTTTAATAAAGTGTTTTTGGAAATTATGAACATGTCTCATTGTCACATGAAGGGACATGTAAGAAAATTTTCTTTTCTATTTTTAATATTTTTGAAAGGAGAGGCGATCTCCTTCAGGCAGCACTTAGCCTCTTGATATTAGGCATTCCCCCCCCGCCCCGCCCGCACAGGAAGCACATAGCACTTCCCTGCAGATGTCATGCTGGGCGGGCCTTAATTGGCCCGCCCACGTAAAATGGCGCCGTGCCTCCGATCGAGGGCGCCAATCGGAAGCACGCCCGCCCATCAACTTCCCCCCCAATGAGCGGAAAATTCAGCCCCATCAGTTGAGGGACATTTATCAATTTTTTCTATGAATATAGTTACTGTCTTCTGCAATTGTTCATGAATATATTTGATACAGCTATATTTCTATATTACATATATTAAATACAAATATATTCATTCAGATACCTTTTGACAGTGATTATTTAACTCTGCCATTATTTGTTCTCATTGAGGTGGTTAAGGTTTTATTTCACAGAATAAACACTGGATGTAGCCAAGTAATCATTTACAATTTTTTTTACAGTAGACACTCAGTTATCTAGTAATCAGAAGACTAGGAATCTTGCCCTAGTGCACTGTGCAGTATATAAAAAATTAGATTCTATTTTAGTGTGTCCTACAGTGTAACACATTTTGTTTATTTGTTACGTTTTGATACTTACTGAACATGTTTCAAAATAATTTTGTTCATGAAGATGAATATAGAACACATTCCATTTTAAATGCACAGTGCCAGTTTAAAACAACCCAAGTCTCATGTTTTTGCAACGTACATTTCCTTTTATTCTGACCTAATAACCTGCCTCAGTTGACAAAGAAGACTCTTATTTCATCACTTTGGGCTGGGTTTGATTTCAGTTCCCCAGAGCTGAAAAGCCAACCTACTGGTCTCAATATTCCTATACACAAATACATTATTTTTCATAGAATTTTTCTTCAACAGCTTGCCATTATATACATGCTGTATACTTCAAACATAGATACCCTTAAAGCCTCAATGCACCCAGATAACTGAAGCTTTCCTTTAGCTACAACAGCTTTTTTAGGAATATTTGACTGCATTAACCACAGCAGATACACAACAAAAACACAAGTGCAGTCCTATTATGCTAGGATAAACAATTACACAGTAAAAACAATGCACAGAAATATGTATCAAGCAAATGTGTTCATACTGCACAGAGTGTAAAAATATTTCCACTGGAAAGGCTCTTAGAATGATCCTCCTTTGGAAGTAATTTTTTTATGTTACCAGCAGTCACCACTGAAATTAACGGTTCCCCTTTACACTGAGCATGAGTTAGAACTTAGATATGCATCAGTTTGAATTGGGTCTTTAAAAATAATAATGGAATGTTATCAAAGAATGGCTGTACAATTCTTTAGTCATGTCATAAAAAGCATAATTATCATAATTTATAATGTAATAGTGAATTTTCAGAAATGTACTAATCAAGAGCAAAGTTGCTTCTTAAACATTAGTTTTATTTCCTGCTTCAATAAGTCAACCCTCCACCCATTGCCATATCATATACTTACATTATTATAAACCTGAAAATTACGAGGTAGAGTTTCTAAAAGGATTAGTGTTAGGAAGAGGCTAAATTATATATTGTATTCTATCTGTGAAGCAAATGTACATAATACACTGTGTGGGAAGAGGAACACATCACAGGCACACATACACACACACAAAAAAGCACGAAGACTAAAATCCACTGCTACTCATAAAAAGTCTCATGCTTTCCATGATTTTCATAGCCTGACAAACCTGGCTCAGAAAGCTGCCTCTGTTCTGTGCTGTCGTCAGCTACTGTACCATTCATTTTTCGCTGCTGATCTTCCCAGGTAACTTCTAATACAAGTCAAATGGAAACACAGCGAGTAATAATATTTCTAAGTCTAAATGATAGGGGATTGGCTAAGAATTATAAAAGAGCATTACAGATTATCTGGTCATTATCACATTGCTGCTTGTGGGAGTTTGCTGAGCGCAAATTAGCTACCGTGTTTTCTACATGTCAACAGTGCCTATTCTTCAAAAAACTATTTAATTGGTTGTAAAGCACTTTGAAACATCTGGTGGTCGTGGATAGTGCTACATAAATAAAAAAGAAAATAATGCTTGTGATCACGTATGTAGAAGTAGATACAAAAAAAGTATCCAAAAACAATAAAATTAATGATGGTATTGTAAAGGTAAAGTGAATAAATCACTCCATTCAGATCTGACATTAGTATTAAACTTCAGTACAACTTTGAAGAAAACTTTTGGAATAAAATAGTTGGTAACTAGTCCTTTATAAAACCTACTCTTCTGTTGCAGCTCTGCACTTTGGATAAATTGAGCTGGAATTTTAGTCTGTTGGCATTAGGGAGACTGGAGATGTCCATTTTAAAAAATAATTTGTCCAAATTTTCTATATTACTTTCTACAAGCAAGAAAATACACATGGGCCAGAATTTTATGCCCTCACCCCCGAACTAGGGGTTCTGAGGCAGGGGATAGCATGAGAGTGCATGGATGGGATTCCCTCATCTCCATCTTAAATGGTAGATCTCTTATTCTTAAACTGTGTCCCTTAATTCTAGTCTCTCCCACAAATGGTAACATCTACCCAGTATCTATCCTATCAAATCCGTATTAGGATCTTATACATTTCTTCAAGATCACCTCTCATTCTGCTAAACTCCAATGGGTATAGGCCCAACCTGTGCAACCTTTCTTCATAAGATAAGCATTAATGGGTTATTACACAAGTCTAATTGGGTAAAATTAGAATTTTGTTAGTATTTTAATTTTAGCACTGTGTGAGCAGAAGTTAAACTGGCTGCTGCCAATAATGTCACAGATAAACAACTGCATTGAATTGGACCATACTATAAAACTTTATAAAAGGCTGATATGTTAATTTTAAACCCTAACTGCTCAATAGAAAACTGTTCGGCATGTAGTTAAAAATGAGCAGGTTACTTACCAGCTCAGATCCCAACCCTCTACGAAAATACCTGCAGGGTTTTGGAGCCTCATAAATTTATGGAAATCTGGGTGCTATTACATCAATAGACAACCAATGCAAATTTAGAGGTAATTGGGCCACAAGATGGGAAGCATCAGCAAGACTCTCTTGCTAGGCAGAAGCAGGTTTTTATCTGGTCTGATGACAAAGGAGATACTTAAGCTAAACTTAAAACTTTCCTTTGTGGGGATAGTAGGAACAGCCGTGTTCCTTAGACCCCAGGATCAAAAGTTGCATTCCCTAAACGCCCCTAAGTGCTCCTCTACTGTCCTCCCACAACCCTCCCGAAGTCCTCTCCCCACCACTTACCTGGAACTGGTGATCAGTTACCACCACATACAATCTCAGGTTATCGACATTTCCTCTGCACCTTCTACACCTGTTCCTATGGACTGGTGGCATTTCAATTGGGGTCCAGCAGAAAATTGCCATGATGTGCTGATGCCTCTCCCGGGGGAAATCAACTCGCTAGCATGGATTCTTGCCAGAAACCCACTCCCCTAAAACTTTGGAACAAGCTAAAGGGAAAACTATTGTGACAAATTCTTACACTTCCTATTCCTGAGTTGAATCAAAAGAATATAAATAAAGAGGGTTGTTTTGTTGTTTCACCTGAAAATAGCCTAATATGTATACTCAAACTTTCTGCATAAGTGAAGACAGCTACAGGAAAATTCTTTTAAGAATGATTATGAAAATAAGTGACTTGGGCCAGAATTTTCGGCTCGGCGAGTGGGGGCAGAGCCCGCTCACCAAGATGTAAAATGATGCGTGGTGACATCATGAAGGGTTTATACATTAAGCAAATTTTTTCATTATTCCTTGACATGTCCCAGCTCATGTGACACTATCAATGAGTGAACATGTCTTAAAATATTTTCTTTTCTTTATTTAAATTTTTAAAGCTTTTAACTAATCTCCCTGAGACACAGAAGTGCCTCAGGGAGATTTCTGCGCTCTTTCATGCGCATGCGCGAAAGAACGCAGGCCCTGACTCAGGGAATCCCCTCCCTGCCTGCACAGGGAGCGCACAGCGCTTCCAGTCACATGTCATGTAAAATGGCGGTGCGGACCTGATCGGGGCGCCGATCGAGTCTGCGCCTGGCTCCGCCCCCGCACATTTTCCCCCGGTGGGGGGAAAATTCTCCACTTGGTCTTTTTGCTTGAAAATGACAGAATAGTGAACATTAAAATGTGATTTCTACAAAACAAATGTCTAGTTTTATTGCTGAACAAGACATCCTCATTATATAACAGATCTCCATTTAGTGTTAAAAATATCATAGCTATGATTTTAATTACCATGCTCACAACCCCCAGTCTCCAACACCTCCTGGGGCAGAAGAGGTCAGGCAAGTCATTCAACTCCCAGTAAATGTAATCCCACTCCCAACTGTGCTCCCAGTTGCCACAATATTAATGGTGTTGAAAAGTCTCCCACTGTAATTGGGGTGCAATTAGGATCTGTTAGGAAATAGACAGTTTGAGTAAGTCATATTGGTACTTGTGGGTGTTAGGTATGAGTTTCAGCTTTAAAGTTTAAGGTTGATTTGTATTTCTGTATCTGCGAGTTAAGAAAGGTCAAATGGAATTTTAGTTTCACTTCCAAAAGGTGCTTGAATTTCTAATGAGGAGTTTTATGATCCCAAAAGAGAAGGTAAACATACAAGGGTTGAAGAATTGGATTGTTGCCTAGCATCAGGGGCCTAGTGAGGCAGATCCCTCCCACAGAAGAGAAACAGCAGTTGGTTTGGAAACTGTTTGAGTGCAGTTGGTTCTGAAAGTTGCTGCCAGCAGAGACTGGAGCAAAAGGGACGATAGCCAATCCCAAGCTAAAGAAAAAAACACAAAAATCCAGGGGAATGGAAGAGGGTAAAACCCAAAGAAGACCTGCTAGTCAAAGGAAGGTCAGGAGCCTAGAAAATGTCCTGCTAAGTGAAGTTAAGAGTGAGGGGCAGAGAGAAAGGCTCCATGCTTCAGATTTAAAGAGACAAAAGCCGCAGAAAGCAGATTTAAAGCGAGCGCAGCTTGCAAGAGGCAAGAAGGTCAAAGGAGACAACTGAAGTCTGTAACTCTTTGCTATGGGCTTGTGAAGCAGTGGTGTATTGTTGACAGCTGAGTCAGAGAGACAGAGTGTGTGGAAACCAGCTTGAATGCATGTGGTGACCCAGGGAAGTGGAACATCAGAAGGAGAGTTTGAAACTCTGGAGGTGAACACTTGCGGAAGGTGTCTGAGAGAAAGTGTCAGTTTGGGAGAAGATTCCAAGGCAATGTCTTGGAGGATAAAGATTGGAAGCCTTCGTATGAAGGACAGAATTCAAGTGAGACTGGTTGGTCCATGGTGTGACAAGCGTCTGGGGGGAGTTGAGGAGTATTAGGAAATAGAAACAGTTTAAGTTATATTGGTATTTGTGGGTGCTAGGAATGAGGTTTAGCTTTAAAGTTTAAGTTTGATTTGTATTTCTGGGAAGAATTTTCCCCCCTGTTGGGGGGGGGAGGGAATGCATGAGCGGGTGCATGTGGGCACATTTCCGATCAGCACCCCCAAATGAGGGTGCGATGCCATTTTACATGGGCGGGCCAATTAAGGCTATGCTATGCATTCCCTGTGCAAGGGGGGGGGTGCTGTGGGGGTGCAGTGGGGGATCCCTCAGCTGAAAGTGTGCTGTTTTGTGCATACGCATGGAGGTACACACTCATCTCCCTGAGGCTAAGTGCTGCCTCAAGAAGATCGGCGCCAAATTTAAAAATGATGAGGGGGCAAAAATAAAATTTCCCTGACATGTCCCCTCATGTGACACCATCACATGAGTTGGGACATGTCCATCACTTTAAACCAAACATTTATTAAATTTTTAAAATCCTCATGAAACCTCATCCCGCCCGTGGATAAGGTTTCATGCTTTTTTGGAAGCCCACTAGGGCTCCCGGCCTGCCCGCCAACCTTAAGGTTGGATGGGCAGGTTCATTAATGACTTCAATTACTTTTTAAATGGCTTTAATAGGCCATTGACAGGTGGGCAGGCACACAGCTGATTCAGCTGCGCCCCCGCCGACTTGAAAATTGAAATGATGTGGGGTGATGTCGGGAGTTCCGCCTGACATCATCCCCCTGTCGGCAAGCAGGCCCTGCTGCCTCACTCACTGACCTAAATATCCTGGCCTCTTTATCTGTATGGTAAGGAAGGTGAAATGAAGGTTTAGTTTCACTTTAGAAAGGTGCTTGCATTTCTAATGAGGAGCTTTACGCCCCCTAAGGAGAAGGTAAATATACAAGGGTAGAAGGATTGGACTGTTCCCAAGAGGGGCAGGTCCCTCCCATAGACACACACACAGAAGAGAAACAGCAGTTGTTTTGGAAGCTGTTTGAGTGCAGCTGGTTCTGAAAGTAGCTGCCAGGAGAGACTGGGGCAAAAGGGACAGATGGCCAGTCTCAAGCTAAAGAAAAAACCCCAAAAATCCATGGGAGTGGAAACAGGGAAGTTCAAAGAAGACCTTCTAGTCTAGCCTAGAAATGGTCCTGTTAAGTGAAATTAAGAATGAGGGGTAGAGAGAAAGGCTCTAAGCCTCAGGTTTAAAGAGACGGAAGCTGCAGAATGCAGATTTAAAGTGAGCACAGCTTGCAAGAGGCAAGAAGGTCCAAGGAGGCAACTGAAGTCTGTGACTCTTTGCTATGAGCATGTGAAGCAGTGGTGTACTGTTGACAGCTGAGGCAGGGAGACAGAATATGTGGAAGACAGTTGAATGCATGTGGTAACCCAGGGAAGTGGAACATCAGAAGGAGAGTTTGAAACACTGGAGGTGAACCCTTGCGGAAGACATCTGAGAGAAAGCGTCAGTTTGGGAGAAGATTCCAAGATGAGGTCGTGGAGAGTGGAGACTGAAAGCCCTTGTGTGAAGGACGGAATTCAATAAGACTGGTTGGTTCAGCGTGTGACAAGTGTCTGGGTGGAGCTGAAGAGAGATCCATAGCATTTGGTTGAGGTGGCATCTGCCACTTGATTTCAGAATGTGGTGTGTCTAACCACAGGGTGCCATAGGTTTACAGGGACTGCATGTTTACTGTGTACATTAGAGTATAAGATAACTTTTGTAACCTTGTGTTATCCTTACAAATCTGTATACTTCTGTAAAGGTATCATTGTGGGTGAAGGAGTATTGTTGAATAAATGATTTATTCTTTTGTTAAAAGTTCATCAGCTGACCCCTGTGCCTCTGTTCAGTAGCTGCTCTCCACGTATCTAAACAAACAAACTAAAGTTAGGATCTATCAAGCTGGCTTCCACTCTGGGATCAGACTTGCCCAGTGATAACCTCAGCTGGGATCGTAACAGGTCAGCAAGATCACCAGGGAAACCCTGAGGGGATTGAGTGCTGACTGATAAGAATGTTGAAAGTAAAGGGGCAGAGCTTTAAATAAAGCTGCAACACTCAGAGCTCTTATTTCACTTCATTGTGACTGTGATTCTGTGATCACTGTTTGGTTTTGCTTGTCATTTTGAGGATATTTCTATAAAAAGGAATTGCTGTTTTAGCTGCACTCTGTTAGAATGAAAAGGAGGAGGAAGAAGAGGACCAGATGCATGATGAAGAAAGAGCTGAAAGGTAGGTACAGAGGAGGGGGGGGGGGGGGGGGGGGGGGGGGGTGGTGGCAACAGAGGAGACAGTCTCACAGAAGGCCTTATCCAGCTTACAGGGTCAAATTATTTGACCTGCCTGAGCAGCAGTGCTTCAGGACACTCAGATTGTCAAGACAGATAGTTGTGATTTCTGCAACCTCCATGAGGGTCTGTTGCCTATTGGGCTGGTACTAATATATGCCAGTGACCACAGTCCTTAATTATTGCACCTCTCGATCATTCCAGGCTGCAATAGGCAAAATATTGAAAGTGATGCATCTACAAATGTACCAGGCATATCATGGATGGTTCATCTGACAGGCCTGTCAATATATCTTATTAGCTGATGGAAATTGTGAGCCACTGGGGTTTGCAGCTCTGCCCGACTTTCTACAAGTGCAGAGACAAATATCTATCCTGACCAACCAGGAGCTTTTGTTGTCCACAAGTGTTTCTCTCCATCAGTGCCCAACTCACATGGAACCACAGAAGAGGTTCATGCAGATATGCATTCAATACCCAGAGAGCTTCCACAATACCTTCATCTTTCGTCAGCACATTATCTGGTCTATGTTTTGCTCTGGAACCAGTATTAGGAGGTGTCTGCTTGGGGACAAGGGATGTCCGCCTTCTACCAAGGATGGTGACAACCATTTGGAACCCCAGCACTCCACAGCAGAACAGGTAGAATAATAGCCACTTCATCACAAGCTTTGTCATTGAGGGGAGCGTTGGGATACTCAAGTCCAGGTTCAGATAGGGCTGGAGGCTCCTTGCAGAGTCAGCAAGATAATTGTGATATAGTGTGTTCTCCATAAAATCACTCAGCAAAGAGGACCAGAAGTGCAGGAAAAAGGCCTGCAGAATGCCTCATGAGGATGAGGCTGATGAAAATAATGCTGAAGGATATGCTGAATGGTGTGATGATCATCTTGCAGCTCTAGATTGCAGGGGTGGTCTCAGCTCAGAGTCAATGAAATACTCAAGTGTCAATCTTAAGTGCTCTTTTTAAACAATGACTTCCTAAGTCTACTGCTTCTACAAGGCAATTCTAGTGGCTTGAGGAAAGTTAGTGATGTTGTGCTTTTCCCCAATTCTGGTGAGATGCCTGCAGCTGACATGTTCTGAATGCTGAAGCCCCTGAGGGCCCAGCTCCAGACTACTGTCCCTGGACTTCTGCTGATGCATTTGGGAATTCAGATACAACGTTGAATATTGGTTGAGGGGGTGACAATGTGCTGACCTCCTGAGATAGATCTACACGTAAAGCATCCATTCTGAGCAGAGTTTGGAAAGGACAATATCCTCCATTATGTATTCTCCTTGGCTGTCCCTGCCTTCATTATCTTCTCCTCTTCATTTTCACTGTAAAACTCAGCAAGTGCCTGGCGATTTATCTTTTTCGCATGCATATTTGATACAGGGATATGGAGAAAGGGCAGCATAGTGGCACGAATTGGATAGATCCTTCAAAGAACTGGTACAGCCACAATAAGCCAAATTACCTCTTTTTGTGCTGTAGGATTCTATGATTCTAATTCTAAGTAGGCCCCAACCTGCCTGCAGCAGGAACCTTGGACAACTTGAAAGTTGGTGAAGGTGAAATGATGCCAGGCAGGAGTGGAATGACTTCAGACCAGTAACTGGCCTAGTCTTAACCTCATTCTCATTGAGCGAGGAGTGAAAGGAGGCAGAGTTTGTACTCCTGACCACTATCTGGTTGGAAGTGTATGTGTGAGGACACTGGGTGAGGGGAAGATCAAGCACAATGCTCCCTTTCCCTGCCTCTGTACTTGCTGGAAACCTGTTACATCTCTAACATTTCACAGTTCTGATGAAGCGTCATCAACCTGAAATATTAGGCTGGATTCTATGTTTCTCAGCGAGGCGAGAGAGATAGAACGGAAACTGAGGTGTCCGCTTGCTCCCGTCCCCACCAACTCTGTGTGTCCAATATCAGTTGGCCAATTAGTGACTGTTTGGCAGGAAGGAGGCCAATTATAGGTGAAAAGGAAGGTTGCTTCCCAACCACAAACCCATCCCCTTGCTCTCTTCCAACCTTGCAGTTATTATCAGAGCCAGTTTTTCATACCTATTTTTAGATGCCACAATATAGTCAGCTCTTGTGAATTTGAGTAAATATAAAAGATAATACAGTGATGATTTTTTGTTGCAGCTACATCCACAGTGAAATATGAATCATACCTTGGTATGAATACATAACTTGTGGGTTCTGAGAAGCGGCACTGTAGGCTAGGACTTCATATGGCAGGGGGTTAATGTCACAGCTAGAATTGTAAAGTCTCCCTGCTCTGAGAATCAGTCCTTATTATAAGTACAAAAACAATTATTTAAAAAATCATTAAAGATCATTCAAATATTGCCACCTTCCCCAGCAGGGTCTGCTGGTACATTCAGTTTCAGGTCAGGATGGTGTGTGAATTTCAATTGGAATCCACGTGAAATACTTAGAAGGTGGAGACAGTTGCTGAGGAAAAAGAGGTGGCTGAGAAAGAGAGATTTGGTAGAAAGATTGAGACGGCTGATGTCATGCTGGCAATTCCCAATGACAGATCTAGAGAGGCTAAGAAGCCAGAGGGAGGGGTCCAGGTGGAATGAGAGTTCTGAAGTTGGGAGAAAGGGTCCACTGTGCAGGAAAGAACATTTGAGGGAACCCTTGTGTCACCTCACAATAGATGGAATAAAAGACTCCCAAACGGTTTTATGTCCAACGCCTGAAAAATGCAGCTGGCGACGAAATAGCTTGTTAATTAATGATTTCAAAATGGCAGGCAGGCTGCCGATTTCAGGGAGGGAAGACCGGGGGTAGCGGTTCCTGGTTTGGGGACACAAAATCCAGCCCAGTAACTTTGTTTCTCTCTTCACAGATGCTCCTTGGCCTGCTGAGTATTTCCAATATTTAAAATTTTTATTTTGGATTTCAAGCATCTGGTGTATTTTATTTTTATATGGATGTTTAAATCACTGCCGCTTCCCTTCTAGGAATGCCCAGCCTGAAGAAGTCCTGCTCTTTACTCCAACAGGATTTCTGTTTGTCTCTTTTATCTTGTTCAGCTTCATTAGTTTCTGTTTTCCTTTCGTGTTTACCTCTCTTCCTACCTCTTTGCTCTGCAGTGTTCCCTCCCACGAACACTTTCTCCCAAGTTCAGAACTCTCATTCCACCTGGACCCCTCCCTCTGGCTTCTTACCCTCTCTGGACCTTTCATTGGCAATTGCCAGCATGACATTGGCCATCTCAATTTTTCTACCAAATCTCTCTTTCTCAGCCACATCTCTTTCCTCAGCAACTGTCTCCAACTCCTAAGTATTCTACGTGGATTCCAATTGAAATTCACACACCAGCCTGACCTGAAACTGTATCACCACTCCTCCATTGCTGCTTGTTCAAAATCCTGAAACTCCCTCCCTAACATCACTATAGGTGTACCTACATAATATGGATTGCAGCAGTTCAAAAAGGTGGATCATCACCACCTTTTCAACATAAATTAGGGATAGGCAATAAAAACTGGTCTTGCCAGTGATGCTTACATCCCATGAATGAATAAAAAAAATTTCACCCTTCATGTTTCAGATCCATTCATGATCATAGGTATTTCAAAGATATTTAGCATTCCCTAAACTGGAACTCCCTCCTTAAAAGCACCCACACAACATGGATTACAGCAGTTCAAGAAAGCAGCTCACCACCACCTTCCCAAGGACAATTAGAGATGGGCAATATTTGCCAGCCTAGCAGCGATGCCTACACCCTGTGAAAGAATTTAAAAAACTACTGCTCTCGCCACATGCAGAGATTCATGCTCAACATCATGCACTGCCACATACATGTTCTCAACTACTTTCTTCAGAAAAAACCAACTCACTATCTCACAGTTCCATTTCATCCTTCAACTCTGCTGGTGCTTTAACAAAAGGTTTTTTTCTTTTCTCAGATGTCAAGGGTTGCAATATTTAACAACTCTTAGTTATCAACGCCCTTCTGGATTCCTTTTCATCTTTCTTTCCCCTGACCCCATCCCTCCTTCCAGTCCTTCCAAGCTCACACTTGAGCGTGTTTTCACTATAATCTCTGAGCTTCCCCTATCAAATCCCAAATAATCAGTCCTCAGCAAAGGCCTCAATTTCATCTTGCCCCCTACACTCTTTCAATGAAGCTCAACATGAGCCCAAGGAACAGCGCTTTATCTTTCAATTAAGCACTTCAAAGCCCTCCAGACTCAACGTTGAGTTCAACAAAGTAAGACCATAAACTGCCCTCATTTTTTTCAGACAGCAGCTATTTGGTAATTTTTTTCTTTTATTTCTATTTATATCTCCACTAGACCCATCTTTTCTTTCTTTGCTTGTCCCAATACCACCCACTTTTGCCTTGCACCATCATCGCTTTTGTCATTTAATTTCTCCTGTCTTCCACTCCTATCACAGACTTTCACTTTTGTTCATTCTTCCCCTCCAGTTTTCCTTGCCTCTGTAACTTGCTTGAAACCAGCCATATTACTAACTTTCTCCAGTTTTGATGAAGATCATGACCTGAAAAATTAACCTTGTTTCTCTTTCTACAGGTGCTGTCTGACCTGCTGAGTATTTTCAGAAATGTCCTGCATCTGCAGTATTTTGTTTTTATACAATACACCAATATCTCTGCAGGTTGAGCTTTTGTGCATTTAGGAAGAGCGCATTAGTCTTTAAAGCAGATGGAAAACAGATTATCAGAACACTGTCTGGCTGTATTCTTGCTGACGCACAAACAACAGTAAAAAAATAGCTGACAGTTAACACAATTCAACCACTTAAAATCGTTCCAGCCAGCAGCAGAAGAGAAAAACATGACACCCATAGATAAGGGTAATAAAGTGTGCACACCCATCCACCATCGTTCCGCTTACTTTGATAATTGAACATTCTGTGTAAATTAGTATTACTGTGTATCTATCTTAGGAAATAAAGTAAACCAAATTGCACAATGCATCTTAAATGAAGCATGTGCAATCATCATCATCATGATCTCACATAAATGGGATCACTTTTGCATATTCAGCTTTTAAAAAGGTTAAATTGGACAGCTGCCAGGAACAAAAACACTTTAAGGAGTTCTTCTATCACAGATTTGAAAGCCAATGAGGCCACAAGTTTTGGTTCTAAACTCCATAGCCAAAACAAAGACTTCACAGTTAAATAGAAATTTCTTTAGAGTCAATGCTTTATATTCAATTCCACGCTACTTGCACCATCTGTCCGGAAAAATCCATTAAGGTTTATAAAATGCTTTGTTATTTTAAAAAAAAACATTTAAGAGGCTAAACTGGATAGGCTCTGTAAACGAAGCAGTGCAAACCATTCTAGTGTTTGAAATCCAGGCAGGATGCCACCTTTGTGCTGTCTGCTCATTAATGTAATTTCTTTGTGTAGCCAGTGTTATCCATACTGTTCATTGGCTGCACACAACAGCAGCAGCCCAAATTTCTAATCTCCTGGCTCTCCTTAAAGTTAGCCTGCACCTCTTATAGGGGAGGTAGCATTGAGGCTGGAGAAAGTGCTGGCAGTCTTGTGTAGTGTAAGAAGTTAATTCTAACTGTGTGATATGCTCAAGGGACACAGTGTACATCTTCACAGGAAGTGATGCAACGTCTCGTGCTCTATCTGTCTCGTGTAGACCTCATGGCAAGGAAGCCCGTAGTAAAAGATGTTCTAATAAAGTTAACATTTTCCTTACCTCAGCAGATTCTATAAATATTCTGTGTTAGCACAACCAGACTCAGAATATTATATGGTGGCAGCAAATGAAAGAACAAGTATGGAAAAGTCTCTGCCACTGCTGGAGAGCTTCAAGCAGGTTGCAGGTCTCAACCAAGCAGAAGCATGGCTGAATTGGCACACAGATTTGCCAGATATTGCACTACATCGGGCCTCACTGTGAAGGACAGCAATGTGCAGGTTCATACGCTGTTGTACATGATGGTACATGATGTTGTCTGATATCCTAGTCAGGCAAGAGATCGACAAAGAAAAAGCTACGATGAAGTAATAAAAACAATTGATGCCAATTTCAGTTTGGGAAAGAATGCCATTATTGTGTGGACTAAATTTAGCAAGTGTATCCAATGGCAATGGTAAAGTACTGATACATTTATCAATGATCTGTATAGACTTGCAGAATACTGTGTATATCGCAGCTTAAAAGATGAACTAATCAGGAATGGATTTGTTGTTGGAGTCTTGGATGAAGCATTGTCTGACCACTTGCAGTCGAGGGATGATTTAACCTGAACAAAGGCAATTCAACTGAGCAGACAAGCTGAGATCAGGAAGCAAAATTGATCGGTGATTTGGGGTAACAGGTAGAATCATATCCCAAAAACACTGACTCTGTGGAGTATGTGGAATTTGAAAACAGACAGGTGGCCATATAAAAGCAGGGGAGGCAGGAAGTGTGTCCATCAACTGCCCCAGCTAACTGTAATCGGTTTCGCGGGAAAAACGCAGGTGTGAAGATTGTCCCACCAAAGAGGTGAATGCCATTTTTGCAGAAAGAAGGGTCACTTTCAGGCTGTGTGTTGCAGCAAGAAGCCTATACAGAATAAGCAAAAAGAGAAGCCTTTAAGAGGTGGCGGGATCATGATAGAGAAGATCAAGACATTACCCATGTAACGTATGACTCATCCAGTCCATCTAGGATACTTGAAATTGTACTCTGAAAGATTTCTGGCGCTGATGTGATAGCAAAAAGTAATAAAGTGAAACAAAACCTCCCAAACACAGTGTAATGAAGATTGTGAGAAACATAGGGCAGAATTTTACCCCCATCGGGGGGGGGAGTTGAAAGGCGCGCCGCCATTTTACATGGGCAGGCCAATTAAGGCCCGCCCAGCATGACGTCCGGACGGAAGCGCCATGTACTCCCTGTGCGGGCTGGAGGGGGGCGGGGGGTAATCACTCAGCAGAGAGTGCGCTCTTTCGCGCATGCACACAAAAGAGCACAATCATCATCCCTGAGGCAAAGTGCTGCCTCAGGGAGATCAGCTCTGCAATAAAAAATATAAAAATTGGAAAAAAAAATTCCTGACATGTCCCCTCATGTGACACTATCACATGAGTTGGGACAAGTCCAAACTTTTAAAAACACTTTAATTAAATTTTTTAAAACCTACATGAAACCTCATCCGGCCCATGGATGAGGTTTCATGCTTTTTCTAATGCCCGCCAGGGCTCCTGGCCCACCCGCCAACCTTAAGGTTGGACAGGCAGGTCCATGAATTACTTACATGACTCTGTCAATGGCCTCAATTGGCCACTGACAGTTCAGCGGGCACACAGCTGAATTTGCTGAGCCCCCCCCCACCTGAGAATTTTAATGGGGCGCAGTGACATCGGGAGTTCCGACCTACATCACCGCATGCCATTTTACCCGTTGGCGAGTGGGCCCTGCCCCCCGCTCGCCAACAAGAAAATCCTGGCCATAGACTCTTTATCATTACGCTGTTTGGGAGGTCTTGTTTCAATAGATTAACTTTTGGCATCACAACAGTACCAGAAATCTTTCAGAGTAGAACGTCAAGTATCCTGGATGGACTGGATGGAGTCGTATGTTACATGGATGATGTCTTGATCCATGGATCCACCCAAATAGAACGTGACACCAGACTGCAAGCTTTGTTGAGATACCTACAGGAAGCAAACTTACACTCAACAATAAATACGAATTTTTGCAGCCGACTGTCAAGTTCCTTGGCCTATTGTGGATGTATCCAGTGTCAGAGGGTTGATTCACAGAAGGCAAGAGTAATTAAGGAGTTTCTGGCTCCTCGCAACTGAGCTCCAGAGATTCATGGGTATAATAAACCAAGTTAGAAAGTTCCTGCCCAACCTGGCTGTTGTCAGTGAGCCACCACATCAATACATTGTGCTGGGATGAAGCACAACAGAAGTCTTCTGACAAAATCAAAAAGATGCCGATATCATCTGATATTTTAGCTCACTATGACCCAGGACCATCTATCATTGCTGCAGATGGATATTCCACAGGATTGGGAGCTGTATTCGTTCAGATACAGATAGATGGAAAGCATAAACCAGTTTACTACACATTCCGTTCTCTGATAGAGACTGAATGGAGATATGCACTGGTGGGAAAGAAGCACTGGCTGCTAAATGGGCTTGTGAAAAGTTTGCTGATTATATTTTTGATCTCCATTTCAAGGTAGGGACTGATCACAAACCCTCAATGACACTCTTAAATTCTAAGGAGTTAGCAAAAAATACCTCCATGAGTACAACGATTCAGACTGAATATGATGAGGTTTGATGCAAAGACAGAATATGTTCCAGGAAAACAGCAGACCACAGTAGATAAAAGCAAAATATTATGGATGCTGGAAATCTGGAATAAAAACAGAAAATGCTGGAAAAACTCAGCAGGTCTGACAGCATCTGTGGGAGAAAAAACAAGTTAATATTTTGAGTATGTATGACTGAAGAGGAGTCATCTGGATTCAAAATGTTAACTCTGTTTCTCTCTCCACAGATACTGCCAGATCTGCTGAGTTTTTCCAGAATGTTCTGTTTTTATTTAGACCACAGCAGATGATTTGTCCTGTATCCCTGTGGCAAGACCTGAACGAGGTGACATAGACCTTGTTGAAGAGGTAGAAACCTTTTCATCGACAACAACCATAACTCAACCAGCAACAACTTAGCGACTGTCTGAAATCAGAGATATACAGAAATCTGATGAAGAATGTGCTCAGGTCAGAGAGTACTGTGTCAAAGAATGGCCAACATACATGCAACCGAATCCCATTCTCAGACAGTACTGTGAAAAGAGGGGATACCTCCGTGTAGTTGATAATTTACTCATCTTTGACAAGAAACTGGTCATTCTGGGAGTTCTGAGACTTGATATACTGCAACGATTTCACCAAGGATATTTGAGGATCACAAACTATCGAGATAGAGCAAGATATTCTGTCTGGTGGCCAGCTCTCTCAAAACATTGGAAGAGATAATATCAAGCCACATTACTTGTATTATTCATCATCAGAAGATGATGAACCATTGATGTCATCTTCCTTTCAATCAAGATCATGGGATGGACCTCTTTGGACACAGAGGTAAGGTGTTCTTGATTGTCGTAGGCTACTGCTCCAGATGGATAGAAATCAAGCAACTGCAAGGTCACATTTCTGAAGCAGTGATTATGTTGTTGAAGGAGATATTTGCAACACATGGAATCCCAGATCTTGTAAGCTCAGACAATGGACCACAGTTTGCCAATGAAGACTTTAAAGATTCACAGCACTAATTGCAACTCTCCATGGCTTCTTCAGGAGCACCTGTGACCTCTACCATGTAGAAGAACGAGGGCAGCAGGAGCATGAGAACACCACCAATTGCAAGTTCCTCTCCAAGTTACACATCAACCTGATTTGGAAATAGATTGCCATTCCTTCATTGTCACTGAGTCAAAATACTGCAATTCCCATGTGACGGCACTGTGAACATACTCACATCACATGGATTGCTGCTGTTCAAGAAGGCAGCTCAACACTATCTTCTTAAGGGTAATAAATTCTGACTCTTCCAGCTTCGCCCAAATTTCATGAATGAATGAAAAGAAATCCAAGAATTGCAACCTGGTCAGGCAGTGGTGGGACACCAAGCAGAAAGTGATGATGAAGACACATTATCAATTAATTTCACACTTAATTTCACAGCAGCTGCACACTTATCTTTGAGGGGAGGTGGGGAGTTGGTTGTGGTAGGATCTACACTTCTTAAAACAATGCGCACAACTGTGCTGCACTTGGCATGAGGCAAGGATAGTGTAAGTGTCAACTTGCCAGAGGGTGAGATCACAGATGAGACCTGCTGTGGAAGACTTCAATGGGCCAACCTGCAGAAGAGATCTGATGGCTATGCACAACACAACATTTGGTGTGTTGAGGAGTCTACCAACAACCTGGCACAGGGCTTTTGCACAGAGCTTGGAGCCCATCCTTTCCAACATGGACATGATGGCCAACTCCTTGAGCACACTTGTGGACCCATCCATTATGAAGGGTCCTGCTGCCTCAATTTCAATTGCAGCACAAGCAGCTTCCACCAGAAATCTGAGTGTTTAATTGGAAGCTCAGAGTAAAGTCATCCAATGTCAGTTTACTGCCATGCAAGCTCAGGCTGCTGCCATCATTGCTGTGGGTAGCTTTATTCAAAGGGCTTACAGGATGTCACAGCAATCCAACAATCTCTCCAACAGATTAATGGGATTGCTAGGCAAGTGGCAGTGGCTCTATCAAGTTCCCCTCCCTGCCACTCTGCCAGTGACTTTGCTGTTGCCTGTTAAACAGCCAAGCCTAGCTGCTACCAATTATGCTGAGCTGAGCTTTCTAGAGCCAAAGCTGTTCGCGACTGTCCTCCCGGCCCAATTGCAGTCTTGTCCATTGAAAGCCAGCAACCTTCGCCTAGCCATGCTGCTGCCGCTGGGTTAGCACTTTGAGAAGCATTGGGACAGGCAAATGCATATGGAAGACAGGCAGACAAGACCGAGGGAATGCACGTGGGTGATTAGTTTCATTGCATATGGAATATGGCATTATTTGATTTACACATTTTGTTTGCAATACTTATTTTGTGCTGGCTTTTATTTTTACATTGTGGTCAGGAGGACCATTTATTGGTCATTAACGGAGGGAAGTTAAGGAGTGTGGGACTGGTGGTGAATGAGGAATTGAGGTTCGACTTACTAGTTATTGGACTCAAATTAATTTTTCATGGACAACCTAAGCTGAAAGCAATTGACTAGATTGGTGCCTCTCTTCCTCCTCCTGATGCCCTTCCTCTTCAATTGCTCACCTGATAGCTGATGGCAAGGATTGACTGCTCACAATAGCCATGTTGTGTGGCATACAGCCTATGATGAATCTTGAGGCTTGCCAAACAGATTACTGTAGGGCTCATCCAAGATATTCCAGGCAGTAGAATAATTGTTGCACTAATGGTCTAGTCAATCATATTTCTTGTGGCAGCATGGCTCTCAATTTACGTTGGTTGCGCACATGTGAATGCTTTGCAAACTGGAGTAATGAGACATGTTGTCGACGACTAACCCTTGTCACCCAGGAGGCATTCTCCAGAGGAGATGAGGCCAGGTAGACATGTGAGGGTATGTGTGAGAGAATGGCTGGTGATGTCCCTTGGGCTGGCAGTGAGTGAGATGCCAATAAATGTGTGATGGACTTGAGTGTGCGAGTTTACAGTGATGAGATAGTTGCCTTGCCCTGGCTACGTGGATGAGATCATTCATCCTCTACCTGCATTGAATGGCCAATCTCTTCTGTGCAGTATTGGCACTGACCACCGCCTGCAATACTGATTTGGTGATGCCACTGCCCATGCTGTGGCCAGAGCAGGGGCAGAGGATATCACGGCGGACCTGCACAACATCCAAATGGTATTCCAGTGACGCATTATTGAACCTGGGGGCTGCAGTCTTTTTGCGTTTTGCGGACATCTTCCCTACAGCAGTTGTGGGCTGGGAGCACTGACATGTGTGCGGGCGACTGGATTTTAAATATAAAAACAAAAAACTGCGGATGCTGGAAATCCAAAACAAAAACAGAATTACCTGGACAAACTCAGCAGGTCTGGCAGCATTGGCGGAGAAGAAAAGAGTTGACGTTTCGAGTCTTCATGATCCTTCAACAGAACTGTGGTGGAAGCTTGTGAAATCCCACAGAGGTCACCTGTGGAGGCCTGAAAGGAGCCACTGGCATAGAAATAGAGCATCGCTGTCCCTTTCACGGCCACTGGCAGTGGATGCTCTCCATGTCCCCGTGGCGCCAAATCCTGCAGTAGCTGGCAGGTGACCAACCAGTTCCCTAGACATGCGCAGTCTTCGGCGACACTGGTTTATGGTCATCTGCAGGAATGAAAGTTGGCATCTATAAACCCTGGGCATAGCTAGGTGCCAACCAGTGATGGGTCGCTGTGACTCTTCAACGGCGTGTGTGGGAGCCCCAGCCACCCCTTCTTTCAGAGGGTTCTGCTCCTCTCTCTGCGCAGCCTGGTGCCTCAGTCGCTTCTTCTCAAAGTTGTCTCTGTTCTCTGTATGCCATGAGGCTTACAATTAGATCACCAGGCTCCATGCTCCTGATGTACTTCTCCTGCAGGATGAAAGAGGGAAACACGTGTGTTAGCATGGGTGTGCTAAAAACCTGTCTTGGTTAAGTTTGAAGGCCCCTTAATGCATCCCAGAGAGTGCTGTCCACCAACTGGATGGCCAGCGCTGCATGGCTGCCCAAAACTCCACCCACCTCCATCCCACTCCATCCGACCGATTAGCAGCAGCTTTGCCCATTGGACTGCATGCTGCGCTCTCAGCTCAGGCACAAGCAATTCTCCTAACCCACACTACAAGGCTGCACTGTTAGCTTGAACCATGGGGGAGACTGGTCCAAACCAGGATGATGACACTGCAAGGGGCTGTGAGCACCTCCACCAGTGACTGTTCCAAGGCCAGCTTCAGCAGATTGTACAATGTGCCCAGATGTCCAACTGTTCGGCAGTCCACTAAAACATTCATCACTTTGCCGTCTGTGCCCGAGGGGTGAAAAGCTCTGGAGCATTTGGTGGCATTTTGGTGCCTCTGCATCTCTTGAGTGGGCAGAGAAGCTAAAGGCCTGACTCCAATCATGTCAACGTGGCTATGCCTGAACTGTCTTGGCTGCAGATGAATGGTCACTTTATACAAGATTTCCCTCATGCGTGGCTGCTTCTCTCATTCAACAACCACCCACCCACCCTTGGCCCCGCATGTTCTTCTGCACTATCTTCAACCACAGGGCAGCCCTTGCTCCTATCCCCTTACCACCAACGCGCCTCAACCTTGAAGTCCAACAGGTGAACTAGGTGAGCACTCCACAACGTTACTGTGTACTCACCTCAGCGTTCCCCTCGAAATGCAGCCCCCTCGCTAAGTGCACGCTTTTTATACGCTGTTGTGAAACATGTCAGTGTGACTGGGCGGATGATCCAGTGGGGAGGGGACGATTCCAGCGGGCTGGCCTTATTATGATATGCTGATGTATTACAATGAGGTTCCCGATGTCCGATGGCGAGAGATGCAGCCTGCCATCGGTGGGTGGGACAGATGATCGCAAACTGGATTCACGACATTGTGAAACCAATTTTTGGCTTTCTCGCCATATTGTCTGCTCACGCCACCAAACACTCCTGACGCCAGCGGACAATTCCACCCAACATTTCTAATTTTGCATTTTTACATTTCTTTCTTACTTTGCCTTTGTCTTCCACTGCCCCATCAACCCCCCGCCCCCGGCCCCCCGAATTCAACCTTCCTTTCCCTCCCTAATTTTGTTTCTGTATCTGATTGTACTCTAATTCATCCTCACTCTCTGTCATTTCTCTGTTTTTATCTCAATAATTATATCTCATTGGCTAAAGCAAGACACAGTTGGTCTCTCAAAGGTCTGAGAACAAGCAGATAGTGGGCAGACTTAATGATGTGCACAGAAGAAGATGGGTAAACTTAAGTTACCAAGGTATATAGTATAATTTACAAGGTAAATGGCCCAAGTATGGTGCAACCAGTTGCCGTTTAACCTCTTTATTGATGGCCCATTCCATACCTTTCAGCTCTTTATTGTTTACCATGACTAAGCTCCAGCAAGGCTTGAATTCAAGAGTCAAGCTGCAATAGAATCTTTTGCATATACCTTATGGGGGCTTCACATCATAGATAAGTGCAGCATAACTATTTGCAAGATGTATGGTCAGCTATTCACTGAATGAGAAAATGATATGGCACAGAAGGAGGCCATGTGGACAATCATGCCAATGACAACTCTTTGTTTGAGATATCCAACTAGTTTCACTCCTTCCCCATGGGCTTGCAAATTTTTGCCCATCAAGCATATTTCCAATTTTCCTTGTGAAACTTTCACTAATCTGCTTTCACCACCATTTCAGATCACATCTAGCTGTGAAAAAATAATGCTTCCTCATGCTGCCTTTGGTTCTTATTCACCTTAAATCCAAGTTCTCTGGTTATCGATCCTTCTATCCGTGAAAACAGTTTATCTTTATTTACTCAACCAAAATGTTCATTTTTTTGAAAACCTCTACCAAATCTCCTGTGAGCCTTCTCTGCTCTAACGAGAACAACCCAAGCTTCTCCAGTCTCTCCACAGAACTGATGTTCCTCATTACTCATATCCTTTTTGTAAATTTATTCTACATCCTCTCTAAGGCCTTGACATCCTTCCTAAAGTTGATGTACTGAACACAATGCTCCAGCTGGTGCCTAGCCAATTTTTTATAAAGGTTTAACAGAACTTCCCTGCTATTGTACTCCAAGGGCTGAATTTGTCACAAGGGCAGATATTCTGCTGCTAAGGCCAAAACAGGAGGACCCACTTTGGCAGACAGTGGCACCCAGGGCTGCATCTTTGTTGGTGGGGCGGTCATCCAAATAAGGATGGCAGACTGCCCACAAGAGCTGCCAGCCCAATCAGAAGGCCACAGTCCAGCTGCAACACTGCTAATGGTGGCCACTGCTAAGGCTGCAGCCCCAGAGAGTAGTTGCCTCAATAGCTAGGTGCCCTCAAAGAAAGATAAGTGTGATTGTCGGGTGCCGGGGCCAGGTAGGCAGATTCTAGTGATTGTGTCTGTGGACTGGGAGGAGGTGAATCGCCACTGCTGCCGGGGTTGGGAAGGGTGCAGCAGGACTCTGTGGGTAATAAAAGAGGATCACTCCACAGAACCTGCTGACAGTCTGCCAGGTTTTACCCAGCGTTTTCCCCCTGTGGCAACGGGCCCTCCCCATGCAGGAAAAATTCCCAGGGTGGCAGGGAGCCACTTAAGCGCCTCAGTACTGATCTACCAACTTGCCTGTCACTGGCAACATGGCATGGTGGCAGGGCACTGGGCACCACCCTGATGCCTTCCTGCAACATTTTGCCAGCCTTCCCACCTCTCTGCCCATCTCAAAGAGCCTGGAAAATTTTGGCTTGTCTCTTAACAAACCAAGGATTACATATGCTTTTTAAAACAGCCTCCTCACCTTGTCTTGCCATCTTCAAAGATTTGTATACTTAAAGCTCCAGGTCTCTCTGTTCCTGTACTTCTTTTAAAATTATATCATTTACTTTATATTGATTCTCCTCAAGCTTCCTACCAAAATGTTTCACTTCAAGTTCCTCTGCATTATATTTTATCTGCAGGTGTAAGCTCATTTCACCAGTCTTTCTATGTCCTCCTGAAATTTGTTACTATCCTCCTCATTGTTTATTACTTCTCTGAGTTTTATGTCATCCGTAAACTTGGAAATTATACCCTGTATAATAGATATCAAAAACAGCAGTGAGCCTAATACCAACCACTAGAGAATACCACTGTACACTTCCCTCCATTCTGAAAAACAACTTTTCACTGTGACTCTAGATTTCCTTCCCTTAGACGATTTTGAATCCATACTGCCACTCTCCCTTTCATCTCATGGGTTTCAATTTTGCCAACAACTCTATTACATCTATCTTGTCAAATGCCTTTGAAAATCAACAACTAACGACACCACCATCATCAACCCTTTCTATTACTTCATGATGCATAGACCAGGTTGTAGGCTGGACACATGCCTGTCACTATATATGCTCTATCAATTTGCAACATCTCAAATGATACTATTTTCACAACAGGATACAAGGAAACAAACTGGAGGAGGGCTAAAAAACTGCAAATCCCCCTCTTCCTTGGAGGTGGTTGTTCTGGACACACTTTAAGCGTATCAAAGGAGGCTGGACGAGGGTGAAGCCCTCAAGTTAGTACCCTCCTGCTCTTGTTATGACTTATTTATCTCCTCATTCAGCATTGGCAGGCCCAATCACCACATACAAGCTAATTTTCCAGAAATCTTTTGAGCCATAATGCTAATATTTGTCTTTCCATTGCTCTAGGCCTATAAAAGCAGCCTAACAGCTTTATAATTGGTGAAGGACAAGACAGTGCCTCACAGCAACCTGTGTCACTCTTATCAATGTTTGTAAGTAGTAGCCCAGCTACATGCATTCCAGAACATGCAGTCAATTAGCTTGGGAAAGTAGTATTGGATAAATCGCAAGGTACAGGTGAAGAATAGCAAGCATGGTTCTGGACAAGAAGGTGGAATCTGCTGCCTAGAAGATCTCTTTTACTTTATGGAATGGACAACTGTATCATTCTCCTGTTGGTCTTCAATGGGAAAAGAAATGAAAGCTATGGAATCACGCAGTAAACGGATGCATATTGCAGAATACTGCAGTGGAAGCAAGTGCAGGCAGAAAGCTGGGGGGCAATGGCAACATTGACTACCAGTAGACACTTCATCCCTGCATTTTAGATTGGCTGCTGATATTCTTGCAGCAGATGGCACAGCTCTGCAATTGTTTTCTTATTGATCTGGACCCTGTAGAGGCAGTCATTTTCAGTCACTGCCTTTTAACTCTGGCAGTGGCTGAAGATAATTAAACTGGTAATATAACAGCGAGTGCAAGCAGTCAAGCTTTGGTTCCAGTTGATCTCCCCGGCATGCTTTCTTTCATCTTCTACCACTTCAAATCATGAAATATTGTATTTCAGATGTTTTAAAAACAATTTCAATTGTCACTTTTTCATTGATTCCCTTGCAGCACGGAATATCGTTTTGCTGCCCTAAATTGGGGTTCAGGTTTGTACTACAATAGTCCTTTAATACAGCATCAGCTCTTTTATGACCATGATTTGGTTTAATGAGAAATTCAGCAGAGCATGCCTGGAGCAGCACCAGACATACCTAAAATTAGGTATCAAGCTGGTGAAGCTACACACAGGACTACATGAATGATAAAAAGTGGAAGCAGCATGCGATAAACAGAGCTAAGCAGTCCCACAACCAACAGATCAAATCAAAGCTCTGTGGTCCTACCACAGCAAGTCATAAATGGTGGTGGAGAATTAAACAACTAACCAGTGGTGGAGGCTCCACAAATATTCCCATCCTCAATGATGAGGGAGCCCAGCACAGCAGTGCAAAATAGAAAGCTGAGGCGTGTGCAACCATCTTCAGCCAGAGGTGCTGATTGGATGATCCATCTCGGCCTCCTCTTGAGGTCCTCAGCATCACACATGCTAGCCTTCAGCCATTTAAATTTACACCATGTGAACTCAAGGAACAGCTGAAGGCACTGGATAGTGCAAAGGCTATGGGCCCTGACAACGTTCCAGCAATAGTACTGAAGAATTATGCTCCAGAACTTGTTAGGCAAGTGGTTTCAGTAATGCTGATGTCTAGCCTACAATGTAGAAAGCTGTCTAGGTATGTCCTGTCCATAAAAAGCAGGACAGCTGATTGCTGTCCCATTAGTCAACTCTCAAACATCAGCAAAGTGATGGAAGATGTAATTGACAGTGCCATCAAGGGGCACTTACAGAGCAATAAACTGCCCACTGATGCTCATTTTGGGTTCCACCAGGGCATTCAGCTCTAGACCTCACCAAACAGGGACAAAAGAGTTGAATTCCAGAGATGAGGCTAGAGCGATGCATTTGACTGAATGTGCCATCAAGAATCCCTAGCAAAACTGAAGTCAGTGTGAATCAAGGGGAAAACTCTTCACTGGTTGGGGTTATACCTAGCACAAAAGAAATGGTTGTAGTTGTCGGAGCCTGATCGTCTCAGCCCAAGGACATCACTGCAGGGGTTCTTCAGGCTACCCAACCATCTTCAGCTGCTTCATCAATGACCTTCCCTCCATCATAAGGTCAGAAGTAGTGATGTTTGCTGATGAGTGCAGTGTTGAGTGCCATTTGCATGTTTGCAAATACTGAGGCAGTCTGTGCCCATGTGCTGACTTGGGCTGATAAGTGCCAAGTAATGTTCGTGCCACACTAGTGTCAGACAATTACCATCTCAAATATCATCTCCCCTTGATATTCAACGGTATTACAATCGCTGAATCCTGACCATCAACATTTTGGGGGTTACCATTGAGCAGAAATTTAACTGGACCAGCCATATAAATATTGTGGCGACAAGAGGGGGTCAGGAGGCCGGGTATTCTGCAGTGAGTAACTCACCTCTTGACTTCCCAAAGCCTGTCCATCATTTCCAAGTCAGGAGTGTGATGAAATACTCTCCACTTGCCTGGATGAGTGCAGCTCCCACAACACTCAGGAAGCTCAGCCCCATCCAGGACAAAGCAGCCCACTTGACCGACAGCCCATCTGCCACCTTAAACATTCACCCCATTACCCCCTGCACACTGTGCCAGCAACCCTCACATGTCATGAAAGAATAATAAAAATCTGCTGTACAGGTTTCAATTACTGTTAGCTTTCCAGAGGGTTTGCCAACAATACTGGGGCTTATGTTGTTTCCACATAAACATTTACCTGAATAAACAAGACCCAAAAAGGACTAAAACCCGTTAAAACAGTGACAAAAATAAATCTAAAAATGTCTTTGCCTTTCGGAACCTGACGCCTTCCTGTTTGTCCGTTCTAGATTGGTGGGCATAACACAGGCTGCAATCCCATCCTAAGTAGGTAGGGAAATCATATGAGTTCTGTTTAAATTAATCTCAATACTGGAATGAAACTCAGGTGGAATGTGTACGGACACTTCAGGTTGGAAGACCATGCAGTGTGAACCGATGCTCATTCTGTCAGTCAATGCGGTGCATTCCACGTTCATGGGACTGACCCTGTTGACTGCAAAGCCTATCCTAGTATTTCGAGAATTATGAAATATGCTCAACTGCAAAGTGAGAGAACGATAACTTCAGATTTGAAAATTCCTGGTAGCAAGGTATGAAGTCGTAAAGAAAATGGAAATAAAATATATTATTCAGCCAATGCATTCGCTAAGGAGATCAAATTTTGTAACAATTATTTTTAATTTCTATTCAGATATTATGATAATAAGTTTATAAGAGCAACAGTCAAAGATTATGTGAGCATTCTAGCATCCTTTCTAACTCTGTGATGGTGGTATTTAAAACGATGTAGCTTCTTTGGCTGCTAATTCTGAGAAAGGTCACCCACTTGCCTCCATGTTTGGTTGATAACCTGTTTCCATGATAAAAAAATACCATGAGATAATGGAAGTGGGAGGTTAAGGGAGTGTGTGATCAAAGCGAATGGCTTCATAAGCAGAACTTTTTAAGCACCACTCCCATGAACAGTTCCTGAATTACATTTCCTCTGTCAAATATTGGTTGCTTTACGCCCTCTGCTGGATATATACAGAACAAACACAATATTTTAAAATGAATTTTTAAAAAATCACATTGTACTTTTTTTTATTCATTCATGGGATGTGGGCGTCACTGGCTAGGTCAGCATTTATTGCCCATCCCTAACTTCACTTGTTCAGAGGGCAATTAAGAGCAAATCACATTGTTATGGGTCTGGAGTCACATGTAGGCCAGACCAGGTAAGGATGCTCTAAAGGAATGAAGCAGATGGGTTTTTACGACAATCGGCAATGGTTTCATGGTCATCATTAGACTTTTAATTCCAGATTTTTATTGAATTCAAATTTCACTTTCTGCCATGGAGCAGTTTGAACCCAGTTCCTCAGAGCATTTTACCCTGGGATCTCTGGATTACTAGTCCAGTGACAATACCACTACGCAATTTAAGTTTATCATTTTTCTAATATTTCTACCAATTACACACCAATAAAACTAGTTAACTGGCTGAAATGTGCAGTTAAAAAGGTACAATAGAGTTACTAGCTTTTAAATTGAAAACTTGAGCAATACAATCAGTTTCTTGACTTACATTCCATGTTCTATTATGCTTTTGCTAATAGATATTGTCTCATTCTTTAACATAACTTATCTCACTTCATGCTATTCCACAAAAGAACGTTGATCTTAAAGGGAAATACATAATTAAAAATAAGCCACATTTTTATACTGCAATTTGCTTTCAAAGGATGAGTCAACTAATCCCTCAACCTGTCTTTTCCTGTGCACGCTCCAGGATAAATAGAATCCATCATCCATCTGATAGTAAGCCAAATACATTGTTAATGTCCCATGGACTGCCTAACAAATGAGAGGTGAAGTGGCTCGTCAAGTTCCAAGGGCTTCTTTCAGTTTATTGATGTTGGGAAAACAAAAGTGGTACTCAAAGGTTTCTTTTAAAAAAAACAGATTTTATAGTGCTTAAATAGATTAACTGGCCATTCATCACCCCTGCTCTTGTGAAATCTTGACACACAAAATGGCTGCTTTGATTTTCAAGTTGCTGAGCAACATTTTATGTTGCTGTGGTTTTCATCACTGATTAGTCATCAGCAAAACACTTTGGTGCATCCCGAGAGATGCGCTTATATTAATATATATATTATATATGAGTGTGTACATATTACATATATTGTATATATAGTTAGATCATGATTATTTGCCACGTTTCTGGTATTGTGGCTGGATTAAAAAATCTAATGTTTTTAAGTACTTCTGATTCCTAACTACAGTATGTGATAGCTATGAAAATATGGAAAAATATGAAGCTGCCATGCTGTAATGTTTGTCATATAAATCTAGTCTGCACGATTTAAAATCAGCCTGAACCTCTAAGGGGGAGGTGCAGCCGATTCTAAAAGTGCCTAAGCAAGAGTGTCTGAGCAGGAACAGCACTGAAATAGCTGAGCAGTGCAGAATGTGCTCCACCATTCTCTGATGCAGCACCTGACCTTGGTGCAGGAAATCGACAGGGGGAGACAGGTGCGCTACACAGAGTAACAGGAGACAATGTGAAAGCAGCGAGAAGCACACAGCCTTTGTGCCTGATGCTGGCAGTGTAGCTCTAAGGACCTGATGGCCTCACCTGAGTGATCAGGTTAGGGAATGGGTCTTCAAATGTCATATCCTTACAAAAAAAACCACTAGCCTCACACATTCCTCAATTCACCAGCAGCCCTTCACTCACCTACCAAGAATCTCTATCAACCAGGGCTCACCTTCTTGGCTTCACCTCATCCTCACAACGTTAGCACTGCTGTAAGCCTCATACTCACATCTTATAGCTTGCACGCTATCAGCTATTCAACCCTTATGAACATTAACCAAAAACAATGCACCAGACTCACTGAGAAACCTCAATTTTCTTGCAAGACAAGATGGCAAGCCCAACCAAAGGCAGCAGCATCTAACCAGTGGGGGGCAGGCACAATATTATGTCCTTACCTTAATGGGGCAAATAGTGCTCACCCTGGAGCAGCTATGACAGGGGCTGTTGCCAGCAGTGGAGCTTAAAGCTTTGAAGATGTCAGTATGCTCTTCCTAATCCTCCTTCTCACATCCTACTTACCCCTCATCCCACAATCTCTTCTGATTTACAAACAGCAAACCTCTTGCTTCCCAACCCTTCCCATCACTGAAACCCTACCCTTGTGCCTTTCTCCTTTCAGATCCTAAGAATTGCAACCTGTCTAGCCATTGAGGGAAGAGAATGAGGTGGAGGAGCAAGAAGACGGTGATGATGAAGAAACACCATCATTCAATTTCAACAGTCACATCCAACAGCTCAGATGCTGACTCTGCATGTACCTTAGAAGTTAGCTTAGATGCAGGATCAGCATGGGATGAGACACTGGGCACAAGTGATTTGCAGGTAGGATAATGAACAATGATAGCACGGGTGTCAGCTCGCTGGAGAGCAAGGCCCTACTCAAGTTCTGCCGCAGAGGATTCAGATGAGGACTGGAATGGGGAATACAGAAAAAGGTTTATGGATATGTATACAGAAATGCTTGGTGCATTGACAGGCCTGCTAGAAAGCCTCTCATCACTGTTGAGGAGCATGGAGGTGGCTGGCACCAATCTTGCACACAGCTTTGTGCAGAACTTGGAATCCATCTTTCCAAGTGGAAGTGGTGGCAAACTCAATTACACTTGTGGACTCAATCATGATGCAACACCTAATGTCTCAACTTCCACTATAGTACAAGCAGAAGCAGCCGACATCTGAGTGCTGTAGTGCAAGCTGACTATAGTCATGCAAGTGCAGCTAGTTGCAATGCGAGTGCAATTTGTAGCCACTGACACTCAACCAGCTCCCTTGCCTGTCAGCCCAGACTGCTGTCGCTCATGCTCAGGTAGTACAGTTCAAAGTCGGGTTTTCTAGGGCTCAAGTTGTGTGAGATCATCCTGCAAGGCCATCCACTGTGTGCCCCACTGAAAGTCAGCATATCTCTGCCAGTCATGCCTACAATTACTGGAAATGCAAAGGAGCACAAGGACAGGGAAAGTAAAATGGAAAATAGGCACTCAAGGAATGCACATGGGTGATTAGTTGACTTCTGCATGGAAGATTGGATAGTTTGATTAATAAAATTTGTTTGGAATGTTTGTTTTGTGGTGGCTTTTATGTTGGCATTGTGTTCAAAAGGATGCTGTGATGGTCAGTACAGAGAGAATGTAATTTGTGGAACTGTTGTTAAATAGGGTCATGGGTTGGGTTTACCGGTACCACAGTTGGATCACGTGCAGCTCAGATGGAAAAGGGAATGTGTTGGTTGCAACCTCCCTCCCACCTTTTCTTTTCCTCAGCTGCTTGCCATATATCTGGTGGCAAGAGCTGCGCCTCATAATCACGAGATTATGCAGGATGCTTTGCAGCCTGCATCTGACGTGTGTCCATGTGGCCCAGACACCGATTTGGACCCAGAACAGCCTCTATAATGTTAATTCTATAATAATTGTGTTCAGTTGCATGCATTAACTGGGGATTTACCTGTGTTCCTATAAAGAGGAACAGCCTGAAACTATGGGGGCTAGGTTAGTAGGTGTATGTTTGTAACATGTATCTTTCTAAATAAAATTTATAAACGTGTGTTAAAATTGCCTACAGTTCCTTTCTTTACCACCTAGCTTTATGGTATGAACACGTAGAACCAAAACTACAGGTGCTACACAGCCAAATTTTGTGGCCGATTCTACCAGGCAGCTCAAGGATCATACATCAACTTTGTTGGAGTGTCTGTTTAGATTTTCTTTAAGGAATTTCATAAATTGGGAGAATAGAGTGATGCTGCAAATTAAACACTCTACTTTCACTCCTATTATTTAAATTTGAATCCACTGCACAACATGACGGATCAGGTGGGGTCGGATCGGGTGGGGTGGGGTTGGGTCGGGTTAGCTCAGATGGCTAGATGGCAAGCATTTGTTTCAGAATAATTTCAACAAGCAGAGGTTCAATTCCTGTTCCAGCTGCCCACTTGCCCTGCCACTGAGAGTGGAAGGTACCACTGACAAAAACTGCCAGAAAAACAACTCAGGATGTAGCGTATGCAAACAAGGCCTTGCCTTGGGGCAGAGCAGACATGAATGAATGGACAGGATATAGGTTGGGAGGCTCTCTGATAACTGTCAAATTCCCAAAATTCAGCATGGAGTAGCCATAATTGGATAATCTTTCACTTTGGCAATATCAGAAGTAATATATTAGCAGATGCCTTTTAGGGTTAAAATACATCAAGTATTATGGGGTTTAACATTTTTAAGTGTGGATAAATCTCCAGGCCAAGAAGAAATACATCCTAAGTTGTTAAGGATAGCAAGAAAAAAAATAGCAGTGGCTCTGACCATTGTTTTCCAATCCTCTCTGTCTACAGGAGGACAACTAACATTGTACCATTGTTTAACAAGGGAGATAGGGATAGATGGAGTAATTGCAGGCCAACAAGCCCAACATCCATGGTGGGAAAATTATTGGAAAACATTCTGAGGAATAGGATAAATCTTCATTTACAAAACACAGACTAATCAAAGGATGATTTGTTAAGCATGGATTTGTTAAGACAAGGTTGTGTCTGACAAACATGTTTGAATTTTTTAAGGAGGCAAAAAGGAGGGTTGATGATGGTAGTGTATTTGATATAGTCTATATAGATTTTAACAAGGCTTTTGATAAGGTCCCATATAGCACATTGTCACAAAAGCAAAACTCCATAGAATCCAAGGTAAAGTGATAAGTTGAGTTTAAAATTGACTCAGAGGCAGGAAGAAAAGGGTAATAGTCAATGGGTGTTTTTTGTGACTGACAGGAGATTTCAATGAGCAGGGCTCAATACTAGGTCCCTTGTTTTTAGTTGTATATATTGTACGGACTTGAATGTCGAAGCTATGATTAAGTAGTTTTCAGATACAAACAATTGCTGTGTTGTTAATAATGAAGAAGAAAGCTATAGACAGCAGGAAGATATCAATGGACTAGTCAGGTAGGTGGAACAGTGGCAAATAGAGTTTGGTCTGGAGAAATGGGAGATAATACAATTGAGGGAGACGAACAAAACAAGGGAATACACCACAAATGGTAGAATAATGAAAACTATAGAGGAGCAGAGGGACCTTGAAGATGGCTGGGCATGTAGATAAGGTGGTCAAGAAGGCTACTTGCCTTTACTATCCAACGCATAGAATATTACAGCAGGAAGGTTATACTGGAACTGTAAAAAAACACTAGTTAGGCCACAGCTGAAGATTTGCATGCAGTTCTGGTCACTGCACTGTAAGAAAGATGAGATTGCACTGTAGAGGGTGTAGAGGTGAGTTAACAGGATGGGCTCAAAAGTTGTACTTATGAGGAAAGATTGGATAGGCCAGGATTGTTTTCTTTAGAACAGAGGAGGCTGTGGGGGAATCTAATTGAAGTCCACAAAATTATTGAGTGGGTAGAAAGGCTCTATTCCCCTTGATTGAGGGGTCTTTAACCAGGGGGCATAAATTTAGGGTAAGAGGGGATTCAAGAGGAGTTTTTGTTCACTCAGAGGATGCTGGGATCTGGAACTCACTGCCTGAAAAGGTGGTAGAAGCATAAACACTCATGACATTTACAAAGTACTTGGATATGCACTTGGAGCGCCATAACCTACAACAAATGTGGGCTTAGGCTGGATGGCCACTTGTTGGCTGGTGCAGATATAATGGTCTGAATGGCCTCCTTCCAGGATTCTATCATCATTTGAACAGTGTAATCTGAGGGACCCTCAAAGCTTATGATCTGGCCCACAGTTGATAGACAGATTGTTAATGTGAGTACTTGGTGAAAATATGGCTGAGATACTGAAAGTGAACTTCAGCAGGGCAAAAAAGAAAGTCAATTTCTATTTACATAACCCACCCAATTTTCATTTGCACTGACTTAATGGAGAGGAACTTCAAATAGGTGTATAATGGGTGGTCAATGCATTATCACTTGTTTTGCAATACCGCCAATGTTGAATTTAACCCCCACTAACACCTCACCAAAATGCATAAAAGAATGCTACACGTATACTGAGTGAAGCTCACTTGAGTACAAATATAGTAAGACATATGTCCCCAATTTTACCTCCAAGCTGGTACCGGATTGGAAAGTCACTGACTGCTATAGAAATCAGGCTAATTTAATGCCTGGGCCTCGTCAACATGCCATTGGACCACCTCTTACAGCTAACAGCAAATAATGGGGCTCCCCGAGTTGCCTACAAGCGTGATAGTAGGTGTATGGGTTGGAGGTCCAAGGAGGTCTTACGAAAGGGAATGTGGGGTGGGAGTGCAGGATGAGGAGCCTTGGATCTGGAACTCACTGCCTGAAAAGGTGGTAGAAGCATAAACTCTCATGACATTTACAAAGTACTTGGATATGCACTTGGAGCGCCATAACCTACAACAAATGTGGGCTTAGGCTGGATGGCCAGTTGTTGGCTGGTGCAGATACAATGGGTCGAATGGCCTCCTTCCAGGATTCTATCATCATTTGAACAGTGTAATCTGAGGGACCCTGCAATGCTTATGATTGCAATTATTATGCAATGCTCAGCAAGGCCTGAGATTTCTTTGTGGGCTCAAGGAGCACTCTTTGCCCCTTAAAAAAGTTACTTTTCAGAGCCGCTTCACAGTCAAATCTTCTCTTGATCCGGTTTAGCCTGGTGGGAAAGCCCACTCAGGCTGGAATTTAAATTACAGTCCAGGCCCCTGGCCTGGTGGAAAGAACCAGACCTGAGAGGTCAAGGCGGGGGGGTGCGGTTGAAAGTTCATAGCTGTGATTGGGAGCAGGTGGGGAGCTGCTTGGCAAAAGGGAGGCCAGAAGTTTCATTCCTGCTTCCTCTTGGCCAACAACAAAATCTGAAAATTAAACTTAAAAGTTATCTACTGGGTCTCTCCTGGACAGATTCCAGAACCTGACAGTTTTTGCTGACACTGTGCCTGTGTTCAGGCCTCGGCATGAATATGCAGATTGGATCCTGATGACATCATCGGACCTGATCTGTATGTTTAAACGGGACCCAGCTTCTTTCCTGCTGTTTATCTGTTCACCTTCTCAAAAGAGCAAGTTAATGTGGGGACATGGGGGAAAGCAAGCAGGGTTGGTGGCGATTATTGACTCCTGTTATTTTAACTGCCCCTTCCACCCATTTTCCACCAAGAGGAGGCAGTTAAAATCAAAGGCTCTGAGTATTCATTAGTTATTATAACTCCTTTAAAAGTCCTTACTTGTCCGAATATTAAGTCATTCATTTTTTTTGACAATCCAAGAATGCAAGGTTGTCTAAATGTGAGATAATTTCATAAAAAGACTTACTATTTAAAAACAAAATAAAAGGTTAAAACTGATAATGGAGCAAACACAGTGAATGATAATGAAAAGTGGAAGACATGAGAAAAAAGAAGCAACATCAGTTCACAAAGACATACATGTATATATAATGCCACAAAACTATCCATGTATTCAACAAACAAACACACTTTAACCACCCTAAAGTATTCAAAAAACTTGCCTTTCCTCCCGTTATCAGGTGTAAAATGAGCTTTCTCCTCAGCATCTTTACAGCATTAAAAAACACAAACATTGGAATTAATAGACAGTGACAAGACACGAGAAAAAAAAGAGGCTGGAGCTATGCAATATCCAGACTGTCCAATGCACAGAAGTGCTGATGAAAATAGTGTTCAACATGTTGAAAACAGCACAATAACACAACATGGGGGAAAAAAAAAACAGAAATAATCACACAGGATATGTTAGTCATCGATTTGAATTAGGAAGCAACACTTTCTGATCCAAACAGATACAGCTGAAGAAGAGAAATACAGATTCAAAACAGTTGTATTAGACACAACTGGAGTGAACCATTCTTATTCTTTTTAAGTTTATATATAAGTTAATCATGCTTTGTTAATACATGTTTTAAGTTGGATTAGTTTCTACAGAAGTTGAGATAAGTACATTTCAGTAACAGATCATTTCCATTATTTATGTCCGAAGCTATTTATAAAGTCCATTGCTAACTGCTGGAGTGCTGCATTTGTGAGACTCTCCTTTCTATCAGTTATAATTTTTCTTTCTCAAAATGGCCAATTATTACTAAATAACCTCAGTAAATGCTCGACGCCCAATTCTTAATTAATTCACAGACTGCCAATTTTGGCTATGTTTTATTCTGATGCACCTAATTCAATCATTTAAATTTGTTCATATGCTGCTGAACACTGACAAAATAATTTTTCACAATAATGATTCCCAATAAAAATTCCTAATTCTTACTTCTGAATGGTTGAATTTCTGCAGACAATGTTTTTGCTAGTGGACTCAATCTTGTTAATATAAGATTGCTTTATGAAGAAACAGGTTCCTTTTAAAAAGTAGCTTGTTTCAAAATGTGTATGTAATATGTAAAGAGGATATTTTTGTATGATACATGTATTTCTTTATATGGTGTTCAGATATTGCACTTGCTGTGATGGAAGGCTATTAAATATTGCTGGATTTTCTCTGTTGATGTTCATACAATAGGCATAATATTTCCTTTGACGACTGACTAAAGCCGAGGAAAAAATCAATCCGTTGACAGAATACATGGGACAGAATTTTCAGGTCAGCGGGCAGGCGTGATTAGCGGGTTCAGGAGCAGCCAGGGAATGGACCGCTGACCATGATCAGCCCCCAACCGCGATTTCATGCTGGCTGGCCAATTAACAACCAGCCAGCGTGAAATACGCGCTGAAATGCTCAGTGCTGCCGGGGTGGGAGCGGGAGGTGGGCGAATGCTGATGTAAGCGTGGGTGTGGGCGAGCGCGGAATGAAAGTTCCCCGAAGGCAGAAAGCTGCCTCAGGGAGCTGAAGGCTTCAAAGGTTTAAATAAAGATTTTAAATTCAGCACAAAAATATCCAAGCATCACATACACATAACATAGACATAACAAAAATGCTGTCCATAGATTTTTAATTTTTTTAAATGAAAAATTCTAACGTCACCTGGCCGATTCGCCCATCCGCCGGACCACAAAAACCAGGGACAATTACAACTTTAATGGGATTAATTACCCTCTTAATTGTTGGTGAGCACGCGCAAAAGTCAGACGCCCGCCCGAGGTCATCACGCAATATTTTATGCTCAAATGGGTCGGGCACATGCCGACCTGAAAATTCTGCCCGTGGGACAATCATTGGTAACTGAAATAAAATGTGGAACTTGTGCCTTTTAAATAAACGGGGCATCTCTCTTTAACTGAAAGGAAAGAAATAAATAATAAGAAAAAACAGAGTTACAACAGCATTAACACACCACAGCACACACAATTCTACACAGTCACAGACAAGACAGACCTTCCGCCACCTCTGACCACTGCTCCAGAGTATTTTCATTGTCTTCTTCTAGATAATACCAACAAAATTAAAATTTAGACTGTAAAACTCCTCTCAAGCTGTTTCATATTTGATCTGAGTAGTGAAAATAAGCCTGAAAAAATGTACCTATGAGGACATAAAATGCCAGGATCGTTACATATTCCACATGCATATCTAAGTTTAATTACAAAACAAAAACAGAATTACCAGGAAAAACTCAGCAGGTCTGGCAGCATCGGCGGAGAAGAATAAAGTCGACGTTTTGAGTCTTCATGACCCTTCAACAGAACTGAGTAAAATTAGGAGAGGGGTGCAAAATAAGCTGGTTTAAGGTGGGGGCTGGGGTGGGGGTGTTGGGGGGGGTGGAGGAGAGAGAGAAGTTGGGGGGGGGGGTGATTGTAGGGACAAGCAAGCAGTGATAGAGCAGATAATCAAAAGATGTCACAGACAAAAGAACAAAGAGGTGTTGAAGGTGGTGATATTACCTAAGAGAATGTGCTAATTAAGAATGGATGGCAGGACACACAAGGTCCATCTCTAGTGGGGGTGGGGTGAAATAAGACTAACAGGGCATAAAAGGTATAGATTTAAAAATAATGGAAATAGGTGGGAAAAGAAAAATCTATATAAAGGGTCATGAGGACTTGAAACGTCAACTTTATTCTTCTCTGCCGATGCTGCCAGACCTGCTGAGTTTTTCCAGGTAATTCTGTTTTTGTTCTTGGGTTTCCAGCATCCGCAGTTTTTTGTTTTTATGTAAGTTTAATTACATTGGTTTTGCTAAATGTACATTAGTTGATTTGAACCATCCAGGAATGAAGCACATGCCACAGCGTTCAACTTCTGATTGCAATGGAAAACGATACCATTTAATATTTTCCCTGCTGTAGGCATACAGTAAACAAAGATTATAATGATTATGGCCATACCATAACACACAGGAAAAACAACAGAATTACAAGCTGTTTCGGCTATTTCACTGGGTTGAGGGGAGAGGTGGGAGAGCGATGGGGGAGTTGCTGAACTTACAGTGGAAGAATTCCCCATGGAATTTCAAAACCTAAGTTAATGGCATTGAGATTGATAAGGAATTACCTTTTAATTTAATTATTAAGGAAATAATCACTGAGTAGAAATGCAGTGCCACAGTGCAATTTAATTCTACAGGGTATATTGCATTGTGGCTATGTAACTCAACTGAGCTCTACAACGGGTAGCTGATAAGACAGGCAAAGTTGACAGTTACATTGAATTCTACACTTCTATCTGGACCACTTGTTTGACAGAATCTAAGTGTGAGTGCATTTGGTTTCATTTGCAATCCCTCTACAATTTATAGTTCAGTTATGAGGTGTAAACTATACATGTGCTAATTTATAATCCAGATTGTAAATCTATATAGATGAAGGACCAAGTACCATAATGTAGGACAACACCAAGGTTGAAAAGAACATAAAAGAAACTGGGATAAATCAAGCTATAATTATTAAATCAAGATTTTTAACCGTTTAGAGGATAAAAAAGACTGAAGGAAGTGAAGAGTACCACAGTTATTGAGGAAGAAAAAGATAGAGTGGGAAATAATGCAATAAGTCCTGATTTCACAGGGAGAGGGAGGTGCAAGCAGATGTTTACGTTTAGTGCAGGGTGCAAAGGAACAGTAGTGATACTAGTACTAATAAAAGAGACAAGAGGGGTTAGGAAATTTTAAATTGGAACATGTGCACTAACCAAATAGTGAAAAATAAAATTTACATCAGTATCACAACAAAGGAAGAGAAATTTCAATAAAACTGCTTATCTCACCGGCCTAATTCTGTATAAACCATGTGATATACTTCAGGAAAATCTAAACTAATGTATTTTACTTCTTGAACACTAGTAGTGAAATTATCATGCTTCAATTTGCTTAGGCAACTAGCAGATCTCCCATGGCATTGCTCAACATGTGTTGAGTAGTTAAAGGTTAGAGGAAGGGGTTGGAGATTTAAGCCGGAAACAGAGGGAAGATTGCAAACAAAGTGGCCACTGAGTGGTGCAGCTGGAAATCCCACCTCATTTTCCATCCTGCACTATTTTTCTAAGGCTAGGAGGGGATACAGGCCTGAAATCTCACTCCTATTAACAACCTTATTTATATCATTAGCTCATCTCTGGGAAATGTTCTTATTTTCTACAAGGTGGGTGGGGTTCAGCAGCTGTTAAGATTAGCATTTCTGAGGTCAAACAGTTTATCTGGGGGATTTATGGGTTCCTGAATGCAATCCATCTTTTTAATGTGTGTCTAAGTACTTGACTATGTTTTAAAGATGCTTTTAAGTATTTATGACGCATATTGATCCAAAGATCTGGGCCGATGTATTTGAGAATAGAGGGGAATGGAGGTGGGCCTGTTAACCTGCCCACTACAGAATCAGCCTGCCTCCACTCCCACCTTAGGTCTGCAGAATTAGGTGGCAGGCCCGTTTTCAGACCAACTAAGGACTTGGGGACCACAAAATCGCACCCCCAGCAGCCTAGAGACAGAGATGGGATGCTACTCTGGTTTGGTCCTGATTCCCGATTCCTATCTCCCATGGGAAAGTTGAGCCCTTGAGCTGCTACATTACAGAGCCAGAGGGAGTGGGCATTGGAAACAGATGGTTCCACACATCAAATATCACCCAGAGAGCTGACATCATGGAATGAGGTTGAACAGCAAGGTGCAATGGCAATTTTAATTTAGTTAAAGGACAGCTCAGTAAAATTTAGCAGGCAAGGTCAGCCAGGTAGGGTGAATATCGGGTGTTGTCAGGGCTGTGGTTTAAGTTTTTTTTACAGCCATAATGAGCATTGGGGGCTGACAAGACAATTCTTTTAAAACTTTTTAAGCAGGGTAATAGAGATCAGGGCCAAGCTCCAATCAGTGGACAGCCAGGCAACAGCAACTGGGGCTTGAGCGGCCTGAAGTATTATTTATTTTACGAAGGGGGTAGTCAGCTATTGGGGAGCATGGAATGGGTTTCAGAACTAGCTGTTTTTTTTTGGAGGGGCAGTCAACTAGACAAAAGTGTAGCCACAGGCAGTGATAATTTTTTTAAGTGGGCAACCAGCAAGGTGAAGATAGAGTTGACTCTGGGCCCTAAGCTTATATTTTTGTGGGAGCCAGTGGTGGTTTGGAATGGGGGTGTTGCAGGATCAAAGATATATCTTTCTTTCCAAGCTGTCAGCAGAGACTAGAGAAAGTGTATGGTGGGTGAGCAGTGGGACTGAGGTGAAGGTAAGAAAGGCATGGAGAGATGAAGAAAAGTAGCAGAGTAAGTAGAAAGAGTGGCAGCAGCAGCAAGAGAAGCAGAGTATACTCAGCACTTCTCGGCTCCAGACTCAGTTTGAAATTTAACTTCAAATAAAGAACAGAAGAGGGAAAGCTTCTAATGGCCCAATAATAGGCTTTCAAATCTAAGGAAGTGGCAGGTGCACTTGGCAGACGTGTGCCATTGCATCACCAGTAGCAACATTCAAAGACTATGTAATATTATTATAATTTTAATTAATTTTAACAAGTGTCATCAAATTAACCATTAAAAGTGATAGAAGCAGTCATTATTTCAGGAGTTACCAGGTATCATGACTCACGACAAAACCATGACACAAAAAGTAAAAGCATACAACAACTGGAAATGCTCATGGTTGCAAGAAAATTCATTTCATAGATAAATTGTGAATTTTTAAAATGTTGCATGAATTATTGCACTTTGATATCAACATTCACATGCATTGTTTTTGCAGTTGCATTAAGCAACTTTTATAAGTGACACTGTAGTTTATCAGCACAATATTTGAATGAATCAGACTTGAGTCTCATTAGTAACTGACAGTTTGTCATAGCGGAGAAATCAGCAAGTTCCAGTTCAGACACAACAATGTCAGCTTAATTTGACTGCTGCACCCAGTGATTCAAAGGAGCTGCTTCATTGTTTTGTCTTGCAGGTAACGTGTTTACCCTGAAATTCACTGCATAATTTTGCATATAAATTGTAATACTCGCATTGTTTCCTGAATAGGAATTAATGCTTTCTAAGTTTTGAGATTCAGAGAGAAGATTAAAGGGTATATTTTGCCTTTAACATGGAGGTTCCCTATGATTACTATAAGCTAGATATCAACTCAGAGGCAAAGAGTGAAATGGGGGACTGCTTTGAGATCCGGAAGAGCAGATTCCCCAAAGATTCTGCCAAATTGAATTATAGGATCGGATTAGCATGTTTTATCCTCATTTCCTGGACATGACTAGCTTAGCTGAGAGGCTGGCTGGTTGTGAGTAGACCTTCGGCACCAACCATAGCAGTGGAGAGGAGGGTGGGACAAAGTCGCAAAGGCCTGGGGAATTGGGAGGAAGAGAGATTGGAAACCAAAGGCAAGGTCAGAGGCTGGGTTCAGGGAAAACTGGAGGCCTGATGGGGAACATCACAAGAGTTGATGAAAGATCAGAGGGCTCAGGGAGAGGGGGTGTCCAATCGTGGGATTTTGGTGAAGCAGATAAACTTGGATTCAGCACTTAAGTGGAAAAGCATTTACCTCCAGGATTCAGCAGCTCTTTCCTTCCTTTAGCTTCCAGGTTCCCTGGAGCCATGAAAACTTGGCCAGCCAGGGTTAACATTTAGAATTGATGTTAAGTACGAGGTACTCAGCCACATTATAATATTCAAATTGTCAACCCACTGACTGGGAATGGGTTGGTTGCTCTCCCCCATTAAGACCAGAAGTGGATGAGTGGGATTGGGATTCAGACTTTTTTGACATTTTAACATTCCACCTTACCCAAACCTGTCATTTTTGGGGGGTTAAAATTTTCTCCCCATTTGCTAGAAATATCGTAAATCTGACAGGAGCATTTCCTTTGGTTGCTGTGTGCTAGCAGTATCAGAGGAGGATTTCTTCTGATTGTTACTTCCAGTGAGTCCGAGAAGCCTCATGAGAGAGTGAGAGAACTGGACTGCAGCCAGGAGATGGGCAGTAGGACAAGCCTGAAGAAGCCTGATGAGTGACTGCATTGAAGAGCCAAGGCCCCCAATAGGAAAGAGATCTGGAGCATCAGCAGTGAATATTCTCTGAAAATAGTTTATTTTTTGGAGTTATGCTTTCCCTTGAGGGTTAATATTGCTTTGATGGCAGTGAAATAAACTAACTTTGTTTTATAACCTTTGTGCAGTCCATGTGCTTAAATGGCATGTTACACCTGCACCGTGGTGCAGGAGGAAATTTGTTTTTCATCTCCCATTTAAAATTGGAAACCCGACCTCAGTGGGGGCAGGGGTACGTTTTGCACACTAGGCACTCCAGACCTGCAAAAAGGCCAGAAGGAAATAGTGCAGTGTCAGGAATGCAGAGGAAAATTGGATTTCTGCAAAAAAGAACTAAGTGTAGCCATTGGTGCACTCAGATAATAATGTCTCTAGATCTCTGACTGCTTCTGCAGGTCTTCAAGGACCAGGTGATCATCCTTAGTATCTCTTAGCATGTGCTTTATCATGCAGTGGTCTTATGTCATACTCAGCTGGGAAACTCTGGTACAGTATGTATGCTTCCTGGAACAATTTGTTGAATTAAATGTTCCCCCTCTTATACTTCAGCAGTTGCTTCTAACAATTTAAAATCCCTTCATTCATTTTTGGCAATGCTGTACTCACATATCCAGTTATTGTATTTTCTTCATATGACTAATACCGAGGGGAAAAACTCCTCACCAACTGGAGTCATACTTCGCACAAAGGAAGATGGTTCTAGTTGTTGGAGGCCAATCATCTGACCCCCAGAATATCACTGCAGGAGTTCCTCAGGGTAATGTCATAGGCCCAACCATCTACAAATGCTTCATTCATGACCTCCCCTCCATCATGAGATCAGAAGTGGGGATGTTCACTGATGATCGAACAACATTCAGTTCCATTTGTAACTCCTCAGTTTCTATAGATATTTAAATAAGAAAAGTGTTATCAAAGTGAGCATTGGTCCTATACAGAGTGCATCTGGGGAATTGACAATGGATAGTAGGAAGATAGCGGATGAATTAAACAGGTATTTTGCTTTGGTCTTCACTACACAGGACACAAGTAGCATCCCGGAAATAGCTGTAAATCAGGAAATGAAAGGGACAGAGGAGCTCGGGGAAAATTACAATCATCAGGGAAGTAGTATTGAGCAAATTATTGGGCCTGTGGGCTGACAAATCACCAGGTCTAGATGGACTTCACCCTAAGATCTTGAAAGAAGTGGCTAGTGAGATAGTTGATGCACTGGTTTTAATTTTCCAAAATTCCCTAGATTAGGGGAAGGTTCCATTAAAGTGGAAAATAGCAAATTAACTCCTTTGTTCAAAAGGAAGAGAGACAGAAAGCTGGAAACTATAGGCCAGTTAGCCTAACATCTGTCATAGGGAAAATGTTAGAAGCTATTATTATAGGTGTTATAGCAGGGCACTTAGAAAACCTCTAGGCAATCAGGAAGAGTCAACATGGTTTTGTAAAAGGGAAATCATGTTTAACCAATTTCTTGAAGTTCTTTGAAAGAGTCACATGTGTTGTGGATAAAGGGGAACCGGTGGATGTACTGTACTTAGATTTCCAGAAGGCATTTGATAAAGTGCCACATTAAAGGTTATTGGAGAAAATAAAAGCTCATGGTGGAGGGGGCATGGAAAGAAGATTGGCTAGCTATCAGGAAGCAGAGAGTTGGCAGAAATAGTTCTTTATCTGGTTGGCAGGAAGGGGCAAGTGGTGTGCCACAGGGAGCCTCAGCCTTTTACAATTTATATAAATGACTTGGATGAAGGTACCGAAGGAATTGTTGCTAAATTTGCTGATGACGTAAAGATACGTGGGAAAGTAGATTGTGAAGAGGGCGTAAGGAGACTACAAAGTGACGTACATAAGTTAAGTGAGTGGCCAATGTGGGCAAATCTGAAATTGTTCATTTTGGCAGGAAAAATAAAAAAGAATCTTATTATCTAAATGGTGAGAGATTGAGGAACTCTGAGATTCAGAGGGATCTGGGTGTCCTAGTGCATGAATCACAAAAGGTTAGTCTGCAGATACAGCAGGTAATTAGAGAAGCTAATGGAGTGTTATCATTTATTGCAAGGGGACTTGATTACAAAAGTAAGGAGGTTATGGGAAAAATTTTCCTCCAGTTGGGGGGGAAGTGCAGGAGTGGGCTCGGGCAGGCTTGCCTCCGATCGGCACTCTCAATTGGGGGCGTGCTGCCATTTTACGTGGGCGGGCCAATTAAGGCCCGCCCAGTGTGACATCCGCCAGGAAATGCTATGTGCTCCCTGTGCAGGTGGGGGTGGATTCCCTCAGCCAAGAGTGTGCTCTTTTGTGCATGCACACAAAAGAGTGCACAGATCTCCCTGAGACTAAGTGCTGCCTCAGGGAGATCAGCTCCAAATTAAAAAATGTTAAACAAACGATAGCAAAGATTTCACTGACATGTCCCCTCATGTGACACTGTCACATGAGTTGGGACATGTCCATCACTTTTACAGAAACCTTTTTTAATATTAAAAAACCCTCATGAAACCTCATGCTGGATGAGGTTTCATGCTTTTTCTTAAGCCCGTCAGGGCTCCCGGCTTGCCCGCCAACCCTAAGGTTGGACGGGCAAGTCCATTAACGATGTTAATTACTTTTTAAATGGCCTCAACAGGACATGGACAGGTTGGCGGGCACGCAGCTGATTCGGCTGTGCCCCCACCGACCTGAAAATGGAAATAATGCCGGACGACATTGGGAGTTCCAACCGACGTTATCCCGCATCATTTTATACGTTGGCAAGTGGGCCCTGCCCCCGCTCGCCGACCGGAAGATCCTTCCCTATGTGTCAGTTGTACAGGGTATTGGTGAGACCACATCTGGAGCCTTGTGTACAGTACTGGCCTCCATATTTCAAGAAAGATGTAAATACATTAGAAGTAGTTCAGAGAAGGTTTACTCGACTAATACCAGGAATGGGCTGGTTGTCTTATGAGGAAAGGTTGAACAGGTTAGGCTTGTATCCACTGGAATTTAGAAGAGTAAGAGTCGACTTAACTGAAACCTTTAAGATCCTGAGAGGTCTTGACAGGGTGGATGTGGAGAGGATTCTTGTGGGAGAAACTAGAACTAGGGGTCACTGTTTAAAAATAAGGGGTCACTCATTTAAGATAGAGATGAGGAGAATTTTTTTCTCAGAGGGTTGTGAAACTTTGGAACTCTCTTCCTCAAAAGGTGTTGGAAGCAGAGTCTTTGAATATTTTAAAGGCAGAGCTAGATAGATTCTTGATTAACATGCAGGTGAAAGGTTATCGGGGTAGGTAGAAACGTGGGGTTGAGGTTACATTCAGATCAGCCATGATCTTATTGAATGACAGAGCAGGCTTGAGGGACTGAGTGGCCTACTCCTGCTTCTAATTCGTATGTTCAATCTTGAACTGATAGGTGGCAAGTAACATCAATTTCACACAAGAGCCAGGCAACAACCATCTCCAACAAGATGGAGTATAGCCACCTTCTCTTAACATTCAAGAGCATGACCTTTGCTGAATCCCCCACCATCAACAACTTGTGGGGGGTTAACTGGACCAGCCACAAAAATACTGTGGCTTCAAGAGCAGGTCAGAGCTCAGAATTCTGCAGTGAGTAACTCAACTCCTGACTCCCCAAAGCCTGTCCACCATCTACAAAATACAAGTCAGGAATGTGATGGAATGCTCCCCATTTGCCTGGGTGTGTGCAGCTCCAACAATACTCAAGGACACCATCCAGGACAAAAGCATCCACCACCCTAAACATTTACTCCCTCCACCACCAGCGTACAGTGACAGGAGTGTGTACCATCTACAGCATTCACTGCAGCAACTTGAAAGGCTACTTCAACAACATCTTCCAAACCTGCAACCTCTACCACCTAGAAGAATAAAGGCAGCAGGTACATGGGAACAGTACAATTTGCAACTTATCTTCCAAGTCAGACATCATCCTGACTTGGAATTATGTTACCGTTCATTCACTGTTGCTGGGTCAAAATCCTGGAACTCCCTCCCTAACAGCACTATGAGTGTACCAACACCACATTGACTGCAGTAATTCAAAAAGGAAGCTCACCACCACCTTCTCAAGGGCAAGTAGGGAGAGACAATAAAATGATGGCCTTCTCTGAACCATCTACATCCCATGAACAAATTATGATGTAATTTTCCTTCATTATTCTCCCCTATCAGGGAAAGCTTCATGCCCTTTCTACTTTGACTGAAGCCTTTAACAGATATTCACAAGCTTTTATTCTTGGCAATTATCGTTATACACATTGCAAATTATAAGCAAAAATAAAACTAGAAATAATAATGGAAAGCTGTTACTAATTTAGCTCACCAGTTTATTCAGATCTACTTTACCATTAACAATAACAGGAAGAGTAAATAAGAGATGAACACTTGGGGGAGAAAAAAATTGGCCCTTGTCACACTTGTTTCTTCAGACAAAAAAAGTTTCATGCGGGGACCAATTTTGGGTCATGATTTCTCGCGCACAATCTTTCCCTAAAGTATGCCAGCTGCAAAAATCACCCTACGGGTGAATGCAATAAAAATTTATGTTTTGGGCAATCATGTCAGGTGTGCTTTTTATAAAGAAAGTTTAATGATCTTATTATGTAATATTTTAAATGGTTTACTTCTATTGATTATTATACATGGAAATGAGTACACAATGACAACTGGACATGTGATGTCTTCACTGGCTGTACCTCAATCTTGCAGTGTTTGCAATTCATGTTACATGCAGTAAACACTGCAGTGGGATGGAAGCAAAAACAGAAATAGCAAAGGGAGACAGAAAAACAAGAAAACGTGAGTCACCGGAAGGAAATGAGAGAAAAGAGAAGAGATGTTATAGGGCCAAATTCAGAGCACTGGCATGGGAGATATTGCATTACATAAATTAAATGCAGAGTCACTGCTATAAGTTCATATACTATTTGAATTTTTTTTTGCTTAAAAAAAGCCTTAGTACAATTTGCTATATCAGATGCTTTCTGGGTGTAACTAAAGGAGTTCTAAAAATTCCTTGTTTTATATTAAGTGGCATAGAGATTTGTTCACTAAACAGGGTACAGGAAATGATCCCTGAGCCTGAAAGGGTTGGCCTGCAGCTCTCATGGTATTGGGTCTTGGGCCTCAGTTAAGAAGTCTGGGCATCTACAGGCTGCTCGCTGACAAAGGGAATTTTAAAAATTAATAGATGTGGCTGATGACTTGACTGGATTGTTACTTTGCAACTTAATGGCATATCCATTGCTTTTATATAATTTACCGATATACCCTCTAGAGTATAAATATAAGTGTAACATAACTCACTGATGAGAGCTCAACTTAGCTCCTATAATGTGCATGAAGTCCTTAGTATTTTCAGAGATAATCAACATTATTGACCACACAATACGTCCAATATTAAATCACGTTTAAAAACAGACATCAAAACAAAACATAAACATGTATTTTATGCAAGTATGCATATATACGCAAACACACCTGAGTATAGCGTTTCCTCTAACTTTTTGTCCTTTTATAGTTTCTAACCACATTCCTTTTCCAAAAAAAGACTGCAATTGACACTACATGGTTTCCTGCCCATTCACAACTTAGGACAAACTCCACTCCAGAGGAAAGTTCTAACTTTTTTTTTATGTCACATCTATACAATTGTAAAATTTACAAGTTCTGCTCAGTTTAGATGAAAAAGAAAAATTAAAAATATAATTACATATTCGGTAGTTCTGGACAACTGAAACCACAGGAAATCTATTGCAGTTGTGTTTATTTCTGTAGACAAAGCCCAAAAGGCTCCTCTACAAAAATAACCCCATTTCTGTTTACAAACCTTCATAAAGATCAATTCCTTCTTCGCCATTGTCTGGGAAGAAAGCAACAGGAAAAAAAAGAATAAATAAAAGTAAAATATGAAAGGAAAATAGAACATCAACAAATAATCTTTCACAGATCAATATTAGGGTAAAGCTGATCTGTTTCCTTCCTCAAAAAGATACAAAAATAAAACAGAGTTTTCTATGTAGTGTAATATTTTAGTTTAAAGTATCTCCATAATCAGATTTGCTCCAATCTAACACAATAGGCACAATTTAATACCCTCCTCCGATTGGTTGGATCACCCGATTTAATCGGGTGCGAGGGTAGTGAGCGGGGACCCCGCTGGCTTCTCACATCTGCCCTTTAATCACCACTCTGATTAAGTCTGGAGAAGGAAGGCTCATGGCCAGCCTTCTCAACCCGCAACCAATTGAGGCCCTTAAGTGAGCATTTAATAGCCACTTAAGGACCTCATCCTACTGCCACTGGTTTTCAATCAGCAGCGGGCGAGAGTCGCCATGCAGGAGCCCGAAAACCAAAACCTGTCGGGCTCCCAGAGGGCGAGGGGTCTCTCATCCAAAGACACTCAGTGCCTGATTGAGGGACGTGGCATCGGGAAAGGGGGATCCACTGAGAACCAACCCCCTGCCTTTGCAGCTGACCCCCTCCTCCATGACCCCCACCCCATGACCCCCATCCCAGTCTCACTCACCTGTTGCTTAGGTCCCAAGGTGATCCTCAGCCTCAGGCAGATATATTGCCAACAGCTGCCACTGCTCCAGCTAGAGCTGCCTGCAATGCACAGCTGCTAGCCTCTGATTGACAGGCAGCTCTCGGGGGTGTGGGATTTCTGCCCCCAAGGGTCCTTGATCCTGGGGAAGGCCCGTTGCTGTCCACTTAAGTGACTGATTGCCGAAAAGAGGCAACTCAGCCTGCTCGCTGGCTCTGCAGCTGGCGAGCAAGACCCCTATAACCTGGATTAAATGCTGCCCAATATGAATACTTGCAAGGAAATCAAATAATTAAATCATTGCATCATAGTTATACAGAATCCCAGGAAGTCTGAACTATTCAGATATAAATATTGATACTCTAATTCTGCACCCTACAAATCTATTAGTATATCCACATATGTAATATTATAAGGAAATACAAATAATTTAAGTGACGTTTGGGCCTCCTAAGTTTAATCTGAATTGTCAATGTACAAATAAAATTAATTAGTTACATGTTGCTAATAACGTATTTTTGTAGCTTAATAAATATTTTACAGAATTATCGCATTTAATTATTAAAATGCCTATATTGTATATTGTCTATGTCTCATGAACAAACAGTGCATCAGCATTTTGTTGGGATGTGTTTGTAAACTCTTTCATTCCATTTTACAGTTTGTAAAGATTTGTCAGTCACCCAACTTTCAAACGAATTTTGAAGCTATTGACAATGAACTCTTATTTTTGCAGCTTTTCAACATTCGCAAATGTGAAACACAGTACACTCATCATTGGCTATTTAATGGAATGATTAAGCAATATTTTGGTAGTTCTTACTCACTTCTTTCCAGCGACCCCTTTGGTGGAAGCTGTGGTAGCTGGCGGCCCCTCCGTCCTGTCATTGGTGTGCTGGTTGGACTTGTTTGAACTGATCCACTACGAAGATGTGACCTGTACGATTTTAAAAAAAGGTAATTATTTTTGTCTAAAAAACCAAATGAAGTACAGGTATGCTACTTTCAAAATAGGTGGGAAGAACTTGTGAAATAAACTTATTCACCCAAGAATTAGGACTTCATAACATATGCGTGCCATAAAATATCAAGATCAAACTACCAGAAACTATTGACTACGCATCACAGTAAAAGCTGTTTTAAGCAAATGTGTGAAAAATGTTTTAAATAATCATGGTACTGTTCTCCAAAACTGGATGCCACAGCAAACAGAAAAACATCGTAGCATGTGAAAAAGAAAAAAAAAATGTTTAAATAAAACAGATTTCTGTAATCTATTTCAAACTAGTTGATTGACAGGCAGGAGATCTTTATCCCTTTCCAGTACTGAAAGGAAGTTTAAATATAAAAGTGACAGAGTAAAATTTAATATATAGCAGAAGAGGAAATATTTAATAGCCCTGTAATTTTTCTCTTCAGTTGTACTTCAATCTACACATGATTAGAATTTTATAAAGAGAAATCTTGGCCAAAATTTTGAAATTATAAAGAAATTCAGTACCCAGAGGGTCAAAGATGCTTACCCATACAATATAACAATTGGTCACAGGACTCATGTCTAAAGACATAGAATAAAGTTATTGGTGAAAGTGTCTTTAATAAGAGTTTAGTTTATTGAGCAGCTTGATTGATTGAAACCTTAAATATACGTACCTCAGGTAAAATTAAATTAAAACATGGTGATACATAAAGTACCTTTGTGTCAAAGTACAATAAAACCATTGCAAACAAGCAGAAATTAGGATACTTAACAGAGGGAAGAAAAGCATCATGGCCCAAATCTTCCAGTCTCTGGATCATCAGAGACCGGATGTATGATAGTAGATGTACATTAGGACCCTATGGAAGTCCTGACATATGTGCAAATGCACAGGAGGTTTAAACTTCCATTGTGCTGATTCCCTGCTGCCTGGGACCCTGCGCAAATGTCTTTGACTCTGACTCAAAGTCAGAGACTTTGGCTAGATACAAGCAACTTACCTTGATAGTTACCCAAGAAATGGTAGACAGTTTAAAATTGGTCTAAAACCTGAGTAACTCCACAATCAGCCCCCCACTCCCCCAATAACCCCTGAGACTACCCGACAACCCTCCTGCCACCCAAATATTCCCACCTGACTGCTTTCCCTACCCGACTACCCCCCTGACCATCTGCCCGATCACCTGGCTACCCCTGGCCTGACAATGCCTCCCCACCCAACTACCCATCGACAAGACCCAATTACCCCACTGAACATGCGGCCACACCCCCAACCCCGACCTGACCACCCGCCTCACCCAAGTACCCACCTCAGCCACCTAACCACTCACCCACTCAATTACCTACCCGTCTACCCAGAAACCTGTCACTCACCTACCCATTCACCCAGTGATCTACTCACCCATTCACTAATCCATTCACTAACTCACACTCATTCATTAAAAGACTGGACCTTTAAATACTTACCAAAATATGCCAGCTGCTGTCATAAAAAGGGGGATCGGAAAATCCCTGAAGAAATGGGCAGTAATGTCGAGTCAGGAAAATCTTTGTGGGCAGCAGCAATGTGCTCAGCATTGCCACAAACCGGATGATTTGGGCCATTATAAAGAACGTTCAAGGAAAAGCAGAAATGATGCAAAGCTCACTATACAGGAAGGGCCATTTTTACAAAAAAAAGATTAACCAAAGGGGAAAATTGCTTTATGTCTTTATTTTATTTTCCAAAATGTTACTAATTGTGTTGATTAAGTAAATAAATTTGTGATGATGGCAAACTTTTCAATGGGTTACTGGATATTACCTCAGCAGTTTAAAATTCATTTTCATGTTAACTATTGTATATAAAATGCTAGTAATAAAGATTTACATTATGCGCTGATATTGGGATTTTCCTCCTCCCAGCCAGGAAACAGGCATAGACTGCTGTCCTAACTATTGTTACGCACTCAGCATTGTGATTGTAAGTTGCAATTAATAACATGATCAACATATAGAACAGCATTGATAACAAAATGCTATTTGCTCTGCAGGTGACAAGCAGGTTAAAGAGTGCATCCAATTCCTTTTAGCCATCTTTGAGCTGTAAGAGAAAACAAGGATAACCACAACGTGCTTAATGTAGCAGACTTTCCAGGCCTCTAACCACGTTGTGATTCACATAACAGATGCTGCTAAAGAATGTTGATAAACAAAATGCATGATGCCCACACCATTATATCCGTGCATGGATATAAGTGCTGTGTTTATTTCTACAAGGAGGTTAGTACTGAGGGCTTCTAGTGGCTATTCTATGATGAAGGGAGACATCACTCAACTACAGGAAAAATAAAGGGTGAGCGGGCACGGGGGTAAAGGTGATTAGTCTGGCAGTTTGATGTATCTCTTTCACCTCGTTAGTGCAGGTGAGGGAGGGGCAGATCTTCCCGATGTTAATGATGGCATCGATCTCATGACGTTTGATTCGGCACGTTCTGAGGATCTGGAGCGGGAGTTCATCCGCTCGAGCACAGGCCGTTGCTCTGATGGTCTGGATCTTTGATATTCCTGTCTATCGGATGCCTCACGATTCCTGTAATGTCAGTCAAAAAGCCACTCAGTTGAACTTTAACCTTTCAAAAGCAAGTGTTTACGACATGATTGTGAACCTTTGGCCTTATCCAAAGTCAGATTTATTTAACAGGTCAATGTCTATGTACAATCTTGAGAAAGAGACTTAAACCACTATGGTGTTAGCTGTGTCACCAACTAAGTGACTGTAACCATCACGTCTTTGGAGTTTCAGATGCTTTTGTAAAACTGAAAGAAATTAATTGTTAAGTCAAAGAAAATCTTGAATTTCCTTTAAACCTTCTGGAGCATTTTTTCAGAGCACATCTTTGTCAGAAGATAACATCTCTGATGGAAAGGAACAGCCTTGAAAGAAAATAAGTCAAACCAAAATGATCATTAAGTCGAACCAAGGTGATCAACCTTCCTTCGGAAAATGCACAAGAGCTTGACACCAACCGACCGGTCCAAACACTGTATTAGTTTAATACAAAGCACTATTATGTGGTTTAGTCACAGTAAGTAAAGTGATATACACAGTAATCTTTGAAAATATTAATCCTTGAAAAAGAAATCAGCATTCAATATTAAGGAAGTATTCACTATATGGCACACGTTACAAAATAAACTTCAGCATTTTCCCCCACAGCGTTGTTGAGTCCAATGAAACACATTTTGTCAGCACCAACATTGTTCAAATCATTTATGCTATACCAGGTTCTCATGCTTCTCTCTGTTTCATATTATTTTAGGATATGGGGCCGCATTTACGTGTGGGCTCAGAAAAACCGATACGTGTACTTTCGTGGCTCGCAAAATTCACACCCGACCCATGTGGGACTTTACGAGGGGCTTTCATATTTTCACACAGCGTTGGGTTTGCAGTGTATTTGAGAGCTGTGATGGATTGTATAAGGAGTGTTGTTGCAGAGGCAAGCTGGTTAGAGGGCTTGGCTTGATTCTCCAACACAGCAGCCCAACTCCCAACATTATTTAAAGGCCCCCTAAATCTCACCCCTCACCCCCTCTACCCAAGCCTCTTTGCCACTCCATGCCACCTCACATTCCCTGATGCTACCCTTGGCTCCTCAAATTCCCCATGCCACCCCATGTGCCCTCACATTCCCCATGCCACCCCATGGCACATTTATGCTTCCCTCGTATGCACAATGTACAGTTCTCAGGAGCCATTCAATAGCAATGGGAGTTACATTGGAAAAATATTAGACTTCTAACAAGCTAAGGAAACACTGAAGTCAAACTTATTATCATAGGCAGTGGACCAAAAAAACCCAAAGGGAAAAAATGTTGTATTCCTTTAAGTGCCTATTAGGTTTGTAAACAACAAGAAACCACATCAAAGACATATTACATATTATAGCCTCTTAAAAGTTTCAATAATTCTTGGATCAAAGAATCCAAGCAAGTAGTCATACTGTTGAGGTGAAGCTTTTGAAACCCAGCCAAGTATTCATAATGGAACAGCTGACATAACAATAGCTGCCAGCTCCTCTGATAGAACAGATTATCTATTTCCATTTCAAAGCAGAGTGCCTATTAATCAATGGAGCAGGCGCAGGTGCAGACCATTTTTATACCTTCAGAAGCAAGGTTTTTTAAAAAAAAACAAGATGAATCAATGTATTAAAACACAATTACATTACAATATAGCACCTAATTGTGACACGTGAAGGTGTCAAAATATTGCTTGGGGTCTCACTGCCTCCACATACTGCACTTGAAGTAGCTATAGTGGGGAAGAGATCATCTCCCAACTCACTCTGGAATGTGCCTTTGAAAAGCAGTACTTGAAAGAGATGCAATGGTTTGTGTCAAGGTTCTTCTGAAAGGCTCCATAACACCAGGCTCAGTGTGCTATGAACTGTTCCTAGAGGTGCACACTCATATAAACATCAGCTGCTGCTGGAGAACCATTAACTCAGTGAAAGGCCATCTTTGATTTGCCCAAAACTTGCTGATTTTCCAGTGTAAAGAGCTGTTGATGACCGAGTGTTGCAGACTGGCACATTCCAAGGTCCAGGGCTACACACTGAGGGGCACATTAAATCTTGGGGCAGCTGCTGCAAAGGATCAATGGGGAAAGGCCACTCTCTAGGGCTCAACCACCATAGTATAACAAGGGGCTGGAACCATGTAAAACCCATCCGGCTCTACGGAAATGGAAATTGGGACCGTTTCCATGTCCTGGAGCTGCCCTGGGGAGGGAAACCATAATGGGCCCTGAATTTCAAAGGGGGGGGGGGGTGTGTCCCCTTAACTGTTGTGGAAACTGGTTTGCCAGCCAATTAGGAGGTCAGGAATCTGAAGTGGGACTATTCCAGTGTGGGCCCAATTTAAACTGACTATTACTGTGGCTGCTGTTTGAGTACTGTTACTGCAGACTGGAAGAGCACAGAAGCCTTGAATTCCATAAAGTCTCAGCAGAGTCAGAGGCCTCGAATCTGGGGCAGGGCAGCCCTCCAATTCTTAGATGCAGACCTAAGAGTCCTACTGGAGGCCATAAGGAAGAGCAGTGAGGTTCTCTTCCTGGAGGTTGGCAGATGTGGGCCACCTACCAGACAAAGCAGGAATGAATGGACATTGCTGACACAATAGTGGAAGAATTATCATCCAAAGTCATTGGATCCAGTGTAGGAAGAGTTTTAATGATATATGGACTCTGGAAAGATGAGTGCTGACCCAACCCTCAGGATAGCTCTCAGGGCTCGGACTCATAGGAGCATAACAAATAGGCCCAACTAGCCTATCTTTGTAATGTCAGCAAATTTGGCTACAATACATTCTGTTTCTATCTAAGTCATTAATATAGATTGTAAATAGTTGAGGTACCAACACTGATCTCTGTGACACTTCAGTTACAGTTTGCCAATCTGAAAATGATCCATTTATCCCAACTTTCTGTTTCCTGTTAATTAGCAAATATATCACCCCAACACCATGAGCTCTTATTGTGAGCGGTAACCTTTTATGTGGCACCTTACTGAATACGTTTTGAAAATCCAAATACACATCTACAGGTTCCCTTTATCCATGTTGCACGTTACATCCTCAAAGCACTGCAATAAATTTGACAAACACAATTTTCCTTTCACAAAACCATGTTGAATCTGCCTGATTGTATTATGATTTTCTAAATCTTCTTAATTATGAATTCTAGCATTTTCTCATTGACAGATATTAGACTTCGTTCTGTCTCTCTTCTTTCTTGAATGGAGATGTTACATTTACTAATTTCCAATCCACTGCCACCTTTCCAGAATCTAAGGAATTTTGGAAGATTACAACCAATGCATCTACTATCTCTGTAGCTACTTCTTTTAAGACCCTAGGATACAGGTCATTGAGTCCAGGGCACTTGTCAACCTTTCGCCCCATTAGTTTTCCCAGTAATTTTCTCTGGCGAGATCATCTTAAGTTCCTCAGTATCTTTTGCCAGGCAAAGCAAAGAGGTATGAGGTAGTGAAGGAGATCCAGGGTTCCTCAATGGTGATGGTGAAACCTCTGGGCAAATGAGTACTTTTCATTAGCAGTAAAAGTTTACATGTTCCAGGCCTTATCATCATGCCTTAGCACATGCAGCTCAGAGTGTGTTTCATACCATGGTGTTCATCATGGGTCAGGGGGACTCAATCAGATACCTCAGATGATCTCTGACCTTGATGGCATTCTGATAAGACCTTCAAGCCCAGCAGAGACCTTCCATTGCTAGTACATGCCTGTGTTCTGCATCTTCCCCCTCCTCTTCCTGCTCCTCCTCTTCCATGTCCTGCTCCTCCTTTTCTTCTGATGAGCTGTGAGCTTACAGGGCCTCACCCTCTTCAAGGTCCATACCTCTCTAATGGACCATGTAATGGAGAGAAAAACAGACCACCAGAATGAGTGAGACATTTGCAGGTACCAGAAGCATATCTTCAGAAGACCAATAGTCTACTCAATGGCGGTCCTGGTGAGCAGATAGCTTTGCTTATAGTGCCTTTGAGCCTCTATCTGGGGCTCTCAACGAAGGGTAAGTAGCCATCTCCTCGAGGGATATATTTACCCCTAGAATCCATCCGCTCACTTTGGGAGTTGGAGGTAAGGGCTAGAGCACCATCGACTAAAGGAGAATGAAGCAGACACAGCTACTCCCGGGAAAGTAAAGCACACAGATAGAGGAAGCTCTTGTTGTGGTTGCAGAACATTGAATGGGTGGAAGTCCTTCCTGCTAATGAATCTCAGTGGGTGGTTGCTGGGTGTCTTGATAGCCACATTATTTCAATCAACGATACCCTGCAACTGGGGTAATTCAGTAAAGGCAGAAAAACCCACTCCCCTCTTTGCCTGTAAGGCCCCACCTGTCTGTAATTGAATGTATTGCTCAGCTCTGGCAAACGGAGCAGCAGCGATCTGTGAGGTGCAGTAGTGTGCTGTCATTTGCAAGATGCCACTAAGGTCCACGACTGATCCTTGGAAGGAACCAGAAGCTAGGTATTTCAAGGTCACAGTAACTTTGACAGTTACTGATGGGGCAAAAATCATGGGATGTGGGTGTCGTTGGCTATGCCAGCATTTTTCGCCTGCCTTGAGAAGACTGGTGAGCCGCCCAGTGCAGGTACACCCACAGTGCTAATGAGAAGGGAGTTCATGGATTTTAATCCTATGCCAGAATGGTATGTGGTTTATAGGGGCACTCACAGATGATAGTGTTTCCATGTATTTGCTGCCCTTGTCCTTCTAGGTACTAAAGCTCTTGGGTTTGGAAGGTGCTGTCGAAATAGTGTTGGTGAGTTGCTGCAGTGCACCTTGTATTTAGTACACACTGCTGCCACTGTGTGCTAGTGGTGGAGGGAGTAAGTGTTTAAGGTGGTCAACTACGTGCCAACCAAGCGGGCTGCTTTGTCCTGGATGGTATCGAGCTACTTAAGTGTTGTTGGTGCCCAACTTATCGAGGCAAGTGGACTATTCCATCACACTCCTAACTTGTGCCTTGTAGATGGTGGGCAGGCTTTGGAGAGCCAGGTGCAGTCAGTTACTCACCACAGAATTCCTAGCCTTTGACCTGGTCTAGCGGCCACAGAATTTATATGGCTGATCCAGTTCAGTTTCTGGTCAATGTTAACCTGCAGAATGCTGATGATAAATGATTCAGTGATGGTAATGCCACTGAATATCAAAGGGAAATGGTTAGATTTTCTCTTGTTGGAAATGGTCATTGCCTGGCACTTATACACCCTAAATGGTACTTGCCACTTATCTGTCCAAGCCTGAATGCTACCCAGGTCTTGCTGCATGTTGGCAAGACTGCTTTAGTATTTGAGGTGTTGCGAATGGCACTGATCATTGTGCAATCATCTAATTCACTGTGTTCTTAACTCAGAATTCTGGCTTAAACAACAAGTGCATGGGTTTCCTGAGCGCTGTGGAACTTGTCATGGTCAACAAGGCAAAAGCAAAGCGGGATGTCATTGATCAATGAAAGTGACAAGCTTGAAAGCTTTCAATGAGTGAAACTGTATAGCTGCTGCCCCACCTTTGTGAAATGTTTTATTATGTTCACAAGTTCTGAGATTGTGTCTTTATTGCTTTACAGGTGATATCCTGTTTTTTGGAAGTTATTCCATTTACCTTGAACTTTACTCACCTTGATGTGATCTTCCCTGCTGTAGCCTGCAATGCTGCAAGACCACATACCCCTGATGAGGAACAAGAAGAGCATGCACATTCATGCAAGATATCCTGAAAGCTGCCATTCTACATTCTACAACAGCCACATCAGCTTCACAGAGTGAGCAGGTGGTTCCTTGCTGCTGATACATGTGACAAACCCTAGCACTGATGCAGAGGAAAAAGTACAAACAGGAGTCACATGAACAAAAGGGTGATCATTGAGCAAGTCACTGGGTTTGCTGAAGATGTGACTCAGGTGCCAGGACAGATCTGGGGCCACCCTTCAGTATTTTTTTTTATTTGTTCATGGGATGTCTAGGCCAGCATTTATTGCCCATCCCTAATTGCCCTCGTTCAGAGGGCATTTAAGAGTTGACCATATTGCTGTTGGTCTGGAGTCACATGTAGGCCAGGACAGGTAAGGATGGCAGATTTCCTAACCAGATATCTTTTTACAACAATCGGCAATGATTTTGTGGTCGTCATCAGACCTTTCAATTCTAGATTTTTATTGAATTCAAATTTCCCCATCTGTCATGGTGGGATTCGAACCTGGGTCCCCAGAGCTTTACTCTGGGTCTCTGGAACACTAGTCCAGTGACAATACCACTGTGCCACCGCCTCCCCAGCAAGGGTGCTGAGGATGACAGATTGCTGTGCCTTGCACAACATACAGTGAAGAGAGGAAAAGAGTTGCAAAATGAAGATGATGAGGAGGAACCTGATGTGGCCAGGGTGCCTGCAGCCTCTGACCTGGCTGCCAGAGAAGCCCACAACGGGCTTACATGGGCAGGCTTCAGATAACTGGAGTGCATTGAGACATAGGACACTCCAAACCACACAAATCATTCCCACAGTCATAACTCCAACCATCACATTCACATCCTTTGTTAATCTTCCACTCTGGTCATACCATTCTCCTGAAGGCCATTTGGAATTTGGGATACAACAATAGAGATGGCAGGAATGGAAAGTACAAACAAAGTGTTTAAAGGAAATGAGAAATAGGAGCACTTTGAGCAGAGTGTCCATTTCGATTTGCTCTTTTTCCATCTTCCATCTTCCCTTTCCTGGTCAATTTGCATTTCCTTCTAGTCAAGAGCCGGAGAACATTTAGCTGCAAGGAGGCATTGAACCGCCAGGGTGGGACCTTCTACCATCCTATTTATAGTGCCAGACTGAGTATGCAGATCATTGGTTAGGACAAGCATGCACTTGGATGCCTGCCGCATTTGATTTTTCATGAATGTGGTCACTCTTTCCACAACTCACTTCAGGACTGTCCTGAGCCATGAAGGGTGCAACCATTCTGACATTGACGGGATCCTTTTAAATGGAGATCCTTCCTTTGAAGGTGTGGCATCAGCATGTCCACACTCTGATTGGCCAGGAAGCCAGGAGGCAGGATTCTAATTTCATTGCTAAGTTAAACAGCAAACATCAGGTTCCTGACATGCTATCCCCATCTCCACCCCGCTACAAGTGGGACAGTTCCATTAAGTTTCCACACAAGGAGTGGAAGACAAGGAAAATGTTCTTTTTCTTCATGAGAAATTTAATATAAATTTTGCTCTTCATCTTGCCAGATGAAATGCAAGATGGGAAGAGAAAGCTGTTATTTTGGGTCATATAATGAGATTGATGAAAAAATTGAAGTCAGAAGGAATGGTTTTTAAATAATGAGATTGGGTGAATAATGAAAACATGACAAAAATTGAAATAGCCAAACAGGAAGGAAAAAGAAACATAAAAGTCTGGGAATGACTATCGTTTTGTGTTTTTTCATCTGAAAGCTTAAAATGCTCAGATTCCCCTGTCTGCTTCTTCATCATAAGTGTTCATTCAATTGAAACAAACATATTCATGCCTCTTTTAAATTAATGCAGGGAGAATTTGATCTGAGTGGGTTAATCTATTTTACAACATCACCAACAGAAATTTTCAGGCCAAAGAATTAAGCAGTCAGTGCAGACTTTGAAATGCAGCAGAACGTTTCTGCAGCAAAAAAAAATTGAGTAAAATGATGACAGCACCCTGCTGTAAAATCAAACTGACATCATTATGCACTCCTCTTGAATACAAAGTGTGCCTGAAATGATTTTAAATTAGGCAAAAGTCAGCATTTAATGCTTAGAAGTTGAAAATTCAGGTAGAATCTTAATAATGCAAAGCAGTTTGTGAAAGTGTTCTTTGGGAAGCCCATATATCATTAAGTATCTTTGCAGAAGCATTATCTATTCCTGATAACATTGGGACATTTCATTGTGTTAAAGATGCCATGCAATTATAAGTTGTTTTTGATGTTGTCATTGTACACCATTACCAATAATGCTAGTCAATAAGTTATATCTGTACCGTGTTCCAACTGATAGGGCACTAAGAGGGCTACTTCACTGGGACCATTCAACTAAGAGTGTGATACAGAATAATGCTAACAGCAAGGGTTCAATCCTCATATTGGCTGAGGTGGGTCTTGGGACCTAACCATCATGATATCATTGCCTTGCCCTATAGCGATATCATGGTATAAGCATGATTAGCAACCCTTGGTGGTGGACTGCTGCAAAGGGTGAAAGCAGAGTAACACCCTGTACTGGTCATGCACTGCAACTACCAAGTTACCAGGGTGTCTTGTATCCTCCTTTTCCCTGGGAAGAGGCAAAAGCAGCTGAGAGAATGGAGGAAGTAGTGCATTCCCTTCCTCCATTATAATCAAATTCTTTAGTGTTGGTTTATTTGAAAAAATGTAACCTTTGAAATCACTTACAGCTTGGACATACCTGAACATTGAGCAGTATACTACACTACAACTATTTCCTAGTCTCCAATCCTTGGAACAGAATAGGAGATGGAATGTCTTCTTCACAGTTTAATCTTGCAATATATATATACAGTAGTACTAAAGATTGAGTTTTTAGGATTACCAAAATAGTAGATTTATAGGGAGCTAAATTCTGTAGCCCCCAAAAACCGGGTGTCGGGATCAGTTAATTCATGCCTATTGTTTGCAATGCAAGCAGCAACTTCCTGTGATCTGTTTATTTCAATAATTTCAGCATCTAGCCAGTGATAGTTGCACTGTTGATTGGCTGCAAGCAGAGCGCTGATATCATAAATGGCAATGCTTAGACTAGCTTGCACCCCTTAAAGGGGACATGCAATTGTGGCTAGATCATTTGCTGGCAGTTGTACTGGAAGTGAATCTGACCTAGGAAACCCTGGGAGAAAATGAGCTCCATATTTTTCAGATGTTGCATTGCAGACATTAGTGGAGGAGATGGAAAGGGGGAGAGAAGGCCTATATCCACAGGAGGCCTGGAAGCCCTCAGACACATGGTCAGATGGCAGGAGGAGTAGATATTGGTGGAGGCCAATGCCAGAAGTCAAGTCCATGAGAGGTTAAAGTCAATGAATACAACTTCAAATGCTGCATCCTACCAATTGCACCATTAACCTCCAGCACTTCTCAGTTCATCAGACCCAATCACCTTTCAAAAACCTCTATATCAGTCAGGATTCATATTTAATATTTGTATGTTCCATCACAGCCTTATACATTTAGTACTACTGTAAGCTTCACACCCACATCTCACAGCTTGCACACATTGCCAGCTATTCAACCATGACAGACAAACATATTACATAACACTCACTGACACAATACCCTCTCTATTGCAGGACAAGGTGCCAAAAAACCAGCTGCAGGATCTAACCAGAGTAGGGACAGGTGCATGTCCTAATCCTCTTGGAGAAACAGTGCTTGTCATTACAGAGATGACTATCGCTAAGGCCATGGCTAGCACACGCCTGAAACCATCGAAGATGATGGTATCCTCATACTTAGCCCTCCTTCTAACATTCCAGTCCCCCTCATTACAAGCTCCTCTGATTTACAAGTTGCAGAAGGTGTAAGTATGTGCCCCTTAATTCACTGTACCACAAATTTGCCACTTTGCCATTTTCCTTTCAAATACCCAAGAAAAGTTCAACCTGAGCAGGTAGTGCAAGAACAGCAAAAAGACAATGATGATGATTTCACACTCGCAGCTACCAGCTCGGATACTGATGCTGTGCGTAAATTAAAGGATAGCATGGAGATGGGATCTGCACATGGTGAGACACAGCAATGAGTGGCCAGGCCAGGGAGCAAAGATAGCACAGGTGCCAACTTACCGAAGGGTGAAGTCACACGTGAGTTCTGCTGCAGAGGACTCAGGTGAGAACTTTGAAGAAACAAGCTACCTAAGAAGGCTTAAATGCTTGATGCAGGAAATTTGCATTCAATATAAAAGAGAATGGACAAGTCCAATACCAGCTTGGCACAGGGCTCTTTGCAGAGTTTAGACCCCATTTTTTCAAGTGTGGAAGTGGGGCCAACTCCATTTGTACACTTGAGAGCCTAACCATGATGTAGCTTTTCTGATCACTAATGTTGCAGCTTCCAAAGTAGCACAAGCAGAAACCACCCAAAGTCTGAGTGCTGCAGGAAGACAGTATTCATCCTCCCACCCCTGCCATTCCACCAGCGTCTTTGTTGTTGCCTGTCAGCCAGCCATCCCAGACTACTGTCGGCATGCCTGGTGCAACAATTACGCAGTGTCTGAGAGGCAATGTTTCAGCTTTCATTGCAGCACAAACAGCTACCACTAAAAGTCGAGTGCTGTAGGGTAAACCCACACTGAGACCATACAAGGTTAGCTTGCTGTCACGCAAGCTTAGACTGACCTAATGTAAGCTCAGATTGTTGCCAACATGGCTGTGGGTACTAGTGTTCAAAGAAACTTACAGAGCATCACAGCAGTTCGGTAATCTGTCCTGCAACAGATTATTAAAATTGCTGGGGCAATGCCTCAGGGGAGTGACAGTGGATCCATGGAGCATGACCTGCTGTTTTCCTTCAGGATGACAGCAATCATGATCGCATCCCTGCCACTGCGGTGGCCAGGAGGATGCTGGTATCTCACTCAGTTAAGTTCTTCATGAACAACCCACCAAAAAGGTTGCATATGCTAATAAGGGAGCCAACACATGTTTAAGGACCCTTACCCAAAAATTGGACTGTTAATATTTGATAAAAAAATCTATTCTACCTTGTTGCCAACAGGAATAAAGCAACATAAAAGGCAATAACAATGAATAACTGTTTTCCACATTTTATAACATTTTAGATATACTTATCAAATATTTTTAATATCCCCAGAAATAAGGAGCGTAGTTTAACAGCTTCAGAGAATCACCAAGACACACCACTATTAAAAGGTTCTAGGATAATGAACCAGTTGATCAAACTTCACACATCACTAACTACCTAGGGTCAATACCTCATTTCCTCAGCAGGCTCACTCTGTTCAGCTTCTGAATGGGATTCATGGTCTGGTACGACTTCCACTGTCTCACTCCTTTTGGAGTAGGAGCAAAACGAAAGAATAAAACAAACCTCTTAAGCAACATAACTGACTGAATTAAAGGAAAGAAGAATCTAACTAAGTGGTGGTTAAGGGGAGGGGGAGCGGGGGGTGGCTGGGAGGAAACTGGAAAAAATGCATTCCAACTGGGAAACAGGGTGGTAATCTACATCCTACATAAGCTTTACTAAGAAAAAGAGGCTTTTAGAGATTTGACACTTAGTTAAGTAGGTATTTATCTGCAGTTGTTATATGCTGGAGGGTGGCAATGAGCTTGATATAAATTCATTAGAGCAGTTACTGTATTTCATTGCAGTTCACTGATGGAAAGAGTCCTAAGAATGAAGCCTCAGGCCAACATTGAAGGTACTCACATATTCACTGTATTGAATAGTTAGCAGCTGAGTATGTTTCATTGTTTCAGAAATGTTTTTTGGTGACAAAAGCTTCTTCAAACATGAGGGCATTTTTATCTTCAATCCTACCATAATGATTTGGTTGTTTTTGGTATTCATGTCAGCAGATTCTATGAATGTTGTGATTACTTCCTTATGATATCAAATAAGTCCACATGTCATAATTCAAGTCGCTTGCATCATGTTTGATATATATTTTTGAAGTTGTAGATGATGTATAAAACAAATTGCTTAAGGTCCTTTAAATACAAAAGTAATTTAATTCCAGTTCACCTGTAAAACAGTACTTTTGTTGGTAACCTCTGTTATTCAATTGTTGTGTGTGGGCCACCAACTTTGAAATGTATACCACATACATCAGGATAAAAATGTTTGGCTAAGACAATATTAATGTTGATTCATAGAATATTGCAAAATACGCAACAAAAATTGGTCTCGGAGTTTCCTGGAGTTCAAATGCCTTTCCTCACGAGACAAGGTTTTTGTGACACAGGTGAGTACAATGGGTGTTGACAGGCTATACAATCATGATGCAGTACAAGGGCCAAGCTCAAACTTGTCTCCACAGATATACTTTTGCACTTTCAAGTGATGATAGCTGGACAGTGAAACCAGCAAAATGAGCACAGAATAGAACTAAAATATTTTGAGTACTGCACTTTGTATAGCCCAGTGCACGTTACATTCGATGGGTCATCACTCCTGGTGTAGAGCAAAGCAAGCAGTGAACGTGAGTCAGAAAATTGGGACTACAGTGTCACCTACCATGGCTGCAGTAATCCCACATTGGGTGTGAGCCTCAGAAAATTACCTCCTATGAATTAACAATGTGAGCCACTGAAGAAGCTTTATTTTTATTTTAACTAATGAAGTAGGTGATTTTCCGCTTCAGGTACAAAATACTTTTTAATTTGGTTTGCACTGCTTTAAGACCCAGCTGAATCTTAACTGCCAACAGCATTCAATTTTTTTGTTTATTCTAATTACCCACAACTCCAGGTGCAAATTCAGGTGGGAATAAGGATGATACCACTGAAATGAGAGAAAAATTACATACAAATCAAATTTGAATCGATTGAGGCAATTAAATGAGTATGGGCTGTGAGGACTAAAATTTAGAAAACTTCTGGAGAGCTGTACAAGGCATCTCAACCCATCAGCAAACTTTACCAAGGCTGAATGAGCAGAGCATTAAGGAACAATAGCCAGGATGAGAGGAAAGGAACCTACAAGTCTAACTGTGTATCAGTAGAAAAGTGACAGTATAGTGCAGGACTTAGCCTCCTCTTTGGTGGCTGCTGAAGTTGAGGTTGTGTAGCATTTTTCTCTCTGTCACTCTACAGCACCCATTTCATAGGTCAGTATTACAATAAGTAGATACAGACATGTTTCAGGCTATAGCTGACTGTCAGTGCCTGCACATGTGCAAGTGCTAGGCTTCATGATAGCCAGAGTGTCCTGACAAAGCTTGACATCTTAAACTCAGCTGATTGAAACATGATTAGCCAGATTACTGCAGTCATTCCTAGGTGAGTTTGCCCAAATCCACAGAAATGGTTGGTGGCCATGGATTACCCTAGTATGCTTCCATTCACACAATACAATGTAAAGCATTGCTTTAATGTAAAGACATGCTGCGATTGGGATGCTTCTGAAAAATCTTCCACCATAAAGATTAGACAGGCATTCACATCTCCTTTGGATGTTACCAGGGGCCTGTAGTGAAGCAATCAGTGGCAAGAGGTTTCCACTAGCATCTACCAAAGTGAGGTATGCTGCTTTTCTTTGTAAATGTTGAGATGCAGGTGAGGGGCACAGAGCACTTATTGTCTAACCTGCCTGAAACCTTTTCACTTGATCCCCTTTACTTCTGAGCATGCCAGCTTGTAGGATTTGTGGTAGCAAACTTTCTAATAGAGCAAAGTCAGAAACATTTTATATGGTGGGTACCATTGACATCCTGGCACTTTGTGTGAGCCACATTCAACAAACGTTATTTGAACACACCAATGTAGAAATTGGTATGTGTGCTGCATGTTTATCAGACGTAAAACGGGTGTAATGTATACCAATTTCTGGGCATGAGCTCCTGTACCTAATCTGCGCCAACAATATGGCTACTGTCATATGGGTCCTCACTGTTTTTAGGTGCACCTGACATACACCTGAAATCAGAACTGAATTAACTTAAGTATGCAAAGAAGTTTCTAGCATCTGTTCCAAGGCCTTTTGCAAAATCTGTAAAAAAACTAAATGAAGTCTGCAATGGGCAAGCTCTAACTAGTTTAAAAACAAAAAACTGCGGATGCTGGAAATCCAAAATAAAAACAGAATTACCTGGAAAAACTCAGCAGGTCTGGCAGCATCGGCGGAGAAGAAAAGATTTGACGTTTCGAGTCTTCATGACCCTTCAACAGAACAGGTTGGAAAGTGGGTGATTGGGGTGTCAGGGGGGGAAGCCGGGGTCAGAGATTAAGGTCCAGTGGCCACCAGGCATTGGGGGTGAGGGGGCACCCAAAGTCTGAAAGGGGCATCTGATGGAGGCAACTATCCTTCCCACCTGAGGCCTAAGCCCGTTTATTTTCACTCTTCTCCCACACCAGGTGAGTACTCCTACCAGCCTAGAAATTGAGGCTAGGTGGGAAACCTGAGGGCCTCAATTGGGGCAAGAGTGGGTGTCCTGTCTGAGGCCTTGCCTGTCCCAGTGTAAAATCGCTGCGAGGTCCAGTGGGCAGGAACCCAGAGGCAATCCCGTTCCTTCTGTTTCACGCTGCCCCCCGACCCCCTGCCTAAAAACCCACCAGTGGGGAAGTGTGAAATTCAGGCACCCTTCTCCCCACCTACTTTAACATACCATTGAGAATGTGCTATTTTCTTTGAGTATGAATTTCAAAAGCCTACCCCGGGCCCGACAAGAAGAGAGAGCAGCTGCGAAACTAGTGGGTATTCAGCATAAATTCAGTCTGATGGATTCGCTGACTGCTACTGTCCTCAAAGAGTAAAATGTGTCACATCATCTTTAAGGATGTAGTTTTAATGCCAGGAGTTATTTGAAGTCAGTTTTTTCTCTTTTAAATCCTATTTCACTTCACATAGTTGTCATGCAGATCTTCTTGAAATTTCCACATGGAATTTCCTGATCCCACCAATAAATTCAGTGAAATATCGATCGAACCACCAGAGAAATGAGAAAACAGTCTGAAAATTACAAAATTTTGACACCGTCTTTTTACGGATATTGCCGATCTTCTGTCAACATCTGGAATTCTCTCCCTCCTCTTTTAAGGTCACCTTAAAAATAGCTCCTTGAGCAAGCTTTAAATCACCCTTCCTAATATCTCCTTTTTCTCAGAATCCATTTTGGTGATATGTCTCTGTGAAGTGCTTTGGGATGTTTTTCTACATGAAAGATGTTATATGTTGATAAGCAAATACTTCAATGCAACTTATCGAGTATCAAGACCTACAAACTACATAGTCAAATTGGGCTGGTCTACCAATTTAATTTTCTCATTCAGACATCCTGGAAACACAACATATCCAGCATACAGCAACAGAGATAGAACTTTTAACCATCTAACTACTTTAGGGTGTTGATATGGAGCTAGCTACTGTGGACCTAAGGTACCTGTCAGTGTCAGTGGAAGGTTGCTGGATTTCTATCCTTGGGCAAGCTGTTCTTCTGTTTGCTAAAGAAACCTGGCTGTTTAGTCAATAGACAGAACAAGATACATTGTTAGCACAACACAAATATGAAGTTGCTTAAGAAGCAAAATGGGATTTCATATTCTTTACGTATGGCTTGAGAAATAGGATTATATTTAACTGCATACCCATAATCTTCACGAATGTTTGAATTAAATTGCAGTTTGTTCTGTAAAAAGTCTATACTTACCTTATTCTATTTTATTTCAAATGGGACTATATTTACACAGAATATAAAAACATTATCTGAAACTTATTATTTTAGAAAGTATTTTTCCATCAGTCTAGACTTTCAAATATCCTATTAATAAGTGATGCAACCGGTCAACATTTAATGGCACAGAAATGCATTTATATACTGTGATTAATCTCAGCTGGCCTGACTGGAAAAACAGAGACAAATGTTTTAAAAGAGGGGGAAGGAAAATCAGGAAGGCAGATCAATCTCCCCATTTCTCGGAAGCAGATGAAATAGTAATGCTGGAAGTGGCCTGGAAGCAATTTATCTTACACCTACTGATTGTGAGCTGGTGCCTGGCACAGAGCCACCTGCAGAAGGGGAGAACATTTTTTGTTAAAAGAGCTGATAGGGTGAAAATTAACAGCGTCAATGATATATGGGATTTTACTCTGTAATGAACCTTACTCAACACTCAAGCTTTGTTGCTAAGGAAGAATAATTACACCACAGTTTAATGTGACATTTCTGCATAGGATGACCAGTTGAGAAACTCTAATTTTACTTCAGCACTGCAGGCATTTGACACAGATACAATGCTGCCTGAACTATTCTTTCAAAAGAACTAGAAATTGGAATTTTCCTTCAATACAATTATTGTAATTGCTAACATTGATTTTTTTTTAGCAAAATATTGCTCTGCTATGGTTATTACCAACTTTCTCACAGGAGATGGCAGCAACTTTCACTAAATTGTATATTGGACCCATTTAGTGTTATGATGCCCCCTTTTTTAAAAGCAATAAATTCCATTATAAATGCTCAACTGGCAAATATGTGAAATGGTGCAGTTCAAAGCTTGCAAAAGCAAAGGATGCTTATTTTTTTCTCCTCCTTCCTCCTCAAATTTTCTCCTGAAAGTTCTAGGAGAATTTTGTTTCTGTAGACATCAGTCATCCTCCATATCTTAATAAAGTAGCCATTCTTCATAAGTGAGCCCAGAGAGTCAATGTTGGCAAGCCGTTCAACCACATGGGTCTCACAGCTAAGCCTGATCTGATTCTCTTTGTCCTTTTTGACATGGAGACCAACCAGGTTGGTACTGGGGAATGACCAGTGCATGTGGAACATTGCTGCTGCATGAGTTAGTATCTTTATAGGAGGAAAGGCAAAGAAAAAAATCTACCAACAAAAATCTATCAACAAAGTAGATTCAGCTACTTCTTAAAATTGTTAATAAAATTAGGATGTTATGTAATTACTTCAGGCAGATCCATGAAGAACAAGAATAAACATCATTGCTGTGGTTCTATGAGGATTTTTTAAGCAGCCATAAATTTAGCTACTGTGATAATCCATTAGCTTATGATGCAAGAACTAGGAGAACCCACAACAGTATTTCACCTATCCTGATGAAACACTAACTCTGTTTTCCTCTTCATTGATGCTGCCTGCCCTGCTGAGTATTTTCATACATACATAGAAACATAAATAGAAAATAGGAGCAGGAGTAGGCCATTCAGCCCTTCGAGCCTGCTCCGCCATTCATTATGATCATCCAACTCAATAGTCCGCTCCCACTTTTTCCCCATATCCTTTGATCCCTTTCACCCCAAGAGCTATATCTAAACTCCTTCTTGAAAACATACAATGTTTTGGCCTCAACTACTTTCCATGGTAGTGAATTCCACAGGCTCACCACTCTCTGGGTGAAGAAATTTCTCCTCATCTCAATCCTAAATGGTCTACCCCATATCCTCAGACTGTGCCCCCTGGTTCTGGACTCCCCCACCATCAGGAACATACTTCCTGAATCTACCCTGTCTAGTCCTGTTAGAATTTTATAGGTTTCTATGAGATCCCCCCTCATTCTTCTGAACTCCAGCAAATATAATTCTAACCGACTCAATCTCTCCTCATATGTCAGTCCCACCATCTCAGGAATCAGTATGGTAAACCTTTGCTGCACTCCCTCTATAGCAAGAACACCCTTCCTCAGATAAGGAGACCAAAACTGCACACAATATTCCAAGTGTACAAGTGTAGTCTCACTAAGGCCCTGTATAATTGCAGCAAGACATCCCTGCTCCTGTACTCGAATCCTCTCGTTTTGATGGCCAACATACCTTATCGCCATTTCTTACCGCCTGCTGCAGCTGCATGCTTACCTTTAGCCACTGGTGTACGAGGATACCCAGGTCTCGTTGCACATTCCCCTCTCTCAATTTATAGCCATTCAGATAATAATCTGCCTTCCTGTTTTTGCTACCAAAGTGGATAACCTCACATTTATCCACATTATATTGCATCTGCCATGCATTTGCCCACTCACTCAGCTTGTCCAAATCACACTGAAGCATCTCTACATCCTCCTTACAGCTAACCCTAACCTGGTTTTGTTTTCCAGAATATTCTGGTTTTGTTCCAGTGTCCAGCTTTGCAGAATTTTACTTTTTTAAAAAAAACATTCATGTATATAAAATAAATCTGGGATTTTGACTTTTCTGGAAGAGGGTTTTGTGGCCTGCAGTGCTGTGATTTTTTTCAAAATTCATTCATTCAATTCCTAATTCAGAGGGCATTTTTAAGAGTCAACCACATTGCTGTGGGTCTGGAGTCACATGCAGGCCAGACTAGGTAAGGACGGCAGACATTAGTGAACCAGAGGGGTTTTTACAACAATTGGCAATGGTTTCATGGTCATCATTAAACTTTTAATTCCAGATTTTTATTGAATTCAAATTTCACCATCTGCCATGGTGGGATTCGAGCCCTGGTCCCCAGACCATTACCTTGGGTCTCTGGACCAGGGACAATACCACTATGTCACTGCCTCCCCTCCTCGATTCAATTTGGATCATGCTATTGGTCATTTTTCCTAACTCTTTACTGTTCAACCTTCTCGCCTGGGAAGTTCATTGGTCTGACATATTGCATCATAGTCAACTTTGCTCCCATGATTCCACCATACCCAGAAGAGATTAACACACAGGCCTACTGGGTCTCTTACCAGAGGCTCCAGACAAGTATGGAGCTCCTGATAAAAATCACCATCAATGCAGAAAATACGCATTTAACCGCTGGATCAGTTTCATCTAAGTTTAATGTATCATGAAATGATTTACTTTATTGTTTATTCAATGTGTAAATATTCTACAGATTTAATCCCTCATGCATTTTATACCACATTGGTGTTTTAATGGGTTAGGTGGGGTGTGGTGCCCACGACACTGAGAATCCTTAATTGGGTCCTGTTCACACCTATCAAGTCTTCTTTGATAGATGTGAGTCTCAAACACAACAACTCCAGATCACAAAGTCTTGATTGTTCAGTTCATGCTGGACACCGTTCATTTGTTTCTCATAAAACCATAGGCCCTAGAATTTTACTACTGCTCTGGATTATAGTAAGCCCCCAGCTGCAGAAAGCAAAGGAGAACTGCAATAGTGGTTCCCATATTATAGTGTGAGGCTATGAAAACAGGCAGAAAACAAAGGAGATAAACAGAAAAGCAGGATACTGATGATGAGACAAGATCCTTGGGAATTATGATAAGATTTGGAGAACTTATAAAAAATCAGGCGGTTTAAAGGATTTTGATATTGGTGTGATGTGTTGTTTCTTTGGCATGTTTACTTGGTACTGTCCTATGAATATACAAGTATTTTCAGTAACAGTAAAGATTTGACCCATTAATGTTGAACATTCAAGAGCAATGGTTGAAAACTAGTAAAAAGTAGAAATGCAGTAAGTTGATTTGTTTGGTAACCATCTTAACTAAAACAATATCATCCAAGAAAAAAGCTGATTTCTCCATATGACTGAAGGGACAAGGGAGGTTCAAAAAATAATTTCATGAGTGGTTTTGTTCCTTTCCCGGTGGTCGCGTCAGTGCTATTAAAGGCAGGGGCCTGGGAACATAGGTCCTGGTGTCTGCCCTCAGCCAGAGAATGATGTATGCTCCAGGGAAACCCAAAAGAGGAAAGGTGGAAAGACAAAAAAAAGATACCTGGACTGTGTACAATAACAAGAAAAAAAAATAGGTCATGAAGGGATTATTTCGATCATTTTCCAGATGCCTGAAAAAAATAAATTTGACATTGCTGAATCCTTAAATACAGAGGACAAGACAATGTGTGTTACTAGACAGAGATGTGTTATAAATAATATTACATTCTTCACATTTCCAGATGTCACCCTGCAGCGTCCACATAGGTTTGTGAAGAGGGTAGAGTGTCTGACACTGTCTGCAGAAGCATTGGTAATGAAGTACAGTTTCCTCCCTTAACCAGCTACAGAGTAGCTTGTGCAAAATCAGCTGCTGTGTTTTCACATTCTCAGGAACCCTCAGTGCATTAATCAGTGTCACTTGCAAGGAAATAAATCATCTGTGAAAGAATGCTACTTCCCTCTGGACACAAAGGCAATGCACAGAACCAAAATTCACTCTTGATTTTGACAAGTGCGACATGCTATGTTTGGTTTCCTTTAAACTGGGACAAAAGGGAAAGATTTTTGTAAATCCTTATAAAAATAAATTGCCTCCAAGAGGAAAATATGGACCCAAAATTACATTACAGTCATTACTCTTATAAATTTTTTAAAATCTGAAGGATTTTTGAAAGGCTGGAAAAACTCGCTATTAGGGTAGACTTTTCTGGGGGCGATGACACCAAGGCAAAATGGGTAAAGTGCACTTCATCTGGAAGCAAGGTATATCACCCAAATCTTTGCTCTGATGATGTTCAGAAAATTATGGGGCAGGAACAGGCCTTAAAGGCCCTCTGTGGGGCTGCTTGTGTGAGTGCATTGTTGGAGTTTTGCAGGAGATTTTTGCTTTTGGATTTTTGATTGCATCACCTAAACTATTCTTATTTGTTGTCAAAAATGCCCCGCACACCAGAGTATCACTGTCAGTGAAGTAGTGCTGGAATTTCACAGAGGGGGACCAACTCCAGAGACCTTGAACAAGGCGGGCAGGACCCGGATGTGGAAGTTCCACCCCCTTTCTCGACATCCTATTTTGCTGACAGGGGAAAGGGGGCAGAGCATGAATCACACAAGTGGGAAATCCAGATTCAGTAGGAGCATTTGAAATTAGTACAGAATTCTAACAGACCCTATCTGTGCTGTTCCAATGGGCTTAACCTACAGTTACAAATTGATGAAGTAAATGTAAACACACTTGATGTGTGAATAAGGTCTGTTAAGCGTCATGATCTTAAGTTATTTAAATCTCCAGCCCTTTAAAAACGCCAAATAAACAGGCAGCAGCTTTCAGTTAGTTTTTAAAAAATGCCTGTTGTGTTGTTTTGATTGATAGGCTGTCTGGTGTAGGTTAGAAAAATCCATTATCATTTGTTCCTACAGTTTCAATAGGGGTCAATGTTGACATTTCTGAATGGCTGTTCTTATAGCTGAGGGCATTGTGAATGCTTGGCCAAGTTTCAAAAGCTCAAAAAGTACTTATCTCAATGGGTAGTGGGGTAGAGGGCCAAGCTCACATTTTGATTGACAGTTTAACAAGGTTATTGAAGGATTAGCTATCATTGATGTGATTACTGAATAGAATTTTCATAAGTTTTTATAACAGATTGAACACTTGGAGGGATTTCAAAATCTTTGAATAGATTTCATGAATAAGAAGTTTTTCTGTATCGTGTGTATGAGCCATATTAGATTATTAGAAATGTATTTATTTCCATTGCCACATGGAGCCTGAGGTCTGCCCATAGTGGATACTGAGTGGCTATTGAGGGGACATGCATTGGCATGGAATCATGAGCTGGTATGAAGAGGGCATGTGGAGTGGGGGCTGAAGGATATGGGCTAGAGGGCCTAACAGTTCATAAAACAACTGGGACAATGTCCCAGAGAGTTGAGGTATGCCTTCTAACCAGCCCGCCTTGGCGCTCACCTGCCCCCATGGCCACTTCTGATCTGCTTCCTTGGTCGGTGCGCCTGACCCTATCCCGCTCTTGTCTCCCCAAAGTGAAAATTGTGTGTGACCTGGCACTTTATCTCAAGCAGGTCTGCCAAGTCAGGAAATTTCCCAACTGGGGCTACTCACCTTGGTAGCAAAAATCTAAAGGAGGTTAACAGCAGGGGTGCTAAATATTTATTATCCAGGAGGCAAGTAAATAAAACACAGTATAGGACAACTTTGCAGGAGGGGCCCAGGCTACCAATGCAACAACTTTAGAAAGAATGTGACTCACTACTGTAAAATGATTTGATGTATAGATATCTTTCTTCTTCCCCACCATTGAATAATACTCCCCTGTACATAGTGCGCATTTTTTTTATTTCCTACATTATACTAGCCAACTTGCTTCTTCTCTGAATGAGATTACTTATTAAGCAACAACTAATACCAAAACCGAGGCACTTAGGGCCACTGCATTCAACAGAAACTTTCATCCATTAGTCAGGAAAAGATTTAAGTCCTTGTTTAAGAGGTGAAAGGCCAATTTCTAACCCAGTGAAGAACCCAATTCCCTCCTCCTGATTATCATCTTTATCGCGGATGTAACAAAGAGTTCCCTGATAAAGAAAATCAAATGTATTGTAATTAAGCACAGGTGTTAACATACCTTAACAAAAACACAATTACCTGGAAAAACTCAGCAGGTCTGGCAGCATCGGCGGAGAAGAAAAGAGCTGACGTTTTCTTCTCTGCCGATGCTGCCAGACCTGCTGAGTTTTTCCAGGTAATTCTGTTTTTGTTTTGGATTTCCAGCACCCGCAGTTCTTTGTTTTTAACTCTTTGTTAACATACCTTAACTTACAGGTGTGAAAAATACTCAGATAATATCTTCTGAGTCACAGTCTACAATGATATGAGCTTATATTCAACTATTTGATGCCAGGAAACAAACCTAATTGAAGTTCTTTTGCTAAGATGCTATTTTGCCCTTTTCAATTGTCACTATTCATGTTACAAGAGTCATTGACGGAAAACGCGAAAGATAATGTATTTACCTATTATTGTGCTTTATGGAATACCAGAGGATTTTGAGTTACTTTAATATCACATAGCCACAAATAACACTGCTGTTTCAAAAGACCCGCATGGGGTATTTGGAGACAATGTTGGACTCTAAAGCTACATATAAGCTGATTGATATGTAAAATAACTACTTGGCTGGAATAGGTAATAGACACTAACCTTGAACCTTAAATTACATTTATAAACTGTTGGAATATTGAGCTCATGGTTTAGAAATCATCTAAACTTCTTTGTTAAGCTAAGTCTTGTAACAAACTGCAATCCAGGTGTTATTCTACAAGTTAATGAGATTATTGTCTCTATATAACATAGTGGAGATTTTGCGCTTTGTTTTATTCTCTTGGTCTCTTTTTGTGGCCTAAACATGATACTCTCTGACCCAGCTCGAACACAGCAAAGGCTTAGCCTGTGCAATGGATGGCTTGCAAGGAAAATTTAGAACAAATTTAATTGTCAGGGGAGCCAGATCTCAGACAATGGCCAAGAAATTTGAGTAGTGCTGAAAATCGGTGTGAAATAGGCGTCACAGTACAATCACATATCCAAAGACCTCTCCAGGGGCCCACTCAAAATTGGACTTTGCATCTCAAAAGCATAAAACGGGAGAGCTGCAAAAGTTGGTTGAGTATCTAGAAGCAGTTCATTTTGGAGTCTTAGAAATCTGATCACCTCAGACAGAGCCAGCCCAAAGGAGACAGGATGTGTCATGGAGCAAGATAAGCCCAGGTCAGCAGTGGCCCGCAGTATTCTTGATGAGTCAGGTAACAATAACAGAAATAGGGTCAAATTTTATGCTCTGTAAATAAAGCATCATAGCTAATTTTTTTCCTCCTTTAAGTTGGCAAGACTTCTATATTGTGTAATGAAAGCAGGGTGAAGATCAATATCATAAACCACATTAAACATTACACACGCTTTATATCAAGCATGTTTACAATGTCATTCCAGAATGATGAAATGAGGGGAATAATACATTTAATGGATCCACAATCCTGATGCAACAATGTTACAGAGGGCACCTAGTTTACTTCCTTGCAAGTATTAGACTGTTTTGCAGGAAGAATGACCGCCGACATCATTGTAAATAATTTATATTAAATTTTGTGGTTGTATGTTGCTGCTTCTTCAATTTTGCGGCATGAGTCAGAAAATTTTGTTTATTTTCCCCTTTGCATAATTACACAATTGAAATCTAGCCCACAAACTTTAGAATTGGTTCTCAGAACACTTCACTGCAACATTCCCTCACACTACAATAAGCATCCAATTTGCTAGAAGATTGGATGGGAATCTGTCTTGCTAAGAACAGACTCTACAGGCCTACAGCACATCACTTTTCTTACCTATAGTGCTCTGATGTTCCATTGACTATAGTATGATTAGACCATGCATTGTGACTTCCACCATTGTACCATCTTCCGAAAAGCATAGTAAAACAAACTGAATGTTAGAAGCGCACAAAATAATTCCTTCACAGCAACAACATTCAACAGCTCAGATGAGATTCTATAATACAGTGACAAACCATTAGCTTCATTCCAGAGATCCACATGTGTCGGTTCTCCAGAGTTTATCAGAAAATAACACCAAAGTGGTGGAAAGATACACATGTTCTGAAGCAACAGCTTAGGAATATCATGTCATTTTCGGTGTTGAATTAATGCAATCTGGGTGGAGGGGCATTCAGGGTGGGCATTCATCTCCACTATAGAGGAGGATAAATTTCAATAGGAAAGACTGAGGCAGTGTTCTGGCTGGATCACTCCCTGCTCTGTTGCAATGCCACATTTGGAGGTGGGACTGTTGAGGTGCCATTTTGCCTGAAAATTCAAACAGCTTCATCCAGTGTGCAGCCAGTTGCATATATCTGCATGAAAAAGGCTTACTGGTTCTACAAGTGTCATAAGTGGGCTCCACAATGCCATGATGGAAGCTGATATAAAGAGGAATCAATTGCTGCTTGCAGACTAGCAGAACAGTGAAGGACAAAGGATGGAAGAAAATTTTGGGTATGGCATTTAGGATATACTCGTCTGCACTTGGTCTACAGAGGCCAAGCACCACAGATACTGATGCAGGCACCTGCCTCTATTTTGGAAGCGGGATAATGTCAGAACAAGGGCAAATAAGCAGTTGGAAGTTTGACCCACCTGCTGTTTCCACAGCATAGTGATGTTTCTGGAATTTCTACCCCAGTACCTCTAGTTTAGTTATCAAAGGATTGAAACAACTTCCCCAAATTAAGTGAGAAGTTTTTAGACTCCCATGTTGGCTTAGTGTCTAACTGCTGGAGTGCACTTGAATCATCAATGATCAGCAGATCCTGTACCTGGAACAGATAGAATGTTTGGGATGTCTGAAAGGGCACAGTTACAATGTGGATGATAGAATGAATCCCAAAATAAAGTGTGCCTTCAGCATGTGTTCGATGAAAGAGGACAATAAGAATTAACCTAAAGGCTTATAACACATTGAAAACTAATTCTCATCTTAGCTTGCGTCTTACTTAGCTCAGTTCTGGTATAGATTTACCAATTGGCACCAACAAGTCTCTATTTTAGTCATCTATCTGTGCTTATTCACAGCACCGGGGGCATATGTAATCGCCCCTTTCTTATAAATTTAAAACTTGGACAATACAAACGGCCTAAAGGTAGTACAACATGTCACACAACAAGGCAGTTTGGCAAGACTGTTCCAAAAAAGAGTCACATTGAACTCAAGACGTTAACTGTTCCTCTCTCCATAAATGCTGCCAGACCTGCTGGGGTTTCCCAACACTTTCTTTTTTTAAGGCAGTTACTTGATTTTGTTTTGCTAACTCTTGTCAGGAAACACACAACGACCATCAATTTTCAAGCCATTCACTTAAGTGAACACAAAGGGGAAAACCTTGGTAAATTGTCTTACCTTGCTCAATGGTGCAGAACTAATAAATTCACAGCTTTTAAAAGTGCTGACATTATCTTTAAAAGGGTTTTGAGGTCAGGTATTTCTTCTTTCAGAAAGATGAAATCCTACACAATACTAAAATATCAGGATATTGACACATGGGAAGATTTCCTTTGTCACTATGGATTGAATAGTCCCAGCCAACTGGCAATGGGTTGGGAGACGGGAGGGCTAGCAGAATGGAGGGGGGGTGGGGGGCATTGGGAGGGGACTTATAGTCCCTCCCCCCAGTATGACATATTGTCAATAGTAGGAAAGTTGGTGGCTTGACCTCTCATTGGTGGCCAAGTGAGACACGTAAGTGGCCAATTAAGAGCCATATTCCACTTAAGAGGACATTTAGCCCAAGCCAGGAGGACCACGACCATGTGGGGAGATCACCAGGTAAACCCTGGTCACCTCCCAGTGGGTTCCCATCTGGGCTGCCCTCCTTTATTGTGCACTCCATTGGCAATGGCTGTCCTCACACCATCCCAACCATCAGTGCTTGGCTGCCAGACCTGTCTTCCCCAACCAAATTCACCTCTTTTTGAGAGAACCTCATCACTGACATGCCCCCTCCATGGAGCTGCAACCCCAGCAGCGGTCCCCACTAACAGTGACTCTGCTGTAGCTGCTGATCTGCCAGCCCTCTGATTGAGCCAGCAGCTCCCAGGAGCAGGTCATCATCCTTAATTGTATGGTAGCCCTAGCAGCAGCTGCTAATTGGGTGCTGCTGGCAGCAAGCTGCCCTGGGTCCTGCTGCTGGCTGAAGCGGGATCAGCTCCCACTTCCAGCTCCAGTGGAGCTACTTCACCAACACCCACAAAGTTCAGCCTTATGTGTTTACAATATTGTAAAGTTTGTGGGAATATTTTATATATTTCTAGTTCAAGCAAAACCATTCACAATTTCATTAGCAATCTTTCAGCTGTCATTAAAGGCCCACTAACCCCTGCCCTAAATCCTTCCAAGATGGTGAGACCACATCTGAAGTACCGTATATGGTATTGGTCTCCTTATTTAAGGAAGGACGTAAATGCATTGGAAGCAGCTCAGAGAAAGTTTACCAGGCTAATACCTGGAATACCTATAAGGAAAGGTTAAACAGGCTAGGCTTGTATCTGCTGGAGTTTAGAAGAGTAAGAGGCGACTTGATTGAAACATAGAAGACCCTGAGGGGTCTTGACAGGGTGGATGTGAAGAGGATGTTTCCTCTTGTAGGAGAATCTAGTACTAAGGGTCACTGCTTAAAAATAAGGGCTTGCCCATTTAAGATAGAGATGATGAGAATTTTTTTCTCTCAGAAGATCATAAGTCTTTGGAACTTTTTTCCTCAGAAGGTGGTAGAAGCAGAATCTTTGAATATTTTAAAAACAGAGCTAGATAGGTTCTTATCAAGCAATGGGGTAAAAGGTTAATAAGGGGTAGATGGGAATGTGGATCTGAGGTTACAATCAGATCAGCATGATCTTATTGAATGGTGGAGCAGGTTCAAGGGACTGGGTGGTCGACTCCTGCTCCTGATTTGTATGTTTGTAATAAAAAATTCAAATAAGAAAAGTTCTCTGAAATTTATATCACTCTTTCATAAACCATCCAAAGAAAAATGGTTGCAAAGATAATATACTTTTGTAATAGCATCACAGCGCTATTGTTGGGCTGTGAGCAGTCTATTAAAGAGTTACAATTATTATATAACCTCTACCTCTTCCCAACCATTCCAATGAGGGGGGTGATGGAGCCTCTTTAAAGATATGCAGCTACTAATTATATTGTACCTTTCTGGTTGATGGGCAGTGCCATCATCAAAGCATACACTGGGTACTCTCCTCTGCTGCCTAATCCGCCTGATGAAGTACAGAAACAAAAACAAGTGGCAATTCATTTAAAACATATGCAAACAAGGATAAACTAAATATACCAAACATAAGAAAAGCAATACACAATCAAAAATGGGATATTTTTCACACTTGCATTTGCCAATATATACTATATGTTCATTAAATAGGAAGGTGTTTGCATTCATAAACATTTTTGCACAATCAAGCTATTTGGCAAATATCACAAGATTACTAATGTTAAATGTTTTTCCTTCACAGAAATGGTTTTGAGATTTGACATGTTTGAACTGTTAAGAATGCAAGGTTTTATAAGATGGTTACGTTTTAAACTGTCTTTTTTAAGACAAGGTAGGAGAGAGCATGTGACGTCCTACAAGTTCTGCCTGATGACAAGCCTGGGTTTCATGATTACCATGGGCCAGGGGGCATAGGTCAAGTGCTATTGAAATTCACATGTCAGGTTTAAAACCTGAAAGCAAAGGACAGAGCAGTTGGCTTTGCCATGGATAAACTTACAAGCTGTCAGACAGTCTGGTTAAAAAAAACCCAGACAAAGAGAGAGAGCCTGAATTATCATGGAGATGAAAGGGCTCTGCACCTTAGCCAAAATGGCACTGGAGCCCAGATTCCAAAAGTCCTGCCCTCCAATCCGGCATCCACTGTTTTAACTGGGGGAGGGGGGGGCATGAAACAGGGTGGGTTGTTCTCAGAACATCCATGATTCATGGAGGCAGCTGGACATGTAGAAATAATTCCTTTATGTTAATCACTGGGAATTCAAAGCTCTTTTTAAAAGTCATCAGTTTCTACGAGGGCCATAAAACATCGAGAACACAAGAAATACAAGCAGGAGTAAACTATATGGCCTATTGAGCCTGTTGTGCCATTCAATACGATCATGGCTGATCTTAGGCTTCAGCTCCACTTTCCTGCCTGTTCCCCATATCCCTTGATTCACTGAAAGACCAAAAATAATATGAGCATGAAATTAGGTTCAGAGTTCCTATTGTCTGGATGTTACAATGCTGTTTGGGAACTAAAGTGTTATCTGGTGTGTGTGCATGCACCTTTGCTGTGATTCATCCTAGACACAATGTTGCTGAAGGTCTTAGTGCATGAAGCTAGCATCCACCAGAAATATGCAAAACAGGCAGATCATGACGTCAATCAGAAATATCATTTTGGAGCTCAATGCTCCAGCTGATACCCTCTCTTAACCTTGCACAGCTGAATACGTGTTTAGCAACAAGTAGACTGCCACCTCCACTAGCACTATTTAAAGGGATCATCAACTACTTGCAGGTTAGTTGGTGGCTCATTTCTTTTTGCTGTTGGCATGATTCTACAAGTGCTGGGGGCTTTCCATAGTTGTTTCAAGTTGCAAAAGTCTACATAGAGCTCTATGGTTTGTGCTGGATATTGAGAAGATATCTGTACACGTGGGATTTCTCTTCCAGGAATCCCCACCTTGAGAAAGCTCTTCTCTTCTCTCCAATGGGATTTCTGTTTGTCTCTTTTACCTTGTTCGCCTTTCATTGCTTTCTGTTTCCCTTCTTGTGCTTGATTAGATGTCTACCAAAGCTCACCGTCACAGCCATAGTTCCTCAGTAATGGTCTCCGGCTCCGAGTTAATGCACATGGATTCCAACGGAAATTCCGCCCTTTGTGTTTTGGATTCACCCAGGTTTACACACATCTCCTAGACATTCAGTGTTCCTCAAACCACTGTAATCATCACATTCTGAGATCACCACTCAAGACCAAGTGCCACCATGTGCACACTGACGGTCTTTTTCTTCAGCAGCACCGTCTCATCTATTTCAAAGTTGTCCTGTTCTGCAGTTTCATTTTATCTTTTATGGTGTGATCTGAGCCCAAAACATTTTTTTCTTCCTTTTAGGTGTGAAGGATCTAAAACTTCAACAACTCATGGGTACCAAAGCCCCTCTGGACTTTTTTTCCCCTTCACTTCCCTCTGACCCCATCTGCTCTTCCTATCTCACCTCTTGCAATTTATTCATGCTACCCTCCAACCTTCCCCTCTCTGACTTTGAATGATCTGTTCTGAACAAAGGCCTCAGTTTCATCCCTTATGAATTTTGAACTTGGCAAGACGCTGAGCTATTCAGTTGCCATCGCCTCAATGCTCAATTCTCTGCTCATGAGTCCTCCCCCTGCACAATAGAGCCTATTACCCATCTCCAATGCCTTCCCTCCACCTGGATTCCTCCCTCTGGCCTCTTACCCTCTCTAGATCTTTTCATTGAGAACTGCCAGCATAACATTGGCTGTCTCAATTTCTCTGCTCTCCTCATTTACTCTAACCTGTCTCTGAACTTGCTGCACTCTGTTCTCTCCGGTCCACCCGAACATTTGCATCAAACCTGCTGATAAGGGCAGTGTCACTGTAGTCTGGTTCACCTGCCTTTTTAATACTCCACCTTGTTCTCACACTGGTGAACCAACCACAGCCTTGTAGAGGCCGAACATCAACTCTCCAACACTTCCTCCTACTGGACCATGAATCCACTAGCGAACATCAAGCCATCGTTTCCAGGGCTGTCACTGACCTCATCTCCTTTGGAGATCTTCTCTCCATTGCTTCCAACATTACAGTCCCCTAAACCAGAACTGCCCACTTCTACCTCCTTCCCATGATCCACAAGCTGGATTGCACTGGTAAACCTACAATTTCAGGCTGTTCTGCCTCACTGAACTGATTCTTTTCCTATTTGACTCTATTTTTTCTTCCTTTGTCCAGTCTCTTCACACCTACATCCAACACTCTTCCAATGTTCTCCATCACTTTAACAGTTTTCAACTAACTAGCTCAAGCCATCTCCTCTTCACCATGAACATCAAGTCTCTCTACATCTCCATCCCTCACCTGGTCTGAGGCCTTTCCATTTCTTCCTTGAAAGGAGGCCCAACTGGTCTTCATCTACCACTACCCTCCTCTGGCTAGCTGAACTTGTTCTTATATTAAGCAACATCTCCTTTAAATCCACTCAATCGCTCCAAGTTAGAAGTGTTGTTATGGGTACCCACATGGGTCCTGGCTATGCCTGCCTTTTTGTGGGATATGTGGAATATTCCTTGTGCCAACCCTATTCAGGCCACATCTTCATCACTTTATCTGGTATGTCGATGGCTGTAATCAGTGCTGAGCAAGCTTCTCCCATGCCCTGAGCTGAAGATTTCATCAAATTTGCTTCCTATTTTCACACTTCCCTCACCTTCATAGCTTGGACTCTTCTCTTCCTTGCCATGAATTCTCTGTCTTCATTTATGAGGATGTGCTATCAATAGATATTCACAATAAGCCCAATGATTCCCACAGCTACCTTGGCTACACTTCCTCACAGCCTGCTTCCTGTAAGGGTTTCATTCCTTTCTCCCAGTTTCTCCATCTCCATCGCATCCGTTCTGATAATGCAACCTTCCATATCAGTGCTTCTGAGATGTCCTCTTTTTTTCTGAACTAAGGATTCTGCCCCACCATGATTTGCAGGGCCATCGAATGTGTCCGCCCCATTTCTTGCATTTCTGCTCTCACTCCTTCTGCCCATCTCTCAGAAACATGATAGAGTTCCCCCTTATCCTCACCAGTCTCTGTATTCAATGGATCCTCCACTATTTTGGACACATTTGAAGACATCTTCCCCTCCCACCCCCATTCCCTCTGAGACACCAAGGGGTGCATCTTCTGGTCGGCGAGCAGGGGGGCAGGGCCCGCTCACCGATGCGTGAAATGATGCGGGTTGACATCGGGCATGTGTCCCAATGTCACCCCTCATCATTTAGACTTTCAGGATGGTGGGCACACAGCTGATTCTGAACTGTCAAAGGCCTATTAGGGCCATTAAAAAAGTAATTAAATTGATTAATGGACCTGCCCGTCCAACATTAAGGTTGACAGACAGGCGAAGAGGCTAGGCGGCCTTCAGAAAAAACATGAAACCTCACCCACAGATGGGATGAGGTTTCATGAGGGAATTAAAATTTGTATGAAATGTCCAAATAAAAGAAATTGACATGTCCCAGCTCACGTGACAGTGTCTCATGAGGGGTCATGTCAATAATTTTTTTTCTCATCTTTATTCACTGTTTGAAACCTGAGCCAATCTCCCTGAGGCAGCACTTTGCTTCAGGGAGATCTGTGCTCTCTTTCACGCACTCTTGATAGACAACCCATTCATCACCTTAAACATTCCACCCTCCAACACAGACACACATTGGCAGCAGTACATATCATCTGCAAGATGCACAGCAACAACTCAGCAAAACTCCTTCAACAGCACCTTCCAAATATGTGACTCTACCATCAACAAGGTTCATGGTAACACCAGCGCCGACAAGTTCTCCATCAGGTCCATGTCATCCTATCTTGGAACTATATTACCATTTCTTCACTGTTGCTGAGTCAAATCCTGGAACCGCATCACTTAATAGCACTGTGGGTCTACCTACACCACATGGACTGTAGTGGTTCAAGAAGGTGGCTCACCACCACCTTTTAAACAGCATTTAGGTATGGGCAATAAATACTGGCCTCGCTGGCCAGTATATCCTCAGAATAAGTGAACAAAAAGCAGCAAATGCAGGAGTTGAGGGTCGACCTGCATGCTATTGCCCCATCCATGAACTCTGTGGAACAATGGCTGGGCAAGAGGGACACAGTTCCTCACCAGATACTCATACGCCTCAAGTGAGCAAGGAGGGACGTGCCATGAAAGGGTAGAGAAGCAACTGCCTGAAGCCCCTGGTAGCTCCTCTCAAGCCACTGCTGACATGGACGGTGGGTCCTCAGCCCCTCTGGCTGTGACACCCATGCCTCATGAAGCCGTGAAGACAGAGGGAGCTTCTGCACGGATGCCGGGGATGGGCCCCTCTAGGCCTCAGGCATCCACAACAATGGAGCAGAAAGGCAAGCAGCCTGCCTACACATCAGCTGCTTGCGCAAGGGGAGCATAACATAGCACACTTAAGTCCACTTAGTTGCACTTCAGTATAATAGGATGCTAGTTTATTGTGTGCTGTCACATCGTTGGCTGAACGTGTCAAATGAATGGTGATGTGTGGCACCACATAAGGTCTCCTCTCCACATGTCTGCATCACTGAGCCCTTAATGACTGTTAGTGCTCTAGAGAAGATGTAATAGAAAGGTCAGGACTATGAGAGGTCAGTTTGTTATGCATGCCTTGGCCTGATGTCATGATGGGCCCAATATGATGGTAAGGACATGAAAGTAAAAGTCAGTAGGGCTTTAGGAGCATATTGCCTGTAGTCCCTCTGGTTCTTTATCTTTGTCCAGCAGGTCTGCAGGCCCGCCTAAATCTTCCTCCTCGGGCAACACATCACACTCAAGAAGGTTCTCATTCTCCAAAGCTTCACCACTCTGCAGCACAAGGTTGCGGAGAGCACAGCATACCACAACAATAGGTGAGACCCTTGATGGGGCATATTGAAGGGCTTCACCAAGTCTATCCAGGCATTATTTGAACTTCATTTTCAGAAACTCCTTAGCCTGCTCAATGGTCGCTCGAGTTTTTGCGTGGCAGCTGTTGGATGTCTTCTCTAGTGGGTTCTGCACCGGCATAAGGATCCATTTCTACAGTGTGAAGCCCTTGTCACCTAATATCCATCCCCAAAGGCGCACAAGCTGCCTGAAAAGCTCTGGCATCTGGGGCTGCCTTAAGTAAGGGTGGTGACAGCTTTCCAAGAAACTTGCACAGACCTGAAGGATCCCTTTGCGGTGGTTGCAAACCAGTTGCACATTGAGTGAGTGGAAGACTTTCCCATTGAAGGATGCTGCCTAGTCTATGGGACCTGTAATAGCCACATGTATGCAGTTAATGACACCCTATACCTGGGGTAATCCAGTGATGGCCCTGAATCCTATAGCCCTTTCTGCCTGACTGCCCAGATTGGCATGAAGCCAAATGTATTAGCTGGCCCTCTTGAACCTGGGATCCATGAACAGCTTGATGCAACAATGGGCCGCAGACTGATAAATCCCACAGATGTCGCCAAAGGATACCTGGAACGATCCGGGGGCACCACTGATTCTCACAGACAGGGCAATGGGTGCATCTCCATTTCCACTGGACTCAGATCCTTCTCCATCATATTCCACAGCTCTGTGACCACCTCCCTGGAAAGGCACTGTCTCTGGCAACAATGATACTTCGATATTTCCAAGAAGTAGAGCCTCTCTTGGTAAAGCCTCTCTCGTGGGTAGCATCTTCTGTGCATATGAGGCTGGTTATGTGCCCCTTTGCATGCTCCACGCTACATTCTCCACCCTCTCACCTCCATCCATCCTTATGAGTGTCCTGCCCCTCTTCTCCCTGTGGCTACACATCACTCACTCTCTCATGTTCATCCTTGCTGGAGGTCTCAAAACGGGAGTGCATGAGACCCATTGTAACTTGCTGCACTAAACTCTTAAGGGCTTTCATTGCCCTTATTCTCCATGCGTAAGATGCATCTATGAGAGGCCTGTAAATCTTTGTGCCTCTGATGTGTTTTTCAAGTTTGCCCAGCCACCAGCTTGTCACTCACATGACTTATTTATTCTCGCCCTCCCTGTACTGTAATGTTGCTGCTCACAATGGCTGTCAACTTCAGACACAATGACCTGCCGCTGAGCTCCCACCTCCTTAAAGCTGGTGAGCCTCAGAAGCATCATTCTTCCAATGCGCCCCTATAAAAAGCCTCCAGAAAATAGCTGTTAATTGTCTCCTAAACAGGCTCAGCTGCTTCAATAAGTGAAGTCTGCACCCAGCAGCCTACAGTGGTGGCAACATATCGGACTTCAACCTACTCACCTCCCAACTCGTTGCCCGGGGTGTTAGAGAATTCCGCCTGTTAACTTTGTTCCTCTCTCCTCAAATGCTACCTGATTTGCGGAGCATTTTCTGTTATCATTTTGTAATAATTAGATTGCCTTTTAGAAAGTTTACTAACTTAAAAGTACATTTTCGTAAGCAGAATTTTATTTTAAAAAACAACAGTGGGATTAGAGTTTTTAAACTTGGCTCTGAGTAGTTACATGAATCCCTGTATGTAATTATCTTCTATAAATAGCCTGAATGTGAAGTTAATTAATTGCATTATAGAAAATTTGTGCAAAATGTTCAATGAATACAGGCTCATATTAGAAAACAGTGGATGTTCATTTAAAAAAAACAATTCTAGATTAAACTCTGGCAAAAATTTGAAGTAGAAAAGTTAAAGTGGCAGAGGAAAGATTTAATTTCAAATGCAATGTGACTAAGTAGTGTCACTGGGAATATGCAGACCTCACTCAAATGTGATAATGCCACTTGGGAGACATGATAGCAATGGCAATCCAAGCCAGGAATCTCAAAATGTGTTTTATTCTAACCACTTATGGGTCTTTGATCACAACAGGACAGAAATTAAGAATAATCCCAAGGTCCTGGCTATAATTTTCAGCCATTCATCTTTGGTGCTCCAATGAATATACTGTCATTCCCCCAAATACGCAAGAGGCACATTCAAATCAAACATTTTCTCCTTTCAATTCTAAAACTCATTGTGCAATGCAGACTAACAAATTGCTATGAAATGCTACAAGTTGCTCTTCATATTGGAAGTAGCCTCAATGGCAAAAGTACAACATAAACAGTGTCATTTGCAGTGAATGTCCACTGCTGATTTGACAGGAGCACTTTTTTGAGCACTTATTTCAAGCAATATTTACAGTATGCCATGGTTTCTACACATTATGAGATAAATTACAGCAATAAAGCTGATGACAATTTAACCTCCTTCTTCTATTTGGGAAGAAAACTTGGAACACAAATAGGCCTTGGAAGTATATGCTAGACTGTGGATCATGCAACAAATATATGCACATTGGTATGATGTTTAATAATAAGAGACCTTTTGAAAAAGATTATTTTAATAGTAGCAGCCAAGAATGAAAGAGTTAAATTTAAAATTCATTTTAAGTGAACAACAGCTAAAATACAGAAAACTAACTCAGAGTACAGGCGGCCGATTTCTCATAGACAAATCCTTTTATTTTCATTTGCTGGCCTGGTATTATTAATTTGGAATTCAATTCTTTCCTCTTCACTGATAGCATTAAAAAGAAACATGAACACTGAATGCCTTTATATTCCAATTGTCATGGGAGCATGTTTTTTTAAATTCAATCTCACACTGCAGGTGACGCCTGCAAGACCACTAATTATTGCCATTCCCTAAGAGCCCTGAAACTGCATACTTTACTAGGCCACATCAGAAGGCTTTTATATCACATTGATTTGGGACTAGAGTCACATACAAGACGGACCAGGTAAGGAAATCAAGCTTCATTTCCCCAAAAAGGGGTGTTAGTGAACCAGCTGGATTTTTGCAATCCAATAGCTTCATGATCACTTTTATTGATATTGGTTTTTCTCCCCCCTAATTTCCCATTTTTTTAAACTGAGTTTAAATTCTGAAAAAAAGCCATGGTGGCATTTGAATTATCAGTCTAGGCTTCTAGTAATATAACCGCTGCACTACCATGCCCATAACCACCACACTACCTAATGCATCAGGCAATGTTTCCAACTGCGGCACACAATTGTGAGTAACAGCTCTCTGACATCAGCAGATGTGAACAGATTAATAGTTCTTACATAGCAAGACCAATGTCAGTATTAGTACCTCTCAAGAACATTGTAAGCACTCTCAGAATATGTGCGGTTCATCTTTTGGGAACGAAGTAACCTTATTGCATCTTCCCGATAGAGAGGATAAACTATATGGTACATGTTGCTAAAAATAAAATAAAAGAGAAACAACCACAATGAACATTAGAAAAAAGCAACATTAGATAAATAAAACTTGTAAGCAGAAAGTATTTACATTATGCACTACAAAAACTTTACTACAGTACATTGCTAATGATGCTGACTTTATTTCATGCTATGTATCATATTTTTTACTGCTCTTTAAATCAGTGGAAGTGCCATGAGGACAGCTGGTAAAGGTCTAGATATTACAGTTACCTGCCCAATAATGTGAAAGGATTTTGCGTTTTTCAAATAAGCATCAAACTGTGGGGAATAATAACATAGTCGACAGGAGTATAGAATGGAGAAATAAGTGCACAGATTAGCACAAATGTTAATTCTCCCATCAAATTAAGACTATAATGAACTCCATGCAATTCTCCAATTTGCATTCATATCAAATGAGGTTTCGTACATAGTTGAGAAACTTCATATGGAAAATACACGGCTGAATCTTCCAAGAAGTGGCAATCATCATTGGATGCCACTCTGCTCCTATTTCTTTTACACAACGCTGGAACTTCGCATTTCTGGCCCAGACTTGCGAACTCGGCCTCTTCAGAAATGAGAAGCGTACCTGTTCTGAGAGTCATCCTTCATAGCGCAGAATCGTCGGGGGATGCCAAGCCACACCCCCTCTTAGGGCACTAGCTGCCATATTCCGCTGAATATTCATTCACTAACACACTGAAAAGCTTTTGGGTCATTTAAATAGCTGTTCAGTGTGTTAGTGAATGAGTGCAAGTGAGTTAAGTGGGTTAAGTACATAGGGTGGTAGGGTGCCAGCTGGGTAGGATGGGTAGGTTAGGTAGGTGGCCAGGTGAGCAGGGTGGCCAGGTGGATAAGCTGGTAGATGGCAAGGTGGTAGCGGCCAGGGTGGGTAGGGTGGTGTGTGCCGGGGTTAGTAGGTGGCAGACTGGGTAGGTAGCAGGGTGGCAGGTGACAGGATGGGTAGGGTGGCAGAGTGGATAGGGTGGTGAGGCTTGGTCAGGTCCATTTGGGGGGAGTTGGAGGGTCTGGGGGGAGTCGGAAGGTTGGGGAGAGCCAGAAGGTCAAGGCACAGTGGAAGGTCAGGGGGTAGTCAGAGAGTCAGGGGTTAGTCAGAGGGTCAGGGGCTGTTGGAGGGTTGGAGGGGGTTTCCAAGTGAAGAGTGAGGTAGTCAGTGGGTCAAGGGTTGGAGTTGGGGATGAGTAGGTCAGTGGGGAGTCGGGGGGACCAGTTGTACGGTTACCCCAAAGTTAGATCTTGTTTTTTTCAGTGTAACATTTCCTGGGTAACTATCCAGGTAAGTGAGTTAGAACACTCCGAAATCTCTGACTTGAACTCAAAGTTGGGGACTTTCCCTGAGGGCTCTGGACGCAGAGGAATTGCCCTTCCTCCAGAACTTGACACTTCCCAGATAATTCCCATGGAGTCCTTGTGTTGGGGCTCCAGTGAGTCCCAGAGCGCATTCTTCAAGGGCACCTCTGGACCACGGATCTGATGCTTTGTATAATTGACTTACAACTAATTGTGGGTTAGTTTTACACAAAGTATCAGTTCCCTGTATACTATCAGTGATACACTTAGCGAGCAAACAAAGACAACCTGTCATTATTTATAATCAAAATTGCACTCTTGGATAACAATAACTTCCCCTATTTTCAACAATTTACATTAGACTAAGGCTGGGATGTTCTGGCCCCATTGTGGCAGGACCCACCATGGGGGAATGTGGTGGGCCACCCAGAAGTCCATTGACTTTCTGTGGGACCGGGAGATTTTGGTGGCGGGCGGGGCAGGAAAATCCCAGCCTAATATTGACAGATATTAATAAATGATTATATAAGGAATACTGAATGGCTGCAGTGCGATTACATAGACAAAACATATTTTTGGACTGACTTTGCAGGAGCATCAATAAATAAGTAGAATGATTACCTGGAGAATAATTGATCCTTTGGGACAGTTACCCAGGGATTAATGGAAACCTGGGAGTTTCCCCAAACAACAGCAAATATCTGAAGATGATTACAAGCAACGTAAAAAGCTCTGATGCAAGATTATTGACCGAGGCTGTATTTAATGACCATGGCCATGCCCCCACCACGCCCCTGCCACAGATGGAGGCCAGGGGTGGGGTGGGGGGAGCATTTAATTTGATGGGAGAGTGCAGGATGGGGACTTAGCCACTTCCCTGCCTCCACCTGATTAAGTCTGGGGCAGGAAGGCTTTGTGGATGCCCTTCCCACCTGGATGCCAATCGAGGCCCTTCATTGGACAATTAATGTCAACATGAGGACCTCCTCTCACTACTGCTGGTATTCAACCAATGGCAGGTGAGGGAACCCACAGTGCGAGGAGAGCGACAAGCGAACCCTGTCAGGATTTCTTCCGGCCTAGTATGGTTGGGAGGGTGGGTCCCTCAAACACAGGCACTCTGTGGCTTGATCGGGAGTGGGGAGGTAGGGGATGGCTCTCGTCTGAATCCCCCCCCTTTTCTAGTGACCATGTCCCTGAAACCCCTTTCGGCTGTCACTTAACTTTATATGATAGATCCTACAATGGCTGAACAGTGGCTGTAGCAGCCACTGCTTCCGGTGGCACTGCCAGTAATGAAGAGCTGCACAGGGACAGGGTCTCTGCCCAACTGGGGTAAGTCCTGCAATCAAATATCTCTTGAGGAGCTGGGAGTCCTGACTGCAAGGCTCCCGCTGCCAATCAAGGACTTAATTCCCTCAAGGTTTTCAGAGACTGGGTTGGTGGGGGTGCGGCCAGTTTTTGCAGTGGGCACGGCCCTCCTACCACCTTTATTAAATTTTTCCCTCTTAATTCTCACTCCAAAGCTGCTGCCTGACTTGCTGAGTACTTAAAGCATTTTCTGTTTTTATTTCAGATTTCCAACATCCACAGTATTTTGCGTTAAAAATAAAAGTATACCTTTGTGAATCTCAAACCTAAAATTCAAATAGTTTATTCAGTTGGTATATATATTAGCGATAATACATATGATTTCATGCTTTATGTATCATGATTCTTTGTGTATAATGATCCTCAGAAAAAGTTATGACATTATTCACAGAATCACAGTGCAGAAGAGGCCCTTCGGCCCATCGAGTCTGCACCAACACGTGAGAAACACCTGAGCTACCTACCTAATCCCATTTACCAGCACTTGGCCCATAGCCTTGAATGTTATGATGGGCCAAGTGCTCAACCAGGTACTTTTTAAAGGATGTGAGGCAACTCGCCTCCACCACCCTCCCAGGCAGTGCATTCCAGACCGTCACCACCCTCTGGGTAAAAAGCTTTTTCCTCACATCCCCCCTAACCTCCTGTCCCTCACCTTGAACTTATGTCCCCTCATGATTGACCCTTCAACAAAGGAGAACAGCTGCTCCTTATCCACCCTGTCCATGCCCCTCATAATCTTGTACACCTCGATCAGGTCGCCCCCTCAGTCTTCTCTGCTCCAACGAAAACAACCCAAGTCTATCCAACCTCTCTTCATAACTTAAATGTTTCATCCCAGGCAACATCCTGGCGAATCTCCTCTGCACCCCTTCCAGTGAAATCACATCCTTCCTATGATGCGGCGACACAGTACTCCAGCTTTGGCCTCACCAAGGTTCTATACAACTCCAACATGACCTCCCCACTTTTGTAATCTATGCCTCGATTGATAAGGGCAAGTGTCCCATATGCCCTTTCCACGACCCCACTAACATGCCCCTCTGCCTTCAGAGATCTATGGGCACACACGCCAAGGTCCCTTTCTTCCTCAGAACTTCCTAGTGTCATGCCATTCATTGAATACTTCCTTGTCAAATTACTCCTTCCAAAGTATATCAACTCAAACTTTTCAGGGTTAAATTCCATCTGCCACTTATCTACCCATTTGCCCATCCCATCTATATCTTCCTGTATAGACACTCAACCTCACTATTAACCACCCGGCCAATCTTTGTGTCATCCGCAAACTTTCTAATCCTAACCCCCACACAGTCATCTATGTTGTTTATATAAATGACAAATAATAGAGGACTGAGCACAGTGCTGGACACTGGCTTCCAGTCACTAAAGCAGCCTTCTGTCATCACCCTCTGTTTCCTACAACTAAGCCAATTTTGAATCCAACTTATCAAATTAACCTGTATCCCATGTGCATTTGCCTTCTTTATAATTCTCCCATGTGGGACCTTGTCAAAGGTTTTGCTGAAATCCATATAAACTACATCAAGTGCACTATCCTCATCTACACATCTGGTCACCTCCTCAAAAAATTCAATCAAATTTGTTAGGTATGACTTCCCTTTGACAAAGCCATGGTGACTATCCCTGATCACACCTTGCCTCTCCAAGTGGAGATAGATTCTCTCCTTCAGAATTTCCTCCAATAGTTTCCCTACCACTGACATGGCCTGTAGTTCCCTGGCTTATCTCTATAACCCTTCTTAAATAGCAGAACCACATTAGCTGTTCTCCAGTCCTCTGGCACCTCCCCCTTGGCCAGAGAGGAATTGAAAATTTGGGTCAGAGCCCCTGCGATCTCCTCCCTTGCCTCCCTCAGCAGTCTGGGACACAAATCATCCGGACCTGGAGGTTTGTCCACTTTTAAGGCTGCCAACACCACCAATACCTTGTCACTCCCTATATCAATTTGCTCAAGAACTCACAGTCTCTCTCCCCAAGTTCGATACCTTCATCCTCATTCTCTTGGGTGAAGACGGATGTAAAGTATTCATTCAACACTCTGGCGATATCCTCTGGCTCCACCCATATATTGCCCCCTTGGTCCCTGATGGGCCCTACTCTTCCCCTGGTTTTCCTCTTCCCATTGATATACTTATTATTACTGGAAGTTTATCAAGAAATAATGCACAATGATCACTGGAAAACTGTACACCGGTTTGAATGATCAAATTCAGATTAGATTAATTTATGGCCTTTATCTTTTGATTTTTGTGGCTCTTCGAATTCTCGTGGATGAATTCCCGTGCAAATTCACTCAGTAGTGTCACAAGGTATTTGCAGTTTCTTCTTCATATGTTGACTGTATGGACATTTTTATTCAGTTCTATACCATTACTTGAGCTAGCAACTTAATCACAAAGCTAACCATCAGCACATTGAAACACTGAGAATATTCTTTAATTTTATTTTAAATTTAGTAAAGAATAACATACAGTTGATTCCTGAGAAATTTGATGGAGTGTACTTTATAAAGGATAATAAAATATTTCCTAAATTTGGCTTCTTATTTTATCAATATATTCTTCTATTTCCCTCTAGACTGGAGAAGGAAGTAAAGAGCACACTCTCTCAAAAAAGGGAGAAGCATTTCTCCAGGGAACCTTACTAAAATAACAAATCTGTGCTAGTAGAAAGTTCTTAATGAGGTCAAATGCCCCCAGTAAGAAAGAAGCAATCAGATACAGAAGTGACATTAAATAATGATGGTTCCATTAACATTTTTAAAGGCGCAGGAACACTGCATAGAAACAATAACTGTTCAAGTCAGTAACAACCAGCAAAATAAAAGAATCTTGAAACAGCACCATTGAATGGTGCAGTGGAATACTTATGCGTCACAGTAGCAAAAACAGGTTCACAGTAAAGGATCCTTACAAACTCCGGCTGCAGTACAGCAGAACCTACTGGAACTTAATAGCTGTAATCGTGAAATAGTATGGCACAAAACTAGAAGTAGAATAGAATCTCGATTGAAAATGTTGAACCATTTTCCAGAATTGCTTCTGAATAGCATGTCGAAACCTTATAAAAATGAGATTCTGGTTGAACCTTGAGTTTAAATGTATATATAAAAAGTACAAGCATCTATCCATTTTATATTTATATTATGTCCAATTCCTCAATAGAATTAAAACGTTATTAAATAAATAAGAGACCACGTGCACCAATACCATGTTGATCAGCTCAGTAAGACAATATTACAACAAAGACAGGTAGTTAGTGAAGTCAAAATCATGCAGTAAATGTAAAACAATAAAAGACCATGAGAACATTTCAAACTAACTGTGACATATTTAAAGCTGTATTGCTCTTTTCAGCCGGGTTCCGTCACAAATCCAAGTTCTAGCAAACCTAAACTTCAACAGTGTTCAGAAAAGTAAATTTTGCTAATGCTGGAAAAAAAGATAGGTTTTAGTTGATTTTGTAGTTGATGGAAGTTGTGTTATCTCGGTTTTAGTCAGTGAAATTCTTGCCTTGGAGTTGGAGGATCAATGAATTTAACACATAAATCTACCTGCTATTCCAGGACAGTATTGAGGGAGTAATGCATCGTCAGAGGTGCCATCTTTCAGATAATGTTGAATTGAGGCCACGTCTCTTAATTCAGGTGGAAGAAAGACCCCATGGCATTATTCAAGGAAACACAGGGAGTTCTCCAAGTGTCCAGACTAACATTCTTCCCTCAACCAGGACCGTCAAAAGCAGACTGCTCCCTAATTATAGTTACTGTTGCTATGCACATATTCACGACAAAACTGGCTGCACTTCAAAAGTTAATTCTTGGCTGTGAAATGCTTTCAGATGTCCTGAGTTCAGAAAAGTTCTGAAGGGGCCGAGGATAGATCCATGGGAAACTCACAGGTGACTACATTTGTAGGAAAATATTTTTTCTTGAGCCACATAAGCTGGATTTGAACTGCAAGGGCAGTTTTGAGCACCTGGATAACATGCTGGAGAAGAATTTGGTTTTCAACTGTGTGGGACACCATGGGGAGATTGAGGAGGACAGAGAAGGATAGAATGATATAGGCCAGTCATAGAGGATGCCTTTCATGACTTGATCAGTGTAGGTTGGTGCTGGAAGCAGGGAGGTATCAGTTAGAGCAGATTCAAAGAAAACATTTCAGAGAAAGGCACATTCAAGCATTTTAAGATTAGGGATCAGACAGCGGTTAGAGACTGTCAAGAGTGTTCTTTTTCAGGAGGGGTTGGTGACAGTGGTTTTTAAAGGGAGTTTGATGATTCCTGATCAAGAGAAGCTTTTACTATATCAGCAAACATCAAAACCAGGAAAGGAAACTGAATGGTTAAGAGTTGTTAATGAACAGGATTGAGAATATGAAGGCAATTGAGAAAGCAGTTAAAAAGACTTGCATTATCTGGTGCTATTTACAAACTGAGGATATTCCAAATGATTGATAATAAATGAAGCACTTTCTAAAGAAATATAGTTGGTGGGTCCCATGGAAAGGGTAAGCTTGCAGCAGAAGGTGAGAGGGAAGATATGAACAAGCACACTTTCCATCAGGAGTCATTAGATAGCAACTAGGACATAAAACCATAGCTGGTTTTCTCCATCACCCCCTACTCCTCAACCCCCTCCTATGGCACCACCCCATGCCCACGCAAAAGATGCAACACCTGCCCCTTCACTTCCTCTCTCCTCACCGTCCAAGGGCCCAAACACTCCTTTCAAGTGAAGCAGCATTTCACTTGCGTTTCCCCCAACTTAGTCTACTGCATTCGTTGCTCCCAATGTGGTCTCCTCTACATTGGAGAGACCAAACGTAAACTGGGCGACCGCTTTGTAGAACACCTGCGGTCTGTCCGCAAGAATGACCCAAACCTCCCTGTCGCTTGCCATTTTAACACTCCACCCTGCTCTCTTGCCCACATGTCTGTCCTTGGCTTGCTGCATTGTTCCAGTGAAGCCCAATGCAAACTGAAGGAACAACACCTCATCTTCCGACTAGGCACTTTACAGCCTTCCGGACTGAATATTGAATTCAACAACTTTAGGTCTTGAGCTCCCTCCCCCATCCCCACCCCCTTTCTGCTTCCCCCTTCCTTTTGTTTTTTTCCAATAAATTATATAGATTTTTCTTTTCCCACCTATTTCCATTATTTTTAAATATTTTAAAATCTTTTATGCTCTCCCCACCCCCACTAGAGCTATACCTTGAGTGCCCTACCATCCATTCTTAATTAGCACATTCGTTTAGATAATATCACCAACTTTAACACCTATGTGTTCTTTTGTTCTATTGTTGGTGACATCTTTTGATGATCTGCTTCTATCACTGCTTGTTTGTCCCTACAACCACACCAACCCCCTCCACTTCTCTCTCTCTCTCTCTCCGCCCTCCCCACACATCTTAAACCAACTTATATTTCAACTCTTTCTTGGACTCGAACTTAAGTTCTGTCGAAGGGTCATGAGGACTCGAAACGTCAACTCTTTTCTTCTCCGCCGATGCTGCCAGACCTGCTGAGTTTTTCCAGGTAATTCTGCTTTTGTGCTGGTTTTCTTTCCCATTCCTACTAAGGCCAATTGAAACTGCACCAATTGAGGTCAATTAACTCAGCAAGTTTTGAACTGGGGACCTTCCTGATTTGGGTAGCCCAGTGCCAATTGCATTAACTGATAAGTCTGAATTTTATATTTATCAGCATATTGATTTTGTGAGGGAGTGAGCACACTGAAGGACACTCATGAGACATCACACAAGATTACAGCTGTGAGTAAAATGACTGACAGAGGAGAATATTTTAATACTTTATCAGAGAAACGGGCAATGTGAAGTTAATGAAGTGATAAGGTTGCTGATTCAGCTGTGGGCTAACCAATGTGCCAATGAATGTTGATTCAAGTCCTTCATTCTGTTAGACTCAGCAACTCCTATCCATTTCACTCATTCATGTCACCAGCACCCATGTTAAAATGATAATATTAAAAAAATGAGCAAAAAGAAATGGAAAGACATTAATCACAATTGCACTAATTCATTTTTAGTACTGGCAAGAATCCCTTTGTGAACTGAGATGCGATGACAGAAGATGGTGGAAAGGACAAAAACTGGTAGTCTCTACCACAGCACACCAAATAGTTACCAACTTCATAGTTCTCTTCCTGCCACAATAAGGATTTCATTTTACTATAAGTAAGCATCCCAGTAGTCCTAAAATACTATAATTTTTGTCCTATTTTCATAAACCAAATAATGCTCTTTAAAATTGCAGCAGGTTCATCAGTCTCTGATAAGAGAAGGCAGGTTAATGCCAGATTTAGCACCATAACTTAACCTTTCTTTTTCTCTTTTCAGAAATTAACTGACCTGCTGCAAATTTATAGCTTTTTCTCTTCTAATTTCAGATTTTCAATGTTCATCGTTTTTCCTTTTAACTGCAGTGTTACTTAAGTAATTCTGTAAACAAAAATAATCTTTTATAATGGTTAATTTGTGCTTGAAGCCTCAATCACATCATTTTGACAGAAGTACATCCTACTCATTTATTTTCAAGCTTAAAAGGAAAGAAAGAAAAAGAGATAAGTTCAAAATAAATCATAATTAGGGATGAGCAATCTGATCGGATAGTCTGCAATGTTATAAATTCTATCATTCAGATCTCTTGAGGGGCTAAATATTGGATTTATGTACAAATATTCTTTCGGTAGCTTTTTCCGGTTGTAAAAATGATATAATGATACAAATGATACATTTTCTAATATGGAATACCATGTTCTGCTCTCCAAAACCTTCCACAATTAATAGCTTTTATAATGCAGGTGGTATTTTTTTCTATCATTACATTCATGATTGATTTGTTGTTTATCACTTTATGTCAATACTTTATTGTGATCAAATAAGAGTGTGATCTACCAGTGGGAGTGTATCCAAACACACAGGGTCCCATGTTGAAGGCAGCAAGTACAAAAGTACACATAGTTTTAGTGAGATTTTAGCAGTCTAATGGTGCCTTTTCCATTTGGCAGCCAAAGCTTTTAAAATATGAAACTTTGGGCTAGATTTTAACTATTCAAACTAACCTACTCATACAGTTAAAATCAGGCCCTTTGACTTGGAAAACCCAACATCTAGAAGCTCTAACTTCAAGTTTAGAGTTTGACTTTATCCAGATGCTCATTCCTAGTCATAATATCCATACATACATGCATACATATCCACACATAATAAAAACACACCACCACACCCATGTTACAGTATACCTGAAATCCTTGTGATGATGTTCGATGGCATGACTGTGTCTGGACCGAGGTAGTGTAAGATACTGACTGCAGCGATGTGGGAGATAATGGAAAAGACAAATGTATGGCATTTGAAGAATGGGCAGAAAGGTCAGCAGCACCAGTGAGCAGAAAGAGAAGAAAATGGAGAGAAATATGATGAACAGTGTGCGCGAGAAGGTTATAGTCTCTAGTTAAAAGCCAAGAGGAGCTTAAATGCTGCAAAATAAGTTTTTAGTGAAGGCAATCTAGCAGCTTGGAACAATCAGTTAATTTTAGTAAAACTGCATTTGTTTTAGTCACAAACTACATGACTAACACTAAAATAAACTCAGAAGAATCTTGCCTCAGGTTGTGCTTTTAAACACAGGATCAGAAGTGAGAGTATTCAAGCCACCAAAGGTGAGCCTAGGTATATCTGGTTAATTGATCTACAGCAAAAACGCGCCTGGAAATCAGAGCCCCATTCAGGGATATTGTTTCTGGGATGGGATATATGGGAGATGGGTTGTTGCTGTTATTTTTTAAATGGTACATTTATCTTTCTATCCTGTGAGCAAGATCTTCCCCCTGTTGGGGGGGTTGTGCGGGAGCAGGCAGGTTCCCGATCGGTGCCTGAGGCTGGGGGCACACCGCCATTTTATGTGGGTGGGCCAATTAAGGTCCAACCAGTGTGGCATGCGGCAGGAAGGGCTATGCGCTCCCTGGTGGGGGGGTTTGGAGATTCCCTGAGCTGGGAGTGCACTTTTTCGCTAAGTGCTGTCTCAGGGAGATTGGCTCAGGTTTCAAACAGTGAATAAAAATGAGAAAAAAAATTATTAATCTTACCTATGTCGGGCGGGCTGGGAGGGAGCGGAGGGATCACTGTCTGCGATCAGCTGCGTGCCGCCATTTTATGCGGGCGGACCAATTATGGCCCACCCAGTATAATACGCATTCCGTAGTGCTCAGCGCTACCCGTGCGGGCGGGGGAGAAGGGAGAGCCGAGGCCTGCGCTCTTTTGTGCCTCAGGGAGATTAAGTAGGTAATAAAAGTTTTTAAATAATAAATTAAAAAATCATTTAAACATGCCCCCTCATGTGACAGTGTCACATGAGCTGGGACATGTTTGTGAAGTCAAGAAAATTTATTTATTTATTTTATACAAGCTTCAGGAAACCTCATCCCACCCATGGATGAGGTTTCCTGAAAAATGCCGAAGGCCACTTGAGCTCTTCGCCTGCCCGCCAACCTTAAGGTTGGACAGCCAGCGTTGTTAACAACTTAAATTGTTTTTTTAACGGTCTTAGTAGGCCTTTGGCAGTTCGGTGGGCACGCTGCCGCCTCCAGCGCGCACCTGCTGAACAAAACGTCAATATGCTGTGCGTTGATGCCGGGGCGCATGTCCAACATCATCATGCATCATTTTACACGTCGGTGTGTCGGGCCCGCCTCCACATGCTGATGGCAATATTCTGCCCTATGCGCCAAGGATGGGGGGTTCTCAACAGGAGAATTACACTTCTTCTCTTGCTAAGAGTTGGTAGGGAAGGGTGGAAACAAGGATGTAAAGCAGAAGTCCTGAGCCACTAAGAAAACATATTTATAAAAAAGTTTGTTCCCCTACCCCGTAATCAAAACAGTATCTATACTTCCAGTCAGAGAATATATTGGCCAATTTAAAATGAACAATTTGATGAAACCAACCATCAGCAGTCAACAATTCTTCCTAAAACTGCTGTCTTTTATTGTAAACAATACCAATTATCCTTTATATTGCTGACTGGCTTTTGTTGAGGGAATACTCTATCACTTTTGACCATTTGCTACTCTGGAAGTGAATGCTGAAAATAATTTAACAATCTGGCAATGTAAACAACATTTCAGTTCCCTACAAAAAAAATGATTAGAAAGCCAAATACCCCACTCTCGTGTAGTTACAATTCCCTCACTGGTATCAGATAAATACACTGAAAGCTAGAGAAATTAAAACTGCAATGCAAATTTAAACTCAAGTAATTTGGTGGTCCAAACAGACTATTTTTTGTAACTGCCATATTCAAGATAATTATGAAGAATGTTTCTTTTAAACACGTTGAATGTTGTGACTGCATTTAAAACAAACATTAGCAATATTGCAATTTATTTAGAATAATCCATCCAAAATCATGATAATTCGGAAAAGACCTGTGGTACCACAATTTTTTCTGATTCTATCTTTTTAAACACTTGCTATACAAGATTAATTTTGAAGACATTATACAGGACCAAAACATACACAGCAACTTGAAAGCTTCGGAGGATATTGAATACTCAGACCGATGAAGCATTAAGCATAAGTTGCCCACCCTAGCTGTATAACAGTCCAAGCTCATGTTGAATTGGTTACACATTTAAAAATATCATAAACTTTCCTGAAAAAACAACAATCAATGATTTCTAATTACCTCTCCCTCTCTGGAGAATAGTGATCATCCAACATCCTGTGTCTGTCCATTCGGCTGATGGTATTGTACTGCTGAGAACAGCGACTGCTTCGAGGACCCAGCTCTGAGCTTCTGCAAAACACAAGTCAACTATTATAGCAGTTTTCTAAGAATTAAAGATACCAGCTGGATCTTTGTATTGGTTAGTAACACAAATTGAGATATTACTACTTTGATCATTAGATTTGTCATTACAAAAATAGCATGTAAAACAGGGTGCCGATTCACTATTGCATGTTTTGCATTACCACTGAAGACCAATTTCACCCCAATTGTTTTGTCACTGATTTTGAGTTGTTTAATATTTCACATTTTGTCTCAAACTGTAATCAGTAGATGTACCTTATTGGCATTAAGATCTTATCCAATTAGCTTTTGCTTGTTTGAACTATACATCTCAGTTACTGCAAGTGGTGTACTAAAAGCATCAGGTATATTGATATGGAAAAGCAAGAGCAGAAGTGTAATTAATAACTGTGCACAAGTCAAAAACATTTTCAAAACTATTTAGCAAGTTCTACCTTTAGATTTTTGTTAGCATAATGGCAATTTATTTCAAAATCACGTGTTTGCCATTTTTTTCATTCAACAAATGGGGTGGGGGTGGACAGAAAGAATCCGGGCTGGATTTAATGGGGTGTTATGGTCCTTGCCCCCCCACTGGCTAAAAAGTCGAGTGGGAGTCCACACCCTCCCCCCCCCAACACCCGCATCAGGAAATGGCTGTGCAGCATTAAAATGGCCAATTAGGCATTAATTGAATGGAGGAGGCAATCCTGTCCCTATAAAACAGGAAGTCCTGCCTCAGAGACTGCCAGAAATCAGAGGCTGGCAGCTCTCAAGTACTGGCAGCATCAATGAGAGTGATGGCCATTGCCAGTACTGCAGCGAGGCTGAGAGGAATTGTGCTGCACTTGAACCAGCCCAGACCATGAGTCTGGAGTCTTGCTGGAGCCAAACCGGCAGTCCTAACAAGGGGAACAAGGGTGATAGGAAGAGGCATGAGGGATGTAGAGAGAGCATTGGGGATATGAGGAGGCATGAAGGAGGTATGGAGGGGTCATGGGGATGGTTGAGAGATGAGGGGTGAGGGGGGGGTTAAGGAATGAGGGCTTTAATGCAACTGGGCCGAAGTTCCCAGAGAACCAAAACAGGCCTTCTAAATAGCCCGCTTGGCACTTACAAACCTGGGTGGCCACCTCTGAAGTGCCTCCACAGGCCTGACTCCATCTCACCCCCACCTTCCTGGAGCAAATATTTTAAAGGAGATGGTCTGCAACATCAGGAGGTTTCCCAACTCAAGCTTCCTGCCTCCTCCATGAAAATCCGGTCGATAATCATTAATATCAGCAGAGAAAAAGGTATTAGAGAAATTTAAGAAACTAAAAGCTTCAAATACCCAGAACCTGATGGACTACATCCTAAGGTTCTAAAGGCGAAAGCTATAGAGATAGTAGATACACTAGTTATGGTTTTCCAAAGTTCCCTGGATCCCAGAATGGTCCCCAGCAGATTGGAAATTAGCAAATGTAACACACTTGGAAAGGAGTCCTGGACCAAGGGAGCTGCCTGACAACAGCATTTTAATTGGTTCCTGATCAGGTGACCAGGGTTTTGTGTGGTAACAGTGCAGCAGAATAGCTCCTAGCCTGAAAAGAACGAGACCTAAAACCTCTTTCACCTGTATTTGGAAGATTCCAGTAATTCCACAATAATAGCTTACTGTTTTTTTTCTACTCATATCTCTATAACCTGCCCTCTCTGAAAACCTCTATAAAGAGGCAAAGGGGAAAACTACCTTTAGAGACATTGAAAGGAAAGTATTCAACCAGTGAACTACAGACTGAAAGTGCTGGAAGACCACCTCGGGTCATCAACAAGAACTGAAAGGAATTTGTAAGACATTGATCAAAATCAACCCATTGAATCCTGTACTCTGGAATTGGTGCTATTGGACTGTTTATCCCACCCTTAAAATCCATGTTTTGTGTGTCTTATGTGTCGTGTGTGTGTGTGTGTGTGTGTGTGTGTGTGTGTGTATAGGGATTTAAGAAGGGGGTAGAGTTTAAGTTATAGTGTTAGAAATTAGCAGTTCATATTTATTTCTTTTGCCACTAGTTAAAGACAATTTGTTCAATTAACAGTTATTTACTTATTAAGTTTACAAACCTGGTGTTCATATTCTGTTAACCTAAATTAAACAGGTAGAATTGGGGCAATCTGGTGGTTTGGTCAAACTTTTCACATTTATCGTGGCTCAGGGAACAGTGGAGCTTGATATTACAGTGCACTATCCCCAGTGAGTTATGACAAACTAAAGTCAAACACTTGTAAAACAAGTGGCGGTTGTATTCCAGCCAACTCCCTGAATAAAGAAACAGGCTTCAGAACTGCTATCTGAACAGATGCCTAGACTGAATACACAAAAGCAATGGGAAATTCTTAAACGATTAGGTCTTGTTAACATACTAGGCTGCACTTTCAATATTGTAAAATATAATTCGTCTGAAGGCTTTCCTACATTTACATTCTTGACCAATTACTTGGCAGCTAGCAAGATGGCATAAGTAACAATTGTAAACACATTCTTCAGTGGGTAGTTACTTCTTCCAATCACAGCACTGTCATAACTCATTTTAGTGAACACAGATATAACTAATACAACAGCATTTAATAATGAACAGTAAAGGGGGCAAAACCATTTTACTTCCCTTTTAAATTCTTTCCACCTCCAATCCATGGTCCACAGCTCCATGCAGTTGGTCTGAAACCCGACAGCTGCTAAAGTTCAGCTGCCTCCATGAAAATTAAAAAGAAAACTTACCATATACAGTAAGCCCACAATGCTGCCAATTGACCCTCAATAGGAGCGGCCAGGTTCCAGGACCCGTTCCCTCCCTCACCCATATGAAAATGGGCAAGGGCTGAAAAGGAGGTCAGGCCTCTGGGTGGGCCACTTGGTGGCCATTTTGATTGATCTTGTCTCCATTTGATCCTGATTGGGACCATTCTCTGTTTTACTAGTTCAAACACAAACTTAATAAAAATGTACATTAGTTTGTGTGACTTGGTTAGTAAAAATGAAAAACAATATGGAGAAATGTAACTGGGCTGCCAGGCTCAGCATCTGCAATTAAAGTATCGTACATAGCATAAATCAGTCAAAATAAAAATATAGCAGATTACAATTCTCCCCCTATATTATATACCATCGAATGAATGGAAACTCAAAGTCTACAACTTTGAGGTATGCAAATATCTGTCTGCAAGTCTTCCTCTTTCTTTCTGTCAAGTGATATTACTTATAGCTATACACATAAACAGCTCCAAGAGAACTGCATGTTAGGTGCCAACAAAACAAACCAGTGTTTTTCCAAAGCCTAATCCCTTAATTAACAAATTTAATTCAACAAACAATAGGTAAGTTTGCGTTTGGGCGTCTGCGCATAACAGACAGAAATTTACTACACTGTCTGAGAGAGTACCATGGGCAGAATTTTATACTTGATGTAAAAGTCAGGGTGAGACCACCTCTACTTGGCTGACTCATTTTGCCAGCATTTAATAGCCATTGGGCTGCTAATTGGCTTAAGGTGAGCTTTTCACCCCCATTGGGAAGCAGTGCCCACTGTTGGGATTGCATGCAGTCCCCAGTAAAGAGGATCCTAAAGAGTCCTGACTTCAAGGTATGTCCTTGCCGGGGTCAGGCTCGCAGGCCCTGGTGAAGGGGGTGGCAGTGGGACCAGAGTAACCAGGGCATGGGGATAGGGGAAACCTGTGGGGGGGGCTCTGGTGGGCATAAGGGGCCCAGGAGGGAGGTACCTCTCCTTTTCCACACTACCTGTCCACCAAGTTTCACTTGGCAGTCAGGACACTTGGTGCCAGTTTCCCCTGCCGTGGGTAGAATCCCAGTGGTGGTGGAGTAGACCCTTAAGTGGCCATTAATTAGCCACTTAAAGGTCTCAATTGGCCCAAGGGCAAGCAGGCTGCTTGACCCCCTCACTGGCCGCTGATAAAATTGCAGTGGGGCGGGTAGGCAGTAGGTATGGAGCCACTGCCATGGTGTCCAATTTTATGAACCCCCTTGCCTGTCATTCTACCCCGCAGGGCGGTTAGAATTGTAGCGCACAATTGGGAGAAGCAGTATACTGAAGTTTACTGATGATATTCCGTGCTAATTTTTGGATCAATCTAGAAGGCGTGCCCTTGGTATAAACATGGAGGTGTGATTTAAGCATCATATCAATTGCTAATGAAAACATGCTCCAGCAACTCATTTTGCATTCACCAGTGCTGGTTTCCTTTTTTTGCCTTTTCACTATGGATGTCAATAGTTTGCACATCTCTGCTTGGGCTTTGTGCTAACAAAAAAACCCTTCAAAGAGCACCTCCTCAAGTTAGTTGTTAGTAAATCAGTATGCATGGGAAGAAATAATTTTAATATTTTATTATCTTAATCTCACCCTTTCACATCTGTACCAATAGAGCAGCAGGTGTTTCCTTCCCTGCAGTATCCTAGATCCATGCTTAACCCTACCTTTGAGAAGGAGGAACACTGGGGGATCGGGAACGGGTCCTGCCCATATTGTCCCCACGAAGTGGTGAGCCTGACTGTGAACAATGGTTTGATGACATTACTTGCTCTGGAACTGATAATGTAGAACTCTGAATATCTCTCCCATTGTGTCTATAATCTGTAGTGAGAAATGTGAGGAAAAGAACAATTTAGAATACCATACACTTTTTCTTAAACAACAGTAAAGCACAATGGAGTAGAAATTTGTTTTGAGCGATAGTGAATTAGCAACCTCTGCCAATCTCCTTTTCCACTGAAGTCAAAGTGCTGTTGATTAACTACTGTCCATCTTGTGCGATCATCAAAAACAAGTTAGACTTCTAAGAATAAATTAAATTCCCATCAAATTATTCCTTTTCTTACAAGATAGCCATTAGCCTTAAATACATAATGCATGGCTATGCTTTAAAAGAATATATTCTGTAAAATGGGCTCAGCCCTACACCTACATCTCTCAATTTAAACAAAAGTAAAAGTTTTGTTAATGAAGTGTAACCTTCTTCGTGGAGTGAGTCGGCTAGGAAATATGGGAAATATATTACAAGCATAACCACACATCCCCTCCACCTCCTCCCAGGCCAGGGTATACACACAAGATTTATAATTATCAACTGTTCCTGAGCCAGAGGTTCTCTATGAGTTAACTTTTACTTGGCTTTGAGGAAATCATATCCTGGAAACTTTTATATGTAGAATATAAAGTTATGACATTATTGCTTCTTAATTACTTGTTTGTTCTGGCTTTGAGCTCCACAGAACTTGACAAAATTGATTTAAGTATCTTTACTTTTGATTGAAGTATTGTAGAAAGTTTGGGAGAAATGGGGGTGCAAAAAAGAGGGGAGTGTACTTGTTTAGCTTTCATACCTGAAGAAACAACCCCAATCCCATCATCACAGTCATAGTCTGAGACTTCACTGTCACTGATGCGTTGAGATCCTAAAATTTAAAAAACAATCATATTGCACATAACTGGTATGCTTTCATAGAAGGCCTTCTAGTGATTATTTTTGTCTCATATACACAAAGAAGTAAAGCTAGGTATACTAACAGGGATTTGATTCTAAGTGCTAGAAAGCAGGTTTATTCACTAATAAGTGACTGTACTTACCAAACTGAAATAAAAATAAAGCTGAAACATCAGATTTTCACGTATTATGCAAAGGGCATGCTCATACTAACCAGATATATTGAAAATCATTCTGCCCAATTTATAACAGGCTCCAAATTCAGAGAGAGATTTGCAGTTCATAATTTTGTTTTTAACTGCCTTTCTTCCCCAAATTGTGATATTTTCAAGTTATAGTGATTCAAATATTTGCAAGCTTGGAAAGAAACAAATGTTACATGGTCGTTCATAAATCTGGAGAAATTTCAATGCAATACAAGTTTGCAGATTCAGATTCGGAAAAGCTGATATTCAGGAACCAGCTCCTGCACATAACTCTGGTCTCCTTAGACAGGCAGTGGACTTGTAGACTCCATTTTTTCTGGGTCTATAAGCCTCCTGTGATCTGACAAAATTCCAGGAGGCGGTTCACCAATGCTGAGCTCCCAAAATCTGAATTAAACAAAAACTAGCAACATACAAAATAAGGTTTGTTCAAGTTTCCCATGTGGGCTAATTTCAGAATATATACTTCTGAAATCACTTGCTTTTAAAAAAAAACAAAAGGCAGAAAGAGGAACTAATAATTGTGAGAACAGTGAGAGAGCATTTGGGACGTTGGCACAAAGCCTGAACATATTATACTTGCATAAGATTAGAATATTTAAAGGTCATTCTGTTCATCTAGCCCACCATGCTGCTTAGGCTTTTGTAAAACACTCATTTACACCATTTTTATCTTCCCTGGCCTTGGCACCAAATCAGCACTTCTGCATTCCTTGCTGAATAAAAAATCTGCAGATTTCTTTTTTAAACGAGTCTTCCAACCCTACATTCACTGTGCTGGGTAATAATATATTCTACTTTTTAAGTGTTGAGCATTTACTCATCCTGGAAACTTACATAATGGGCCAGGCCTTCTGGTATCAGGTGCAGCAATGCACTGAACTTACACTGCTGGTGCACGTCGGGACCCTGAGGAAATCCCCATGCACACACAGGCACTGTAATTACCTGGGAAGTTTAAACATCCGATGGGCTGATCTGTGCTGCCCGAGACCCTCCACAAATGTCTCTTACACTGATCACAGTGTCGGAGACTTGGGCTAGATGCATGCTGCTTACCTGCATACTTACCTTAGAATGGTTACACTGTTTAATTTCTGGTGTAATTCAATGATTAATAATATAACCCAACTCATCACACTCCACACATATCACCCCACACACCCCAATCATCTCTTGACTCGACTACCTGCCTCCCCAACCCAACTACCCACCCCCTGACCCGAGTGCCCACTCCCATCCCACCACCCACCCACTCAGTCATTCACGAATCCATTAACACCACTGAAAGGTTTGAGATCTTTAAAAACTTATCTGAATGCGGCACATGATATTATTAAAAAAGGGGTGTGTCCTCTGTGCTGCTCCTCTTTGCCAGCCTTCTCCTGGATGGCTGCACTGAGGCTTTGTTGTTCCAGCCAGGACTGGAGGTCCCAGCTGGAAGGGCGCAAAGAGGTAAGCATGCAATGATCTCCGCAGTAAGCAGCAATGCAAGCAGCATCACCACATCATTGTCAGGAAGATCTGGCCTTTAATATCAAATGAGTGTTTCAATACAACATATTGACATGCATAAGGTATTAAACAAAGGCATATTTTTCTATTGTAAGCTAGATACACCCTGAACCAGGAACTGAGACTAATCATATAACAGAATTAATTATCCTGACAGCAAGTTCTAGGAATGTAATAATTAGAACAATACGAAGAGTTCTGTGAGGGAAATATTGCTGGGTTTGTATGGTGGTTCCTGTGTCACTGTTTGTGAAGAGCAGCGTACCAGGGTTGAAGGTGAGAAATGTGGGGATCGATTATTCTGGAATTTGCTTGATGACTTTTGGAGATGAGGGATTATTAATGAAGGACTTTCCCTTAGGGGGATTATAAGCAGTTTAAATGGAGTCCCTGATTTTAACTCCTCCCACCTGGCAGAAACAAAGCAGGGGTGGTGAGGAGGGGCGGTGGGAGATGGAGACATTGATGGAGATGTTAAGATAATGGCAGTTTGCTTATCCCAACTGATTCTGTTGCCTTCCCTAAGCATCCTGATATCAACCTGCCTTTTCAGCTGGTGTATTGGACACCCATTAGCTGAAGTGAGGTCCTTCACCAAACAGGGAGGTCAGGTCCCAGTGATGTCTGAGGCCTGAGCAGTGGCAGATTCCCCAGTAGGCAAGATTTGCTAGGTAGGGGATAGTTGGCCAAAAGATAGTCAAGCTGGTAAATTAAAAAAATTAATTGTATGTTTCCTTGTGAGCCAAGATGTGCAGAAGTACCTTGAGCCTCCCTTACTCTAAGATTGCCTGTCCCTGATGCTCCCACCAAGTGATTGCAGGTACCATTCCCACAGGTCCTCTGCTGTGGATTTCTACTGCCAAGTTCCATCTGCTGCTGGCCAGCCAGGTCTTATGGGAAGTTGAGGGAAATGAGGCACAGCTGTGAAGATTGGGTGGAACTCTATGCACCCAGGCTCTCCAGATTCACTGCCTAATTCAGGACTTACATGAACTCCCCTTATCCATGGCTTTGTTAACTCTAGACTTAACTATTCCAATGCGGTCCTGGCCGGCCTCCTGGTTCGACCTTCTGCAAACTTGAGGTCATTCAAAACTCTGCTCTCTATGTCTGAACTTGCTCCAAATGCTGCTCATCCATCTCCACTGTGCTCACCCATCTCCACTGTGCTCACTGATCTACACCGGCTCCCAGTTAAGCAAAGCTTCATTTTAACATTCTCACTCTTGTTTTCAAATCCCTTTATGGCCTTTCCCCTCCCTATCTCTGTTAATCCTTCCAGTTTTAAAGCCTCGAGATCTCTGTGCTCCAGCAACTCTGGCCTTTTGAGCATCACTGATTTTAATCACTCTCCCATTGGCCCCATGCCTTCAGCTGCCAAGTGCCTAAGCTCTTAGCTTTTTGGCTAAGCTATTATTTATTTGGTCATTTTCTATGCTCTTCTTTTGGCTTCTCCCATTTCAGTCGGGGTCACCACAATGCTGGTTGATCATCCTTCTCCATCTCCATCTGCTAGTCACCCATTCCTCATTCAAACCTGCTGTGTTTAAATCTTTTGCTATCGCATTTTTCCATCTGGTCTTAGGTTTCCTCCTGCTTCCTGGCAGTCCAATATCCATCATCACTACATTTCCTCTTTCTCCGCAACAGATGACCAGACTATTTTAATTTCTTCTCAGCTACTTTCTTCAATGCTCCCACAATCTTCACTGATGTACTGGCTGCTGATATTTTCTTTTGTTGTCATTCCACACATCCATCTCTGTATAGTCCTTGTTCCTCTCTTTCTGATGTCGCCGAAGTTTCTGCACTATATAACAAGGCCGGTCTGACAACTGTCTTGTAGATTCTTTGTTTCAGTTTCAATGATACTTTTCTATTACATAACACTCCACTGCACTTCTTACAATTACTCCAACCGGAGCTAATCCATTGCTTCATTTGCATTTCTATACCTCCATCTTCTGCCACCAGGTGCTTGAAACTATTCACTTTCTCCAAGTCTTCACCCATAATCTTTACACCTTCACTCTGTTTTATTATGTTAAAAGCCCTATATAAATAGTTGTTGTTGTTGTACCCATGTGCCTTTTAAAATCCAGGGCCATAATCCTGTAGTGCAAGGAATATTGGAAGCCAAATTTAACGGTGCATATTTCCTGGGTTTAACATCCAAATAGCACTTGAAAAGACTGGTGATATGCAGAGGAAAAATGGGCACTTGAGCTATGTTTCCGCTCTGTGCCTGAACAGCACTGCAGTGGAATTTCATGTGTGGCTTTTCAGGTCATTGTGCCTGAACAACTTACAACAATGTAAATGTAAGTCAGAGTGAACGCTCAGATTTCCTTCTCTAGCGGCATTTCAGGAGAAAACATCTCACAGGCTCCCCAGCTTTCAGAGCTGTTGTTAGGCAGCACCTGTTTTAAACGAATAGGTTGGTCTTGCAAAGGACAATCTTTGTTTCTGGCCTTTCAGCTTCACAAATTGTTGCATCATGCTGCAGGCTCTTCTTTACTCACTGATAGATATATAATAGTATAATGGTTTCCCCTTTGGAAAATCAGCTTATTTGGAGGCCAAAAAGGAGCAACAAACATAATTCACCTTGAATGCTTAAAGTGGCCTTCTCCAGAACTACTATCAACTGCTTCACTCGCAAAAGGTAAGAATCCTACTCTCTGACAATTAACAGAATCCACCCATGCAAACCTGCATTCAATGTCTAATTCCAAATCTTCAGTTTAAATATCCATACTTGATTTCCCTGTTCATCCATATTAAAAACATACAAATAGTGATCAAAGTCCAACAGTGATTTATTACAATACTGGCAGGATCTGCTGGTCGGCGAGCAGGGCTCGCTCACCGACGCATAAAATGACATGGGACGACGTCGGGTGGAACTCCCGACATCACCCCGCGTCATTTCCATTTTCAGGACGGTGGGGGCGCAGCCAAGTCAGCTGCGCGCCCGCTGACCTGTCAACGGCCTATTGAGACCATTGTAAAACTAATTAAGGTCATTAATGGACTTGCCCGTCCAACCTTAAGTTTGGCGGGCAGGCCGGGAGCCCTGGCGGGCTTCAGAAAAAGCATGAAACCTCATCCACGGGCGGGATGAGGTTTCATGAGGGTACTTAAATTTTAATTACATCTTGCAATAAAAGTTATGGACATGTCCCAACTCATGTGACAGTGTCATGGCAGGGAAAAATTTTAAACATGTTTATTAAAAGTTTTAAATCAGAGCTGATCTCCCTGAGGCAGCACTTAGTCTAAGGGAGATCTGTGCACTCTTTTATGCACATGTGCGAAAGAGCACACTCTTGGCTGAGGGAATCCTCCCCTGCCCGCACAGTGAGTGCATAGCCCTACCTGGCGATCGTCACGCTGGACGGGGCTTAATTGGCCTGACAACATAAAATGGCGGCACACCCCCAATTGGGAGTGTCGATCGGAGATTCGCCTGCCCGCTCCCGCACATCCCCCCCAACGGGGGGAAAACTTTTCCCCATGGCTTAAAAATGAGAAAAGCAGCTCCAAAAACTATAATCTTTAGGAGTTCCAAGGAAGTAAAAGGCAAATGTTGAATGTGTCAGTGTATTTTGCTTCTCCACAAGATCGCAGCAGCACTTCTGTGCTTGCCTCATCAATCTTCGATCCCTTCACCTTCTACTTCATGCTGCTGCCATTCTCTCCTGCCAGAGAAACAGACAAACAATGTTAGGAGAAGGAACTTCAAAGGAGTACAAACAAAGAGACTGCAGGTGAGACTCCACATATAATAGAAGCATTTTACACAAAAATTCAACAAAATGTTAAATTTTTAGAATTTTAAAATACTGACAGTTTCAAAAAACTTGCCTACCTTCTCGCAAGAACCTCAGGCTATCCAGGAATGAACATTCTGCAGTTATCTCTTCTTGTCTCCATGTCCCTTTAATCAGCTGAAGGACCGAACTTCTTACCAGCTGAGGCGTCTACACAAAGCCTACTCCGCTACATGTACCAAAATTAGCCAATAATATGTAGATAAAGGACAGCAATAGATTCTGATGTGATTTCTCCTACTCAGGTGCAGTGCACTGTGGTTATGTTGCCACAAAAACATAATTAATTCAGGAAAAGTAGCCCTAAAATATCCTTAAATGTCAAAAACTCAAGCATTTTAAGATATTTTGAGTTCAAAAAATCAGTTTCTTCAAATCACAATGCCATTCAGACAAGTAATATACAATAAGCACAGTACAATGCATAGAATGAGAAAGATCCACTCAATTCTTCCACAGACATGCACTGTACTATATGCACTATGATGGGTTCTGGCCAACTATTTAATTTTCGAATCTTCATAAATACTCCATGATCTCCAAAAGCAATCAGAAAAACTCTAGAATGCTTATGAATCTTTATGTTTTCACTATTCAACTCTGGCAGGCAATCCTCCACAAGCAGCACAGAAACCACCACATCCAACAAAGAGTATTTGGATATTTAAACCTTTATGTGTTTAAAACTTCAATCTCATTTCTAAGTGGATGTGTGTCCATCACCTTTTTGAAGAGGTTAATTGCCATGGGATTAACTGTTTTTGCTGGGAGCATATTTCATAAATCTTCTCCTCCATGGGCTTAGGGAAATTTATTTCAGTCATGTATGAAGCTTGTTCATTTTGATCTGGTTCCCTCTAGTTTTGTGATCATAATTTAAGCCGAATGGCGAACCTACACTTCTTGTTACACTTAAAGACTTTATGGTCAGTCCTTGAAATGGCATATTGTATAAATAAAGACTCAAATATCTTTCTCATTTTATTTATTTGTGAGTGAGAAATCAGGTATTGCAATTGTTGAAGTGATTCACTTTATTCTTTTAGAAATTATTGTTCTATAATAAACAAGGTGTTCAGTAGGAAATGGATATATAGATCAATAAGTTTAAGCAAACCACAGCATGTTTGACTATATTCTGATTATCAACAAGCTACTTTAGGAGCTTAGATTCTTTCCCAATAACCCATATATCCAATGATCTAAACATGAAACAAACATTTTCTCAAATTTAGCTCCTATAGTATATATTGAATCAATAGATTATTGAAGCTGAATATTTCACACTTACTTTGATTTTTAATATTCAATTATGTCATATAAAAATATTCCACTTGACTAATTTCCTAAATCCCACCATTTTAATACCAAAAATACCATTGAAAATAATCATCTTTTTCAACATAAGAAAAGCAACATTTTGATTTCCTATCTAACCTCCCTAAAGCAAATGTTATTTTAAAAATTAGGAAAATTGATTTTTGAGTCTCAAAAGCCGAACTGGTAAATGCAGCAGCCAGGATGTACTGAGCCATACTGCAAGCCTCTGAGGTTTGCTTCCTGATCTATGCTAAGTTAACTGATTTTAGCCAGCTTAGCAGTAACTCTTTCAAGTACAAATCCGTTTCCATCTGTTTGAGATGAAGTTACTTTGTTTCATAGTTTGCCATTGTGAGATTTGAACTTTTGATCTTGGGGTCACAAACCCAGTACCATCACCACTTGGCTATTTAGGCCAAGCAGCTTAGCAGTAGTTGAACTATAATTAGCCCAGATTTCTATCACTGATTCTTTTAACCAGCTGGTTACCAGCTAAAGTAGACTATCCAGTACTTAAGAATATATATAAAAATAGACCTTCACCTAACTTGATAATTCAGTTTATCTCTGGAAAATGGAAAGAATGAGAACTAACAGGAAATATCAATGACCATTGAGCTGAACATTTTCTTTCTTGGTCAAAAAATATAATCAAGTAAGTGCTGATCTATTCGATTTATATTAAGCTTCATAAATAAATCTTCAAGACCTGTTTCAGCAGCTGTGAAAAACTCACTCTAGGCACATCAAAATAGTAAAGGCATGATTGATGGGGCACTCACTTAAATGTTGCACAGAAAATACATTAGAAGTAACATTAACATTGGCAGCAAAGCAATTCATTCAGGGTTGAGATAGGCATTAAAGCTTGGGGAAGGAGAGCTGATCCAGCATCTTAGAATCTTTCTACATGCACAACCAGAGCACTCTGTAACAGTCACTCTCAAGTGATGTCTAACACACCAAGTGCTTTTATCTCTTTAATCCATTGATTCATGCTTGTAATTTACCTGAATTTAATGCATATGGACCTGTATCTGGAAAATAAATGTCAAAATGGGATACGAATGAAATAAATATATAGCAAAAAACATATATTCTAGCAACATAATGGAAATGAACAGTTAATATGCCTAGTTTATTAGAAGATATAATCAATGCTAATAAGACATTTTAGTAAATAATCCATTATTAGCACTAAGCAATTTTTCTGGCCAATAGAGCAATATTAACATAAAAATTATGCTGGCTGAACTAATGAAATGCAAAATCTCCAGAACTACCATAACTGTCTAGAACGTCCATCCGTTCTATCTACTAATAGTTATAATAATCACTACAGCTTGTTTTATATAAGAGTGAGCAAAAAGGGGCTAGGTTGTTGAGAGCAAGCAGTTGAAACTCTTACTTCTAAGGGAAAATTTGTGTAAGAGTCAACTCAGCAAACGATGATGCTGAACGCTGACTTCAATCAATGGAGTTTGTTTTCAATTCTCCTCCACTGGGTTTTGTTACAATTATAATTATGGATTGCACTAATGAAATCATAATAACCCAGTTTCACAACTTTGCTGACCTAATCGCTTGAAGTACCAGTCTTGCACAGGAAGAGATCAATGTTTTTTTAAACCTATATTAGATTCCTGCTGAGTAATTGATTAAACATGCTGTAATGTTCATTATAAGCATATTAACTGTAAGCAAAATGTAATTCTTGTTTTGGTAACTACTGCTGATGGGTCACATGATGCCTGATATTATTCAACAATGTGAAAAAATAGCCATGATTTTATTCAAAATATCACATTTTTGCACAAATTAGGAAGGAAATGAATGGATAATTTCCCTGCAGCTTAGAAAAAGCAAGCCTCCCTGACAGTAGTTGCATACTTCTGTGCTAACACATGGTGATGAATGTGTCATAGCTGAGAAAGAGATGAGGGTAAGGCAGGTAACTGACTCCTGGTATACCACCATTTCTGCCCTAAACCAGCCATTTGGAGGTGTGCAAGAATGTAGGAGTGAACTTTCCTAACTTTTCTTCATTCTTGTGGTGAATCCCTTGGACTCAACCTCTTGGACTCAGTAGCAATTTTGCAGAGATTGGGAAGTCAGTGAAACAAGACAGTCCACCATTCTGTAGTCCCATTCATCAATGATTGAAAAGTACTTCTTCCTTATGCTATTCTAATTTTATTCCTTTTATCTTTTAATCAAGGGACAAATGACTCCTTATCTGGCAGGGCCGTACATGCCTATTTCTGACCAATACAATAATGGTAGGAGTGATGTGAAATGATAGCAGAAAAAGAAAGCCTCAATTAGGATATAACATTCTGGCTCTGCCCCATATTTCTATGCCACTGAATAACCTATAACCAACCATTTCATGTCATGTTTTTAAATATCCATTAGAAATAAGGATTTGTTTTCAATCCCCATTTCAATGTCATTCATTAAGGAGTTAAATTGCACCCAAACAATATTAATTTTAATTTGTTTTTCAGCGAACAAAAAGAAAAAAAATAACTAAAACTCTGAACATACTTTGTAACCTCCTTGTTGGGCTTTCACCGTGTGGGTGTCTGCGTGGCATATATGGTGAAGGTTGAGGAAGTGGCATTGATGAAACATCGTGCGTCTGGAGTTTGTACCAGTGAGGTTCATCGTCCAACAGGGCAGTTTCCAATTCTATGAGAATCTGAAATCAGGAAGACAAGGAACTAATGGTACTAGATGTCAGCAATATAACAAAAAGAAGAATCCCAAGAAAAGTCAAACATTATTCAAAATGCTTAAAAATATTAGTTTTGAGAAAAAAATACATGATGACATAATCATATCTCATGGAGGTCGCATGAAAAAGATTCAAATGGGATCAACCTCAGTCAATATTAATAATCACATATGTTAACATATTCTATATTATTTTTCTGATATTGAGTATAAATAGAATACATAACTGTGGGATGAGGTGTTTATCATAACTCATCTGCATTGTTATCACTCACTTGTGGGGTGAAAATTGCATCCTATGGGTCTTTATCATATATTATTTATGTGAAGTGTATTATGTATTTATTCCCTGAGAATCTCCTGAACATGCAATGCTGTGGGTATAGTTTCTTACGAGCATATGAGCTAGGAGCAGGAGTAGGTCATTCGACCCCTTGAGCCTGCTCTGCCAGTCAATAAGATCATGACTGATTGGATAGTAACCTGAACCCCACATATCCTGATAACCTTTTACCCCCTTGCTTATCAAGAATCTTTCTACCTCTGTCTTAAAAATGTTTAAAGACAGCTTCCACTGCCTTTTGAGGAAGAGAGTTCCAAAGTTCTTCTGTTTGTTAATTGTGTCACCTTGCATTCAAGTAGACAACTTGTCTTAGTTGGTAGCTCTCTTACTTCAATGTCAGGAGATCATTGGTTCTGGATGCATTTAACAGAGCAAATTGAAATTTGGATATGGCAGATGCAGGAAAAGAGATTTTCAGAAGGCTTTCAATAGATTTCCCATCAAGTCACTTGTTACAGTTCAAGTGCATGGTAGAATTAGAAATGAATCAGCTTGAATAAAATGTTGGTGAACAAGAACCAGAGTTAGGGTGATGGATGTTGTTTTGATTAGTAAAGAGTTAGAAATGGTGTACCACAGAGATTGTTGCCAGTTCCACATTCTTTTCCTCAGTGTCTGCATATATTGATGCTTTGGACTTAACTATAAGAAGGAAATATGGGACACTGGGTGTCTTCTTCCTGTAACTGTGCACAATTTTCCTTTCTGAGAGCAATGTAAATAATGATGTTTGAGCCATATGTGTGAGTCTCCTTTTGCTGATGGTGGGACAAGAAAAAAGGTATGAGATGATGAGGGAGATCAAGGATTTCTCAACGGTGATGGCAAAGCCTCCAAGCGAGATGTATTCTCCATTGGCAGTAAGAGTTTATATGTTCCAGACTGCGTTTTCATTGGCAGTGTTAACACAAGGAACTCAAAGTGAGTTCTATACAATCCAGTTCTACCTGGATCAGAGAGGCTCAGTTGAAACATTCTTGCATAAAATGATTCCTGACATTCATAGCACCCTGATAAGACCTTCGAGCCCTGCACCCATGCCCGGCCAATTCCCTGTGTAGCCAGAGCACCTCAGTATTCTGCACTCATCCCTTCAACCTCCTGTTCCACTGATGAGCTGACTCCTTCCAGAGCCTTACCATCCTCAAGAGCCACATCTCTCTTGGGGATCCTTTAATGGAGAGCATGAGAGACTACCACAATAAGCGAGATCCTTGAAGAACTAATATTGCAGGGTATCACCCAACTGGTGCAGGCATGGAAACACATCGCGAGAAGCCTGATTGCCTGTTCCATGGTGGCTCTTGTGAGCAGATGGCTTTAGTTGTTTCACCTCTGTCTGGGGCTCTTGTAGAGTGGTGAGTCTCTTCAAGTGATATTCCTTGGCCCATAGGATCCATCTACAGACTTTGGGGGCTGCAGTAAAGAGCTGCAGAAGCTTGGATTGGCAGATGAAGGAGTAGTCATGGCAGCTTCCAAAAAAGTGCACACATGGAGGAAGTTCTTTCTAAGTTTGTAGAACAGCTAAATGTCAAGAAAGAGGAAGCCCCTCCTGTTAATGAATCTGGCTCACTGAGTACCTTGATGACCATGGATGCAATTGATGATGCCCTGCACCTGGGGAAATCCAGTAGTGGTGCTGAAATCCACTACCCTCTGTACCTGTGGGGCCATGTCTGTCTTGAAATGAATATAGTCCAGTCCTGGTAAATAGGGCATCAGTAACCTGCGAGATGCAGTGGTATGCTGCCATTTGCTAGATGCCACCAAGGTCTGCAGCTGATCCTTGGAAGGAGCTAGAAATGAAAACGTTCAAGGCCACAGTGACTTTGATGACAACTGGCAGGGCCTGGCAGACAATGCTGTGAGGTGTGAGGTCTTCAGCAACAAGGGTGCAAATGTCTGTAACCATCTGGCTGGAGAGTCACAGTCCCCTGCAACACTGGTTCTCGGTCATCTCCAAGTAGCTCTGGCTTTACCAGTAGATCCTGCATTGAAGGTTTGGCCTCCGGCTCCTTCCTGTCCTTGTTCCTCTCCTCTTCACTCTTGACACTAGGGTTCTTCCCTTCCTTCACAGGGTGTTGCCCCTCATTGCCACTGGGCCCAAATTCTGAGAGTCATGGCCCCGCTTCCAGCTACTGCCTTTCCTGTGCTCAGGTGGTTGCCCAACTGTGTTGGAGGATGATGACCCCTTGCACTGCCCAGGTGCTTACTGCCCACTCTCCCTGCTGCACGCATAGCATCTGTTTGTCAATAACCAAATCTTCCTCTGCGAGTTCACCCTTTTATGAGTCTGAGCTAATTCACTGCAGCAGGCATGACTGGCTCCCCACTGTGCATCTGCCTTTCTTCACCTGGCCTGCACCAGGCAGCACATGCAGCCTGTGGGGCCCTGCAAAAATCTTAACATCCCCCATTAAGAGCTCTTTAAGAGCACCTTAACCACCTTCTTGGGTCTAATCAGGAATCGGGCAGGATTGCAGGGGCACCCTCATTTTTGACCCCAAGTTGCCTCTGTTCCTGCCCCTGGCCTGAAAATCAAGCCCCAACAGTGCCTTCAGCACACTTTCACATGTGCTACAGAACTATGTTGGCTGATAAATTGGTGGAGGGAGGAAGTTCTTCCCAAGGCATTCTCAACTTGGAGACACCTAGCTCAGAGTAGTGTTCTAACATCTTTGTTACCTTCATAAATTATGTCATAAATATGAATATTATTTACTGCATTTTCAAAGGGAGAAACATTCTGTAAATCAGGCCAAACAACATCAAGTAGGAACAGAACAATTTCTGATTTCTGGTAGTCAGTATGAACATCAAACAGTGGCAGGGGCACAGTAAATATCCCTTACACTGTCCAACACGATACCTCAACCCTTCCCAGAAACAGCACACACTACTGTACCAATGTTTTGCTGTAGTATGAGCCTGCTAGGAACAGGAATTCTACACTCATTTTACACTAGGTTTAGATATAGCAGAGCATGATGATTTTCATTCCATAAATTCATATATTTATATCCATATAAACCCATCAATAAATTAATTATTGATTCAAAAGCAACTCCAAAGTAAAACCAAGGTAACAATGGGTGCATTGCCCATTCTTGCGAAAAATAGAAAAACAGAAATACATTGGTTAAGGCTAGCGAGTGTGCTCCTGATTGGACAGTATCTGAATGATTTAGGAATATAAAAAACCATAGTGCTTTGAAGATAAAAATCATTATGAGAGGCAGAAAAAGCTTAATTTATTAAAGTTAAGGCAGCAATTATTCTTGAAATCTTTATCCATCAGTTTGTGACCATGACCGGGCGTGATGCCCGGTGGCAAGGCGCTTCCTGTGGGGGCGGGGGGATTCCCCAAAAGCGAAAGAGCACACATCTCCCTGAGGCTAAGTGCTGCCTCAGGGAGATCACTTCGATGTTGAAAAATATTAAAAATAGAAGAAAAAAAATTCCCTAATATGTCCCCCTCATGTGACAATGTTCATAATTTACATAACTTTATTAAAATTTTTAAAACCCTGCATGACACCTCATCCTGCCACTGGATGAGGTTTCATGTTTTCTCTATTTGCCGCCGGGGCTCCTGGCCTGTCTGCCAATCTTAAGGTTGGACGGGCAGGTCCTATAATTGTTTAAATGACTCTGTCAATGGCCTCAATTGGCCATTGACAGGTTGGCGGGCCCACAGCTAATTTTGCTGTGCCCCCGTCTTCCTGAAAAATTAAATGGGGCGGGATAACGTTGAGGGTTCTGCCTGATGTCATCCCACGTTATTTTACATGTTGGCGAGCGGGCTCCGTTCCTTGCTCGCCGACGGCAAAATTCTGCCCAATGAGTGGAGCAAATCAGGTGTGAATATGAACCAAAAGGTTAATATTGAACTAGAATAATGAGGAATTGTAAAGCATTGGTGCAACCACACTTTTAGAATGCTCTATTGAGTTCCGATCACCGCAGTACAAAAAGAATATTGTAACTACTGAAAAGAGAACAATCAGGATGATTGAGGAAATGCAGAGATTAGATGATGATAAGTGCTCATGTAAAATGAGCATGTTCTCACTAGGAAAGAGAAGTTTGAGAGGCGATAATGATTGCTGTTTTTAGGATTCTAAAGGGACTAGAGAATGCAAACCAAGACAAGCTGTTTCATTTTGTCCATATCAGCAGAACCAGAGAAACAGCCTGTGCTTGAAAGGAGAAAAATTTAACTCTAATCTGTAGGAACCTTGCAAGGGTGTGAGCTTATTCTACCCCAAAATTGGGTGGGGTGCAGTCGTGGTGGGGTGTTGAATTTACAGATGTATGAAACTCAACCCCAAACCATGGACAGCTTCCATCTTATGCATGGCAGTTTCAAAGCACCCAAGTAACCTAGTAAACTAGGTTCATCATCATAATATATTCATGAGATTCCAATTCCATTCCTGTGATTTTGGCAGCTATTCAAATTTAACACAGGCCAGCCATGTTTGCCGCAGCTTGGGGGAACTCAGAGCTAGAGGGAGACAGAAGCAGCTAGATCCAGCAGGTAAATGCTTTTTATAGCACTGCTTGCGGGCCAGAAGGAGCTGGTATCTTACACCCCCCCGGCCCTCAAGTAAATGTTCTGTGTGATCGGGTGACCCCCCCACCCAGTCATCAAATCCCACAATTCTTAGCTTGCGATGTCTCCCTCCCTCCTGATTTCTTGTCTCACTTCCCTCAGTAAGCCCACAATGATTTCCAGTTGCCACTGACCATCTCCAATCATCCCTGACTGCAGACTATGATAGTTGTTTTTCTCGGCTAGCAGTCGCTGATCGGCTGCCACCAGGAAAGGGAGTAAAAAGGTGATGTTCTCACAGGGAAAGAGAAGTGCTTTAAATTCAGCTGATTCTCCCCGATCCTCTTCCGGCCAACAAGCTCTTCCAGTCTTTCAGAGGAAATATTAAACTGAGAACTTCTCAAATGGCCTTCTCTAGTAGATAGAAAAGATTCTATTGCACTACATGGAAGAGGAGCAGAAAAGTTCATCACATTATTTATCCCACAACCAATATCACTAAAAAAAAGATTATCATTTCTATCTGTGGGATCTTGCTTTCACTTCTCCTACATTACATCAATGACAAAGGGCAGAAATTTATGGTCTCCCTCTGCTGAGTTTGGAGGCAGGTGGTTGGGGAGGTGGGGGGCCTGAAATTCTCCTGGTGGCCTTCCAGCTGGCCTGACCTGTCAACAACTTTACATGGGGCAGGCAAGAAATAGGGCGGCCTTCCTGCTCTCGCCCCACTTGAGGCCCTTAAGTGGGTAATTATTGTCCAATTTTGTGGCTGATGGGAGGAGTTCAGGAGCAGGAGGGAAACCCAGTTGGTTACCCTACTCAGGCCTCCAGCAGGAAGGGTGGGGAATGCCTCCCTCACAGAGCCCCCTTCCACATCGGGCGCCCACCCCAATTTCTTCGCCAGCAGTCGTGCAGCCTCTCCTCATCCCCCACAGCCTCTCCATCAAGACACCTACTCCCCACCAGTCCGCATGCCTTCCCTCCCCACCCCTCAACCCCAGCCCCAGGCCTTACTTTCGCTCCTCGCCATAAGAACCCTGCACTTAACTGGTCCTGGACTTGGGAATTAGAACCTGAGAACCACTTGTAATTCCAGTCCTGGCCACTGCATTTCTGGGACCACAGAGCTGGCTGGCAACTCTCTGAGGCAGGGCTTCCGCCAGAGTGAGCGTCAAATGGCTGTGGGGCTGATGTGGTCAGCAGGGATGTATTCCAGACTGGGGAAACTTGTCAACCGAAAAATGCTGCCCTACATTTCAAAAGTATTTGTCTTTGAGGTGTATTAAGACACAAAAGGTTTAATATAAATGAAAGTCTTTATTAGTTTTCTAAATAGTTATTCAGTACTGTCCTTAACACTTTGTCCTATTGTCCTCTATAGCCTGCAGCAATCTGAAGTAATAAAAAAAATCTTTCCAATCTATATGGTTGCCACTCTCTATATATTTTGTTTCACAAAAGCGCCAGAGGCATTCTTTCCCAAACAACCCAAAGAAAACTCTACAATGTTGGCTGAGCCCCCCATCATGAAAGAAATTTGAAAAAAAAAAATCTGCCAATAAAAGCCACTGATCCACCAGAACTTCGAGCTACCAAACCCTTACCACCCACCCCAACATTCAATTACTGCAAAAACCATAAACCCTGTGGAAAAAGACAACAGTCAAGGAAACACCCAGCACTGACCCTTGCACACCAGCTGTCACTTCAAAAATTCTTGTACCTGTTTCCCTGCTAACTGCAGATTAGCCATGATCTAACTGAACAATGCAGCAGACTCAAGAAACTGAATGGCCTATTCCTGTATCTATGTTCCTTTTTCCCAGGACATACAGCAATTTGCGTCAGATATAATGCATTTTTTCTGCCAGTTTGAAACAGCAAAGTGATGGACGTTGTCATCAACAGTACCACCAAGCAGCACTTACACAGCAAGAACCTGCTTACCGATGCTCAGTTCAGGTTCTGCCAGGTACACTCGACTCCTGACCTTATTATAGCCTTGGTTCAAACATGGACAAAAGAGTTGAACTGAGGTGAAAATGACTGCCCTTAACATCAAAGCAGCATTTGACCAAATCAAGGAGCTCTAGCAAAACTGGAGTCAACGGGAATCAGGGGGAAACCTGGTTGGAGTCAGACCAAGCATATAGGAAGATGGTTGGGGTTGATGGAGGCCAACCTTCTCACCCCCAGCACTTCATTACAGGAGTTCCTCAGGGTAGTGTTCTAGGTCCAATCATCTTCAGCTGCATCATCAATGATGTTCCCTCCATCATAATGTCAGATGTGGGGATGCTCACTGATGATTGCACAATATTCAGTGTTATTCCCAACTCCTCAAATATTGAAGCAGTCCATTTCCATATGCAGCAAGACGTGGACAACATTCAGGTTTGGGCTGCTAAGTGGCAAATAACATTCACACCAGGCAATGACCATCTCGAACAAGACAGAATATAACCATCACTCCTTGACATTCAATGGCATTACCATCGCTGAATCCCTCATCATCAACTTCTTTGGTGGGGGGGGGGGGAGAAAAGGTTACCATTGACTAGAAACTTAACTGAGTTAGCCATATAAATAGTGCGGCAACAAGAGCTGGTCAGAGGCTGGGTATTCTGCAGTAAGTAACTCACCTCATGGCTCCCCAAAGCCTATCCACCATTTACAAGATGCAAATCAGGAGTGTGATGGAATACACTTGCCTGGATGGGTGCAGCTTTACAGCATTCAAGAATCTTGATACCATCCAGGATAAAGAAGCCCACTGATTGGTACTCCATTCACCACCTTAAACATTCACTTCTTCCACCACTGACACACAGTAGCATCAGTGTGTACCATCTATAAAGTGCACTGCAGCAACTCAGCAAAGCTTCTTTGACAGCACCTTCCAAACCAATGGCCTCTATTGCCTAGAAGAATAAGAACAGCAGAAACATGGGAATACCACTAACTGCAAGTTCCTCTCCAAGCCACACATCATCCTGACTTGGTACCATATCGCCGTTCCTTTACTGCTGCTGGTTAAAAATCCAGGAACACACTTCTTGTAGTTGTACCTACAACAGATGGGCTACGGCGGTTTAAGAGGCAGCTCACTATCATTTTCTCAAGGACAATTCGGGATAAGCAACAAATGTGTTAGCAACACCAACAGCCCATGAAAGAATGATTCTTAAGAAGCAAACTATTACTATTTTCAGCTTCATAACATGACTCCCATGAATAACATTGTACCTGCAAGAAATATGTTGTGTGACTTTTTCCATGTCCTCGAAATCTAACTGGTTTTCATTTATGGCAGAAAAGCAGATTGACTGGAGCAAGAGTGATTCAGTTTGAGTTGGATTCTGACTGTTCCATATTATTTTAACAGAAACTCCAAGATTAACAGCAAGTAACATTAATATTAACCTGTAGCCTTTAAGAAGCAAAAAAAAGCATTGGTACTATCATTTAAACAAAAGGCAAAATACAGCAAAACAATGTCATGATCTAACTATTATTTGAAATGTACATAACAAGGGCCGATAATTGCAAATGCGCAAAAGCCTTGCTTATCAGGAGCATACATCACAACATCACAGACGCAGGCCAGTATGGCCATATCACAATTTCCTTCAGAATTTTAGGTTGCTAGTGAGTACTGGAAACCATAATATCATTTCTGTGCTCTTGTTAAAATACACACCTATTGCAATGAGTTGAGGGAAGTCTGCCAAGGTGAGAGGAACATTTTTCTGACTATTAATTGCCAGTGGAATAGTCAATATTGAAAACTAAAATGCTACCCTGTGTAGGTGAAGATTTCACAAGAATAATGGCCCAGATTTTGTGGTCTGTGGCAAAAGAATGGGGCCTGCTGCTCCCCTCAATGACAACTGCCTACTAAGTTTTAACTAACTTTCAAGTGGAGACTTGCTCTAACACAGCATCAGTTCCAACACAATCCCCACTATAGGGGCTCTCCGATGTGTGTGAGTAAAGAAAGCAAGCAACGAAAAGGTTCTTCAACCAATCAGACTGAACAATCATCACAAAGACACACAGGCCAGAATCTTCCAGGCACCCCCATGGTGGGGCTGGCAAGCCATTGAAATGTCCTTTCACATCGGCATGGCCGCAAGACCCCACTGGCATCAGGGACTGAAAAATTCCAGCCACAGAGTCCAAACTAGGAAGTATAAAACAGGAAAAATGAATTAAATTTAAATGATGCAGAACAAGTGAAATAAAGACTGAGATGTACAGATGGGGTTAAGGGAGGGAGATGAAATAAATACAAAAAGTGTAAGAAAAATTTGTTGAATCATCAACACTGATTTTCTTTTGAGGTAATGAGTTTGCATATTTAAAAAATTAACTTTTCAGAGCCAGAGAGCTTGTTCAGAAAATCATCACTTGGGACACTCTAGGCCTGTTTAAAAGGCCACTTACTCCTGAATACGCCAGCTCTAACATTTTCTATCATTTTAGCGTGTAACCAGTGGCCAGGTACAGAAGGTTCACATTGCTGCATTCATTCATTTCAATACTAAGTCTATTGGCAAGAAGTTCAACACCACACTCTGTGGAGGAGCACATCATATCTAACAGCAAGCTTTGGTTTGATACATCTGTATCTAACTACGGATGTGCATATTCCCGGAGTTGTTACCCCATAATAATGGTAATATTGTTAGCCTTGCTGTTACTATTACAACAAAATTGGGCCAATGTAACTTTTCTTTTAACAGAAACTTTTCTTTTAAATATTGTTACCTCTCCTAAAAATTCACTCTCTTCCTCTCGAACTCGAGCTTGGTCCCACAGTGTGATTTCTAACATCCGTTCTCGAAATTCTCTCCGATGAACTGGAGAATAAATGAATGTCTGGTTCCACTTGGGCTCAAGTGTTTTCTTCACTGTTTTTGTTCTTCGTTTGCTTTTGTCACTGGCAAACAATCATAGGACAGAAATTAGAACTGTAAGCAGAGCTTCTAAACATATATTAAGAGGATACTTATTCATTAATTTTTGATGGTGTGGATGTCGCTGTGAGGGCAAAAGACATGGCCTCGTACTAGGCATACACCAATGTGATCCTTCACGGGCTATCAGGAAGCATACAAGATGAGCTCAGTGGATGCTCCATTTCAGAGTTTCCCTTATTCCTTATACAGTCCGTCAAGGCTGAATTTTTAGGCCCTGATGGGGGTGGCGCAGAGGTTAATGGGCATGGAACTTCACACCACCAACTGTCATGTCAGTTCCCTGGCTCCATTCTGCCCATGGGCCATTTTCCTACAGTCAGGATGAGGAAAGGCGCAGTGGGGAGTGGGTGGAGAGGGTGCTACCCACCCACAATAATCGGGTAGCAGATTAAACTAATTGAAGGTCAATTAAGACCATTTGTTGGAAGCTGACTAGGATGTTCCTGTCCAACTGACTTCAGTGCAGCCACAGGCTGCCCTGTGGAGGAGATCCCCTTCTCCCTGCCAATGATGGCCTGGTTACAAAGGGCTCTTATTACTATAAATTTAAATTTAAAGAAGTTTAAAAAAGAGAGTGCTCCATCTTGGGGGGACTTGCTCCCTCTCTTACCTGCAAGGGCATTTTGCTGCTGTTTTGAGAGATCCCCCACTGTCCTTAATTGGGCAGCAAGACTGCCCTCTAGCCGCTAATTGGCCAATAGGTGGGAAATCACAGGTGAGTGACTTTTCTCCACTTTGCAGATTTCTGACCCCTATTTAAGTCTGATGGCAGGGTCCTGAAGTCTGCAGGGAAAACCTTGTGCTAAATGTAATTTTCAGTTGAAGTAGGGTTAGATGGAGATCAGAGGATAATTGGAACAAGGTACACCCGTGTAACTCAGTACCAATTTTAATGTCCTAAAAATATGATGGAATGTATATTTACATTATACAAGGCTAAGTCCACACTTATAATAGAAACTTCATTAGTAAGCTTGTCATGCCTCCACGAATGCGTAATTACAATGTGACAAGTTTACATAGGCAATTTCCATTATTAATACGGACCTAGGAAGTTATAGATTAAAAGTTGACAGCAAGTGGACACAGGCATATGATTTTTTAATACATGCTACATTTCACTCCACAGTATCTTCTGAATATTTTTTTAAATCCAGGGAGTTTTGCTTATGTCCATGATGCACATGTCTGCTTTACACATTACAATACCCCAAACAAGTAGCCATATTCCTACTTTGAATTTAGAAAAATAATGTTGGTAGATTATTTGACTGTGGGAAGATACCAACTAAATATTATCTTGTTTCACCTAGTATATAGCGCTGCTAGACAGCAATCAACAAAGAACACAGGTCAATCTGCCCTTCATTAACTCAGGTGCATTGAAACTAAATGGCACTCTGACGGCTACTCAGTATCCATTGGGGAGAATTTTCTCCCTGTCGGAGGGGTTGGGCGGGGGCAGAAGCGGGTGCGGGCTTGCTTGCAGCTGATCGCTGCCCGTGATCGGCTGGGCACCGCTGTTTTACGTGGGCGGGCCAATTAAGGCCCACCCGACATGACGTACTCCCGGAAATGCTGAGCACTCCCTGTGTGCAGCTGCCTCAGGGAGATTAGTTTAAGTTCCAAAATTTTTAATGAAGGAAAAAAACTTTTAAGACCTGTCCCCTTATATGAAACTGTCACATGAGCTGGGACATGTCTATTCACTTTATTAAACATTTTTTCAAACCTTTAGAAACCTTCATGAAACCTCATCCCGCTCATGGATGAGATTCCATGAAAAATGCGAAGGCCGCCTGGGCTCTTTGCCTGCCCGCCAACCTTAAGTTTGGACGGGCAGCTCAGTTTATTGTTTTAATTGATAGTTAACTGGCCTTAATGGGCCTTTGACAGTTCAGCGGGTGCCCATCCGCTGAACTGAAAATCTGAATGATGTGTGGTGATGTCGGGAAGCACGCCTGACATCACCGTGCATCATTTTACGCCCCAGCGAGTGGGCCCTGCCCCTGCTCGCTGAGCCAAAGATTCGGCCCATTCAGTTAACTCAGTACAGACCAGTGATCAAGCCTGGAATGTTTCTGATCCATATGACTCAGCTGCTTGCTGCCATTACCTGTCCATCCATCAGGAGAGTCATTATCATGATGCATCCTAATGAATTTTTAGTGTCAGTTTAATAAATAATTAATGTTTCCTGTTGTTAATGACAGCTTCACTATATTAGAGAGGTTCTACAGCCAACAATGCGAAATTGAGGGTTGTTGTTTCTTTAGCTATTAAGGAAAGATTAGGAATCTAGAACAATTTCATATATGTTAATAATAATGAGGGTATTACCAATTGCTTAAACAGCTACCTGTCTCTTAATCACACCCTGAGGCTAATTTTTATTTACTGGTGCAAGTCAGATCTAAAAGAGATGAAATTCTCTCCAGCATTAGTGCAAAATAGGCTCAGAAGTAAACCGACTGACTTTGGCTTTAACAGCCTTCTGTCTTGTAAGATGATGCGTTGTGATTAACTCTACTATTGTTACCATGATATATTCTGTTGTCGCTACACTTGAAGGATACTGCCTGGACACCATGAAGTAGTCTTGTATACGTTACAAGCAAGTCTTTATCAATAATACTGAACTATGTACATATTCATAGTAGGTATCAAGAGGACTCCATACTAGGTCCTTACACATTGCTACTCATCTCTAGACTGACTCCAGCTCTAGGTCATGTGCCTTCTTATATCACCGTGTGGGTGGTACTGTATTCAGTCTCATGTTAATCCTTTAAGTGCCAGATCCTTCTGCTACAGGTTGCGTCTTGGTGGTCGACTCTGTGTCAAACAGTATCTTGTGTGACCCAGAAGCCCAATCTCTGGCATGCCAGTATCTGCCACATTTGCCACAGATGAAGGCAATCTGCTGAGAAGGTGCAGGATTCACAGGCCTCTGTTTTCTCTGGGCTCTCTTCTTGGCCAGCTGAGCTTTTCGTTTTTGCACGCTCGTCCAATGCTCCTCCAAACAGTCCGCTTCCAGAGGTCACGACTGTCTCCCAGTTGTCTGTGTCAATGCCTGCCATCTTTATGGGCAGGATCTTCTGGTTGGCAAGCGGGGGTGGGGCCTGCTCGCCAACGTGTAAAATGATGCGGGATGATGTCGGGTGGAACTCCTGATGTCACCCCGCGTCATTTCCGTTTTCAGGTTGCCGGGGGTGCAGCCAAGTCAACTGCGTGCCCGCCGACCTGTCAACGGCCTATTGAGGCAATTAATTAAGGTCATTAATGGACCAGCCCGTCCAATCTTAAAATTGGCGGGCAGGCCGGGAGCCCTGGCAGGTTCGGAAAAAGCATGAATCCTCATCCACGGGCAGGATGAGGTTTCATGAGCGTAATTAAATTTTTATCAAATCTTCCAATAAAAGTTATGGACATGTCCCAACTCATGTGACAGTGTCACATGAGGGGACATGTCAGGGAAATTTTTTTTATCATTTGTATTAAAAATTTTAATATCGAGCCGATCTCCCTGAGGCAGCACTTAGCCTCAGGGAGATCTAAGCGCTCTTTCGCACACACGCGTGAAAGAGCGCGCTCCTGGCAGAGGGAATCACCCCTGCCCGCACAGTGAGCGCATAGCGCTTCCTGGTGGACGTCACGCCAGGCGGGCCTTAATTGGCCCGCCCATGTAAAATGGCGGAGCGCCCCTAAACGGGGGCGCTGATTGGAGGCATGCCCGCCCACACCCGCTCCCACACCTCCCCCCTAACAGGGGGAAAATTTTTCCCATATTCTCGCTTGTAGGTATCCTTGTAGTGGAGTTATGGATGTCCAGCAGATTGATTCAGTTCACCATACAGAAGATCTTTGGGTACATGACTGCCACCCACCTGATGAACCTGGCTGAGCCAGCGCAAACATCATTAGTTTAGTAATGAGTGTATGCTGATGGAATTAGCACAAGCCAGATCTCTGAATTAATGATCTTGTCCTGTCAAGAGGTGGTGGAAAGTGTTCAGTCTTTTTTCCTGCTCAACATATGTTCTCCAGGCATCACTACTATAGACGTGTGCACTGAGGATGCAGGCTTGTGTGACAAATATCGAATTCATGGTTCATACTAATATTTTAGAGGTAATGTTTAGTTCCAGGAAGATTGTTGTTGGAACTAAAATGTTGGGCTTTAGAGATTGCCAGAATACCTAAAAGAAAATGACAATTCAGAAGATTGCGCATGTTTCCTTCATAGAGTCAGAATAGAAGAGATGGAGCCATAAAACAGCAAGCGGGCATACTTAGCTAGAGAACTGGAGAGGTGATGTCTATACTGCTTGCAAAGAAGTGCAGTCCAGAGAGTTGTTTTGTATTTTGAATTAGAGCTAAATTAGCTTAAAAGTATTCCAGGAAACATGAAATGCTATGTTGTCATAGAAATGGATGGAGCTTAAGAACATTCTCTGGGTTCAATTTAGCTGTGTGTTTACTGAGGGGGGTGGGGTGGGGTACTTAGTTGCAGTTTGGACCTTGCGCGGTTTCCAGCTCACAGGGAATCCCTGAGAGTTGTTTGGTGCAGTTAAGCTTCATGAAAAGATCTGGCAAGCTGCGAAGGTGGCGAAAGGTTACTGGTTTCGTGCTGGAGAGGGTTAGGGCTCAGAAGAAACCCTGGGAGCTATTTATAGGTCGGTGCAGCCAGGAGGTTGGAGTTTAGAGAAACAGAGGGGCACTGCCAATTTAGTGAAGCTGGCGGTCTGCAGAAGAGTCAGAAATGTGCTGGTAATTAGAAATGGAAATGCAACTTAGTGAATCCTGTGGAATGCAGTCTCAGGAGGACAAATTCAACCATTGGGAGGTCAGCAGTCATTGAGCTAATCCAAGTCAGAGTGTTTATGAAGGAATTCAGAGGCTAGATCTTCAAAAGTGAAGATTTCAAATCCCTATTAAGGAAGACAGAGTTTTAATGTGATACTCGTTTAATGACTCATTGTGGTCACTGACATCTGGGTGGATTGCTGAGTATCATTTAGATAAGTGCAGGATAATTAAGGAAAGCCAGCATGGATTCATTAAGGGAAAACCATGATTAACTAACTTGCTGGAGTTTTTTGAGGAAGTAACAGAGAAGCTTGAAAAGAAAAACTATGTTGATGTGGTGTATATGGATTTTCAAAAGGCATTTGAAACAGTGCCACACAACAGGCTTGTGAACAAAATTCTAGGTTATGGAATAAAAGGGAAAGAAGGCAGTTGGATAAGAAATTGGCTGAGTGGCAGGAAACAGAGAGTACTGATGAATGGTTGTTTTTCAGATTGGAGGAAGATTTGTAGTGGAGTTCCTCAGGGGTCAGTCTTGGGACGCTTGCTGCTCCTGATATATATTAATGATCTAGACTGTGGTGGGCAGGACATGATATCAAAATTTGCAGACGGTACAAAGATGGGAAATGTTGTCAACTGTGATGGGGATAGTCTTGAACTTCAAAGGGACATAGACATGTTGGTGGATTGAACAGACAAGTAGCAGTGAAGTTCAGTGCAGAGAAGTATGAAGTGATTTGTTTTGGCAGGAAAGATATGGTGAGGTAGTATAAAATAAAGGGAGAGCCTCTAAAGGAGGTGCAGGAACAGAGGGGTCTTGGTGAATACGTACATAGGTCACTGAAAATGATAGAGCATGTTGAGAGAGCAGTTCATTAACATAGTATCTTAGGTTTTATTAATAGGGGCATTGAGTACAAGAGCAAGGAGGTCATGTTGATCTTGTATAAGACACTCATCTGGAGTACTGTGTCCAGTTCTGGCTGCCATATTTGAGGAATGATGTGAAAGCATTGAAGAGAGTACAGAGGAGAGTCACCAGATGATTCCCGGGATAAAGAAATGTAGCAATGAGGATAGATTGAAGAGGTTGGGACCGTCTTCCTTGGGGAAAAGAAGGCTGAGAGGAGAGTAGATAGAGGTATTCAAGATCCTGAGGAGTATGGACAGGGTCAATAGTGAGAAACTGTTCCCACTCAAGAAAGCATCAAGAACTAGAGGGCACAGATTACAAATAATTGGTAAAAGGAGTAAATGTGATGTGAGGAAAAATGTTGTCACTCAGAGGGTGGTTGGAGTCTGGAACCAACTTCTTGAAAGGGTGGTGGAGGCAGGTTTGATCGAGGTATTCAAAACGGAATAGGATTGCTACCCAAAAAGAAATAATGTGCAAGGTTAAGGCAATAAGGCAGGGGTGTGGAACTAGGTGGAATGATCTTTCAGCGAGCCAGTGCAGACTCAATGGGCCGAATGGCCTCCTTCTGCATTGTAAAGATTCTGCGATATTGTGAAATCCATGGGATCTGTCTTCAAGCATCTGCCATTTAATGTGCAGTGTGGTTCGACCACAGTTTGCTGTTAATTCATATTTATCTCATGGTATTTCTGAAAGTTAGAGTGTAAGATAGACATTGTAGATTATTTTACTTTTCTGACTTTGTATTGTAAAGTTTATTTTGTTTGTTTAAAACTGAAATCTTGTGGCTTTATTCTCTGAGTGTGTAATGGGGATTTCAAACCTTGTCTACTTTAAATAATAAGTCACTGGTCCCTAACCAAATCATAACACTTGGTAAAATCGCAGTTTAGTGTTCATGGTCAGGTTCCTATTTTTCCACATTCTCTTAATAAGCTTGGACATAACAGCTGCACCTTTTGCAGTGTGTGTTGACTTCAGTTTCAAGTGACAGATTGCTAGTGGTTGTGGAGCCTAGATATATGAAGCTATCGACAACCTTCAGGATCATATTGCCAATACTGATAGAAAGCGGTATGGCAACATCCTGGACCATGACATTCATCTTCCTGATGCTGTTGGTCATGATGCTCTTTACAGGTTTTCCTTGGTATAGAATGCTAGTGTGGCATCATCGGCATAGAGCAACTCTCTGATGAGAACTTGGTGCACTTTTGGTTTGGATATCAAGTGGGCAAGACTTAAGTCATGTCAGTTCAGGTATCTTTGTAATCACTCTCTGTAGATGAACTGAAGGCATATGACATCATCAAAGGAAAGGATATGCCAAAGGTGCCAGAACAAAACCCTATTTGACCCCACTGCGGAGCTCAAAGGGTTCAGACGTTGCCCAATCATTGCTGTTCTTACCCATTGTGTTGTCATGAAAAGCAATCATGCTGAGCAGCTTCAGAGGGCAGCCAATTCTCTTCAGCAGCTTAAATAGACCAGCTCTGCTCACATGATTGAATGCCCTGGTGAGATCAATGAAGGCAGTATGTAGTATACTCCTTTGTTCACAGCATTTCCCTTCCAGCCGCCAAGCCAAGATGATCAAGTCCACTGTAAATCCTCCAGTTCTGAAACCACACTGGGCCTAGGGATAGATGTGTTCAGCCAGGATCTGCATTCTGACAAAGACAACATGGGCAAATATTTTTTCCACAATGCTCAGCAGGGAGATGCCTCAATAGTTGTTGCAATCGTTACAGTCGCCCTCGTTCTTGTACAGTGTCACAATCTTTGCTTCATACATATCCAGAGACACTGCCCCATCCCTCCCAGAGACAGAGAAGTTTATGCGGATGTTGCAGGAAGTGCCGGTATCCCCTGCTTGATGAGTTTAGGTGGTATAGCCACAGCACCTGGAGCTTTACAGATGGTAAATGATTCAATAGCTTTGCTAGGCTCCTCCACTTTGGGTTCAACATCCAGGTCTTCCAGACAGACAGACAGAAGCTCTATGGTGTCTAGAGCTTCCTCAAATGAGCATATTCTCCCTGGAGTACAACTCAAGGTAGTATTCCACCCATCTCTCCAGCTGTTTATTGCAGGCATTGATGACCTTCCCTGCTTTTGTTTTCAATGGAACTGTTTTCTTTGCTGTTGCCTTTTTGATTCCATCATGCATGCCCCAGTATTGCCTGTGTTACAGGACATCTGGATATTCTGGCAAGGTTATGGCCAGTTATCATTGGCACAGTGCCTAGCAATCTGTAGGACTTTACTTCAATCAGTTCTTGCTACATTCAGAGTCTTCTCGCCTGGATATCTCTTGAAATTAACAAAAGCAAATTGCTTGATTTCAATGATAGGTTCCATTATGTTAGCCTTGAACCAGTCAACATTTTTCCGCTGTTGCTTCCCATATGTTGAGAGTGCAGTAATATAATACAAAGAACGTTCCACTTCACCTCTGCACTCTTTAATGGCAGACAGCACCTGTCCAATCAAGTCAAGGAATTGGTGGATCTTACCTGGGTAGGAGTATGGCTGACATTGATATGAGGAAGGCCTTTCTGCTTTGAATAAAAAAGCACCAAGGGTTGCATTCTAATCCTGGTGCACACCAGGGAGTGATCTGTTTTGCGACCAGCTCTGTGATAACAGTGCGTGTGAATTGACAGTCCATTTTACCCCATACCAATTAACCTTTAATAGTAAAATATATCTGGTGCATATAAAACAGGTACTGATTCACTATAAATCTATTTCACATGAATGGCAAAGACCAGTCTCATCGCAAATAGTTGAGAACTGGTATAAATCCTGTCAGCATGGTATGCTTAATCACTCAAATTTCCTGGGTAAACCTACTTCTATAATCATTCACAGCTCAAGGTGCAAATTTTCATGGGCGTAGGATGCACGGGTGCTGGGAATGATAGATAGGGACAAAAACTGTGGCCTTAGAAAGGTTAAAGCCCCATTAGAATCTATTGGCAGCCTTTGCCAAGGCAGAAGGAGAAGTGGGCTAACAAATTACAGGCAGGTAAAAATGAAAGGAAAGGAAAAGCAACATGTTTAATGGAGTCTGGAAGGAGGTGACAGAACAGCCCAGCAGCCAGCCTCCTGTTTGGTACTATCAGAAGTTCAGATAATGCTCCATGATGTGGTTATGCAGAGAATGCCTTATGCCACTTATCATCTCCAACCATTAGCACTTCTTTGGAAGAGATGGAAGTTGGCTTGAATGCACTGCCAACCAAAGTGACTGGGTGTGTCAGCCCTAAGCTGCATGATAGTTTCAGATGTCCCAACAACAGATAGTGCAACTCTACCTCTGACTCTCTCTTAACTAGATGGAACATTGAGGGCAAGTATGGTTGATGGTATCTTGGTAAGTGTGGCCAATCAGGCTTAACTGGCATGCTTCTTTTCATGCATATTTTTTTAAACAGGACATATCACCCTTACTGAGCACTTCTGAAGAAATATCCAACACTATGGGCAGAATTTCATGGGCCAGATGTGGGCAGAAGAGAATGCGGGTGGACTTGTAAATCAGAGCTCTGTACCATCGACAGCATGTCCATCACTGTCACCTACCCATCTGTCCCTGTCACAATTTTTGGGGTGGTGGAGGAAGTGGCTGGTAGGTTGCCTGCCTATGGTCCAATTAATGCCCAGTTAAGGAGCTCATCCCACCGCTACTCTGATTTATTGGGCACCAGGAGAAGCCTGTACCCAACAAATGGTCCAGCAGGTTTAACCCTGTGGATTGCTGGTCAGTGAAAGGGGGGGTGCCTCCTTCCCAAGCTCTCTAAGCAAACTGGAGGCCCCTACAACCCCTCCACAGTTTTGCCTCCTTGCATCTACCACTCACCACCCCGTACCCTGCCCTGTTCAACCTGTCCCCTCACCCTGCTTGTTGGGCTAACTCAGGCCTGGTGAGATGCCAGACTTACCTGTGTTTGGGGGCATCCACGCTCCTTCTACTTCCTGGACGTCCTGCATTACAGGCAGTGACCAGTGAATCTGATGTGGCACAGAGCTGCCGGCATCCGACTGACTAGCACCTTTATGAGGCAGGACTTCCACCTGGAGACAGATGGACGTTCGGCCTCTTACTAATTAAAGGACCATGGCCCAAAAAAGTAAAGTGGAGCAAACTGGCCAAGTAGGCGCAGACTCCTCCCCAAAATTTATGCTGGAGTGAGAGGTATAATCCAGCCCTGTGTTTCATTATATTTTCACAGAACTTAATGGTATAAATTGGTCTACTATCCCAGCTTCCTTTGAGAATAAAAGCCTTTGCTTGAACTACTGAGGTCTGGTCACCTCTATCTGAGGATTTGTGTATACAGGTACTGGGATTTGACTTTAAGCGCCTCATGTGCATAGTGTGCTGCGTAGCATCTCACTTTACTGGCATATCAAAAAGCTGGTTTCTTTTTGGGAAATCAGTTGAGGTCATTAAAGTTACTTGAGCTGATAAAAATTAAATCAATTGGCGCAAAAGCTAATGAGAATCTAAGCTGAAAAAAAGGTACAGAATTGGGCTTAAAATGTTTAAATTAATATTCTTAAGAAAACCTTGCAACATACTGCTGTATATGACTCAGCATTTATCTACCTTGGTTGAGCATTTATATATGCAGGTACTGGGATTTGACTTTAAGCACCTCAAGTTTGGATTCACAGCTGAGGCTGACCTGGTATATTCAATATACAATGATGTGGAAAACCTAATAACATCATTTCTGCAATATTATAAAACTACTGCAAAGGTACCCTTTTCAGGACAATGATCCCTGTCTCACAGAAATATGTCATGGAAGGTAAATCCTGCAGGGCTCACTGAGCTGTGCACTTGATTCCCAATATGCACTCCAGACTCTGAACTGGTTTGTGAATTCATCAAATCTACCCTCACAAAAGGTGTATGTGAGGTTTACAATTGAATCAGTTCCAAAACGCTGGTATTAGATCACAATCCAAGATGTATAGCCATGGGCCTGGGGAGCAATAGGGGCTTCCCAAGATATATAAATAAAAGGATAATTATTTTGTAGACCCCTGAGCTTACTTGTAAACATTGTTATTGATCAGCTTCCATAGTTTGGATGGAACCGTCTCCTCATTATCCACAATTCAATAAGAGAAAATTACACCCTAATGGCTTTGTGCATTAAATTGTCGCTCATTTGTAAGAATTAATTTTTCATATATGTACTGTATAATTCAATTATCTTTGGCATTTGCAATAAATAATCAATAAGGACACAGGGTCTGGCATTTTATTTTGGAAGGTGCTTTGAGCAACCTGTACCACAATCATGTAAAGTTATCATTACTGTTCATTTAGCTTACAAATTTGTTTCATGGTGGCACTTCAAATTTGAGTAAATATATCCAGATATAAAACACTACAAGATATTTCTGCCAATTACATTCTATAAGCTGATGCAGAGTTTGTCTCGCTGTACTTGCAGTTTAAATTGTCCGTTTTAAATAACAATTCATGCAAAATTCAGAGAAATTAAACCATTGACCTAATGGGCAGTGTAATCATGTAAATGTTCTGGAATAGCAGGTTTACATCTGCACTTCTCCACATGTTCATCTCAGATAAATTATCAAAGAGAAGCAACCATAATTAAGCAAGAGTGTAAATCATCTGAGACCATTCCCATAACCATGTGAAGTTCAATAAGAGAGTGGCACTAAAAGCAGGCCAGCTGTCTAGCCAGGAATTCTGAATTGCAGAAATTAAGCTAGACAAGAACAAAGTATGAGATTAATCAGATAGATCAGGTAAAGTTCTCGAGAAGCAACAAAAAAAAAATCAGGTGGCAAATATTTTATCTGAACAATTTCGTGTGGAAAGCCAGTTAAAGAATCCTACCTTCGGTCAGGAAGAAAGTAAATTTTCACATAGGGATTCCTTGGCCTTCCCTCTTCCCTGAAAGGAAGATCTTTCGCTCCAAGTATTGTAACAATAAGCTGGTGGCCAACTTTGTCGTACCAGAGTTTTATCTGTTGGAAGATCATACCATCATATAATCACTGCTATTGTTGATATCTATCTCAGAGAATTCCTTTTAAGGATACACCTTTAAAACTCTCTAAATACTCTCTAAAATCCTTCATAATCTGAAATCATTATAATTCATTTCAGTTCATCTGCACAAGTTACATTAACCCTGAGAATGCAAACACTGGCGTATATAGGAACAGTAAATTAGGTGTCATTTTGTCAAGTAAAGGACCCTATAATGGATTGAATGAATCTAGGTGTGCTTCAAGTAATATCCTTTAAGAGACATTTTTTTGAAGATGATGGTTCAAAAATCTGAACAAAATATGTGGCAAAACTACACTGAAACCTTCGATTGCGCAAAATGCATTTCTTTTTCCAGTAGTTAACATGTAGAGGATTGATAGTTTCACTGATTTTGGTAAGTGACCAGGTCTAAAAGGATAACAACAAACATAGTCAGTATATCACACTCATTATAGCACAGCTCCATTAGTTATTATCAAAAATAACAGACATAAAAAACATAAATTTGGCAATGACATTTGCACTTTGTCATTGTTTCAAGAACTACAACAAGCTAGAGACCAGAAACCAATCTGTAGTTCACTTTATTTTAATGCATTATGTGGGATCAAGAAATTATGTAATTCAATCTGAAAACAAGAAAACTTTTCTAAAACTGCAGAGACTGCATCTCGCGCTCTCTATAATGTTATTTCTGGCTCTCACTTACTTATGTTTTCAGTTTCTTTTCCAGGTTCTCTCTTTTCTCCCATCGTTCTTTCTACTTAAATGCTCTCTCTTGTGCCTCACAAACAGCTCATATCCGTATTCCCTGTGCTCTCTCTGCTGTTATTGCTCCTACAGTTCTTATTTGTTTCTTTTCTCAGCTTGATTTTATTGCCTTTCATTTATTCCTTTTGTCTGATTTATTTTCTCAGTTCCACTAGGTCTCTCACTCTCCACCAATATTCTAAGTACAGTACTCTCTTTTTCATTCATTCTCTTTCCCTAACTATTCCTTTCTCGTATTCTCTGTTACTTTTCCACTCACACACTCATTCTTTCCATTTGAGACTGTTTCATTCACTGGGCTTGATTTTAACTTATTTAACCTACTGTTAATGGGGCAATAAAAGCCTCAAAAAGGGATCTTATTGCCTCATGAATCCCCATTTTCAAAGGTGTCTTCCACTTTGCATCCGGGTGATAGGCACATTCAACATTTTTGCAAATTAGGGTCTGACTGCCCCAAATGCCATTTTTCTTAGGAACATCGGAAGAGAAGTCAACCATTTAGCTCCTTAAGCCTGTTCCAGATTCAGTACGATCATGGCTGATCTGCGACCTAACTCCCACTTAACCACCTTTACCCATTTCCCTTAATACCTTTGGTTACCAAATATCTATCGATTTCATCAGATTTAAAATGAACATCTAAGGCAGGGTCTTACTGGTTTCCGCCCACGCCTGGTGAAAAAGTCGATGGAAAACCCATCCCCACTTAGGCTGGTTACCCCACAGCCATTTAATGTTCAGTGGGGCATTATTTGGCTCAGGGTGAGATTTCTATCCTCATCTGGGGAGGAAGTCCTGCCTCTGAGGGCTGCTGGCTTAGCAACTGCAGCTCTGGTCCCAACAGTGCCACTGGGACCTGACAGTGATCCTCACTGGAGCCGGATAGGGAGTTAAGTTGTGGGGGGGGTGTTTGGTAGGGCCAGCCTAAGGGGCCCCAGCGAGGGGTGCTAGGTGCTAACATGGGGTGGGGGGGGGGGGGTGTGCTGGGATGCAAGCATGGGGGCGGGGGGAGAGCGGGAAACGGGGGAGGGAGCTTTGATATACACCCAAGGAGACTGGAAAGGAAGTACCCCCCACTCTTTCCCATCAATAGCCCAAGGGCTGAGACCTGACAGGCTTCAAACTTGGCACTGTCCTCTGCCTACCTCAGCAAAAATTGCAGTGGGGTGGTGGTGGCAGGAGGAGAAGAGGCCTTGAAGTGGTGATTAGTTAAGGACCTCAATTGCTCCAAGACAGGTGGGTCACCCAAAGCCTCCAAAACTGTGCATCAAATTGTGAGCAGGTTGGGGTGGGTGGGTAGGCACTGGGAGCACCATCCAAGTTCAATCTAACATTAAACCCCCTGTCCACCTGTCAGAGTGTAAATTCTACCTTTGATCTAGATAGGAACACAAGTTAAAGATGATTAGAGTATGTGTCATATATGTTTGATCATCTTTATGGGTGATTGAGAAGAAAAGAGGCCAATCCCAAGCAAATTTGATACAACTTTTATTCTTCCTGTGCTACTTAAATAACCTGAGCTGCTGCCTCTCCGCTTCTTCTGCAATCAGGACTCTCTCCCTCAATCAGGACTAGGACCAGGACTGTACTTGTCCTTCTGCTGACTGGACTGGCCTGAAGTTGGCAGGATTCAATCCAGTAAATTGCATCAGGATGCCTGGTTGGTGTCTCAGAACTTGAAGACTCAATGCTAATGAGGAAATAAATCTCTGCTGTTTGTGCATTTAAGTATAGAGGACAGGTTTGAAATCTGTCTAATGGTCAGCTAGAACTCAAAAGTAGCTCAACTCATAAGCTTTTCATTTTGGATTGCTTCAGTCACTCACTTCCTTCTATTACAGACTGTCTCACTCATTCACTCTTTCCATTTGTGACTGCTTCACCCATTCACTCCTTCCATCTGCAATGTCCTCATATTCACTCCTTCTATTCCAGGCAGTCTCTCTCAGTTAATCATTCAGATCTATATTTTTGTTCTTGAGAATTTCTAGTTTTAACATCAAAGTAAACTTGTTTGAACAATGATGCAAACTACAGATATAGCTGAGCATAGAATGAACAGACAATTCCTCAAACATGCAGCAAAGCAAAGAAGCATTCTGTCAAATTGCAAATGAAGGTTTAATAAAATAAATTTACAGTCTAATGTTCTATGGGGAGGTAGAAATGGTATCTAAACTTAAGCTCTAATATGCTAGCAAACAAATTGTACCTAAGTACAAACCTTAGCCCAGCTATCCCTCATTCAGAAACTATTTCACAATCACCAGTACAGAATGATCTTGGTATTTATTCCTTTTCTGTTTAAGATCTATAGGTAAGTTGGAAGCAGATTTATTCTGGTTTTGCAGTGATCAACCCCACTTCTTCCCAAACCCCACTTCTTATGTTTTCCTTTGCTGGTGAAAATGTATTCACTGGAAGTAATCTGGGGATCTGTAAACATTGAATAAATGTTTTCCACTTTTCAAAAGACAATTTCATTGCCATAAAAAAGCAGTTTACACATTTCAAGTCAGAAAATTAATTGCAGCAAAAATGTTTCCGTTATGGCCACTGGTGCTCTGCCCATTGAGAACAAGGCATGAAAGAATGGTGGTATTTGGAACAAGCCAGATCAGATAGTGATCAGGCAAACCTCCAATAACACAGATAAGTGAGTAATATCTGGTCTGATTTCATCAAAATACATTTGTAATTGGTTTCATTGTTTAACATATTCTTCTAGCTGGATAAATGTTTGAGTGGCAACACTATAACAGGATAGCTATAATGAAGCAGTGTCTTCACCACTTCAGAAGACAACCAGAACAGCAAGCATAATTTTGCTCTAACGACTTAATATGCAATTCAGTGCACGTTTCTGATGGCCTAGAGTATTGTGTCCTATTCTGGGCAACACACCAGGAAGTATGTGAAGACTCTAGAGAGATTGTATAAAGGATTTACGAAAATGGTTCCAGGGATGAGAGGCTTCAGCTACATGGATAGATAGAAGAAGCTGGCATTGTTCTCCTTTGAGAAAAGAAGATTGAGAGGAAATTTAATAGAGATGCTCAGACTTATGAGAAGTCTGGACAGAGTAAATAGGGAGAAACTGTTCCCACTGGTGGAATGGTTGGGAACCAAAAAAGATAGATTTAAAGCAATTGACAAAAGAAACAAAAGCGACATGAAGAAAAATGATAATTTGCAGCAGGTGGTTAGGATTTGGAATGCACTGCCAGAATGCGCGAGGCAGATTTAATCATGGCTTTCAAAAGGGAATTGGATAAGCACCTGATGGGAAAATATAATGCAAAGCTAAGGGGAAAGGGCAAGAGAGTGAGACTAGCAAACCTGCTCTTGCAAAGAGTTAGCACAGGCTCAACGGGGAAATGGGCACTTTCTGTGCTGTAACCTTTCTATGATTCTACGTAGACATAAAGGATGGTGTACAGCAAACCACATTGGTGTTCCTTGGTAAAACACTGAAAATAAACATGTAAACCACCTCATAGCTCTCTTTGATGAAAAGGTCTAAAGAACAATTTAAAAACAAGCATCTCAAAATTAAATAAGAGAATTATAACTGTATATTTAATATAAAATAGGAATGAGTCTAGAAACCAACTAACAAACAACTAGTTTGAGTCCCAGGACTGTCTATCTCTTGGACTTGTAGGTCTTAATTAGGGAGGGATTCTGTGCTCATAGTCAGTGTACTGAATGGAGCACCGGATGAAAGAAAGGGACTCCATCACAGGAGACAGAAGAAGAAGAAAAAGCCTCCTAATATCCATGTCAAATCACACATCTTACTGACTGATTGGGGTGTACAGACTACAGCTGTGAAGCGTTTTGTGGCTCACACTATTCCAAACCTCCCATCTGTATGATTATAAGCAGTCATTAAAGAGATAAATTTTTTTAAAAAGAATTATTCCTGACTTTTCAGAGCCATAGTCAATTACAAGATCCCAAAGAAGAAGGAAGACCACCACAAACTTTACCACAATATTCCTTATCACAACTATATATAAGATCTGTTTGCATAGGTATCATTTGTTTGCCAATGGTCAATTGAAGGATCTAATGTAAATTGGAAAATGCAGCTCACTGTTCTTTAAAACAGTGTCATGGCAATGTGGATGATTATTGTTCCTGAAAACATGCAGAGCTTTACTTAAGATTGGTGAGATGTTCTGAGGTATAAAATATGCATATATGCTATAAAAATACAACAAAGAGGGGGAGCAAGCAGAAAATAAAATTGTTGCCATTGATTTACTTTTCTGCATTTTCCAAATGATAATATTTTCAGATATACAGTGCCTTTACCTGAACCCTAGGAACAAAAGGCGCTGTTCTTCTACTAAGGCTTTGGCTCTGGTAAGCAAAATTAAACAACAAAGAAAATAAATAAAACCAAACTAAAAGTACATCCACTCTCAGACACTTAAAGAATGCTCTAAAATGAAAACAAGACACAAGTACCACAGCAAATGTTTTACCGTATGTCCCTTGATGCCCCACTTTGTTAAACATAAAGGTGAGATCGTAGTTACAAAAATACAAGCCGTTTTGAACTCTTATATTTGCAACAAGTTTCATTGAGAGGTTCAATAAGCCAATATTCCCTTAAGGAATCCATCTTGATTTTCTACTGCCTATTCAATTCTGAAGGCCAACATTTCAGTGGCATTCTTAGATTTTGAAATTGCATTGTTAGTTCAAAAAGAGATCACAATATATAAAAACACCATTAGAGTGTTGATTTTTCCCCCATTGGTACCTTTCAGGGTATAGTTTAACATTTTCAGTCTAAATTTCAGCCTTGTGCACTTATCTATTTTTATTTCTTTCTACTGATTTTATTTCCCTCTGACACACAGTAAATCAGCAGCAAAAATCCTGTAAATTAGATACAAAAGAGGTTACAGTAACGATTCAGAGGATGGTTAGAAGTTGTGACATTAAACATACAAAGAGGAAACAAAAGCAATGACAATGACATTTGTGCAAAAAGAAGGCACATTCAAAGAGGCAGTAGCAGGAACTACTCTGGAATTATAGCACAAGATATTAACAAATAAATCAGCCAGGGTAAGCAAACAAACAACTGAGAATTCAGAAACCTCTAAATGCACATCTAGGAACATGTGCCAGTTTAATCAGTTGTTACATATTCCGCAATTTTCTCCATAAATTACTGCACTGGGCAAAAAATATCTGACTCAGCTGTATGTACGAGCAAACCCAAAAGTCCTATTTGAAGTTTTTGCATTAAAGTAGGTCACTGGTTGCATTTTCTTGCAGATTTTCCTCTCTCAATCATTCAGCTTCACGGACACATGCATTCACAGATTCTGTCCACTCACTCAAAAAGCCAGCTTTATCTCTGTGGCTCAGGGAAGTAGTGTACTGGCACATTTATGTGTGATTCCACTAACTAATCAGATGGGAGTGTAACCTCAGAGGAGGAAAGCAGATTCCACCAAACCAAAGAAAGCTGTAGACTAGTCTCACTATGTAACTATCACTTATCTTACTTTAGGTTACAGTCCAGTAGTTACCTGCCCTCCATCAGAAGCAGATTTGCTTCAAGAGGAGGAGCATAAAGAAAAAATAAGCAAATACAAAAAAATGGAGTAACAAACTTAAATAAAATAATATATCTTAGTGAAATGCTTTCCTCTACACGTGCTGAATCGCCTCAGGCATATGACAAATTGATGTGGTTCGTTTGAGAGCTACTTAATACTGAGTTGTGTTTAAATTGCAGGGGTGAGTATGAGTCTAGCTGTCACTTGCTAGACCACTATTTGTCGTCTTTCCCTAATTGAGCAAGGAAGAATCAATCAGGTTGCTGTTAGACAAGAGTAACATATCGATCTGAAGGGCCCCTTGCTCAATGATAAACAGTCCACTCTGTTCCTGTTCTCTCTGGTTGCCTCTAAGTGACGATACATTTACATCCTTGTAACCGTTCTGTAAAGAGCTGTGAAAGGTAGTGGTCTGATTGCTCTCAAAATTTTCTTGGAAATCTAGTGACAGGGGGTATACTAACTGAAGAGCTTAGTTTTATTTAGTTGGGAGTTAAGCAGTTTGAGCCAACTGAACAACGGATAGTGCTGCATGGCCACCAATGAGATGTGAAATATGCAATTTTGGCAAGCTGGGCCAGACCAGCAACATCCAAATGTGTTCAGCCTTCACCTTAATAGATCTGTTGAAATGAGCAATTGACAGGAATAAGCGCCAATAGTATAAAAGAAAAGATTGCAACATGTTGGCCATGAGCCAAAGGTCTATTAAATGTCCCAACACTGTGTTCAGAAATGACAAATAATAGAGCATAAGCAAGGCAAGAATCAGAGCACAGAAGCCAGTAAGTAGAGATGTTTTTGCTTCTTTTCCCTCCCCGAATCTTCTAATTTCTCAATTCTAAAAAATTAGAGACAGTTTACTTATGAAGGAATTTGATTTTTTGAAATAATCTGGATTACCACTGTCAGAAATAGAACACTTTAGGTAACAGATTGTCACCACCTTTTCAGAGTGTTTACAGAGGGCCTGATTGCAGAATAGTTGGAATGCAAAACACTTTTGAAGCTGTTGTCCTGGCTCTGAAAGTGACTGTATCAATCTTTATTGCTGATGGTTTAAAACCTCAAACCTCTTTTCAAAAGATTGCACATTTGTTTTACTAATGTTGTATATGTTTTGTATCGTGGTGAATATGGTGACTTGACCATGACAAGTTTAGCGATCATCAAAATCCTATTGGACAACACTGGTGTAAACCAAAGGTATCTTTATTAGTAGTAGGCCCTGGAAATTTGAAGGGTCTCTGCTGTTCCCACCCCCACCCCCTCACCTTGTAACTCTCGTAGGAAATGGACAGAATTCAACAAAAACAGCAGGGATGCAGTTACATACTCTCTGCGATTTTCACTATTTTCTTGCCTGCTTTGCAAAGAGGTGGATTTTCAACTCATCCATGCAAAGCTAATGCCATTAGTGGTGGACATGAGGGCAGGGATGCCCTAAGTCAAAGCATTAATACATCCAGTGAGGTCAGGCATGCTAGCCATTTGTCGGCAGGGCATAAGTGAGACAAACTGGTCTTGTGGAAGGGGGATCCAAGCCAGGCAAGCAAGCTGGATCCTCAAACATTGCTAAATTTTTTTTAAAACATGCTTTGATCAGTCCCCAATGGGGACATAGCTGTGATTTGGAGGGAGCTCATATACCTTGCAGAAAGGCAAGTAATCAACAGATCTTTCCACTGTATAGCTCAGGTGGACACCAAGGATGCACCCATGGTGGTGCTTGCACCCCACTGTCCCATGTAAGTCCTGTGCCCCCTACTGATTCCAATATGGTCAACACTGGAGTGCACTGGTAAGAGCATAATTGCTGGACCATTGAACATGGATGGAGACAAAGCATTTTGATAAGTGAAAATTTTCAAGAGGAAGTCTTCACTGCCTGAGAAGCCTGGTCATTTGTTGCCAGTTAACCTTGCACCATGATGCTTTGGTTGATGATGGAGTCAAAACAACTCAAAAGTGTTTACATGTATATTTCTAAACTCAAACCAAAAACATTTTTGTAAAAAAAAACTGTCCACAGTTACCTGAACTACACTCAGTATTTGACCTGGAAATTTTGCCATGCTTTGAAACTTCACCAATACCACTTAACATAAAGACAGAATTTCCCATGTACAGTTATATCAAATTTATGTCGTTAGTTGGAGATAAGAAATATACAAAAGCACAAATATATGATAATTAGTGATTACATACTGAAAGCTGTCCAGGCAAAAATTGTGGAGCATCTCGCAACATTCCAGGGCTCATGGGAGAAGTGACAGAAATAGAGGGGCGCTCCATCTTCTGAGACTCAAAGGAGCTAGAACCTGTATATATAAGTCATTTTTGTTAATTGCACAAATTTATTTTTCCCACATTTTTTAAGGAATTAATGAACACTTTAACAGTAGTAATGAATTTAGAACAAAATCTAAAACAAAAGCTTAGAACCGAAAGAAATTCCTAACACCAAAATGACAATGAAAACTTAATCTCGCACCTGGACAAAATCAGGGAGAGGTACTGACAGAGAGAAGATTATGCTGATGAATTTGGATGTGATTTACATCATTGTATTCTGGCTCTGTAAGTGAGCAATAAATGGTCTGACAAATACTTTATTTTTAAAGCACAAGTATTTTTAAAACAAAAGATGGATAATAAAATATAAGAATGGTTGCAAATGTGCAATTCATTTATTTGTAACATTAGAATTTTTCCATAAATGTGCTCCAAGGCTCGTATAAATCAATCGCATTGTTAGTGTGGCCAAGAAAACTTTGCACTGTGTGGTTGGGAGCTGTTTGATTGCTTTCATTTATGTGTAGTCATGAGTATCTGAGAAAGGACACAGAAACAAGAACAGCAGAGACAAGTTAACTTAAAGGGGGGATTTTACAATTTAAAGTATAAAGGAATGTTCTGGTAAAAAAATCCTGAGTTCAGACAGGGGCTTTTTGATAACTGGTGGTCCTGCTGCGGATATGTTTGATAAAGGAGCAATGATGCACATTAGTCTAGTGTTTCTCAAGTTTTGGGGTTTTGATCCTCACTATAAAAAGCCCTTAGTCTGCTGGATTAATCTGCTTCTTCAATACGTGTTAGCAAATCTTCAATCTCACTCCCTGTTAACTTTGAAAGGTATTATAACTTGCATGAATGTTGCTCAGCGCATATTATTTTAACCATGCAAGAATACAGAAGGCAGCATATATTTTTTTAATAAATATGACCTTTGAGGGCTCACATCACACTGTATTCTCAAATGGTGAAGAAGGATTTAGGGCCTTGACTTCATTATAATGTTAGATGGCATCGGGGTGGGACTCCATACAAGTACACCAAGGTTGTGACGATACTACCAGCACAGCCCACAGATAAGTGGGGTAGAAAGGATAGAATTTTACAAACTTGTGCATTCATGAATAATTGTCAACTTGACTTTGTTCATTTAATGTTGATTTTATTAGTGTGTTAAAGTAAGTAAATTTTACTGAAGTGGAGAGGAGCAACCCACACTTACTTGATTCTAGCTGTCCATGTGTGCTGTCTGGTATCCGGGGAATATCCCTTCAAGTAAGAAAAAACATGAAGCAAAATTTAACAACTGAGTGCTGCTATACTTTCACCGAAAGACTCCATATCATACAGTAAAAGCTGATGACTAGTTCACATTTCAATGTGATGGTTACCATTTCAGTGGTACATTTTATTGGTCCATAAATCATTCTCCTATGTATTAGTTCTTTAAATTTGTCAAAATATGGAATAAACACACTTGATTTTAAATTAGGGAGAAAGAAATACATTAAATTATGACTCACTTTTAATAATGAATAAATTATGGTAAATTTTATGAATCTGACCTCCCAAAGTAGAGTTTCATCCCCTGGGAATTTTGTTGTGCATCCGCCATGATTTCTATCCATTAAAATTATGCATGGGAAATTGTAGGATTGTGTCAAAATGTCCTGGTATGTACTCTCATTGGTGAAGTTGCCTCTGATAGCAAAGCCAGGGGCAATTCAGTAAATAAAATTACAATAAGCACACCAAGCCCTCCTTTATATGAAAATTTCCTTGTCCTTGGGTGCTTTCAAGAGTTGATTGCTGCAGGCAGTATTTGTATCTGTGGCTGGATCACCAGATGCAATCAACTAGACATTGGGGAAGGTCCTCGTGAGATTAACAATATATTACACAAATAAAACTTTGCATTAGTTACAAATGTGCAATAACTTAAAAGTTGATGTACATGAAGACACCAAAGGCTGAATTTTAACCTTTCTGACCCGCTCACTTCAAGGGACCAGAAGCAGATTGGAAACCTGATATTTTGCAGCTCTTTGCTATGGCTTTTCAATTCAGCCACGGTATTACCAACCCACTTTCAGGTTTCCCAATCAGATATATATATATAATCAGCTGGAGTCTTAAAATAAATTGAACCTATTTATTGTTTGCCAGTCCAATGTATGTGATTGGTGAGTTTGCGTAAAGGAATCCAGAAACATAAAACCATGGAAGAATTGTGTCTGAAGACCACAGGAGGAGCCACAGGCAAGATTTGGTACAATGCAGAGGCTGTATGTGCATTGAAACCCCGGGGAGTAGAGACTCTCTACAGACAGTACTTTGTAGAATAGCAAGTTCATGATTTATGGGATAGTTGGATTGGTGATGAACGGGAGCAGTGAGTCAGTTCAGGGTCACACTGTGCTGTTGGTGTTGAATCAGGCAGAAATGCCATAGGCCATTGAGAGATCTTTGGGTGCCATTACTGTGCAAATGGGAAAATAGCACCACTGGCATGAGTATGGCCAAAACTTGAACTACAGCCAAAAGATGGGACAGGAATATTGAAAAAAATTCAGCAGCATTGCTGAATCTCTTCAAAGAGTAGAGAAATTACAAATCCCCTATACACCTGGAGAGTCTAAAAAAGACAGCTAACATTAGGAAGACGATCACCAAGCTCCTCAGCATGAACAGAAAGGCCACAGACATTCTATCCAAATTTAGGCTTTTTAAACAAAGGATGGAGCTATGCTTTTTTAGATTTATCCATCACAGAGCTGGATAAACAAGCAGTAAAAATAAAGGTAGCCACTCAAAACAAGGGGTTGCACAAAGTCAATACTTTGGGCCTGTCTGAAGAGGATCAGAAGGGCTCTGTTAAGCTGTGGAATATGCTACAGGATTAGCTTTCTTTAAAAGTGAACTTCAGAATACACCAATTGGAGCTGATGGCTTGCAGACAACAGCCACAAGAATCAATTGATCAGTACGTCAGCAGGTGCCATGATAAGGGTAAGGACTCTGATTTTTTGGAAACTGAACTGTCTGAATGGATAACAGAGCTAGTCATGACTTCAGTGCCGACCTAAGCATTCCAAAAAGACCTTTTGAAGAAAAAGTAAGCCCACTATTTTAACACACTGCTAAAAGTAGGCAGAAAATATGGAATTATTGCTGGACAACAAGACCTGCAAGTATCAGGTGTGGCTATCAGTATTGGCACAGTAACCAGGACGCAGAAAACAAACTAGTTGTGTAGGAAGTGCCAGCTCCTGCACCCACGGTGAAGCTGTCCCCATTTCCAAGGCCTTTGCAAGGTGAGGACATTGGGCTTGCCAATATACAAAATCTAATTCCAAAGATGCAACCAGAGGTTACAAAATACAACTAAACAAAAAGTATGTGTAGCATACTGGCAGAAACAACAGGGAGTGCACCAAACACAAATTTCCAGCCCTACCCACCCGCTGGGATCATCTGGTCCCACCAAGAGTCAATGGAATCTCCCGTGGCGAGTCCTGCCATGATGGGGCCAGAAAATCCCGGCCATAGATGACGTTAGCAGCGAAATAGGTCAGGGAGAAGATTCAGAGTGGAGAAATCTTCAACCAGAGAATGAAGTGGCTTTCCAAATAGTGAATGTGACACGATGCATGGATGAAGTCAAACAGTTGGAGGCTTTTGCTACTATTAGCATCATATACTCAAAAAAAAGTGGCAAACACACTCAAAGCCAAAGTCAAGATGGAAGCGAGCGTGAACATCTTATCAGTCAGAATCCCGAAGAATAAATGTCTGGACCATTGGAAGTCAATGATACAACCTACGGCAGCCAAACTAACTATGCACAATGGGTCAACCATTCATTGCATTGGTACACTTACGTTGAATTGCAGCTATGGAAAGTCTGCATGGAAACCACAAGTATTCTACCTGGGCATGAGTGGACCAGCAGTAGCAGGGTTATCAGTGTATATAGAACTCAACAATGTCAACATAAACAAGATCTCCGATGCACCAAATATGGCAGAAGGGGCTAAAAGTAGTCACACTGAGACAGTCCATGACCTACAACAGATGTACCCAGACAGATTCAACACTATAGGAAATTTCAAAGGTGATGCTACACTAATCAAAAAAGATGCAATTCCATTGATCAACTCTCTGAAAGTGCAGTGTGCACATACAGGAGAAGCTTAAGAGTAAGTTGGATGACACGGAGCGTAATGGCATTATCCATCAAGTGCACCAGCACATGGACTTGTGCAGTATGCATCTGCATACTTAAAAAAGGTGGCACAACTCATATGCTTGGACCCAAGATGTCTAAATCTCTAAGACATTCTAAAGAGGGGCCCACACAAGATTCCAGCATTAGAGGAATTGAATCCCAAGGTTCACAGGAGCAAATATTTTCTCCAAGTTGGATGCCAAACATGGATTCTGATTGGCTCATTTGGCAGAGGGATCTCAAGAAATCACGACTTTCAGAACACCATTCAGATGAATACTGCTTCCAGAGATTACATTTGGTTTATCCATCTGTAGAGGATCTGTTTGAGCAGTATGTGGACAGAATTATAGAAAATATCCCTGCATGCGTATGCATCGCTGATGACATTGTGACAATGGTGTTATGGACGGGGAGGGGGTTATATAAAACATCCCTGATTTCTCCTATCATCACCCATCCATAAACAGAAAAGTGTTTTTGATTTGATTTTCCCTCTATTAGTAGTGGCATGTTTCCCAGCTCTTCAGTTTTGGGGTGATCCAATTTCTATTAATAATGCCACAGCAAACTCGAGATAAGGTAAACTCAGTTAGTTTATTTGCACACACTCAAACATGGGATGAGGGTTGCAATGTAGCTTTCTGAGCTTTCATATAATAAAGAGGGGTAGAGAAAAAAAGATTTACAGGGCAAAGACCACAGATAAAAGAATTATTGTTTCACGTGTGTCAAGAGTCCAGAATCAAAGTCCAATGGTGTATTGCTTCACAGAGGTTGGCAGGTTGAAAACTAATGCTGGATGATACACTTTTCTAGTAGAGATGGCTTCCATGATGAGATAGGCACACAGAGATGAATTAGTCTTGTAGGCGATGGTACATAAGTTCCAGTTGAAACAGTGTAGACGGGGAGAAGGCGGGAGAATGGGGTTGAGAAACTTATCAGCCATGATTGAATGGTGGAGCAGACTCGATGGGCCGAATGGCCTAATTTCTGCTCCTATGCCTTATGGTCTTATTGAGCGAGGCACGTAAACCTGCACAGAATCCCTTTCCTGTGCTGCTGCTTGGTAGATGGAAATATGGCAGACTGAGCTTTATAGCTCCATAAGGCAATATTACCACCAGCTGGGGTGACTCCCACCTCTCCACTTTGGCTTTGACGAAGTGGGTGCATCCCTTCGTCAGGGTCCCTGAGATTATTAATGTTCCAACCATTAAGTCTCAGAGGAAGGTTGCAGGGTACTTTGTCCTAGCAGATGAATCAGCTCCAGTTGGCCAGGCCTGGCTTATGAAATGTAGATGGCCTCTGTGTAGTTCCCTTTGAATTTGGTCTCTGTGACCCACAGGAATCACTGGGGTCTCTTCTGAGATTACAAGGTGAACATTTCTTCGATACTGCCAAATAGCCCCTATTGTTCATAGGTCACAGATAGACATAACTTCAGCCATTTTAAAAATCTTTGTCCAGTTTTTAAAATTTTAGAAATTAGCCATGAGAATATATATAAAAAATTATAAAAATATAGAGTGTGAGGTCTTTGGCCCCTGCCAGTCCTCAAGGCCTCAAAGAAAAAAAAAAGAATTATATTTTGTTTTTTCATATGGGTTCTTATGAAGGAAGAATAGGAAATAAAAAAAGTATAGATGCATTCTCTGATTCACACTGACATGTCTCACACACAGCTAGCGGGGCAATGGAAGTTCCCTGTTGCATTTTTCTTTTTTTTTGAGGTTTAAACCTGAGAGAGGGCAACCGCAAGGACATTGTCCTTTCCAGCAATGTGGCTGATTCGTAAGTGGAAAGGCTGTAAAGAGCAGACTTCAGCGAAACATCCGAAATTTTCAGAGGATTATGATCGGTGTATACCAGGTTTTCCAGGTGCCCATGGTGAATGTAAATTTCAAAATGCTGGAATGCTAGCAGGAGACCTAAGGTTTCTTTCTCCACTGTGGAGTGTCTTTTCTGGTGTGGGAAGAGTTTTTTGAAAAATAGCCAATGGGATGCTCAATGTCAAGCTCATCTTCCTGGAGCAGGACAGCTCCCACCCATAGATCACTGGCGTTTGTGGCTACTCTGAAAGGATTACTGAAATCAGGGGCTGCTTGTACTGGTTCGTTTGACAAGACTGTTTTTTTCAAAAGCCTCTTGGCAGGCCTCTGTCCATCTTTGAGTGCTTTTTTAAGGCATCTGGTAAGGGGGTGGCTCAAATGCTAAAGTTTGGCATGTGCTTCCTACAGAACCCATACAACGCTGGGAAATGTTTGATTCATCTCTGGTTTTTGGGGGAGGGGAAATTGATTAGGTAAGTTGCCTGGGCCTGGGTGAACTCACTCTTTTCTAAATTCGCCACCAAGTTGACTCTCTTCAGACTCTGGAACACTGCCTCCAAATGGATCAAGTGATCACTCCAGGTGTCACCGTAGATGATCAAATCATCCATGTACTCTGTGCAATTGCTGAGGCTAGCTACTACCTGGTTGGTCAGTTTCTGAAAGGTGGCAGGGGCATTTTTAAGGCCAAAGGGCATGACATTGCATTGGTACAGGCCATCTGGAGTGACAAAAACAGAGATTTCTCTTGTCCTGAGGGTCGTGGGGCCTTGTCAGTACCCCTTTAAAAGGTCAATCTTGCTCAGGTAGGCCAAGTGACCCATCTTGTCTATGCAATCCTCAAGGCGGAGGGATTGTGTAGGGGTCGGCCTTGATTACCACATTGACTTTCTGCTAATCGATGCAAAGACATTTTGACCTATCTGGCTTTAGGACTAGCACAATGGGAGAGCTCCAACTACTTTAGCTGAGGTCAATGATGTAATTGTCCAGCATGTACTAGATTTCCTGCCAGCCCTGAACCAGCTTGATGGGGCACATCCGGTAAGGGTGTTGTTTGATTGGTAAGGTGTTTCCCACGTTCACATCATGGACTGTTAGGATAGTATGCCCTGGCTGGTCCCTAAAGCGCTCCTCTAGCACGGTTGCCACATTCTCCCTCTGTTCCTTGGTCAAATTGGCTAATAGGGTACTTAATTCCTTTAAGACCATTGTATTTGCCAGCCTGGAAGCTGGGGGTTCAACCGGGGGACCCTCCTATCCCTCCTCCTCAGTGGAAGACTCCTGTCTGTCCTCAGATTCTTCCACCTTCTGGCAAATATCCACGGGTTTATTGAGCTTCCGGCCGTAATACCTTTTAACAAGTTAAGGTGGCATAACCGGTGCTTTTTCCTCCTATCCAGAATGTGGATCAGGTAGTTTACTTTGCTAATTTTTTTGCTACCCGATACAGGCCATTGGACATGGGTCGCAAAGAGTCAGTGGGTAGAGGCAATGGCACTAACACTTCATCTCCAGATTGGACTGGGCACGTCTATCTGTGTGCCTTTTCATTGTCTGTGGGAAGCTTTCGATGCTGCTTGGCCATTGCACAGGCATTGAGAAGCCTTTCCCGGATGTTAGAGACATATCCAACATAGAGGCTTCCTCCCTAGGTTCCAGAAGTTACTCTTTATCAGTTGTAGGGAGCTTTACACCTCAAGTTTGAAGTTGGTGAAGCCAGTGGATTCATTCAGGGAGTCCCGGGTGGCAAGCAGTTGGAAGCTCAAATTCTTATCCCAGTCATGGGAATATTCGGTGCAGTAGCCCTAATCATAGTTTTCGGAGTTTAGTGATACCGCTGTAGCGTCCCCTGGGACTGAGGGTGATATGCTGAGAACTTGATTATACCTAAGCTGTGCATAACTTCATGAAACATTTGGACTGGAAGTTAGTCCCCTGATCTGATTGGATCTCTCTCTCGGAAGACTGTACCGGGCCTTGGTTTGTGATCTTCCAGAGAGAATGACTTCGGGGAACCTGGTGGCCAGATCCAATATGGCTAGGAGGTATTGGCAACTGGTCTTAGTTCTGGGTAGAGGAACACACACAATCTACCAGTATTCAATCTGAGGGTTCACCGAATGCTGGGATGGGCTTGAGGCAAGGCTGGTTTAATAGTGGTTTGGGGTCTTCCTGTAACCTGGTAGGCATGGCAGGTTTTGCAGTATTCCCCTATATCAGACTGCGGGCGTGGCCAGAGAAAGTGCTTACTGAAGTGGGTTAAAGTTTTACGGGTGCCTACGTGTCCGGCCATCCGGATGGCATGAACAATTCTTAGAGCTTCCTGACGGTATTCTGGAGGCAAAACAATCTGGTGGAGCACTGCCCACTTTTCATCTGCAAGCCTCCCTCGGGATCTCCACTTCTGCACTACTAACCCATCTCATAGGCAGTAACACTCAGGGGCCTCGGTAGCTTCTACTTTCGAGCAGGCAGTCTGTGCTATGTGCCAGACCTCAGGATCCGCCTGTTGGGCTTTGATCAGGGAGATGCGGCTGAGCACTTCTTCCCCTTTAGTCAGACTTCAAAAGAATGTTTCCGCTAGCCTGGCTTCTGGCTCATCTTGCTGGGACACAGGCTCTCTGCTGTCTGAGCTTGTCTACCTAACGTGGGATCGGGTCGATACACATCCAGGGAAAATCCCTGGGATGTCCCCCTGTAGCCAGTTTCTCTCTCTTCATTTGGCTGGCCTGAAACAATAGGGCTGGGACCATCTTACCACCAGCCAAATTAGTTCCTAAGTAGGAAATCGATTCTGGTCACTGGCAGTTTAGGGACAATTCCCATCATCACCAGGCCCGAGACCAGGTCACACTGTAGGTGGTTCTGATGGAGGGAGACAGACAGTTATCCCCCCTCCCACTCCACTGGCTTTTAGGGAGCATTCAGGGAACAGGGTTATTTTCTGCTCCGACATTCTTAAGAAAATTGATATAGGGAGTGACAAGGTACTGGAGGTGTTGGCAGGCTTAAAAGTGGACAAATTTCCAGGTCTGGATGATTTGTGTCCCAGACTGCTGAGGGAGTCAAGGGAGGAGATCGCAGGGCCTCTGACCCAAATTTTTAATTCCTCTCTGGCCATGGAGGAGGTGCCAGAGGACTGGAAAACAGCTAATGTGGTTCCGCTATTTAAGAAGGGTTGTAGAGATAAGCCAGAAAACTATAGATCAGTGAGTATCACGTCAGTGGTAGGGAAACTATTGGAGAAAACTCTGAAGGAGAGAATCTATCTCCACTTGGAGAGGCAAGGTGTGATCAGGGATAGTCAGCATGGCTTTGTCAGAGGGAGGTCATGCCTAACAAATTTGATTGAATTTTTTGAGGAGGTGACCAGGCGTGTAGATGATGGTAGTGCAGTTGATGTAGTTTATATGGATTTCAGCAAAGTCTTTGACAAGGTCCCACATGGGCGACTTATAAAGAAGGCAAATGCACATGGGATACAGGATAATTTGATAAGGTGGATTCAAAATTGGCTTAGTTGTAGGAGACAGAGGGTGATGACAGAAGGATGCTTTAGTGACTGGAAGCCCGTGTCCAATGGCGTACCACAGGAATCGGTGCTGGGTCTCCTATTATTTGTCATTTATATAAACGACATAGAACACTATGTGAGGGGTAGGATTAGTAAGCTTGTGGATGACACAAAGATTGGCTGGGTGGTTAGCAGTGAGGTTGAGTGTCTTGGGCTACAGGAAGATATAGACGGGATGGGCAAACGGGCAGGTAAGTGGCAGATGGAATTTAACCCTGAAAAGTGTGAGGTGATACACCTTGGAAGGAGTATTTGACAAGGAAGTATTCAATGAATGGCATGACACTAGGAAGTTCTGAGGAACAAAGGGACTTTGGCGTGTGTGTCCATAGATCTCTGAAGGTGGAGGGGCATGTTAGTGGGGTGGTGAAAAAGGCATATGGGATACTTGCCTTTATTAATCGAGGCGTAGATTATAAAAGCAGGGAGGTCATGTTGGAGTTGTATAGAATCTTGGTGAGGCCACAGCTGGAGTACTGTGTGCAATTCTGGTCGCCACATTATAGGAAGGATGTGATTGCACTGGAGGGGGTGCAGAGGAGATTCAACAGTATGTTGCCTGGGGTGAAACATTTAAGTTATGAAGAGACGTTGGATAGACTTGGGTTGTTTTCGTTGGAGCAGAGAAGACTGAGGGACGACCTGATCAAGGTGTACAAGATTGAGGGGCATGGACAGGGTGGACAGGGAGCAGCTGTTCCCCTTAGTTGAAGGGTCAGTCACAAGGGGACACAAGTTCAAGGTGAGGGGCAGGAGGTTTAGGGGAATGTGAGGAAAAACCTTTTTACCCAGAAGGTGGTGACGGTCTGGAATGCGCTGCCTGGGAGGGTGGTGGAGGTGGGTTGCCTCACATCCTTTAAAAAGTACCTGGATGAGCACTTGGAACGTCATAATATTCAAGGCTATGGGCCAAGTGCTGGTAAACGGAATTAGGTCGGTAAGTCAGGTGTTTCATGTCAGTGCAGACTTGCTGGGCCGAAGGGCCTCTTCTGCACTGTGTGATTCTGTGATTAAGGACTGAGTGGCCCCTGTGTCCCAGAGCAGTACAACGTACTTTCTCACATTCTGTGATGGGTACAGGCACACTGTTCCTGGCAGCAAAAACCTCTGACAGCTCTCAGAAATTATGTCCAGCTTGGCTACACATAGGGCCAGGCCCTCAGGAGGAGTAACCCCTGTAGTGAGTGTCTTCAACTGCTCTGCTGCACTACCCATTGAGGCATCCTTTGGGGGGCTACTCATATGGAACCCTATTAGGCCAATAAGCTTCCCCGGCAATCTACAGCACACAGGTGTGGAATGGCCTGTTTTATTGCAATGAGAACACACTGGTCTCTGGGGGTTCTCCTTTTGAGCCATGGCGGCCGGGGGTGGGGGGGGGGGGGCCTTTCCACATACTCCTCTGAGTTTTCTTTTCTGGGCTTTCCTATCTAGATCATCTGCTTATCTTTCCAATACTCATAGGAATAGTTTGGAAAGGGTCTGCCTGAGTTTTCAGGCCTAAGGGCGAGATCGTAGCTGTCTGCTGTGATGGCTGTATCCCTGGCTGTGAGGATTCTCTGCTCCTCCAAAGGTATTTGCAGGATGGAGGGTAGGCAATTTTTGAATTCCTCCAACAAGACAAACTCATGATCTCCTCATAGGTGCATGGGATTCTTAGGGATCTTATCCATCAGTTGAATGTGATTTGATTCAGCCTTCTGAACTTGATGTCGGTTTGTGTGGGCTACTTACAAGTGTTCCGGAATTGCTGGTGACATGCCTCCAGGGCTAACTTGTAGACACTTAGGATGGCAGCCTTGGTCTGCTCATAATTCATGGATATGTCAGGAGGCAGCATGGAGTAGACCTCTTAGGCTCTCCCTGACAGCTCCCTTGAGGTAAAAATGTCCAGATCTCCAATGGCCATTTTAGCTGTTCTGCTATTTTCTCAGAAGTGGCAAAAAATGACTCCACAACACTCTCTTCAAATTTGGGAATGGATCTAGCATACTTGAGGGCCTCAGAAAGTGGTACAGAATTAGAGATAGGGGCGCTACTGGGTAGAGAGAGAGATTTTCCCTGACAGCTTCCAGCTGTTTGGCCTCATTCTCCTTTTGAGCTGCTAGGTTCATTTATAATTTTGAGTTGGAATCTGTCTTTCTTGTTCCCTTACTCTTGCCTTTTCTCTTTCCCTTTCTCTCTCTTTTTTCCTCTCCTTAAATTCTAGCTGCAATCTAAAATTTCCAGCTCGGGTTTGGCTAGGGGAGGGGATTTGGAGTCATGGTTGAGCTTTACGTCTAACTGCTCTACTGGTAATGTGAGATCCAAATATTCTACCAACAACTGTATCAGTTCACTTCTTTTCATTTTACTGGGCAATTTTAACTGTACCTCCCTAGTTACAGCTTTCAGCTGTTCTGTGCTAAGGGCTGTCAAAAGTTTCCTGTTCAAATTCCCTTGTTTGACCCCCATCTGGGCACATAGAGTTGCCATTTTCTTAACGTTTGGGAAAATGAATTTGCTGTGGTAAGTTACCTGTGTGTTAAAATTCATTCCAGCCACTGGGTTTTCCTCTAGGCCTCCAAGTGATTCTTTTATATCAGATCTGGCTCATCTGTTAACTTGAACACTGGTCAAATTCAAATGGAATATCCCAGACTTGAGGTCCCAATTTCTGTTACGGACAGGAGGGGGAGTTAATTTAGACAGCCTTGGTTTCTCCTCTCATCAGCTGTCCATATTCAGAAATGTGTTTTGGATTTGATTTCCCCCTTTATCAGCAGTGATGTATTTCCCAATTCCTCTGTTTTGGTGGATCCAATTTCTATTAATAATCACACAGCAAACTCGAGGTAGGGTAAACTCAGAGTTAGTTTATTTGCACACACTCAAAAGCAGGAGCAACATAGCCTCCTCAGCACTCATACAAGAAAGAGGGATAGACAAAGAAATACTTACAGGGCAAAGACCACAGAGAAGAGAATTATTGGTTCACATGTGCCCAGAATGCAGAATCAAAGTCCAATGGTATATTCCTTCACCGAGATCAGCAGGTTGAAAACTGATGCTGGATAATTGACTTTTCCAGTAGAAATGACTCCATGCAGAGATGAATTGGTCTTGTAGGCTTTGGTACAGAAGTTCCAGTCGAAACATTGTAGATGGGACCAGGAATTTAAACCTGGACAGAGCCCCTGTTCTGTGTTGCTGATTGGTAGATGGGAAGATGGCAGACTGAGCTTTGCAGGTCCACAAAGCACTATTACATTACTGGACCCACCAACCAGAGGGGAGGGGTTCATGTCACACCTCTCCACTTTGGCTTTGCCCTGGTCCCTGAGATTGTTGATGTTCCAACCATTAAGGCTGAAAGGAAGGTTGCAGGGTCCATTGTCCAGCAGATGAATCAGCTCTGAATAGCCAAGCCTGGCTTATGAAATGTATGGCTGCCTTTGAAATTGGTCTCTGCAGCCCTCGAGGGCTGAGTTGCTCGGCTCTCTTCCAAGATAACAGGGGGAAATTTCTTCCATACTGCCAAATAGCGCCATTTTTTTCAAGGGTCACAGACAGACATAGCTTCAGCTATTTTAAAAGTCTTTGTTCAGTTTTTAAAATTTTAAAAATTAGCCGTGACGATATATATATTTATTTTTATATATATAATTTTTTATGCATAATATATATTGTAAGGTCTTAGCCCACTGACAATGGGCAAAAGCATAGAAAAGCATGACTGAAATTTTCATTTATAGCAGGAGCTCATCATGAAGGGCTCATCTTCAGCAGCAAGAAGTGCCAGGTGAATGTGGGTCAGATTAAATTTTTCGGCTCTATTTATTTGAGTTCTGGGATACATCCTGACCGAGGCAAACTTGAAGGTGTATGGCATTTGCCTGCCCCACAGGACAGAGATGTGGATGCAGAGATGCCTCAGATTCTTTGACTTCTTAGCATCATTTGTAGCAAACTCTGCCAATAGAGCTTCAATACTTAGAGAACTGCGAAGGATGTTGCATGGGTAGAACTTTTCGTTCAGTGTGCGGGCACATGCCTGACTCACTCAAGCGTGAAATAACTCGTGATGACGTCGGACAAGTGTCCCTACGTCATTGCGCACTTGCGCAATAATTCAGTCAGTAGGGGCACATGAGAGTCAGAAGTGCGCCCGCCAACACTTAAAAGGCCTATTAAGGCCATTAAAGGAGTAATTCATTGAGATTTTTTGTTGCCCGTCCAACGTTACCATTGACGGGTGGGTGAACCGGCCAGGCAGCCTTTGCATTTATCAGGAAACCTCATCCAAGGGTGGGAATGGTTTCTAATATTAAGTTTAAAAAAAAGAAATTGGACAGAATTTTCATCATCTATATGTTCTGGTGACCGAGTCTGACGTGTGGGCATTTTTCCTGGTTTTTAAAATCCTTATTTTTTGTACTTAACTTCTTCAGCTTCTCTGCCTTCAGGGAGCTTTCATTCCATGCTCCACCATGCCTGCACTGACTTCAGCGCTGGCCCTCCTCCCGCCCCCATCCTGGCAGTGCTGAGCCTTTCAGTGCACCATTAATTGGCCAGCCAATGTGAAATCGGGTTCACGGGGGTCGATCGCGGTTGGGGGTCCATTCTCCAGCCACTCCTGGGCCTGCCGATTTGCAGTCGCCCGCCAAAATAAAAATCCTGCCCCATGTGTATGGCTGGAGGACCATCAACACATGTTCGAGTCACTTGAACAGGCATTAAGAAGAAACCTGTGTTCTACAATACCATGACCCAAGAAAAGTGTTGTTCATAGAGGTTGATGCTTCTCAAAAAGGGTCAGGAGTGTGAATTTGTAAGATGGAAAACCAATTGGCTCCAAAAGTCTATTGCAAGTGCAGTCCAATTATTGAAACAGAGTACGAGGCACTCGCTCTGATATTTGCTATCACAAGATTCCACACATACCTATTTGGTGAACTATTCTTTGTGGAAACTATGACAAACCATTGGGAATGATTTGGCGCAAGCCACTGATGAGTGAACCACCCAGACTACAATGACTTCTGAAAAAAATGCTGGGAAACGACTTTGAAGTCCAGTACAAACCTGATAGCAAAATGCTTAGTTCAGACACACTGAGCAGGTTGCCGAATCCGAAAAAGACTGTGCATAATTTGCTTGACCTATAAGCTGAAGGCATAAATTTCGAAGTGGAATAGGTACTCAATGTCAATCTGATGAGTTTTGGTCAACACATACGCAACCAACTTCAGAAAGAAACAGCAAATGATCCACAACTGAAGGCATTATAGAAGGTCATTGTCGAAGGTTGGCCTGATACAGTAGTAGTACCACCAGACATCCTTGGATGTTTTTGGTTGTACAGAGATAATCCAGGTATTTCAAGAGGTGTGATTTTCAAAGGAGAGCAAATGCTTGTATCTGAAGCTCTTTGCCAGGACATATATCACAGTTACACCAGAGGCATATGGGCATAGAACAAACAAGACGCCTGGTGAAGTATATTGTGTATCAGCCAGGGATCAACAACAATATCGAGGTAGTGGGGATGTGTGAAGCATGCCAGAGACACTAGCTATACCAACACAAAGAACCATTGCAGCCTCACGTGGTTCCAAAATTGCAACAGATTTATTCATTACCCATGGCAACAACTTTCTCTAATCACTGATTACTTTTCCAAGTTTTCAATCATCAGACAATCGAAGGATTCCTTGAGTATGTCCATGGCAGACACAATGAGCACAGTTTGCTCGGTACAACTGAACAGATTATATCAGACGCTGTACAGTACACTGGCAGACCTGTCATATAAACTATATGACAGCTTCGCCACATGATCCCAGAGTCAATGGTCTTGCTGAGTGAATGGTCCACATGTACTGAGAAACAAAAGATCTTGTATTTCCATGTTACACTTGGGAATAATACCTTTAGACAAGACTTGCCATCACCAGTGGAAACCATGTTTGGAAGACAAATTAGGGCAACATTGCCAAGCCATTACCTAATAAAATTCTCAGGAATACAGGAGAAAATTCTCAAAAAACAAGGGAGAATGAAGACTGCACACAAGCAACATGAGGTGCCAAACTGCCTAGTCTCTACATAGGGCAAAAGGTTTGGGTCATATATCCTTCCCAAGGAACCGGGTTACCCATGGAAGTATCTAAGTTGTGCAGTGAGCCTAGATCCTATGAAGTCACAACATCAAATGGGGACATGTTAAAGAGAAACAGAAGCCACCTAAGGGAATTGTACAATGTCTAACCCACCCAGTTAAGTCTAGAACACATCCAAAGATAAACTCAAAGTGAAATTGTGGAAGACAATCTTGAAAACAATCAGCATTCTGACATTATATAGGAAGCTAATGCATCTACAACTCAAAAACACGCAAGTGACATGTCTAGATCTCAGGAAGGTTATACCGTCATGAGATTTGGGAGGATTAGTAAGCTGCATATACTGACTCTTAAACTCTTAATTCATGAACAGCAATCTATCTTTTGTGTAAATAATTTTCACAACCACCCTGTGTATGTATATTTACTCTTAATGTATGTAATACTATCTTTAGAAAAAAAAGGGGATGTTGCGATTTCACTTCAACAGTATATGCAAATGATGTACATATGTCATTGAGGATCCAGGATGTAAAGCAGCTTGTGACCAGCTATCTGTTGAGAAGCGTAGTTTACCAATCCAGTGCATGTGATTGGTGAATTTGCATAAAGGAGCCCAGAAACACAACAGCAGTAACACTCGACAAATACTTTCAATCCATCCAATCTATACAATCCATTTCTCACATTTGGAACTCTCCCCACGAGATCCGAACTCCAGGGGCAGAATTTTTAGCTCGGCGTGTGGACGTGTGCCCGACCTGCTCAAGCGTAAAATAGCGCGTGATGACATCAGGCAAACGTCCCTGATGTCATCCTGTGTTCGCGCGATCATGGGCGGTGGTCCATTCCCCGGCTGCTCCGAGCCTACCCCCAGGGTGACCTAAAAATCCTGCCCCAAGGAGAGGCAGAGATCTGGGGGTTGCCCTCCAATAATAGCCAACTTGACAGCTGAGGATGAGGAAGCCACAGAGGTCAGAAGGATGACAGAGTGTCTGGTCACTGGGGTTGGAGAAGCAAGGGTCTCCCAGATATCTGATGACAGAATTAGATATTGCACTCCCACAGGAAACAGAACAATCACTAATATCAATTTGCTGTCACCAATAACTGAAATGTGAGCATGTGCACAATGATAACTTTGAACCCTTTTCCCATATTAGTTTTCATTCATGTCTTTCATCTCCCAGACGTCCTTCATGTGTAACACAGAATTTGGAGCTGGAGAAAGCTAAAAAGAAAGATATGCATTAATATTGCATCTTTCATGATCTCAGGACATCCCAAAGTGCTTTACAGTCAATGGCTACTTTTGAAGTTCAGTCACTGTGGGAATGTAGGAAACATGGACGCCAATTTGTGCAAAAAACCCCCACAAACAGCAATGTGATAATGATTCTGTTTTTGTTATGTCAATTGATGGTTAACTATTGACCAGGACACTGGAGGGAACTCACCTGCTCTTCAAAATAGAGCATGAGACCTTTTAGATCCACCTGAGAGGGTGATGGACCCTCAGATTAACATTTCATCTAAAAGATCACACTGCCAATAGTGCAACATTCCCTCCGTACTGCGTCAGGCCAGATGTCTGCAATGAAGTCACAGGAATTTTTTTTTATTATTCATTCACGGGATGTGGGCTTGGCTGGCTGGGCCAGCATTTATTGCCCATTCCTAGTTACCTTTGAGAAGGTGGTAGTAAGCTGCCTTCTTGAACCGCTGCAATCCATGTGGTGTAGGTACACCCTCAGTGCTGTTAGGAAGGGAGTTCCAGCATTTTGACCCAGTGACAGTGAGGGAACAGCGATATATTTCCAAGTCAGGATGGTGAATGACTTGGAGGAAGACTTCCATTTGGTGATGTTTCCATCTATCTGCTGCCCTTGTCCTTCCAGATGACAGTGGTCATGGATTTGGAAGGGGGGTGTCTAAGGAGCCTTAATGAATCCTTGCAGTGCATCTTGTAGAAGGTATACACAGCTGCTACTGTGTTGGTGGTGGAGAGAGTGAATGTTAGTGGGAGTGGTGCCAATCAAGTGGCCTGCTTTGTCCTGGATGGTGTCAAGCTTCTTGAGTGTTGTGCGAGCTGCACTCATCCAGGCAAGTGGGGAGTATTCCATCACATTCCTGATTTGTGCCTTGTAGATGGTGGACAGCTTCAGGGAGTCAGGAGGTGAGTTACTTGTCACAGGATTCCTAGCCTCTTGGCCTGCTCTTGTACTCACAGGATTTAGATGGTTAGTCCAGTTCTGTTCCTGGTCAATGGTAACACCCAGGATGTTGATAGTGGGGATTCAGTGATGGTAATGCCATTGAACATTAAGGGATGATGGTTAGATTCTCTCTTGTTGGAGATGGTCACTGCCTGGCACTTATGTGGCATGAATGTTACTTGCCGTTTGTCAGCCAAAGTCTGGATATTATCCAGGTCTTGCTGCATTTGCACAAGGACTGCTTCAGTATCTGAGGAGTTGCGAATGGTGATCATTATGTAACTACCAGCGAACAGCCCCACTTCTGACCCTACGATGGAAGGAAGGTCATTGACGAAACAGCCGAAGATGGTTGGGCCGAGGGCACCACCCTGAGGAACTCCTGTAGTGATGTCCTGGAGCTGAGATAACTGACCTCCAACAACCACAACCATCTTCCTTTGTGCTAAGTACAACTCCAACCAGCAGAGAGTTTTCCCCCGATTCCCACTGACTCCACTTTTGCCAGGGCTCCTTGATACCACAGCTAAATGCGGGCTTGGTGTCAAGGGCAGTCACTCTCACCTCACCTCGGGAGTTCAGCTCTTTTCTCCATGTTTGAACCAAGGGTGTCATGAGGTCAGCAGCTGAGTGACCCTGGCGGAACCCAAACTGGGCGCCAGTGAGCAGGTTATTGCTAAACAAGTGCTGCCTGATATCACCGTTGATGTCCCCTTCCATTACTGATGATCGAGAGTAGACTGATGAGGCTGTAATTGGCCAGATTGGATTTGTCCTGCTTTTTGCTGGGTAGATGCCAGCATTGTAGCTGTACTGGGACAGCTTGGCTACTAGCACGGCAATTTCTGGAGCACAAATCTTCAGTGCTATTGCCAGAATATTGCCAGCGCCCTTGGCCTTTGCAGTATCCAATGCTTTCAGCCATTTCTTGATATCACATGGAGTTTATCGAATTGGCTGAAGACTGGAATCTGTAATGCTGGAGGAGGCCTAGATGGATCATCCACTCGGCACTTCTGGCTGAAGATTATTGCAAATGTTTCAGCCTTATTCTCTGCACAGATGTGCTGGGCTCCTCCATCGTTGAGGATGGGGATATTTGTGGAACCTCCTCCTCCAGTGAGTTGTTTAATTGTCCACCACCATTCGCAACTGTATATGGTAGGACTGCAGAGCTTAGATCTGATCTGTTGGTTATGGAATCACTTAGCTCTGCCTATCACTTGCTGCTTCTGCTGTTTGGCACACAAGTAGTCCTGTGCTATTGCTTCACCAGGTTGACAGCTCATTTTTAAGTATGCCTGGTTCTGCTCCTGGCATGCCCTCCTGCACTCTTTATTGAACCAGGGTTGATCCCCTGGCTCGATAGTAATGGTAGAGTGGGGGATATGCCAGGCCATGAGGTTCCAGATTGTGTTTGAGTACAACTCTGTTGCTGCTGATGGCTCATAGGGCCTCAAGATTGCCAGCCTTGAGTTGCTAGATGTGTTCGAAATCTATCCCATTTAACACAGTGGTAGTGCCACACAACACAATGGAGGGTATCCTCAATGCGAAGGCGGGACTTTGTTTCCACGACGACTGTGCAATGGTCACTCCTGCTGATACTGTCATGGACAGATGCATCTGCAGCAGGCAGATTGGTAAGGATGAGGTCAAGTATGTTTTTCCCTCTTGTTGGTTCCCTCACCATCTGCCGCAGACCCAGCCTAGCAGCTATGCCCTTTAGGACTTGGTCAGCTTGCTCAGTAATGGTGCTACTGAGCCACTCTTGGTGATGGACACTGAAGTCCCCCACCCAGAGTTCATTCTGCACCCTTGCCATCCTCAGTGTTTCCTTTAAGTAGTGTTCAACATGGAGGAGCACGGATTCATCAGTTGAGGGAGGGCGGTATGTGGTAATCAGCAGAAAGTTTCTTTGCCCATGTTTGATCTGATGCCATGTGGCTTCATGGGGTCTGGAGTTGATGTTGAGAACTCCCAGGGCAACTCCCCCCGACTGTATACCACTGTGCCGCCACCTCTGCTGTGTCTGTCCTGCTGGTGGGACAGGACATACCTAGCGATGTTGTTGGTGGTCTGGGTCATTATCTGTAACATTTGATTCCATAGAATGACTATGTCAGACTGTTGCTTGACTAGTCTGGGAGACATCTCTCCCAATTTTGGCACTAGCCCCCTGATGTTAGTAAGGAGGACTTTGCAGGGTCAACAGTTTGCTGTTGTCATTTCCATTGCCTAGGTCAATGCCAGTTGATCTATCCGATTTCGTTCCTTTTTTTTTCAGACTTTGTAGAGGTTTGATATAACCGAGTGGTTTGCTTGGCCATTTCAGAGGGCATTTAAGAGTCACCCACATTGCTGTGCATCTGGAGTCACATGTAGGCCAAACCAGGTAAGAACGGCCGATTTCCTTCCCTAAAGGACATAAGTGAACCAGGTTTTTTTTTAAATTTAAATTCCACCATCTGCTGTGGCAGGTTTTGAACTTGGGTCCCAGGGCATTACCCTGGGTCTCTAGATTATTTGTTCAGCGACAATACAACTACGCTATCACCTCCCCCAAAATGAGGAAGACTCCTCAGATGAGGACTGCCTATTGTTATGTAGGTTACGAATCCACATAGGTTGTGACCTCTTAGGATCTCACTGCACACTTTACATACTTCTGTGGGCAACCAAGTTCCCTGGGCTGGATGTATGATCTGAACCTTTTGTCCTAAGTGGAGACTAGGCAGTTTTGCAACTCATAGATAAAAACAAAAAAACTGCGGATGCTGGAAATCCAAAACAAAAACAGAATTACCTGGAAAAACTCAGCAGGTCTGGCAGCATCGGCGGAGAAGAAAAGAGTTGACGTTTCGAGTCCTCATGACCCTTCGACAGAACTTCGAAGGGTCATGAGGACTCGAAACGTCAACTCTTTTCTTCTCCGCCGATGCTGCCAGACCTGCTGAGTTTTTCCAGGTAATTCTGTTTTAGTTTTGCAACTCATGTTGGTTGTGTGCCGTCTACAGAGAAGCATTATAACATGGCTTCTGCACAATCTCCACTAACGCAAATACATATACCTCAATGGAACTCCAAGGCAGTTAGTTAGGTTGTTGCATGGTGAGCAACACATCACAAGTGAGCAGGAGCAGTGTTTGCAATAAGGATAGCAGTGGATAGTCTCAGAACACTCCAGGTTCTGCTCAGCTGGACACAGATACTTGGGGATCATTCACAAACAAGGATAATTCCAGAGCAGCAACAAAAAAAGTGAGGTTCTTTGAACATATCGTGCATACCACAAGAGAAAGGTCAGATTGGTCTGTCCATATCATAAATGCCACAGTGTTGCAGGCCTTTGCACTGATATCTACCTCCGTGGAAACAGTGATCACCTGCATGAAGCATCAGACACAATCGGCAACTGAGTGCATACTTGTCCTCACCAATGCACATACTATCTTCCACTTTAAATAGGATGGATGAAACCCTCGTCTTGGCTGCTCAGCACCTCAATGGAGTGCATCAAAGTGCTCTCTAGCTCTTGGAAGTGCAGGTGGGCCAGGAACGCGAAGATACAGAAAAGGCACATGGAAGTGGGGACTCTGCTCAAGGCATACCCACTTCTAACCTCTTGACCCTTCCACCAACTCCCCTCAGTCAGAACCCTGCATGCTGCCTCCTGCCTTCATGACCCACTCTGCCCCTGCACAGGTGCAGTCTGGGCAGCTTTTGACAGGTCCTTCAGAGACACCAAAACCCAGATATGTCCGCCATATCAGCTGTCTGAGCAGGGGAATGAGGAGCCTACCTTTAGCTTTGTTGAAGCTTTATGGGTAGTAGCACATAGAAATAATAGGAAACAGAAAAGAAAGAGCTTTCAGTTCCATAAGTTGATTCAGTTGGGTGTTTATAACAATATCACTGTGCAAATGTTTTTGAAAAGGTCAACAAAATATAAGCTCTACTTCACATATCCATTGTTCAATCACCCCCATTGTCCTTTACTGCCTGCAAAATGGTCATTAGCCTTGAGACGAATAGTATGACCAGAATAAAAGATGAGCGAAGTATGTGAGTGACATAGCAGAATTACTGTGAGAACAATTTGTGTTGTAGGGGGGAAGGGGGTTGCAATGGGTTCAGCATTAGTGTGCCATATGACTTCAAACACCTCAGGTTATCAGAATCACACCCAAATGACTCCTTCCTGGCAGCTAGGTGAGTGGCTGCAAGGAACCTGGTCATATCAGGCTCCTCCTCAACGAATGCAGTGCAATCATCACCTTCCACCTCCTGCAGCTCCAGTCCACTCTGCAGCATTCTGCTGTGCAAGGTAAGCAGACCACAACCATTTTTGGAACCCTTGCTGGTGCATAATGAAGGGCACAGCTAGATCTGTCACTTTAGATAGGATGTGAATCACACCTTCAGCAACCCAATGGCTCTATGAGCCTTCTTTTGCACGTGGCTCTGTTTGTACCTTTCTTCTGCATCAGTAATAGGGCTCCTTATAGTTGTCAACAGCCAGGTCCTTAAAGGGTAAACCTTATTTCCAAGGAGCCATCTGTTGAGGCTTGGCTGATGTGAGTACAGTTGATTACACAGGTGCAAAGAAGTGTTAACTTTGTTTGACATTATATGTTATGTCTCTATGACAATACATGTTATTTTTTTCTGTGATCTCTTTTGTCAGTGTTTATTTGCACAAGGTTAAGAGTTGTAAAGTGCTTAAAGCTTCTTTTATTGATACTCTAATGGTCTGTTTGACACTTTTACAGATTTGTAGGAAGACCGGTTTTTCTTCCCAAAAATTACAAATGGATGTTTTTTCCTAAGCAATTTCATACATGCCATTGTTACTATAAGGTTTATTGGTTCTGTAGACAGTGTATATTTGGTGAATGGGCATGGAAGGACCATGAGTTTGCATGGAGGGTATGAGGATGTCCTTGCGGTGAGTGGGGGTATGAGTTAGTTTCATGTTGGTGTGGGGGCTATAAGGGGCCACGGGGGTGGGTGCCAGTGCATGAGTTGGTATGGAGGGCACATGTTTTTGAACTTACCTTTCAAAAGGATCAAAGGGTTCCTGAATCTCCTCTGAGATCCATGAACCATGAGTCCTGGAAAAGCTGGCCTAACTCCATGAAAACTGTGGGGGGAGAGGGCGGCGGTTGGGGCTCGGAGATCCTATCCTTACAATGGAGCTAGCCAGATCAGGAGTGCAGGGTTCAGGCTTGTTATTCGCACCCTTATTCCATGCTGATGAAAATTGAGTGCACTGGGAAGAGGTGCACGAATCCTGGAATTGGGCCCCCACCATAATTCCATGTAGCAACTTGCACCTGTAACTTGTCAACCTTATTTGTAAACAACCCTTGCATTAACATGCATGCATTCCAACACTATGTTAGTTGACTTTGCTTTATCCCGCCAAATAAGTCCTGTTCTTTCTGCGCTATTCTTTGTTCTGCTGCTCTTTGTCACTACTAGTTTCCCATGCACCCATGCACTCCGTTTCTCCTCACTGCTGCTGCACTCTGGGTCCCTGCTCCTGCCAAATTTACTTGAACCCTCCTCCACAGTATGAGATAATATCCTCAAGAGGACACCTTTCCCAGCCCTCTTCTGGTGCAATCAGTCTGGATAATGCAGGATTCCTGCCCCAGGAAGCTGATCTGTATGGTAATCTGTATGCTTCTCACTAAAGAGAAGTTAACTCATTTTTGTGCAACTACAACGGCAACAGCATATAATTTTCATTTTCACCATTTAGGCAGTAATGTGGGATGAAAACGGGATGGGTTCCACGAGGGGCAATGAAAACATTCACCTATTGTTACCAAATCAAATATAACGATTTCCAAACCTCTTTTCCTTGGCATAGCCAAATATGAAACTTTGGGTTTTTAATTTGAAAGCCACTCAACTTAGTCCCAAAATGAAAGAATCATCTTTTACTTACATGAACCATGACTGAAATAAATATATTCAGAAACAATGATCCAGTAACTGTCACAACAACAATAGCCACTTGCATTTATGTAGCATGTTTAATATACTTAAACCTCTTGAGGCGCTTCACAGGACCATCATTAAACAAATTTTGACACAGATCCACAAGCACTGTTTTAAAGGAGGAACGATAAATAGAGAGGCAAAGAGATTTGGGAGGAATCTTTTAGATCCTAAGTCCTTGGCAGCCGAAGGCAGGTCCACCAATGGTAGAGTAATGGAAATTGGGGATGTGTAAGTCAAGAGGCTAGAATTGGAGAAGTGCAGATATCTCAGAGTGTTGTAGAGTTGAAGATGGCTACAGAGATAGGGAGGGCAAAGCTATGGAAGGAATTAAAAACAAAAATGAGAACTTTAAAATTGAGGCACTGATCAACCGAGAGTGAATATAGGTTAATGAACACAGAGGCGATGGGCCAACAGGACCTGGTCATAGAGTCATTGAGTTATACAGCACAGAAACAGGTCCTTTGGCCCATCATGTCTATGCTGGTCATCAAGCACCATTTTCCAGCACTTGGCCCACAGCCCTGTGTGCTTAGGCATTTCAAATGCTCATCTAAATACTTCTTAAATGTTGTGAGGGTTCCTGCCTCTACCACCCCCTCATGGAATGTGTTCCAGATTCCAACCACCCTCTGGGTGAAAACATTTTTCCTCTAACCCTCCTGCCCCTTACCTTAAATCTATGCCCCCTGTTTATTGACACCTCTGCTAAGGGGAAAAGTTTCTTCCTATCTACCTTATCTATGCCCCTCATAATTTTGCATACCTCTATCAGGTCCCCCCTCAGCCTTCCCTGCTCTAAGGAAAACAACCCTAGCCTATCCAGTATCTCTTCATAGCTGAAGCACTCCAGCCCAGCAACTTCCTGGTGAATCTCTTCTGAACCCTCTCCAATGCAATCACATCCTTCCTATAGTGTGCTGAACAGGGCTGCACACAGTACTCAAGCTGTGGCCTAACCAGCATTTTATACAGCTCCAACATAACCCCCCTGCTCTTATATTCTACGCCTCAGATAATAAAGGCAAATGTCCCATATGCCTTCTTAACCACCTTATCTACCTGTACTGCTGCTTTCAAGGATCTATGGAAATGCACAGAAAGGTTCCTCTAATCCTCTGTACTTCCTGGGGTCCTACCATTCATTGTGTATTTCCTGCCATGTTAGTCCTCCCAAAATGCATCACCTCACACTTCTCAGGATTAAATTCCATTTGCCATTGCTCTGCCCATCTTACCAGCCCATCTATATCGTCCTGTAATCTAAGGCTTTCCTCCTCATTATTTATGACACCATCAATTTTCAAATCATCTGCGAACTTACTGATCATAAATCCGCTATTCACATCTAAATCATTAATGTACACTACAAACAGGAAGGGTCTCAGCACCGATCCCTGCAGTATGCCATTCGTCACAGGCTTCCAAATGCAAAAACAACCTTCGGCCATCACCCTGTACCTCCTACCACTAAGCCAATTTTGGATCCAACTTGCCAAATTGCCCTGGATCCCATGGGCTCTTAACTTCTTGATCATTCTTCCATGTGGGACCTTGTCAAGAGCCCTACTGAAGTCCATGTAGACTACATCAACTGCACCACCCTCATCAACACAACTATGTGAGAGTTAAAATACAGGCAGCAGAGTTTTGGATGAGCTTAGGTTTATAGAGCATAGCATGTAGGAGGCTGGCCAGGAGGGCACAACAATAGTCCAGTTTAGAAGTAACAAAGTCTTGGATGAGGGTTTCGGCAGCAGATGAGATGGGGCAGGGGCACAGTCAGGCAATGTTGCAAAGATGGAAGTGGGTAGGCTTCTTGATGGTGGGATTTGTGGTCACAGCCTCATCTTGGGGTCAAATAGGGCACTGAGGTTTCAAACGGTCTGGTTCAGCTTTAGACAAAAGAGAGAGAGATGAAGTTGGTGGCTTGGGAAAGGAGTTTGTGGCAGAGACCAAAGACAATAGCTGTGTTCTTTCTAATGTTTAGTTGGAGGAAATTTCTGCTCATCCAGTACTGGATGTCAGGCAATCAGTCTGACAATTCAGAGACAGTGGATGGGTCAAGGGAAATCATGGTAAGGCAGAGCCAGGTGTTGTCAGCATACGTGTAGAATGTACATATGCTGCTAGGCAGCATTTGGTGAGAAACAGGAGGGGGCTGTAGGACAGATCCTTTCGGGATTCCAGTGAGTATGCTGTGGGAATGGAAGAGAAGACAGTGTTGGTGATTCTTAGGTTATGAGTAAAGAGTTAAAAATGTAGTCCCACCTAGTTGGGCAACAGAGAAGGATGGTGTGGTCAATTATATCAAACGCTTCAGGCAGGTCAGGAAGGACAAGGACAGTTTACCATAGTCACAATAACCATTTGTGGCTTTGATAAGATCCAGTTTGGTACTGTGGTAAGGGCACAAACATGACTGAAGGGGTGTCAAACATGGAGTTATGGAAAAATGGACGCAGATTTTGGAGACAACCTTGTGTTCAAGGCTTTGGAGAGAAAAGGGAGGTTGAAGATAGGCAGCAGTTTGCAAGGGCAGCTGGATCAAGGGTTTTTTTTTGAGGAGAGGGGTGAGAACGGCAGATTAGAGAGGAGGGGGGGCAATACCTGAGGAAAGAGAACCACTAACGATATTAGAACGGGAAGGGAATTTGGTGGTCAGCAATTTCATTGGAATAAGGAGGTTGGTTTCATGGACTGGGCAGAGGGGAGATAGGAGAGAAAGAGGAGAAAGATGCAGACAGGTGGCTGACTATTTCTTCATTCAGTCTTATTATTCAGTAACTATTTAAAACATACATTAGAATCAATGTTCTGTCAATGTTAGCATTTTTCTTTGAAGTGATCTATTGGTGGAATGAACCTATTTTCCTCAACAGTTAGCTGGATTATTAAAGGCGGATTCAAATCTGGAATGGTAGCTGGAGAGAAGGAAAGCAGTGATGAAGGAGAGACAAAATTTCCCAAATGACAAAAATGATATGTGATATAACTGGGAAACAGGAAGAGAAAGGGACAGGGAAGAAGTGTGCTGTACAGGGCAGAGGTAAAAGAGATTGAAAGAATAGGCTAAAGGCCAGGGCAGTAGTACAGCAGCAAGGCACAGTCAAATGGAAAGTGGGAATGTGGTTACTTAGATATGGTAGAGATTCAAAGACACAAAGGACTTCCCCATTCTCTGGGCACCTTGTATCAAAGAGATCAGAACATCATTGCACTAGTGTAGTAACTATGGTTTTATTTAGTGTAATGTACCTTTAAGAATAATATAGATTAAGGAAGATTACATGATCAGTAGTAACCAATAGGAGAGTAGCTCGGGCTACCTCAGCAGTCAGTGTAGAGACTGAGTTGGAGTTGAAAGCACATGTGTAGTTGCTTCTGAATACACTATGAATAAACTTAATGGGTAAAATTTTTAGCTCAGCGGGTGGGCATACGCCCAACCCGACCCGACCGAATGTAAAATGACATGCGATGACACTGGGCATGCGTCCTGACGTCATCACGCACTCACGCAATATTTCAGTCAGCAGCGGGCCCACCAACAATTAAAAGGCCTCTTAAGTCCATTAAAAAGTTAATTCAAAGAAATTTTTCGCTGCCCAACCAACTTTATAGTTGGCAGGCAGGCGGAAAGGCCAAGCAGCCTTTGCATTTTTTTGGCAACCTCAGCCACGGGTGGGATGAGTTTTCCAAACGCAAATAAAAATCAAATAAAAACTTTATTTTGTCATTAATAACATGTTCCTGCTCATGTGACAGAGTCACATGAAGGGACATGTTTCATAACATTTATAAAATCTTTAATTTTTGTTTGAAATCAGTTCATCTCCCTGAGGCAGCTTTCTGCCTCAGGGAGATTGTGTAGCGAGTACTCGCACGCATGCATGAAGGTCGCGGTCGTCTGGCTTGCTCTCCTCCCCCGGCCAGCACAGGCAGCGCTGAGCGCTGTTGCTTAATTGGCCCACCAGCATGAAATTGCTTTCTGGGCCCAATCATGAGTGTTGGTCGGCTTCCCTACCGCACCTGCCAAGCCCATACGCCAAGGGCAAAATTCTGCCCAATATTTCCACTCAAGAAATGACTGCAGATTAACTCTATCACTAATAGCACAACTCGGCCACCCTACAACAAACTGGTGATGAGGATAAAACAGGGCTGAACAGAGGAAATCAAGTTACAAAGAAATCAGCACTGTACCTCGCCCAGTGATTGTAAGTAGCAAGCTCCGTTAGACTTGAAGAAGTTATCTCCTCTCAAAATGCCATAATTTGGGAGAATTGATCCTTTTGAACCAGCCACAGATGATTGGTCTCAATACGTAGAACGCCACATGTTCTTTGTTCAAGCGAACAAGATTTCAAAGGAAGAGAAGAGATGAGCGATCTTCTTGAGTACTTGTGGGAGCAAACCCTACTGCTTGATTCAAGTTTGACAGCACACAGTGCTCCAGATTTGAAAACATTTGATGAATTGGTGGACCCTGTAAAGGGTCATTTTCAATCAAAGCCCTCAGTCATGATGCAGAGATTCAGGTTTAATTCACAAAATAGAGCCTAGGTGAGACAATTGCATGCTACGTGGCAAATTTGAAGCAGCTAACAGAACATTGAGAGTTCAGTATGACCCTGAATGACATACTCAGTGATTGTTTAGTGTATGGTGTGAAGGAGGACTCTATGCAACAAATCAGAGACTGGACAAGTCAGATCAGTCCTATCTCAGATATGAGAGCAAGTGCTACATGGTTGGTCACAGGAGCCTGTATCTGACAAAATCTGGAATTAAAAGTCTAATAGTCACCATGGAACAATTGCCAATTGTCGTAAAAACTCATCTGGTTCACTAATATCCTTTAGGAAAGGAAACCTGCAGTCTTTACCTGGTCTGGCCTACATGTGACTCCAGACCCACAGCAATGTGGTTGACTCTTAAATGCTCTCTGAAATAGCCTAGCAAGCCTCTCAGTTGTATCAAACCACTACAAAGTCTCAAAAAAGGTATGAAACTGGACGGACCACCCGGCATCGACCTAGGCCATTCCTTCACTGTTGCTGGGCCAAAGTCCTGGAATTCCCAGCCTAACAGCACTGTGGGTGTACCTACACCACATAGACTTCAGTGGTTCAAGAAGGCAGCTTACCGCCATCTTCTCAAGGGCAACTAGGAATGGACAATAAATGCTGGCCAGCCAGTGAAGCCCACATCCCATGAATGAATAAAAATTAAAAATGAAACCGTACTTCTACAGATGACATGAAATAACCAGCCAGGATGGCATCTTATTGTGGAAGCATGAGTGATTGTTCCTCCAAAGGGAAGAGAGCCGCTCTAAATTGAACTACACAGCGCCCATCCAGGAATTTCCCGAATGAAGACTGTAGCACGCAGCTATCTATGGTGGCCTTGGGTGGACATGAAATAGAGAGTTTAGTAAAGCACTGTGTTCAATGTCAGTTACTGCAAAAGTTGCCAGTGACAGCTCCGTTGCACCCATGGGAGTGGCCACGTAGACCCTGGATACGGTTACACATTGACTATGTTGGGTCTTTCCTGGGAACAATGTTTCTGCTCATCGTCAATGCCCATTTAAAATGGTTGGATGTATATGAGGTGGAGTCACCAACGTCAGCCACTACAATTGAGAAACTACGTCAGAGTTTGCCAGTCACGGACTACCAGAAGTAGTTGTTTCCTATAATGGCACTGGAGTTTACAAGTGCTGACTTTCAATAACTTATCAGTCTCAACGATATCACTCAAGTGAAAACTGCACCATTCCACCCTTCCTCAAACGGACTGGTTCAAATGTTCAAGGCAGGCACGAAAAAGCTAAGTGGTGATTCCTTGGCAACCAAGCTAGCATGCTTTCTTTTTCATTACAGGACTACCCCTCAAACAAAATCAGGTTGCAGAATTGCTGAAACGCCGTCTCAGGACAAGATTGAGTTTAATAATGCCAAATTTAGAAGGGCAGGTGGAAAGGAGTCAGGAAAGCCAGAAAACTAGGCACGACTGGCATAGTTATGAGAGGAAATTTACCGTGCGAGAGCAGGTATATGTGAAAACTTTCAGGGAAGGACCAAAGTGGTTACTGGGTGAAACAAGTGTGGTGACTGGACCTCTATCTTACCACGTGGAGGTGGAAGGGTGGATCATCCGTAAACATGTAGACCACTTAAGGAAGAGATAGACAAATCACCAAGATTTGGTTCTACCAGTGATCGTGACTGGGTCTGCATTTCCTCTTGAGGATACTCAACCCAGGACTGACATGTTTGATGTTCCTGTAAGAGTTGAGAATATGGAACTGCAGGTGCCCACCGAAGCATCTGATATTCAGGCAGCACTGGAAAAGGAGGTTCCTGAGAAAGAATCTGAAGTTGTGGAGCTGAAACGTTGCACACTTACCAGGAAACCACCTGAAAGACTGAACTTGTAAATTCCTTACACAGTGTAAATATTATGTTTTCTTGAAAAATATGTACTTGTAAATATATGTTAAAGGGTTAAAGGGGGAGGAATGTAGTAATTATGGCTTTATTTAGTGTGTAATGTGCCTTTAAGAATAATACTGGTTAAGGGAGATCACATGATCTGTAGTAACCAATAGGAGAGTAGCTCGCGCTACCTCAGCAGTCAGTGTAGAGATAGAGCTGAAGTTGAAAGCACATGTGGTTGCTGCTGAGTATATTGTAAATAAACTTAAAGTTTCAACCAAGAAGTGTCTGCATATCAACTCTATCACTAAAGGTATTACTCGGCCACCCTACAACAACTGGGTACCTCAATGATACAATTAAATGTTATAATATCTAATTAAGCAACTGTCAGCCTATGGGTGTGGAATTTCACTCCCCACCAAACAATAATGCACCCGCAAAAGCAAGACACACCAGAGGTGTAGCAAACTGAGGGAGAGATCCTAGGTTCAAGGAATCCCAGGCCTCTCTTCTTTCATCTTCACTAGCGAAAGTTATTAAGAAGTGGCAGCAGGAATAATAGATATAAGGCAGAGAAGTTAATCCTATAACGCAACACCACACATATAAACATACTCATGGTTAGTAAGTAATATCATGTAAGAAAATTCATTTTTAATGCCATTAAAATCAACATTTCTTGATGTTAACTTTTCCTAAAATTCTCAGGAAATCCTTAATAAAATTGCAGTTACCACTGCCTTCCCAAGTGCACCCCATGAGATTCAGGGCCCTGAATTTGCACAAAGCTGTAGAATTGACATAATTGGTTCAAATATCATGAAACACTGTCTACAAGCAAAGTTCAAGAGTCTCAGTTTTACTTTGTAAATCAATAGAATAACATTCCCATTGTAAGTGAAGAACAAGCTGTACATCGTTTGTCCCAAAGGAAGCTGCGGAAAGTATCTGACTGAACCATGGAAATCAACACTGCCTGTCATTTTTACTGCAACTGAACTTGGAGCTTGATACCTCCCTTGTCTCATCAAACTACTAAACAGTAATTCTAAACCTATTAATTCTGAATATTTCTTACGGAAAACATAATGTTACTGTCATGGTAAGCCACCTACTACCCATAGTGTTCCTGACTATGTCATGTGCATGTGTTTTAACATTGGCAAAAGTCTGAGAACATATTATGTGTACTTTCTTGGCTAGAGGACAATGCATGGTTTGGGAAAAGTAGCTAAGTACATATTTGGAAAAAAACACGAAGATACATATCATTAAAAGTCTCCATAATGTTATGTCCTTTAAAGGCAGAACATCTGAAAATGTTACCCTTGTCTTAGCATAAAAGTTTTTGATTGGTTAAAATGAAATTTATCTGTTAAATAATTATTTAACTAAAAGTGAATGATTCAAAATCAAGTCAATACAGTAAATAGGTGCCAAAATGGAATGAGTGATTAGCAGAAAACTGAGTAACTATGTTTATATAGTAACAGCAAACTAAACTGCCTTTGACAACGGAAATCTATACGCTATTTATGATGTGGTCAAATGACACTTGGTTCTACCATCGCCAAAGTTGCCCCTCTGAAATCAGCAGATAGTGAAGTATTCACTGACAGAAGCAAACAATTGTCCCGCTTGGTTGAACATTACTGTGAGCTGTACTCCACTCCCATGAGATGGGCATCTCCCAGTGCGCATTTGACTTCTCCCACAGCTTCCTGTCATGGTTGAGTTAGACAAAGAATCCATGTCACTTGAACTGGAAAAGGCCATTGATTGCTTAGAAAGCTGAAAGACTCCCAAGAAGGATGGGATTCCAGCCCAAATGCTCAAGCATGGAAAGTCCCATCAACCGTCACACCTTCATGACCTTCTCCTTCTCTGCTGGAAGGTGGGATCCATCTGTGGCACAAAAATCATCAGGAGATAGAGAAGATTGTAACAACTACAAGAGCATCTCATTCCTTAGCATCACTGGGAAGGCCTGAACTAATACTTAAAAGGTTCCATCAATTTGCAAATCGAAGATATCCAGAAGCACAGTGCAGTTTCTGTGCTGGCAATTCTATAGTGGGTGTGATCTTCTCCATACACTAGCTACAAAAGAAGTGCCAAGACAGGATATATCTCTTTACTTTACTTTCGTAGATCTCATTTAAAGCATTAAACACTGTCAGCAGAGCAGGAGTCTACAATATTTTGGGGAAAATTGGCTGTCTGCCAAAGCTGCTCAGTCTCATCCCCTCCTTCCATGACAATATGTACTAGATTGTACCACTTGATGGCACCATTTCCAACAGTTTCAGGGTGAAGAATGGAGTTAAACAAAGCTGTGTCCTAGTCCCCATTTTGTTTGGTATCATCTTCTCCATGCTCCTCACTTTTGTCTTCCCTGCAGATATGGAAGGAGTTTATCTGCACACTCAATTGGACAGCAAACTCTACAATCTATCCAGACTGAAAGCGGAGACAAAAACACAGCTCATCTTAATCAGAGAACTCCTCTATGTTGATGATGCTGCGTTTGTCACTCACATGAAAACTCAGCTACAAAGACTCATGGACCCTCTACCATGTCTGTAACTTGTTCTCCATGATGATAAATGTCAAGAAAACCATGGTCGTGGGACACAGCATCACATCACTGTCCCTGATCACACTAAATAACAATCCACTGGAATTGTTTAGCAAATCCTGCTACCATGGGTCCATGGGAGTAGACAATCCAACTCTTGATGCAGAACTTGATACATGCATAGGGAGAGCATCTTTGGCTGACTCACAAAACATGCATGGAATAAGATCAAATTGATTCTAAGGACCACAATGTGGGTCTATGAGGCCTGTGTTCTCAGCATCTTGCTGTACGGCTGTGAAACACAGATGATTTACAGCTCTCAAGAAAAGAAACTCAACGAATTTCATCTTCGCTGTTTGCTAGCTTCGCTAGCTCAGGCATGTTCGCAGGATGGAACATGGTGGCAGGATTTTCTAAGAAATTTCTGTATGGTGAGGTAACCGGAACCAGGTGACCAGTTGGGCGTCCAAAATTCTGCTTCTAAGATGCTTGCAACCTTGAAATGAAGGTGTTAAACATCAATTCTTGCATTTGGGAGACACCAGCTGATGACAGAGGAAAATGGCGAGATCACCTGTGGGCCGGCGTGAGCCATCATGATGAACAGTGGCCACAGCAGTTTGGCATCAAGCGCCAACACTGAAAACAACAAACCACAATGTCACTTGATAACCAATTTATATGCAGCACTTGTGGCCAAACCTGCCTCTCACCATTGATTCCTTTAGCAAAAGTGCATCATACGAAGCTACCTTATCCCCAAAGAATTTGATGTGCTGCATGTCCATCATCTTACATAGATGGAAGGATGCCCACGACAAGTTTCAGAGTAAATTTCATAATTAACTGTTTTATAACATCAGAAATGTGTTATCACATAATGCATAAAACACAATTCTCACATACCTTGGTCCATCCTTTTGAATCTCTGAAATCTCATTGTTTTAACTGGACACATGACACATCCTGAGGTAATTCAACTTTAATAATTGTCTGTTTGATGCTGCAACGCAGGTGCACTCAGCATCAGTTAGCATTGTTGAAAATGTGTGACACCTGGAATGTGGTATCTACAGTGTCACATCTGCACATGCTGATATCTTATCAAAACAGATTTTGGTGTCATTTGCAATAATGCAGATGATATGCTGTCTTATAAGAACAGGAGTGCCATACCATATAATACATATGCTTTGCTCTTCTACTCAGATAAATTAGTAGCATTATAAGGCCACAAAATTTAGCTATTTTTAAATAAACAATAGGTGAGGTCAAAATTTAATTGCTTTTTAGTCTGCATGGTCCTTGCTTGCTTTCCTATTTTAAACTTGATTGGTAAGATCAATCAAAGTTTCCAGATATTTGGGCTCCTTCACCAATTATGATTACTTTTACTTTTTTTAATTAAAAAATGAAAAGAATGGAGAAGCATGCTTCCAAATCCCTGACGTACACGTTCAAAAAATTGTCCTTCATAAGTAATCTCATAATCTCAAACTAAATGTTAATATAGTGTTGAGCTAAGTGGAAGATGATGGCGTAGTGGTAATCTCACTGGACTAGTAAACCATGCCAGCTGGTGAAATTTAAATTCAATTAATTGAATCTGGAATTGAAAGCTAGTCTCAGTATTGGTGACCATGAAACTATCATCAATTGTTGTAAAAACTCATCTGGTTTATTAATGCCCTTTAGGGAAGGAAATCCGTTGTCATTACCTGGTCTGACCTACATGTATTCCTCAACTCACAGCAATGTGATTGACTCTTCACTGCCCTCTGACATAGCCTCCAAGCCACTCAGTTCTAGGACAATTAGGATGGACAATAAATGCTGGCCTTGCCAGCGACACCTACATCCCATGAAAGAATAAATAAATATTAAACCAAGACTACTAACCCAATAGGCCTCGAAACCAGCAGTTCAACTTGTGGCTCAGGTTTAGATTCAAGAATGATGTTATACACCTCCTCAAAGGTAGCTCCTTGTAATGACCTTCCATTCCATTCAAGTACTTCATCGCCTAGATAATCAAAATAATGTAGGTTCAAACATCAACGCACAATTATAAAAAAGACTACAATTATACCTTAAAAACACTTTTCAAAAAGATTTTAATTTAGTATGCTCAGATAGCTGGCTTTAAAGGCTGGTTGCATTAAAAGAGAATCCAAGATCTGTTTTAAAATACAGAATACTTGTCGGACTTTCAGGTATAATCCTACAATAGATTCGCCAATTTGCAAAACTAGCAACATGACTAAATAAAAACTTTTGCCACAATCCATTTATGGCATGTGCAGTGGAGAGGTGAAATAAATGGTACAATAGATTTTTCCAATTTAAACCATTCAATTATTTGTATTACAATACTTTCTTCTCCTTGAGAACCATGTTGTGTAAAGAATAGTGTGCTGATGTCTAGTATCACAGTAGGTTTTTTTTTGTTTGGGTACTTTAACTTAGAATTTTACAATCACAGTTTAGTAAATGCAGATGTCAAATAATATCAATCATAAAATCAAAACAGAAAATGCTGGAAATATTCAGTAGGTCAGGCAGCAACTGTGGAGAGAAACAGAGTTAGTGTTTTGAGTCACTGATGACCCATCATCAGAACTGAGAAAAGATAGAAATGTAATAAGTTTTGAGTAAAGGATTAGGGGAGGGAAGAACTTGGGTGGGTGATGATGGTCTGTGACAAGGTGGAGGGCAAGAGAGATTAAATGAGAAATGGTTCCATGCTAATGTATAAAGTAAAGACACAAAAGGTGTGTCCAGGCGGGGTTCAAATGGCTGGATGGTAGCCTTTTGAAGGCAAAGTTTAGGAATAAAGAAAGGAACGAGACAAAATGGAGGCAGGATGAAGGGTCATCATCAACCCAAAATGTTAACTCTGTTTCTGTCCAAGGATGCTGCGTGACCTGCTGAGTGTTTATAGCATTTTCTGTTTTTAATTCAGATTTCCAGCACCTGCAGTATTTTGCTTTCATATTTCCGAGCATAACATCTAGGTCTTTATTTGATCACAAGGCAGTTCTGTTTTTTCTCCTGTAAATGTTCTACACTATTATTTACGACCTAATTCTAATTACATATATAGGAGTGTCCTCCATAGTATTCACATTGAGCAAATTGGCTCTGAATTTACAGTTACCAGAGTAGCAAGGATGGCAACAATAGGAGAAAACTCACAAAAGAGACTAAGTATTGTGATTAATGGTACCTGGTCTAAGATGCCCCACAGTGTCTGCTAAACTCCCCTTCTTCACCTTGGTAATGAATGCACATAATCTGCCAAACTCAGTCATCTTTCCACCCACAACCTGTTCCAAAAAAAGGTCAAAAATAAAGAATATTATTATTTGGCCTACTCCATTTAACAACAAATTAATTTAACACCATTTTAATCAAATCATTAGATCTTGTCTTTATTCCTAATAATTTATTGATAACAACAGTCTTGATGAGAATAACCTTCAATTTCATAGCATTTTGACACTTACCTCACATCCTGAAGTTTTTTAAATTTCTCTAATGCCCTGCAATCTTCTCTCCCTCTTCTCATTTTACTCAAATATGGAAACAGCTGACCTCTGTCCCTGCTCACATGTACAACAATGTATTACAGAAGCATCACTGCCAAGTAGAATGAGGATGGGGGAAAATTGGATAAGGCCTGAAAATGGGCACAGGGATCAGGATGCTAATTATCCTGTGCTCGTTTGTTGCAAAGCTGACACAATGCATGCTAATTTAAATGATAGCAGCATTCAGCCCAGTGCTAAATGTGCTGCTGTATGCCTCAGCTGGGGGTCTGGGCTCATCAAGGTTAGCACCATTTAAAGGCACTTGCAACTTTTAAAGAAGGGGTGCACCCTGGGTGCAGCAGGTGTTAGGGGTGGTTGGAGAAGATTGTCTGACCTGCAAGAAGAGTGAAAACGGTGCAGCAAGGCAGAGAACATGTTCCAAGTTTGAACAACACAACAGGCTTTGGAATTTGGGCAGGAAGAAGGAGGTCCTCTACCCAGAGGGGGCCAGGAGACCATCCAGGCAGGCAGTGGTATCAGATGGCTGTCAATGTCAATGCAAGCCATGTAGCCCCAAGAAACTGGATGCAGTGCTGGAAGACATTTAATTTCCTCCCATAAGTGGTCAAGGTAAGTGAACGTATCTTCAAATATCAAATTCTTACTAATGAAACTTGACACTCAGACATTGCTCAATTCACTATCTTCCCCTTTCACTCACCCAACAACAAACCTAACCCTAACTAAAATCCTAATGACCATTCTGGAAAATAGTAGAAAGCAAGTGTAAATTGTCAATGTTTGTGCTCTGATGTTGTTGGAGTTTAAACCATATTACAAGTGGAAGCGTGAAGAATGATATGCAGACACAGGTTACGTCCCAACCAAAGATGTCACAAAGTGTGGCCTTGGGATTGTTGTTTCCAACAAAAAGTAAAGTCAGGAGTATTTTGTGAGATGGACGCCTGTTTTCTATCAGAGTTCCTGGATGAAATCTACAAGACAAATGATCTGTTCAATGGTTATGAGGCATGGTCAGGATTTGATAGATTTCAGAAAATAGGTAGTCATTCAATGGAAGAATATGTCATGGACTTTATCAGATTGTATATAAGACAGATGAAATTAAATGTGGGAACCCTGGATGGGTAAAGTGTTTAAATTACAGGCTTTTGCTGAAGTGTCTCATATGGACAAGGAAACATTCGAGTCAAATGTCTATTGCCTCAAACCCGCTGCATTAATTATACATTCCTGTGATACATGTTGTGTCCAAGGCGGGTGAGCTCCGATTCGCCTGCCACGCCATCATCTCGCTGATTCATCATGCCAGGCACCAGATTTAAAGCATAGCCGCGCTCAGTGCTTCCAGCCCAGGACTGCAGCAAAAAAGACATGGCCCCGAAAGGCAAGAAGACTGCAGCCCTCAAGCACTTTTTGAATGCTGTGGAGACCCCCTGTCCTCCCTCCTGCTCTGGCCGTAGGAGGGGCAGCAACATTACCACTCCAGCTTGGTAGGCAACGGCAGTGGTGATCAGTGCCAATGCTGCACAGAAGAAGTTGGTCATCCAATGCAGATAGAGGACAAATGATCTAATCCGTGCAGCCAGGGTATGGCAACCATCTCATAACTCTAATCTCACACACTCAAGCCCATCACACATTCACTGGCATCTCACTCACTGCCAGCTCAAAGGACATCACCACCCGTTCTCATACACATATCTTTACATGTCTATCTGGTCTCATCTCCTCTGGAGACTGCCCCCTCAGCCCTCACCATCTTGAGGCTACTTGCACAGATCAACATGTGACCTCACACACACCCTGGGATACCCTTCATCTGCAGTATAGCTTTCATCATGCAGCCTCTTTGCTTGCCTGAGCCACTTCTCCCCTTCCCCAAACAAGCCCTAGCCCTGCAGCCATTGAAAAGCCACCCACATATGGTTGGTCTGCTAGCAGAGACCCCCTAAATGTGATGTGGTGCTGCCTGTGAAGCCTGGCGCTGATGACTGCAAGTGCTAACTGAAGTAAGGTAGGCAAACAAACCTTGAAGTCCCGAGCCGCAAAGTGCAGCACGCCATATATAGGCTGTTGTGAAACACATCAGCATGTTTTCCCGCCAACATGGGTGGACAATCCAGCTGGGTAGGGATGGGTCTGGCGGGCTGGCCTTAAAATGATATGCTGATGTATTACAATGAGGTTCCCAACGTCCGATGACAGGGAACGCTGCCCACCATCAACAGGCTGAGCAGTTGATTGCAAACTAATTTCATGACTTCATGAAACCGATTGTTGGCCTTCTCTCCATATTGTCCGCTCACGCCTTGCCAAAAGTTAGAGAACTCAACGATTGCCAGGTTTGAAATAGTCTGGATACAGGATTCAAGTAGAATAGGAGATGAAAGCTTCCGGTTGGGTGATTGTATCCACATGCTGCGAAACTGTCACTGTGGAAAGTTTGTTCACTTTTGAATTTGTGTTTGTTTCTCTCAGTGCCTTCTTTTCTGTCTAGGTCTCTACCTGCCTTGTAGACATGCCAGTGCTTGAACTGATATTTGGTGAATTCTTTCCTCTTCTTGCCAATATGCAGTGTTGACATTTTTCTAAGTTGTGGCTTGCTGAGGTTTCAGACTGCTTCCTCACTGCCGGACTTTCTATACAATCTTGCCCAGTGTCCCTTTAGACCACATGCAGGTATCTCTAAATGCAGGACAGTTAATGGCTGATGTATTGGCCCACATTTGCTGCATGCATTGCCCTGTCTTAGTGCCTTGGTTAGCTTACTTATGGTTGTTGCTGCTCCAAGCATTTGCAGATACTGCCTGTGTACAAATATAACCTCATATTTTCTGCCATCTATAAATTGATATTAAATATTGTGTCTCATTTTCATATTAAGTATATCCTTTTGAAATACCGCTATTGGGGTCGATACAATTATGAGCTCCATTATTCTCTGCGTCTGAAAAATCACAATTTCTGCCTTTATATCGACATCTACTGATGAACTGGTCAAGTTTCTTTGGGCTGTTTTCTATATCGCATTGATCTGAGTCAATGGATTCTGAAGCTGACCTTGACTTTTAAGTGATCCTCCCGAATTGTTCAGAGTTTAGATGTGCCTCTGATGGTCCAGAAGTGTTGATGCAATGAAGATATCCATTGCCAATCACTATCTTTGTCTTTACTGCCTGCTTGTTGGGCTCTGCAACATCTAAGAAGCACAACTCCATGTGCTGTCTAAACAATATGAATTCATTGAGGATGTCCGGAGCTTTCCAATGCATAACTGGATATTTTGTTGTCATAGCGTCAAAGTTTCTTGCTTCTCGAGAATTCTCTTTCCTAAGACTTTCCTCTTCAATGACTTTTCCTTGATGGTAAAAAAAAGAGCGCAGTTTTACCACGCCTGCAGCGTGACCTCTGTCACAGCCCAAGCTCTGTGGCTGCTTCATGGGCTTTCAGCCTCTGCATGCAAAGACTCTGCTCAGAGAGCTCTTTTCGGCAGGAAAACTCACAATGTTCAATGGCTTACAGCATCACAGCCCTAATTCAGATTGACTTTTCCAGCTCAATTGCACCAGAACACTGCCTTTCTGGCTGACTACTGTTCCAAAGCACTTCCACCTTCAATTATTCATGCTCTCGTAGTGCCAGTTCTCAGGGGTGATTTTTGGATTGAGTCCTAAACCTCTGTCACTGCTGCTTCCAGCAATATGCCAGTGTTATCCCAGGCTTTAGCGCCAACAATGTCACCGCTTTGTGATGGCTGTCACTAAATGTGAATAGCTGCCACCATGTTGTGCACCACTGCTATCAGGTTGTGCACCACTGCCACTATGTTGTGCACTGCTGTCACCATATTGTGATATTGGCTCTTAGCTCAAATGTACCAAATACTATGACAACGATTGGTAATCTAAATGAAAGACTCTTAACTGAAGAATGGCAGGATTACAGGAGAGCTTTTCATACACATGGAGCCAGAGCAGACCTTTAAAAATGGCAGACAAGACCCATATCAGGAAGTCCCACCTACATTTTCACCAGGAGGGGAAAGGGCAAGGTTCAACTAACACATGAGAGAATCCTGAACTCAGCATGACCATTTAAACTCAGTGAAAAGAACTCCCATTTTCACTTTAGCAAGAGTCTTAAACAGCAGTGTGGACGCCACAAATTTATGCAGGAGGCATAAATGCTCATGGAGGGTGGATAAGGTGTGCAGAACTGTCAAGCTGTTAAGTTCTTTAAATTAACAACCCTTCAAAAATTAAAAATAGTCAGCCTACCTATGTCAGTGAGAGTTGAAAAAATGTAGGCTGTGAAATTAGTTAAATAGCCAGCCCTTAAAAAAATTGGAAAAAAAAACAGCTTTGCCTGTGTCAGTGAGGGTTGGAAAAAATCTGTTCCAGTAATTGCAATAGCTGTTTGTTGCCATTACCAAGGGTTAACATTGTATCACTATTAATCGTTGCTTGCTGTACACAACCTACAATTATCCCTGCAGGAGGTTGTAAGTTCATAGTTTGATTGACAGCTCAAATATGTTATTAAATCATTCGCTGTTTTGATTTGGGGTTGTGAATTTATTTGTTTTGATAAGTGATTATGTACTTGGTGGTCTTTTAAGATTGAATAGGCTTTCAGGAATGGAAGTGTGTTTTTTTATTATAGTGAAAGCTGTAATAGATATTTAGAGGTTTATTTTATTTCACCTCAACATGACTCCTGAGGTCATGGTGAATAGTGGGCGAGTTGGAATGGAGGGTGTAAGAGGCCATGGAGGGTGGGTGGGGGGCATGGGTGAGCATGGGGTGTGGGTTGGGGTTGATGGAGTGTGAAGGGTAAGGGTTACAGGGTCAATATTTATTTAAAAAAAAGTCCTGGAGAAATGGGACAGCCCTTTTAAATAGCCGCATTGGCACTCAGCAGTCCCTGTTGGCACCTTCGATCTGTGTCTGGTAGCAGCAGGTCCGACTCCATCCCACATCTTCCCCTCTACAGCGAAAAATGCGCCATTTGTGGCACTTTTCCTGAGGCGGGTGCTCTGAGTCAGGGAATTTCTTGACTCAAGCCACTTGTCTCGGGAACAAAAATCCAGCCCCTGTTATGTGCAGATCAATACTTATTCAACCACTATATCACATGTTAACTTGCATCACTTCCTGTTTTGTCAACCTACTTACATATTCAAGAGTATGCTAATCAGGATCTTAAGTTATATGCACTACAAAGCATTATCACAACAGTGTGCAGAATTTCCAGGTCATAGATGTTTATCATGCATGGAGTATATAGAAATTAGTCCCAGGGAGAAATTACAATTTCTCCCATTAGTTTCTCAATCACTGAGCATGTCATAGCTGGCAGTAATGCGATTTTCACTGCTCACTTAAGTGTAAAATTTGGCTGTAATTTATGACATTGTCGCAGTGCTTTGTGCCAATTGATATGTAACGTAGTTGCTCTACTGCAAGTTCTTTCCGGTTAGTGACTGCCACCAATGATAATTTCCCTTTGTGGAAGTAGACTTTTGGAATGCAAACTAAATGTATTTTGCTGCATTATCAAACACACTGGCATATTAGATCAGAGATGTCAGCAGAGAGATAGCCCCAGATTCAATATTAGATATCTTGCTTTAATAAGTGATACCAGGAAATAGCTGCTGCACACATGCTGTGAAGCAGAAAGCTCGTTTATTCTAGTCACTTGGTTGCACTGTGAAGGTACTTTGGAATTGTGTCCTTCCTTAAGCTAATTTCAGGTCCATCCAATTGTTTTCACTGACATATAGAGCTTAAATAAGCAAATGGCATCACCCTTTTTGCTAATTTTGCTTAACCCAGTTTAGAAAGCGTGCAATAATTAGTAATGATGCAAATGATTTGTTATTGCTTTTGTACTGTACCCTCTTTAAACATACCTTGAATGCCAAAAATAATACATAGAAGAACATTGACTCATGTTTGCATAAAATATAATGAAAATGGGTTATAGCTGTTTTTGACAAAACAAAGCACATGGAGGAAATAAGAGGAAATCTGGAAACACTCAGTAGGTTGGGCAGCATCTGTGAAGAAAGAAACAAAAGTAAGTGGAAGTCCATTTCTATAAAATGTTTTTGCCTATTGCTAATCTTGTGTTTTCCCCTGTAATTTAGGGAGCCCATTAAAACTATTACAAGAATGCAACTAAACAGCAATGAACAGCATTTAATCCCTTTTAAATGTTTTCATTGTTAAGTAGTTGTGAAAAGGCAATAAGCTTAAGAACAAGATTAGAAAGATAGTTGCGTGCTGCCTTCAACTTTTGATACATAAACCTTTGCAATCTACCTTGTAGCATCGGTACTAGTACTACTGTCATTAATATAAATTGAAGGGGCTATTTTGTAGCAATATCCTGCCTCAGAAATGACTTTGTAATATTATATGGTACCAGCTAACCTTCCAGTCTTATCAAGCCAATTCTGCAATGCTTGCTAAAAAAAAAACCCACTGGGGTAGCTGCATTGGGCCTAAATCCAAGAGAACAAGCTGCCCTCATGGGTTCTGATAAGGCTAGCTTACGGATATTAATATCATATACTCTCTGTCCTGGTTGGGCATTGTGCAGGCATACTTTCAAGGTCTACAGCTCAAAATGGAAAGGATTTGGTCATCTAAAAATATAAAAGAAATGTTGTAGACTTTTTTAAAGGCTCAAAGAAGCTTTATTTTCTGCTTGTATAAACAACATTAACTATGACATGCAATATGCAGCACTTTTGACATGGTAAAGCATCCCAAGGTGCTTCACAGGAGTGTTACCCAACAAAATTTGACACCAAGTCACAAAAGGAAATATTAGGACAGGTGAACAAAAACTTGGTCAAAGAGGTAGGTTAAAAGAGGATCTTAAAGGAGAGAAAGGTAGAAAAGCAAAGGTATTTAGGGAGGGAATTTGAGAGTTAGGGCGGAGACAGCTGAAGGCACAAACAATGGTGGGACAATCAACATCAGGGATCCGCCAAAGATCAGAGTTGGAAGAACGCAGAAATTTAGGAGGATTGTAGCACTGGAGGAGGTTATAGAAATAGAAAGGGGCAAGGGGTGAATTGAAAGTAAGGATATGAATTTTAAAACTAAGATTTCTCCAGACCATGCAAGACATCAACTAAGGTAGTGGTGGGAAAATGGGGCTTGGTGCCAATTAGGATACAAGCAGTAGAGCTTTAGGTGAAATCAAGTTTATGAAGGATGCACGTTGAAATAGCAGCTAGTAGAATATTGGAATCGAGTCTAGGGGTAATAAATGCAAGGATGAGAGTTTTAGCAACACATTAGCTGATTCAGGAGTGGAGACAGGTTCTCTTCCAGAGGTGGAAGAGATGGGCCTGAATTTTTCCCACATTGGGCGGGCTAGGCGGGAGCGGTCGCAGAGCTGGCCACCCCCCGCGATCGGCTCTGCACCACCATTTTATGCCAGCATAATATGCGAGCGGTAGCGCTCAGCGCTACCTGTGCAGGCGAGGGGAGGAGGGAGAGTCGGGGCCAGTGCTGTTTTGCATATACGCATGAAAGAGTACTTCAATCGCCCGAGCCACGGAGCTGCCTCAGGGAGATTGAAGTGGTTTTTAAATTTTTTTTTATATACATTAAAAATTTAATGAAACATCTCCCCTCATGTGTTTGTGTCATGTTTTTATTTTTCATATAAACTTTTTATTTAAGTAGTAAAAGCTTTAGGAAACCTCATCCCACTCATGGATGAGGTTTCCTAAAAAACATAAAGGCCGCTTGGCCTTTTCGCCTGCCCTCAAACCGTAAGGTTGAACGGGCAGCATAAACTTGACATTAATTACTTCGTTAATGGTCTTAATAGGCTTATCAATTATTGGCGGCATGCAGCCGACTCCGGCGCTCGCCCGTCGAATGAAACATCGCGAGACAGCGTGATGACGTTGGGACGCACACCCGATGTCATCGAGCGTCATTTTATGCGCCAGCATGTCAGGCCCGCCTCTGCACACAAACTGAAAAATCCTGGCCATGGTTTTAGTGGTAGTTGTAATGATGGTGCAACTGCCAGTTCAGCTTGAATCTGACAGAAGCATCTTGAGTCCGTGCAAATGCAGTTAAATGCAGAAAAAGAGAAGTTGCTCAGTGAGACCCCACTCCTCCACTGGGTGCAGAGTGCATGGTTCAAGTCCTCACTGATGGAATTTTAGAAATTACTTTTAGTCTTATTGCAAAAACCCTTGAAAAAAAATACATCTTGTTGAATGAGGTGTAACCTGGTTTGTAACAGTGTACTGAGTAGTCATAATTATTGATGAATAATCTCTGAGACTTGAAAATCTAATTGTATCAAATTTCTCTATTATGATTAAAATAACAAAGATTTTTAAAATCAAAAACAATGAAGTTTGATTCTCATAATTCAGCTTCTACCTTAATAATAATAAGAAATAAAAGTAATTTGGCCCTTCGAGCCTGCTGTACCCATTCAGATAATCATGGTTGATCCTTTACATCAAATCAACATTCCCACCCTATCTCCAAATTCCTTGATTCCCTTTGTTTCCAAAACTTATCAATCTCTGTTTTGAATATATTAAATGACCTAATGTGAATGTCCTAATTTTTTTTTACTTTCTGTAAAATTTATAAATAATGAATGATTAAACCTGCTTGTTACTTCCTGATTTGCTATCTATGAGAGTTCCTTGATGTGATTGTTTGCTTAGCCTGTTTAATGACATCACTGTTGCTGGGTCCCAAAGATCCCCTAGAGTCGACATCAAATGAAATAAATGTCAGGAAAGCTAGAATCCATGATTCAGAGATTGTTAGAGTTTTGTGATTTCGAGCTCAATAGGGAGCACTGCCATTTCTCTGGTGACTGCAAAGTCCAGGCCACAGAATGATCTGTGCACACAAAGAGGCTATTTGACCCATCATGCTGACTTTTTGGTAGAGCTCACTCCCCTGCTCTTTCCCCATATCCTTGTAATTATTTTCCTTCAAATATTTTTCAATTCCCTTGAATATACTTTCACCACCCTGTCAGACAATGCATTCCAGAATTTCAGATCACAACTCACTCTGCAAAAAACATTTCTATATGTTGCTCCCTGGTTCTTTTGCCTTTCACCTTAATCCTCTGGTTACTGACGTTTCTGCTACTGGAAAGCATTTCTCCTTAGTTACTCTATCGAAATTGTTCATGATTTTGAGCACCACTGTCAAATCTTAACCTTCTTTGTTCTAAAGAGAGCAACCCCAGCATTTCCAGTCTCTCCATATAACTTGAGTCCCCCATCCCTGGTGTCATTCTAACAAATCTTTTTAGTACACTCTACAAAACCTTGATATCCTTCTTAAAGTGTAATTCCCAGCATTAAACACAATTCTCCAGCTGAGGCCCAAGCAATGTTTTATAAAACTTTTGTAAAACCACCTTGCTTTTGTATTCTATTCTTCTATTAATAAAGACAAGGATTCTATAAATTTTAAAGCCATCTTCAAAGACTTTTGTAATACATCCCCAGGCCTCTCTGCACCTGCAACTTATAATTGCACAATTGTACTCTTTAGTTTATATTGACTCTCCTAATTTTTGCTACCAAAATGATTATTTCACATTTCCCTGCATTAACCTTCATCCACCCATGTGTTTGTCCAGCTATCCGCTCCTGAAGTCTGTTATTATCCCCCTTATTGTTTACTAAATTTCTGAGTTTCGTATTCAATGCAAACTTTGAAATTATGTTTGTATATTCAAATCCAGGTAATTAAAATAAATTTTTAAAAAGTCATCCAGATAGCAAGCCCGAGGAAACACCACCTTCTCATCTGAAATAAAAAATCATCACTACTCCCTGCTTTCTGTCCTTTAGCTAATTTTATACTGGTGGTGCTGCTGCTATCAACTTAATTCCATGGACTTCAATTTTGCTAACAGATCTATTATGTGCTACCTTGCCAAAAGTTTTTTGAAAGTCCACATATACAACTTCAACCACAGTAGCCTCATCAAACCTCTTTGCTACTCCACCAAACTCATTCAAGTTAGTCAGACAAAATTTGACTTTAACAATTTGATGTTGACTTTCATTTATTAGTCCACTGGCATTTATAAAAGTATGGGTTATGTCCTGGTAGAAAGGATATAAGTTCTAAAGCTCAGCTCTGGGTCAAAAAGAATATCAATGGTCTAGTCCACCCTCATCCAGAAAGAGGGGTTGAATTCATGAATAACAAACAGAGTTTGTGGTGGGAACTAAAGACTTAAGGATGCAAATTTTAATCTAAGCAGCCCATTGGGAAACTGACCAGCAATGCTAGTTTTACAACAGGCCCAATACTCCAAGTTGACTGCAAGTAAAATTGGCAGGGGTGTAAAACCACTGTTTCATCTAATCTTGTCAGTTTCCTAATAGGTGGGCTCAGTTAAAATTACTCCCATGGCTTTAGTCTTCCCAATATTTAACTGGAGGAAATTTCTGCTCACTAATACTAGAAGTCAAACAAGCAGTGTGAAAAATCAGAGGCAGTAGAGGAACCTTGAGATGTGGTGGTCTAGTAGAGCTGGGTGCCATCAGCGTACATGTGGAACCTGATATTGTGTTTTGGATGATGTTGCCAAGGGACAGAATGCAAACGAGATATAAGAGGTGGCCAAGGATAGATCCTTAAGGGGCTCCGGAGGCAAAGGTGCAGGAACAGGAAGAGAAACCACAGCTGGTGATTCCCTAGTTACTAGTGGATAGAAAGGAATGGAACCAGGTAAGTGCAGTCCCATCCAGTTGGGCAACAAAGGAGCAGTGTTAGAGGAGGATGGTGTGTTCAACCATGTAAGGAATCAAATTGCCAAGGCCATGAATAGCCCGCAAGTTACAAGTTCGATGCCCTAGTTTCAAGAACCTATAGAAAACTGAAAAAGCACAATTATCCAATAGTACTACAAATTAAATACGCGATCCCATGACAATCTATTCCACATTTATTGCTCAACTTACAGCTTTGTCAATGCATCCCAGAGCCCAGCAGGAAGCATTATCAAGAAGCAACATGCACATAAAAAGCCTTGGTCACACCAACATGTTTCATTTGCCGTACACATTAAACTACTGAAAACTTGCTGACACCCAAATTGATCTTGATAGATAAAACAGAATCACAATATTACAGCATAGAAGGAAGCCATTCAGCCTATCGAGTCTCTGCCGTCACTTTCAAAGGGCAATACAGTTAGCTTCACTCCCTGGTTATTTCCCCATTTTCCAGCAATTTTTTTTTCTTTCAAGCATTAATCCAATTCCTTTTTGAAATTTACTATTGAATCTGGCTCCACTACCCTATCAGGTAGTGCATTCCAAGTCCTAACTGCTTATTGCATAAGAAGTTTTCTTCATGTTGTTTCTGTTTCTTTCACCAAGCACCCTGAGTCTGTTCCCTCTGGTTTTCTAACCTGCAGTTATTAGAAACAATTTCTCTTTGTTTACTGTATCTAAACCATCTGTGGTCTTCAGTACCTCTATCCAATCCCCCCTTAGCCCTCTCTGCTCTAAAGAAAACAACCCCTAGTTTCTTCAACAAAAACAGAATTACCTGGAAAAACTCAGCAGGTCTGGCAGCATCGGCGGAGAAGAAAAGAGTTGACGTTTCGAGTCCTCACGACCCTTCGACAGAACTTGAGTTCGAGTCCAAGAAAGAGCTGAAATATAAGCTGGTTTAAGGTGTGTGTGTGGGGGCGGAGAGATAGAGAGACAGAGAGGTGGGGGGGGGGCGGGTGGTGTGGTTGTAGGGACAAACAAGCAGTGATAGAAGCAGATCATCAAAAGATGTCAACGACAATAGTACAATAGAACACATAGGTGTTAAAGTTAAAGTTGGTGATATTATCTAAACGAATGTGCTAATTAAGAATGGATGGTAGGGCACTCAAGGTATAGCTCTAGTGGGGGTTTTTTTTTATAATGGAAATAGGTGGGAAAAGGAAAATCTTTATAATTTATTGGAAAAAAAAAGGAAGGGGGAAACAGAAAGGGGGTGGGGATGGGGGAGGGAGCTCACGACCTAAAGTTGTTGAATTCAATATATCCCCACCCCCTTTCTGTTTCCCCCTTCCTTTTTTTTCCAATAAATTATAAAGATTTTCCTTTTCCCACCTATTTCCATTGTAAAAAAAAATAAAAAAAAGCCCCACTAGAGCTATACCTTGAGTGCCCTACCATCCATTCTTAATTAGCACATTCGTTTAGATAATATCACCAACTTTAACTTTAACACCTATGTGTTCTTTTGTACTATTGTCGTTGGCATCTTTTGATGATCTGCTTCTATCACTGCTTGTTTGTCCCTACAACCACACCGCCACCCCCCCCCCCCACCTCTCTGTCTCTCTATCTCTCCGCCCCTCACACACACACCTTAAACCAGCTTATATTTCAGCTCTTTCTTGGACTCGAACTCAAGTTCTGTCGAAGGGTCATGAGGACTCGAAACGTCAACTCTTTTCTTCTCCGCCGATGCTGCCAGACCTGCTGAGTTTTTCCAGGTAATTCTGTTTTTGTTTTTGATTTCCAGCATCTGCAGTTTTTTTGTTTTTACCCCTAGTTTCTTCAGTCCATCTACATAACTGTAAACCCTCATCATTGAAACCATTCTAGTAAATGTCTTCTATTCCTTCTCCGAAACATTATTTTTCTTCCTAAGGATCTAATCTTCATCTGAGAATTTAACAGTGTCAGAAGGTTGTTGGACATTGAGGCATCACGACTGAGCCTAATCCTGAGCTCACCTCATATCCACATATCCCATTTTGCAGCAGCAGTCACTGGATAATAACCTGCAAAAGGCAGCACGAATAAATTTTCAACTGCTTAGCACACAGGTGCTGATGCTAATTGTAGTTCCCTTACTATACTCCAATTGAGCCACACAATGGGTAAGGATCAAATTTGTGACTACACTGATCTGAATGACTAAATGCCACTACTTGTAATTAAAAGAGAACTTTGGACATGTTTACACAATATTAACCTAATTAAAATTTTCTAGTTATTTAATGGAGGTGACTATGCCATCTACCTACAGATAGTTGGTTGGCTGATATTGTAATGCTAGCCAGGAATTACCCATAAGCTGAAAAGCTGAAAGCAGTCATTACTTTCTTAACAATCAGTAGTGCTGTCCCTATGTTGCAAATTGGCAGCAGGTGCCCCTGCTGTCGATGGAAAAGCTCTGCCATGCTTACCAAGAGCAAGCTAAGGCAGTTGCCCTAATTATTGGTAGATAGGTGTGGCAAAGCTTGACACCAGGACAAAGAACTCCACTTGATTGGCTGCCCATCCACCACCTAACGTCCACACTCTCCACCACAGACAAACCGTGGCTGCAATGTGTTCTATCTATAGAATGAACTTTAGCAATTTGCCATCTTCTGTAGTACCTCCAAAGCATGCGACATCCACCACCTAGAAGGGCAAGGGTAATAAGTACATGGACACTGTCAGCCAAGATTCCCCTCCAAGTCACACTCTTGGATATAACTCATTGTTCCTGGGTCAAAATCTTGGAACTCTTTACCTTAACAGCATTTGGAGAGTCATCACATGGAGTGCACGTAGAAGACTCACCAACACCTTCTCAAGGGGAACTAGGGATGAATATCGGCTTTACCAGTAATGGTCACCCCCCAAGAATGAATTAAATGTGATAAAAGGTGTGATCTGGTGCCTGTTGGACTCACATTGGGAAGACTTTTCCCATCAGCGAGTGGGGGCGGGGCCCGCTCACCGATGCATAAAATGACGTGCGGTGATTTCGGGTGGGCGTTCCGACGTTACTGCGCATCATTTCGATTTTCGGTTCGGCAGGTGTGCAGTCGACTTGGCTGCACGCCCACTGAACTGTCAAAGGCCTAATAAGACCACTTTAAACCTAATTAATTCAATTTAATGAGTTGCCCGTCCAACCTTAAGGTTGGCAGGCAGGTGAACAGCCCAGGCGCATTTTTTAAAGTGTTTTAAAATCAAATAAAAGTTTATACGTTTAATCTTTGACATGTCCCAGCTCATGTGATAGTGTCACATGAGGGGATATGTTTTAAAAGTGTTAAAAACCTTTATTTGAAACTTTGGCACTGAAACAAATCTCCCTGAGGCACCTTTGTGCCTCGGGGAGATCTCTGCACTCTTTTGTGCGCATGCTTGAAAGAGTACAGGGAACCTCTCATGGAATTCCACCCCCCCACCCCGCACGGGGGCGCTCAGCATTTCCGGGCGAGCATCACACTGGCCGGGCCTTAATTGGCTCACCCACGTAAAATGATGGCACGTCCCTGATCGGGGGCACCAATCGGATTCGCGCCTGCACACCCCCCCACCCCCCCCCACCCCCGCCACCCCAACAGGGGGAAATTTTTGGCCATTAAACCTCTGTAATGTGTCTTGGGTTTCCTCCTGCACCTTGTGTTCAGTAGGTTCTGAAGCTGAATTGCTGGGTTTGGTGAGATTTGAAATTTGAACTTGACCATTTGCTTTTCCAGTGGGTAATTCCACACTGATTTCACTTATATTTCCCTTGTGGTTTCCACAAATATTATTCATTTTAGGATGTATTACCTTCCCATTTTCCTTTGGAACACTACTGCCCTCAGCTGTCCAGCTCCTGCGGCACTCCTCTGTGGCACTTCGACTAGGTGACGCACCTCCCTTACTTTCTGTTTGCCTGTTTGGGAACTTCCCTGGTCCTTATTTAAATCTTAGAAGAAGGTTTCTGCTAATCATACTTTTGCTGCATTTCCTTCAACCTCTGCTGCTTCTGCTCCAGCTGCTTTCCTCCGGCTCTATTTTGGCCTTTTTAAAATGTTGCAGGCTCTTTCCTGGCTATGTAAATCATACAGGCTCTATTCTGGCCCTTTAAATTCTATTGGTTTTCCTTGAGCATCCTTAATCCCTACTGGTTCAATTGCTTCCCGAGGACCTGTGAAATATCCTCAATCCTCTACAGCTGATCATTTTCCTGGTTCCTCGGTCTCTGTGAAATGCCCTGGATCCTTTGGGGATAATACCATCCATGACAGTGGCTGGAAGCTCTATTTAACTTGCCTGAAAGCCAACCCAGAGCTATGGAGTTAGGTGAGGAGGTTGAGGGTTCCAACAACATTTGAACACCCTCATCTTCCGCTGCAGCCCTGGCCCCACCGCTAGAGCCCTTGTCTGTGGTACATGCCCCAGTGACAGCGGCTGCCCATGCAGAAATGCAGAGCTTGCATTCTCAGGTAGGTCCCCAGTGGATCCCTGCATGATGAGGCCAGCACCACACTTGTCAATGCCGTACAGCCAGAGAGGTGAGCAGCCTGCCTCCACATCATCTGAGGCAACACAGGGAGCACCATGTAGGCATGTTCACGAATGCAGGATGCCATTTCGCCTCGATCAGTAAAGGACTCGCAGTGATGTTATTTACTATCACAATGTTAATAGTTACTTAAATGCACATTGTAAATGCATTATGTACTTTCTGCTATGGATGTGGGGGTCTGTCTTTGCACAATGATAGAGACAAATAACAGGTAAACATAAAGCAGCAGTTTCTTGCCAGTGGCAATGCAGACTGTAGCCTGTAGTCCATCTGTCAGTGATGGCATGAGTGTGAAGGGTGTGGGCGTGCATGTCCAGGTATGGAAGACTGGGTCTTTATCCAGATATTCAGAGAAAGGATTAGTCTACCAAGAGTTCGGCCATCCCAACATTTGTTGTCCATCCAGAGGTGCATTTGAGGAAGTAGTGATGATCCAAATTCTTGATATCTGGTGTCACTCCACCCTGAGTGGTGTGCAGAAGGCAGTGAGGCACACTTGGATGTTCCACAGTGATAGCACAGCAGCTGTTCTGCAGCTCAGGCTGTTATGTGTCTTTGAGTGGAGCTTGCAATCCCATGCAACTGAAGCCATTGTCCCTCTAGATGGTAGATGCTCTGCACTGATAAGAAGCCTAAATGAATTCCACAACTGCACGCTGTAAATGTCACATACTGCTGTCACTGTGAGGGGTGGTGTGTGGAGACTGGAAGAAAATGGTTAGTGTGGTGAGTACACGTGCAGCTTATTCCTGCACAGTCTCCAGTCACAGCATTTCTGTTGGCCCAGCCTTCCACAGATCCTAAGTCTTAACTCATGTGCACTCTCGGCATGGTGGACAGGCTTTTCCAAGGCACAAGGTGAACTTGGCTCTGGTTATTTTCTGGTCTCTAACATATAATTATTGCATGGCTTTTAAAGGGCATCTCAAGGACAACATATGGATGATGCTGAACCAAGGGTGATGACGGTGCAGGATTCAGCCATGCTGATGACATTAGATGTCAAGGGTTGCTGATGGCATTCTCTCTTGTTGGGGATGGGCATCTCCTGAAAGATTATGCGGCACCAATGTTCATGGGCACTTTTGTGGCAAAGGTTAGCCAGAGACTTGCTGTTGGATTTGTATTCAGATCCTAAAAGCCACTTAGGTGAATCGTCTCTGTAATAAGAGGTCCCTGGTGACAATGGTGTACTGTATGGATCCAGCCATGGGTACCTGGGCCTGCACCTCAGGATGTCTTCCATTGTCACCTTCCTTCTTGGTGGCAATCCTCATTGAGTCAATGGGGTCTTCTTCACCTCCTCCTCCTTCAATGATGAAACACTTTTGGTGACCTTTGAATGTCCCTTGTATTATGTCCCTTGCGACTCATATAATGGAGCGTACAGCAAACAAGAACAATACCCTACACCCTTGCAGGTAAGTACTGCAGTGCTCCTCCTGAGCGGTCAAGGCTTCTGAACTGCATTTTCAACAGGCCAAAAGCTTGATCAATGATGGTCCTCATTTGCCAGTGGCTGTTAATATTGGGGTCCTGAATCTGGCTGCCTCCTCAATGGATAGCCTTTATCTCCCAGAAACTAAACATGGACCTAGGGTCTGGGCTGGAAAGGTTGTGGTAGGCATGAATGCCCCAGAATAAATGAGCCATGGCAGCAGCTGAGGAAATGTGCACATACATGTAAGTAGGCCTTATTGAGGTCACATACAACCTACACGTTGATGGAGTGGAATGATTATCAGTTCACAAATGTTATGGCAGCTTCATTGGTGCCCTTGTAGTGATGTAGGTACAGTCTACCATTTCTTGAACTTGTGGGAAGCCAGCTATGGAGGCAAAGCCCACTGCCCTCTGTGGATGCAACACCACATCTGTTTGCAAGTTGAAGTATTCCCCCACTCAAGCAAAGAATGGTGATGGTGATGATGCACCGGTGGGCGGGTAATTGAGAGACGTCTGTGACAGACCCCTAGAAAGAGCTGGCTGCATAGAAATTGAGGGCCATGGTAACCTTGGTGCAACAGACAGGGCATGTGGATCAATTGATTGTGACGCAAGGTATTCGTCCACCATGGCAAAAAGGTCTCTAACCATTTCTCTTGAAATTTGGTGTCTCCGCCTGCACTGCCTCCCGCACATGTTGGGAAAATGTCATCAGAGATGCTACACCTTTTGTTCAGGGTAATATCTCCTCCTATTTCCTATTTCTCTCTGTGGTGGTTCTGCCAGCTCCTGGCCAGGTACCCTGGCTCTGACTGCATCCAGCTGCTGCTGCCCTTCCTCTGTTGCCCGTATGTGGGAAGGTGCCATGACAATTTTTTTCAACTTCCTTCCTCCACTATACACTCTCCACCCAGAGAGCCTGTCCAGTCTCCCACTTGGCTGCCCAAGGCAAGGAATACTCCTAAGAGGTGAGAGGCCACACAGATATGCTCTTCCATTTTCATAGCTGCCCCACCTCCGCAACGTGTTGACTGGCACCAACCTCTATCTCTAAAGAAAGGCTTCTGTGTTCAACACTAAAATTTGCAAGCCCCTGCACAAGGGAAACACACCTTTTAGGAGGACTTCAGAAGGATTTACAACTCCTCCAAAAATTCATGACCCCCTTCCCTAACAGCACTGTTGGTGTAGCTGCACTACATGGACTGCAACTCACTACCACCTTCTCAAGGACAATCAGGAATGGGCAATAAATGCTGGCCCAGCCAGTGAAGCCCACAACCCATGAATGAATAAAAAAAACACTGCAGGTTAAGGCACTTGCAGAGTGAAAATTGTGTCAATTTAAACTCTCCACTAATTTTAAATGAACCACTAGATTACTGGCTTGCATTTGTGCAAATCACACCCTACCAGTGAAAATGGTTTCAGCCAGATATCCGCAGAGTCTTGCTGACTCCATGAAAATCCTGCCCTATCTTTTAATTCTAGATTTATATTAATTAAACTTAAATTTCACCAGCTGCCGTGGTGGGATTTGAACCTGTGTCCCCAGAGCATTAGCTCGTGCCTCTAAATCACTAGTCCGGTGGCAGTGCCAATACACCACCATCTCCCCTAAATTACAGACCAGTAATTCTGGTCTTGCTCTCAGGGCTTGCTCTCTGAATTCTAAGCTCCCTTGGTGCAGGTAGCATCCCTACCTCTGAGCCAGAAGATTCAAGTCTCACTTCAAGACTTAATGGCCACGGAAGGTGTGCTCAAAACGCAGTCAAATAGTTTGATTATCAACTGCAAATCCCTTCCAATATGCTTAAGACAGGTGGTAAGAGGAGGAGAGAAATCCACTCAGTTCTGATGAAAGGCCATCGATCTGGATGTTAACCGTTTCTCTCTCCAGAGATGATGCCTGACCTGCTGAGTATTTCCAGCATTTCTGTTTTTACTTCAAATATATAGTATCTGCAGTATAGTAAATCCATTTTCTTGGTGCAAAAGAACTACTGAAACTGTCCTAGTATTATGTCTTACTGCAATTTAATTGATTTTCCATCATTATTATTGCTTCATAACAATATGAAACATGTTTTAAATGACGCAAAACAGAGGATGAAAATATGAAATCACTTCTAAATTGTTGGTGCCCCATGGCTTATAATACTGAGCCATACAAAACAAAAAAAAACTAGGTTTGATCCCCTTATCTGTGCTGACTTAGCTGATCTCAGCTAAGATGGTGTGAGGGTTTCTAAACTGGCCTTAGTGCATTTGGATTACAGGAAACAAAAGTCAAAAATAAAAGGGAGGATTCTCTCTCCTAACCATTACGCAAATCTCTAAAGCCATATAGCCACCTCATTTGCTGAGTTTAAGGTGATTAACCCTCCACTTAGTCTTTAGAGGGAACAGTCCTCAGTGATGCGCAGCATTGTTTGTGTCTTTCCACAAGACCATAAGACGTAGCAGCAGAAGTGGGTCATTCGGCCCATCGAGTCTGCTCCGCCATTCAATGAGATCATGGCTGATTTGATAATCCTCAACTCCACTTTCCTGCCTTTTCCCATAACCCTTCATTCTCTTATTGATTAATAATCTGTCCATCTCAGCCTTGAATATACTTAATGACCCAGCCTCTATAGCCCTCGAAGGTAAGAATTCCACAGATTCACTATTATCCGAGAAAATAAATTCCTCCTCATCTTTGCCTTAAATGGGTGACCCCTTACTCTGAGATTATGCCCTCTAGTCTTAGATTCTCCCACAAGGGTAAGCAACCTCTCAGTATCTACCCTGTTAAGCACCCTAAGAATCTTATATGTTTCAATAAGGTCGCCTCTCATTCTTCTAAACTCCAATGAACGCAGACCCAACCTATTCAACCTCTCCTCATAAGAAAATCCCTCCGTACCCGGGATCAACCTCGTGAACCTTCTCTGGGCTGCCTCCAATGGCAGTATATCTTTCCGTAGATAAGGGGACCAAAACTGTTCACAGTATTCTAGGTGTGGTCTAACTAGTGCCTTGTATAGTTTTAGCAAGACTTCCCTATTTTTATAGTCCATTCGCTTAGAAATAAAGGCCATTATTCCATTTGCCCTCCCTATTTCCAAAAAACTTGTATGCTAGCTTTTTGTGATTCATGTACGAGGACCCCCAAATCCCTCTATGCTGCAGCTTTCTGCAGTCTTTCTCCATTTAAATAATATGCAGCTCCTCTATTCTTCTTTGCCATGAAGAGATGTTAATGTGCATAATGTTGTTGGAAATTATTTTTAAATTGGATTTATAGCAGGGTCCGTGTCTATGTGTGTGCGTCTGTGTGTGGCTTAATTGGATTAAAGACAGCTAGTCTGGGTGCTTTGATGTATAGTAGTTTGAGATGTTAATTAGAAAAACGTAAGGAGGAAAAGGTAAAGTGCAATTTGCATTTTTTGAATAAGCCATTCAAAAGAATGGGCAAAATCTTGCAACTAGCTGGGAGACACCAAGCAATGTGTTTGTATGACTAATAAATTAATGGAATGAAAGGATTATTGTCAGGAGAGGTGAAATTAAAAGTGTAGGATACAATGTAAAACTTACATTCAAAGGGAAAGTTAGATATAAAACAAAATGAGTTTTATGTGTACAGGTCAGAGGCATGTAAGATCTAACCAGCCTATAAGCCCTACAACTGTGTCTGCAAAAGAACCAAATTGCAAGGGATCTCATTTTGAATTTGTAAGGTCAAATGTGCTTTGTCTGGTGTCTGTTTAAAGTCTATGGATTATTGTTGCCTTGGTGAAGACTTAATTGAGAGTGATTAATTTGGGGATTTGTTTAAAAGGTATAGTAGTAATTTGCAGATGTGTATGTGTTTAATTTGTTGATAAATTAATAAATGTTTAATTTAGTTTTATATGAAAACATCTTGAGGCTTGGCGGTTTTATTCCTGAAATCAGAGCTGCATCTCAAAGATACCAATTGAAAATATAGGTTAGGACAATTGTTCAAGTTTCCTTATATGATTTAAACAACTCAGCCTTTACCAACTGCTGTGTCATAACATTCCTACCAACGTGCATAACATCACATTTACCCACATTATATTCCATCTGCCAAGTTTTTGCCCACTCACTTAACCTGTCTATATCCCTCTGTAGACTCCTTGTGTCATCCTCACCACTTGCCTTCCCATCTATTTTTGTATCACCCTCAAATTTGGCAATAGTACATTCACCTCCCTCATCTAAGTCATTAATAAACATTGTAAATAATTGAAGCCCCAGCACTGATTCCTGTGGTGCTCCCCTAGTTACAGGTTGCCATCCTGAAAGTGCCCCTTTTATCCCAACTCTCTGTCTTCAATTAGTTAGCCAATCCTCTATCCATACTAATATTCTACCCCCAACACCATGGGCTCTTATGTTATTAAACAGCATTATGTGTGGTACCTTTTTGAACACCTTTTGGAATTCCAAATATATTACATCTACTGGTTCTTTTATCTATCCTGCCTGTTACCTCCTCAAAGAATTCTAACAAATTTGTCAGGCATCATTTCCCCTTCATGAAACCATGCTGACTCTGCTTGATTAAATTATGCATTTCTAAATACTCTGCTATTACATCCTTTATAATAGACTCCAACATTTTCCCAATGATGGATGTTAAGCTAACTGGCCTATAATTACCTGTTTTTGTCTCCCTCCCTTTTTGAATAAGGGTGTTACATTGGCAGTTTTCCAATCCTGTGGGACTTTTCCAGAATCTAAAGAGTCGTGGAATATTACTACAGTGCATCCGCTATCTCTGTAGCTACTTCCTTTAATATCCTAGGACGCAACCCATCAGGTCCAGGGGACTTATTAGCCTTTAGCCCCATTAGTTTCCCTCGTGCTTTCCCTCCAGTGATAGTTATTGTATTTATTTCCTCCCCAGCTTTTGCCCGTTGACTATTTAGTATTTTTGTAATGCTTTAGTATTTTCTACCATGAAGACTGGTACAAAGTATTTATTCAACTCCTCTGCCATTTCCTGGTTCCCCATTATTATTTCCTGAGCCTCATTGGGCACTCTCTTCCATTTTTTTTATATTTAAAGAAGCTCTTATTGTCCATTTTTATATTACTTACTAGTTTACCCTCAAAGTTTATTTTCTCCCTCTTTATTTTTTTTGGTCATATTTGTTGGTTTTTAAAACTTTACCAATCCTCTGGCTTACCACTAATCTTTGCCACATTATATGTCTTTTCTTTCAATTTGATACCATCCTTAGCTTCCTTGGTTAATCATAGTTGGTTTATCCTCTTCCTTAAATCCTTCTTCCTCACTGGGATATATCTTTGTTGTGAGTCATGAACTATTTTTCTTAAACAACTACCATTGTTCATCAACCATCTTTTCTGCTAATTTCATTTCCCAGTCCACTCCAGCCAACTCTGCTGTCATTCCTTTGTAATTATCCTTATTTAAGTTTAGCACAGTTGTCTCTGACCCAAGTTTCTCACTCTCAAACTGAATGCTAAATTCTACTATGTTATGGCCACTATTTCCGAGGGGATCTTTTATTCTGAGATCATTTATTAAACCTGCCTCATTACACATTACCAGATCCAAAATAGCCTGATCCTTGGTTGGATCCACAACATATTGTTCTAGGAATCTATCCCAAATACACTCTATGGGGAGAATTTTGCTCTCGGATGGAGGGGCGGGCCCCGCCGGCTCGGCGGCAGGCAGATAGCCGACCGCCCCCCCACCGAAACGGGGCCAGCAGCCATTTTAAGTGGATGGGCCAATTAAGGCCCGCCCAGCGGCCTGCCCGACAGGAAGTGCTATGCGCTTCCTGTGCGGTGGGGGGAGAGAATCCCCAACTGTCAAAGAGCGCACTGCTCCCTGAGGCAAAGTCCTGTCTTGGAGAGTGCTGACAGGTAAGGAAAATCAAAAAATAGGAAATTTAAAAATTATTAACATGTGCCCCTCCCGTGACAATGTCACACGAGATGGGACATGTTATTAAAAGCACATAAACTTTTGAAAAACGGGCATGACACCTCATCCCGCCAACAGATGAGGTTTCATGTATTATTAGAAGCTGGGGCTCCTGGCCTGCCTGCCAGCCTGAAGGTTGGACGGGCAGGTCTTTAATTATCTTAATTAGCCTGTCAATGGCCTTAATTGGTCATTGACAGGTTGGCAGGCAAAGAGCTGATTTTGCTGTCCACCTGCCTTCCTAAAAATTTAAAGGGACCGGGATGATGTCGGGGGTTCCTCCCGACGTCATCCCGCGTCATTTTCCCGTCGGCGAGTGGGCCCCGCCCCCAAATCGCCAGCGGGAAAATTCATGCCTATGAATTCTTGCTCATGGCTACCTCTGACAATTTGATTTTCCCAATCTACATGAAGATTAAAGTCACCCAAGATTGATGTACTGCCTTTGTTACATACCCTCATTATCTCCTGATTTATTCTCTGTCCTACAGTAAAGCTACTGTTCGGGAGCCTATAGACTACCCCCACCTGTGTCTTCTTCCCGTTGTTATTTCTTACCTCCACCCATATGGATTCTACATCTTACGATCCAAGATCATTTCTTGTTATCGTACTTATTACATCTCGTACAAACAAAGCTAGCCCACCATCCTTTCCTTCCTGCCTGTCATTTCCAAAAGTCACATGCTCCTGAACATTTAGTTCCCAGCTTTGATCTCCTTGTAATGAGCGGGATGAGGTTTCCTAAAGTTTTTATGAATTAAATAAACATTTTTCCTGAAATGTAAAAACAAGTCCCATCTCACGTGACACATTCACATGAGGGGACATATTTAATTAAATTTTTGATCCATTTATTTATCTGTTTCAAAAGCACTTTATTTATTTCAAAAGCTCCGTGCCTCAGGGAGATTGAAGCATTCTTGTGCGCTCATGCGTGAAAGAGCACTGGTCCCTCCTCCCCCCGCCCACACAGGTAGCACTGAGCACTACTGCTCGCATCTTATGCTGGGTGGGCCTTAATTGGCCCGCCCATGTAAAATAGCGGCACGGAGCCGATCGCAGGCAGCAGTCCGCTCCACGACCGCCCCCGCGCGAGAGTTGGCAACATGCCCGCCAACAATTAAGAGGCCTATTAAAGCCATTAAAGTTTCAATTAGCGGGGATTTTTCGCTGCCTGTCCTACGTTACGGGCAGGCGAATCAGCCAGGCGGCCTTTGGATTTTTGAGGAAACCTCATCCAATGGTTTCTGATATTAATTAAAAAGAATAAAAATGTTTGGACAGAATTTTTATCATCAATATGTTTAGGTGAGTAATTGTTATTGGTGGAATTTTTTTTGGAATTTCATTATGTTTATTTTTGGCTTTAAAATTCTTCAGCTCCCTGAGGCAGCTCTCTGCCTTCAGGATCTTTCATTGCACGTTCCTCCATGCCTGTGCTGACTTCAGCGCTGGCCCTCTTCCCACTCCGACCCCGGTGGTGCTGGGCCTATCAGGGAGCCTTTCATGCGGGCTGGCCAGCCAGCGTGAAATTGTGGTGGGGGGCCGATCGCGGATGGTGGCCACTCCCGGGCCCGCCCACTTCCTGAAAATCCTGCCCATAATCTTCAAGGATATTTTGAGAAGTTTTCAATCCTATCTCAAATGTAAGGCATTTAATATATGTTTAGATGCTCCAACACCTAAATTACAAGGTTCAATTGCATACCTCCAGTGGAAATCTGTGAAACCAAATATTTTGACTCTAATTCTAGAAAGGATGTATTTTTTGTGTGTTCTTAGATGTGATTGTATTTTCGGTTCTTCCAGAAATGTGGTTTTACATGGAATTATATTTTCCATTGGTCTTTCTAAAACAAAAGAGTCCATTTCCTATCAATAAAGCATGGGTCCTTGCTATGCCTGCCTTTTTGTAGGATATGTTGAGCATTTCTTGTTCCAGTCGTACTTGAGCTCCCTCCCTCAATTCTTTTTCATTGATGACTGTATCAGTGCCAAGTTCTGCTCTTGCCCTGAATTGGAAAGCTTCATCTACTTTGCTTCCAATATCCACCCTTCTCTCAGTGTCACATGGTCCATCTCTGACCCTTCCCTTTCTTTCCTTCACGCCTCTGTCTCTATTTCTGATGATAGACTATCAACCACCCCACCAGCCTCCATACTCAATGGATCATTTTCCACCCTTCCCAACATTTTTAGCCTGATGCCACCACCAAACACATCTTCTCCTCTCCTCCCCTTTCCGCATTTCAAAGGGACAGTTTCCTCTGTGGTCCACTCCTCAGTCACCCCCAGCCCTTCCTTTCCCATAGTACCTTTCCATGCAAAAGCAGGAGGTGTAACACCTCTCCTTGCCTCACTGTCCAAGGCCCCAAACACTCCTTCCAAATGAAGCAGCAATTTATGCGCTCTTCTTTCAATCTAGTAAACTGCATTTGCTGCTCAAAACCTGGTTTCCTCTACAATGGAGAGACCAAATGCACATTGGGTGGCCGCTTTATGGAACACCTTAATTCTGTCCACAAACATGATCCTGAGCTTCCAGTGGCCTGTCATTTTAATTCTCCACCTTGCTCTCATGTTGATATTTCTGTCCTTGGTCCATTCTCCCAGTGAAGCTCATGGTAAGGTTGAGGAACAGCACCTCATCTTTCATTTAGGTATGTTACTGCCATCTAGACTCAACACTGGTTTAGACCATAATCTCGGTGCCCATTTTGTTTCCTTTTCTTTCTACATTTTGCTTTTTTTCTCTTTTCTTTCGCTTTCGTACAGTAATACAACTGCTCTAGGCATATCTTTTGTCACTTTGTTTCTTTTCTTGTTCCATCTCCATTCTCTTTGGCCCTGGAAGACAAGCCCTTCTGTCATTCAAACTCCGCTGTATTTTACCTTATCACAGACCTTCCTTTTGTCCTTGTTCCATCCATCCTTTGCTTGAAATAGATTACATTTCTAAATTTTCCCAGAAGGTCACAGGCCTGAAGCACTAACTCTATTTCTCTCCACAGATGCTGCCATGACCTGCTGAGTATTTCCAGCATTTTCTGTTTTTATTTCAGATTCCCAGTATCCACAGTTTTCCACTTTAAGAAATGCTCCATCGATTATGCAATGGAATATATTTTTGCATATGTTGAATCCAAGAAAAATACATTTTTTGTGCATAAAGGTTAGACAATTCTTAATAATGTGCTAGGTTTCAGGCTCTGTATAATATCTTTAAATAAAATATAATTAGATTGTCACAGCAAAGAATATGTTAAGAATTATAGGTAGCCACATGTAATAAATTATTACTCACCTTCAGACCCAGCAGCGCTCCAGAATCTCTAGGCACACTACCATCTTTTAGTCGTTTATTTAACAATATCCGACCAATTAGTCGCTCTCCATCTTTGGATGGTTGCCATGTCACTGGATGCTATGAGGTCAAAGCAATAACACATAGGTCTTTAATACCTAAGCTTCCACGTGGCCACAGTATTTCTTTAATTAAGATTCGCTTTCCCCACTAAAAAAACCACTGCAATTACACAAATATTTATGCTTTGATTTCCAATTAGGATCAGCTTAATTCAGTAATTATACAGCTCAACTGGGTTATTTTTAACGTTAGGGCCATTTCAATAACCCAGAATAGGACATTTCCACTGTGGCACATTTTTAGCATTCTAAAGGTTTGTGTAATTACAGGAATTCATTGTTTTAATTCATGCTCCATGCAGAGAAATAAGCAGACAGGGGAAAGACTTCTCAGTAGTACCACCCAACTCCCAGGTCAGAAATCATCACCAACACCAGCTACCACAATCACCAAGTTTAAGCAACAGCAAGTACCAAAGCAGACAGTAAAAACAGTTCTATTACCACACCTACCAAAATGCCACTGCACCAAAATAAGTTCACATACATGACAGTGGAAGGGAAAAAAGAAAAACACAGTTCTGCGGCAAAACAGATCCAACTTTTCCTCTCAGTCTGATATAAAAATTTAATCATCTTAAGGTGGACACTTCAAGCTAAGTTAATTAGCAAAATTGATTTGAGAAGTTCCAACAACACAGATACCACTGAAGAACAACAACACAAGATTTTTCTAAAAGTCTACCATGCAATTGTACCACTGAACATTCCTGTGCATCTTGAAAAAAAGTATTTAGTTTTGCTGCTGGACAGCAAACGATAAAGCAAGCAACTCTGAATCTTTTTCTTTTATCTGTACCTTTATAGATGTGCATTTATCCCTCGAAAGACCCTGTCCTTTTACATTAAATGACAGAGAGCAAACGAAGACCAAATGAGCAGGTAGAATGCAGGCTATACAGACTTAGTACCTTCTCGCTATGGCTATGTTCCTCGTTTAGTGTTGTGCTACTGCACGTATCTACCCCAGAGTCTTTAATCTGAGGCTCAGACCATTCCAAGTCCTCTTCCAATGAGTGGCCGCCAAATCGCACCATTTTCTTTTGCCTCTCAGACAAGGTGTTAGAGTCCGACAATACTGCCTGCTCACTAGTTTTTCTTTTTCCCCTTTGACTGTTCCCTACAGGCATGGGATAAAAAAAAGAAACATGCAAAGGCATAAATAAAACAAAGGAAAGTGAAATAAAAAGAAAACTGAATGCTAAGGCTCCACATGTCTCACCAAAGACATTGGGGACGCCTCACTGCTATGCCAAGACGCATGGTCCAGCCAATAGTATTCCACGTCCCCTGTGAGAATCAAACACATAAGGAAGTGCAGAGGAGGAAGATACAGAAGGACAGAAGCGGAAATTGCAGACAACTGTATTGAATAGCAAAGAGTTAGATATTTGTGTGCATCAAAAAATTGTTGCTTGACACAAGCTCAGCTTTAGAATAACTGATTCAGTTGCCAAATTTCATCAGCACTACATCCTAATCTTTTAATTGAATTTGAGAGTAAATCCCCACTACTTTTTCATTACATGGGCTACAAACCAACTGCGGTCAAGTGGGCAGGATAGCAACCTGCTCCCAAAGTTGCCACTGTTCCAACCAGAATCATTGATTTTTACATTTCAAATGCTCATGTTTCATTGAGTTTTCAAATCTTTCTTTTCCCTGATATTCGTATTTAGATCACAAAATAATATCAGTAGCATATAAACATTATTTAGTTCTTGCCTTTTGGGGGGATCTAATTGTAATGGCACTGAGAAAAGTCTATTGGCTTGAGAATTATTAACAGCTTTAGAAAAGGCCAGCAATAATAATTGAAAGACAGAGTTACTCACAGATGGAAACATTAAATAGAGATATAATTTTGAAACATTTTAATTTCAAACTGCATTGTATTGAAAATCTTTATGAAAGCCAAGAAGAGACATTAGAAAAAAAAAGAATATTTAATATGTTTGCATAAAATCCATGAAAGAAGGACAGTGGACGGGAATAAAAAGTAGGTTAGTGAACAGAAGATCAACTTGAATATTCATACAAAACCATCTGAAGAGACTGTATCCTTTTTAAACATTAACATAGACTTGTTTGCTGAGAGAAGCCAGCACTTCATTAGGCTCAATTTCAAACAGCTCCGCTGGAATTTAGCCCAATAATAGCCAGTTGGGTCACCTTTGACAAGCATGTAAAGCACACTAAACAATGTAGCATGGTATTAGGCACCCAATCCTTACTTGGGAGAGGCCTTTGGTGTCCCTTGCTTGGCAGTGAGCGCTACAGGATTATCTGTTGTTGCTCAATCTGTCCCCGAATTATTAATGGACTTATTCAGTAACATGATACTGGGTCTTATAATCTAAATATTGTATATGGTGACTGAAATGCAAAGACGACTCGAGAACTGAATGTCCAACCGAATCAATTTTTAAGCAACGGACAAAGTTGTTAAATTACAAATTTTTGCCATATTCAAGTGATTTGCAACTTTGGATCAATTACGCCTTCACTCCCAGTGACCAGGACGGAGGATTTTTACTTTATTCCAGGGCTGACTGTCTGTCTGTGCCTCTCTCGTTCAATTTAACACATTAACCAAACGAAGCTGCTCCTTCCGAGTTTGCTGTTCCTCTGCGGATTGGAAACAATTAGAAGGAGCTGCTGTTTCCTCTGTCCTGTTTAGTAAGACCTTCTGCGTCATTTATCCATTGCCCCTCTTTTGACCTGTTTGGAAGGTACCCCCCTACCCCCTGTGTCGTTTACAGGGAGCTGTTGGATCTTTTGGAAGAAGGTATTGCTTCCCTCCCCCACCCACCCTGCCTCCCGTTTAAGAGTTGCTTCCTGTCTGAGTTTCTAAACCTCCAGCAGATTGCAGCCAATTCTAGGAATGCTGCTGTAGTCAAAAAGCCCTGAGGATTTTTGTTAACTTATTACACTGAACAATCAGACCCTGAATCTTAAATTCTGCACCTAACCACCCGCACTGAGATGGTTTTGAAAATGCCCAGATCAGATTTTTTAAATGTGGCTGTTAACAGTGCAAGACTAATGAGGTTCTGAACTGTGAACAAAGTATTCAGTTTATCTTTTCTCCTGTGCTCCAGATGCTATTGGTTAACACTATGGTTTGTCTCTTTTTGAGTGACTGTGCAATCCAAAAAAAAAATTGCCCTTTAGCGAAGGAAATCTGCTGGCCTACATGTGACTCCAAACCCAGAGCAATGTGGTTGACTGCCCTCACTTCAGTTCAAGAGTGACAAATACTGCCTTTGCAAGTGATGATCACATGCCATGAAAGAATAAAAGAACAATGGGTTACACTTCAGCTGTGCCAGGCAATATGTATGCTTGTGCAATTGGAGAGGGGTTAAATTAGCTAGGCAGTGGGATGGGAAGCTGAGCATAGATTCAGAAGGGAAAAAAGTAGGGCAAGAAATGGAGGGCAGAAAATTAGCAAGGGAGTTTGGAAGGCAGTGAAAAGGAAAAGTTGGAAAATAGTCAAAAGGGAGCCAATTTGTGCTTGGTGTAATTTTTAAAATCATTGATGGGACGTGGGCATCGCCAAGCCAGCATTTATTGTCCATTTCTAATTGCCCTTGAGAAAGTGGTATTGAGTTGCTTTCTTGAATTGCTGAAGTCCATGTGGAGTAGGTACATCCACAGTGCTGTTAAGGAGGGAGTTCCAGGATTTTGACCCAGCAACAGTGAAGGAATGGCGATATATTTCCAAGTCAGGATGGTGAGTGGTTGGAGGGGAACTTCCAGGTGGTGCTGTTCCCATGTATCTGCTGCCTTTGTCCTTCTAGATGGTAGTGGTTGTGGGTTTGGAATGTGCTGTCTAAGCAAATGTGGTGAGTTCCTGCAGTGCATCTTGTAGATGGTGCATGCTGCCATTGTGCATTGGTGGTGGAGGGAGTGAATGTTTGTGGATGGGGTGCCAATCAAGCGGGCTGCTTTGCCCTGGATGTTGTCGAGCTTCTTGAGTGCTGTTGGAGCTGCACACATCCAGGCAAGTGGGGAATATTCCAACACACTCCTGGCTTGTGCCTTGAAAGTAGTGGACAGGCTTTGGAGAGTCAGGGGGCAAGTTAATCACCACAGGATTCCTCGCCTCTGACCTGGTCTTGTAGCCACAGCATTTACATGGCTAGTCCAGTTCAGTTCTGGCCAATGGTGACCCCCAAGATGTTGATAGTGGGGGATTCAGCGATGGTAATGCCATTGAATATCAAGTGGCATTGGTTAGATTCTCCCTTGCTGGAGATAGTCATTGGCTGGCACTTGTGTGGTGTGAATATTACTTGTCACTTGTCAGCCCAAGTCTGGATATTGTATAGGTCTTACTAAAGCAGTCCATGTCCAAATGCAGCACCTGAGGAGTCGTGAATGCAGCTGAATATTGTGAACTCATCAGCGAACATTCCCACTTCTGACCTTATGATGGAAGGAAGGTCATTGATGAAGCAGCTGAAGATGGTTGGGCCTAGGACACTACCCTGGGAAACTGCTGCAGTGATTTCCCAGAACTGAGATGATTGATCTCCAACAAACACAACCATTTTCCTTTGTGCTAGGTATGACTTGAACCAGCGGAGAGCTTTCCCCCGATTCCCATTAACTCCCGTTTTGCTAAAGCTCCTTGATGCCACATTAAGTCAAATGTTGCCTTGATGTCAAGGGCAGTCACTCTCACCTCACCTTGGGAGTTCAGCTCCTTTGTCCATGTTTGAACCAAAATTATAATGAGATCAGGAGCTGAGTGGCCACTGAGCATCAGTGAGCAGGTTACTGCTGAGCAAGTGCCGTTTTATAGCACTGTTGATGACCCTTTCCATCACTTTACTGATGATCAAGAGTAGACTGATGGGGCAGTAATTGGCTGTGTTGGATTTGTCCTGCATTGTTTGGACAGGACATACCTGGGCAATTTTCCAAATTGAAGGTCGATGCCCTGTTGCAGCTGTAATGGAACAGCTTGTCTAAGGGCACAGCAAATTCTGGAGCACAAGTCTATTGCTGGAATATTGTCAGGGTTCATAGCCTTTGCAGTATCCAGTGCCTTCAGCTGTTTTTGATAACACATGGAGTAAAGGAAATTGGCTGAAGACTGGCATCTGTGTTGCTGGAGACCTCCGGAAGAGGCTGAGATGGATCATCCACTTGGCAATTCTGACTGAAGATTGTTGCGAATACTTTAGCCTTCTCTTTTGCACTGATGTGCTGGGCTCTCTCATCATTGGGGATGGGGATATTTGTGGAGTTTCCTCCTCCGATGAGTTGTTTAGTTGCCCACCGCTATTCATGACTGGATGTGGCAGGACTGCAGAGCTTAGATCTGATTCGTTGGTGGTGGGATTGCTTAGCTCTGTCTATTGCTTGCTACTTTTGCTGTTTGGCACACAAGTAGTCCTGTACTGTAGTTTCATCAGGTTGACATTTCATTTTTAGGTGTGCCTGCTGCTAATGGCATGCTCAGTGTGAAAACGGGACTTCGTCTCCACAAGGACTGTGCGGTGGTAACTCCTACCAATACTGTCATGGACAGATGCATCTGCGGCAGGTAGGTTGGTGAGGATGAGGTCAAGTATGTTTTTCCCTCTTGATCGCTCACTCACCACCTGCTGCAGACCCAGTCTAGCAGCTATGTCCTTTAGGACATGGCCAGTTCAGTCTGTGGAGGTGCTACCGAGTCACTCTTAGTGGTGGACACTGAAGTCCCCCACCCAAAGTACATCTGTGCTCTTGTCACCCTCAGTGCTTCCTCCAGTTCAACATGATTCATCAGTTGAGGGGGGAGGGATGGTGGTATGTGGTAATCAGCAGGAGCTTTTCTTGCCCTTGTTTGACCTGATGCCATGAAACCTCATGGGGCCCAGGGTCGATGTTGAGAGATCCCAGGGCAACGGCCTCCCGACTGTATACCACTGTGCCATCATCTCTGCTGGATCTGTCCTGCTGGTGGGACAGGACATACCTGGTGGGACAGGATGGTGATGTTGATGTCTGGGACATTGTCTGTAATGTATGATGCCATAAGTATAACTATGTCAGGTTTTTGCTTGATTGGTCTGTGGGACAGCTCTCCCTGTTTTGGCACAAGCCCCAGATGTTCGTAAGGAGGACTTTGCAGAATCGACAGGGCTGAGTTTGCTGTTGTCATTTCCGGTGCCTAGGTCGATGCCAGGTGGTCTGTACAGATCCATTCCTTTTAGAATTTTTAGCAGGTTGCTACAACTGAGTACCTAAATGTAAGGAGTATAGCGAATAAGGCAGATGAGCTGAGGGCACAGATTGTTATGTGGAAGTATAACTTTTTGTTGCTACTACTGAAATATAGCTTAGAGAAGGGCAAGAATGGCAGCTTAACGTAACTGGTTACAGGATTTTCAGACAAGATAGTGAGGGGATAAAAAAGGTGGAGTAGCAATATTAATTAAAGAAATAATTACAGCCTTGATAAAAGATGTTAGAACAATCATTAAATGGGGCAATATGGGTTGAACTAAGGAACAAAAGAAGGGACAATCTCTGACAAATGCAAAATCAATTAAGGCAATAATAGTGGGGGATTTCAATTACCCTAATATTAACTGGGATACAGCCAGTGTGAAAGGCACAGACAGCACCGAATTACTAAAATGCATACTCAAGAAAATTTTATTTTTTAGTTAGCATGTGGCAAGTCCAACCAGAGGTGGGGAGCAATTCTCTTTTAGTTTTCAGGAATGAAGTTGGGCAGGTAGAAAGAGTTTCAGTGGGAGAGTGCTTTTTTGGTAGTGATCATATTTCAATTAGATTTAGCATAGTTATGGAAACGGACAAAGATTAATAGAAGTAAAGTTTCTAAATTGGGGAAGGCCAATTTTACTTGGGAGAGTGATCAGAACTGTAATCAAAGTGTAGTTTAACTAGTATTATACACAGTTCTGGCATAACCTTCCTACTTCTCTATTCGATGCCTCAGCTCTTAAAGGAAAGCATACCATATACTTTCTTAATCACCTTATCGACCTGTCCTGCTAACTTTAAGTTTCTGGGCGTGTACATTCCATGTGTTACAGGAAAGATTTGAATGCACTAGAAAGGGTGCAGAGGAGATCTACGAGGATGCTGCTAGGATTAGAAAATGTTAGCTATGCAAAATGATTGGATAGGATGATTATTTTCCTTGGAATAGAGAAGGGTGACTTCATTCGAGGTGCATAAGATTATGAGGGATCTGGATAGAGTAAATAGGGGTGACCTTTGTACCATAGCAGAGAGGTCAAAAAGTATAGATGTAAATTAATTGGTCGATTAGAGGGGAAATTAGGTTTTCACCTAGAAGGTGGTAGGGATATGGAATTCACCTCCTGAAAGGGTAGTAGAGGCAGAAAGTCACACCATATTTTAAAAAGTACTTGGATGTGTACTTGAAGAACCATGACCTGGGCTACAAACTTACTGCAGGGGGTAGGTTTAGGCTTGATTGCTCTTCATCAACTGGCATGGACACAATGAGCCAAATGGCCTCCTTCTGTGTCGCAAATTTTCAATGATTCAGTCCAGCTCATGAAACTTTATGGTAGCTGAACACCAGCATCCAGATTATTGAGTGCAGAGGCATGAGGCCTGAAACAAATATGAAGCATTGGCCTGGGGGAAAAAAAATGAATTCCTCATAAAGCAACTGGAATACTTAAACAGTATTTGGAATGGCAGTGAAGGGGCACTTAATTAAAAAAAAAAATTCCTGCACAATTTTCCACACCATAATTTTCCCAGCTACTTATTTATCCCTCTTTGCACATCAGGAAGTCTAGTCAGTAGCCTTTGATTGGCTATTGCCATCCAAAGATCTAGCTCCAACATCATGGTGCTCATGGTGCATCATAGACATTGTGCCCAAAGCATAAGGAAATCCTTCAACTGAACTGTACTTGTATTTTCAGGCAGTCAGTTCATCCCTATAAAGATATTTCTGACCTATCTGCTGCAGAACCTTCCAGACACAGATCATCCTTAGCAGTCATCTATACACCCACTGTCGCCCTTCCAAACACTTCAGATGGTGAACATTGTCATCCTCCTCTCAAAGGGATGAGCAACACAAAGATGTGCATTATCAGCTTTTCTGGCTTATTGCAAGGTTCTCAAGGTGATAGTTGGAAGGAAGTGACAATATAAAGGACTTTAATGCATTGAATATATATATTTTCCTGCCCTTCCGATCTTCAGTGGGTCCAGGTTACTACTTAGTGTCAAATGCATGGTCATTGAGGTCTAGGTGGGAAATCAGATCTCAAGAAGAAATTCTCTCTTGAGGATGTCAGACAACTGCCCAACATTTCAGATCCTAGGTAGAAATATTTGAACAAGTTGAGCTACATTGGAAAGTGCCAAATAGATCCAAACCATTTTTAAAAGTCTATGTAGTTCAATAAAAAGTATATTATCTCTTTAAAATAAAAGTTCAAAACATTCTTAAAAAGGTTGATACTGTAAGCAATCTTAATTAGAAATGAAATACATACTTGTAAAGAAAAAACATAGGTTAAATAATGTTCTTTTCTAGATAATGGCTGAGGAAAACCAAAACAGCAGACGACTTAAGAGCTTAAGTGTAATATCTTACATGATACAATCACTTGCATAAACAGATTTATTAGCTTTTTCTTCTAATTCTTCTGAAATTTTTAATCTTCATCTGAATAGTTTCAGCACATCCTGATTTCACAATAACACTATCCACAGTGGTAATATGGGGGCTGATTTGTACCATTTTCCTCTTGTATGCCAGGCAGACAATACACAGACCATATGGGTAAATAAATCTTATTTTGATATCCATCGTGTCTTATCATTTGGTCTAAAAATAATGGTATTTCGTAGGACATTAAATTATGTTTGTGTACATGAACTAACCTGGAACCTCAAAGTTTGGCATTGATTGCAACTTTTGCTTAAATGGTACAGGAGCCAAAGTTGAATCTAACTCCCAAATATCAGTTAAATTTGATTTGCCTTGATAAGCACTTCATTGTGCAAGAGACAAATTCAACAATGCAGTTCAAATTTAAACATCATAAACTGTGCAAAGAACATAGTGTTCAAGTGGTGCTCACTTTCAACTCCTATGTGCGTTTGGATTAATAACTGAATGCTCTGCCTGTGCTATTATAATGAATGAGGTTGGGGGTGGGGGGGGGAGGCTGGAATTGATGAAGAAACATCCCATGCCAGGCAGCAAACCATGGTGCTGCCTGGTATAGTGCAGCATAGGAATAGGAGAAGGCCATTTAGCCCCTTGAGTCTGTTCTACCAATTAGTGAGACCATGGCTAATCTGTGACCAATTATAATTCCATATGCTTGCCTTTGCTAAAAAAAATCTATCAATCTTAGTATTAAAACTAACTGATTTAGCATCAACTGCAGCTTGTTGAAGAGAATTCCAAATTTCCAGCGTGCTCTGCCTGAAAAAGTATTTCCTAATTTCACTCCTGAAAGGCCTAACTCTAATTTTGACTATGCCACCCACACCTGTACCCACCACCCCCAACTCCTCCCCTCCAATCCTAGACTCCCAGCTCATGGAAATAATTTCTATCTACCCAATATGCTCCCTTTAATATCTTGAAATCATTGATCAAAACACCCCTTAAAGTTTTAACTCCCAGGGAACACAACCCTAGTTGGTTTAATCACTCCTTGTAGCTTAACTCAAAGTCTACACTGGACTCCAAGGTCCATATATCCACCATATATCCAGCCTGAGGTGTGGCATCCAGAGTGTTTCAGGTGCAGTTTAACCAGGGCTTTGTACAGCTGCATCATTAATTCTATCCTCTTGCATTATATTGCTCTAGACAGAAAGACCAACATTCCATTAGACTTTTTGATAATTTTCTGGACCTGAACAGTTGTACATTAGCTGTGGCTGTGACCTAATGACCTATGACCCAATATATTGTTCCCTGAACACATCCAAAAACAACTTGGACACATTTATGAAACAAAGTGGGCTCAAAAGAGACCTTAGGGCTTTGCAAATTTAAAAAAAATCGGAACCAGCAGCCCAAGCAATAAGAGAGCTCGCTCCCAAGTAGATGACTATGAGTTTGAACTCCAAGCCACTATAAGTTGACCACTAGGTGAAGCTTCAATATATTTGGAACGTACTGACATAGCTAATTGGTCAAATCTAAGCGCAAGCCCTCTAAAAGACTTCAGGGAGCAAATTATGAACAAGGCTCTCAAATCTAAGTGGCTAAAGGAGGCTGACTACTGACACAACTGAAGCAGAGAAATAAAGAGAAACACTGAGATAAAAGACAGGACTACAATTCTTTCTTATAAAGCAAAAAAAAAATCACAAGAGCTTAGCAGCGCTTTACCTAGAGATAAAGTTTGTGAATTCCGCATTCTAAGGGCCATTTAGGTGCAGATTTCCCAAGTTGTATACCTTTATTAACCTTCCCACTTCACGTTTTTTCTAAGCTGTGGCCAGGAATGTGTAATTTAGTCTGGGCCACACTGGGGCAACAGTGCCAGGAACAGCCCTTACCAAAAGTCTAAGCCTGTGAAATTCAAACAGTGCAAACAAGGGAGTAAGACAGATGGGTCAGTCCATGATCCCAGTGCACCCAGCAGGGAGGGCAGCTCACTAGGAACCCACAGTCTTAGATTTTTTATCCAACCATTTTAATAGATGAAAAGTTACAGGTTGCATACATGCAATGTTCTCAACATGCATTCCCTTTGATAGTTGCACACTGCTGGATCCCAGAATCACCCCTTATAATTAGAAATAGAAATGAGTTGCATGAAATTTTGGGGATGGATCATCAGGGCTTAAAGCTCCATATGGCCCATTATCTGCAGTTTGGATACCTCAGTTTTCAAAAACTGTGACTTGATCAGTCTCAGATATTTTTCAAACCCTTAGCTGTGTAATTAGTTAGAGCAAGTTTGTTGTTGGCCGTACAGGTTGTATGTTCTGGCCCACAAGCCTCTTGAAGAAAGTAATGCATAACCTAAAGTAGGGTGTTTAGTACCCCAGCAGAGTTTTCCCATATAATTTTAGACTCTTTGTGCTCTTCTCTGCTCTAATTGGTTGCTTCCAACATTCTTTATTGTTCAAACAAATTATGCAAAGGAGGGGAGTTTTAATCTGGAGGAGTACATGGCTTGGGTATGGGTGGAGGCGTTAAGTCCAGCAAAAATGCATGTACGTCTAGAAGCCAGGTTCGACACACTGACTTCCTTCCACATTTAACTCAAGCACAATACTGCACCCTTTTGAGGGAGTTGTGTTGCCTAATAATAGATGGAAATGATTCAATCAGAACATTATTTTACCACAGTTTGAAGTTTAACATTGCATTCATGATGTTTTCTGGAGCTCCTGAAATACGTCGTTGAAAACAAAGCAAGAATGCAATGACAATTGAGAGAGCCAAATCAAATTCACCGAAATATTGCAAGAAATTCTCAGTGCTTGCAGCTGCTTTCAAAGCAACTAGTGGGAAAGGGTTTGTACCTACTACTTTTGCTAAGAGTTTATTTTGGTGATTTTTGAAATCACATTAGGATGGATGGAACCTTGGCTGGCTTAGACCAGATCTCAGACAAGGAGAAATATGATCAACAGCAGCAGCCTGCTGTTGAGACACCTACAGCTGGTTAGCAGAGAGGGAGAGCAGCAGAGGGTGCAGGCTACTCACAAAACAGGGTGTAAAGGCAGAGGCTGAGTTGCTTCACATATCCAAAAGCTGACATCTGCAGCCTCTGAGAAGATGACCTGTTCCATGCTGGATCTGGTGGCCACATGTTAGCAGTGGCTGTCGATATGACTGCCACCCTCAACATTTTTACCTCCAGATCCTTCCAGGGCTCTGCCAAAAACAATGCATAAGACAGGTGATAGGTTGTTTGCCAGGGCAGGCATTTTTATGAACTTTACCTGTGATGATGCCAGTCAGAATGAGTTGGCTTCCCACAAATGCAGGGTAATCTACACATTCCTAGATCAACCAGGAGTATTTGTCAACCGCAAGGGCTTCCACTCCATCAATGTAAGTTGGTGTGGAACCACAAAGGTAGTTCTGCAGGTGTGCACCAGATTTTTGGGGAGGTGCCATGATGCATTCATCCTGCAGCAGCTCAAGGTCCTTGATGTTTTTTGGACCTGCATGCAGACGGAAGCAATGGTTGCTCAGAGATGAAAGATACCCACTTCAAACTTGGCTGATGATACCCATCAGAAACCAGACAAATGATGTCTTAGTATACTATAACAAATAGCACATGACCTCCAGATGTATAATTGAAGAAGCCATTGGCATGCTGAAGATGCAGTTCACGTGACTAGAAAGGCATGGATGTGCCCTTTGGTGTGCACTAGCCAGGACTGTGGTGTGATGCATTCTGCACAACTTTGTTAAGCAGCAAGATTTGGATCTCCAGGAGGAACAACGTGCAAAGTGCAGATGGTCTGTGGATGACTCTGGCATGTAAGGTCCCCCAAAAAGACAGCTTCACCTGCAACCATGCAGGGCAGACTTGTTCATGGGATATTATGCAGCATGTTGGGTACTAACTGGGGGAACCAGGGGTAAAATGTTGAAGCACTTTGAGTGGAGTCCCGAATTCAATGTCCCCATTTGCCATCATCTCTCTCATGGGCCTAGCATACTTCATTGCTAACACTCACTGGAAAGCAGTCTGGCACAGAACAGTGGAGCACTGTAAGGCCAAGGCAAAGTTATCTGTCATCCTAGAAAAGGCAGCAAATATACTGGCATACAGAATGCAAACAGCAATGATTAAGGCACACATGGGGTGGAATCCTGTGGGGGTGACAGGAATGGGAAGGTTGACCACAGACCTTTATGCACCAGACTTCATCAGGGTGCAGATGGAGGGTGGCAGAGTGATCGCCTGCCACACTGCCATGTAATTAAATGCTGTCTCCACCTCCAAACACACCGCGAGAGAGGTCAGAAGGTTCCACTCATGGACTCATTCCACTGACGAGACTGATGGTGCCTGATATTGGTCCATGCAAGAAGAATGTGTCGCAACGTCCTGTGATACTATCCCAATAATGCTTGAACCAGATTGCTCCAAACTCTCTGCAATCATGATCAGTTTTGGTTTCCTAACTAAGAAAGGATAAACTTGCAATAAAGGAAGTCATAGATTCATAGAGGTCTACAGCACAGAAAAAGGCCTTTCAGTCCATGAGTCTGCACCGGTAAAACAAGTACCTAACTATTCTAATCTCATTTTCCAGCACTAGGCCCATAGCCTTGTATGCCATGGCATCGCAAGTGCACATCCAAATACTTCTTAAATGTTATGAGGGTTTCTGCCTCTACCATCCTTTCAGGCAGTGAGTTCCAGATTCCCAACACCCTCTGGGTGAAAAAAATCTTCCTCACATCCTCTTTAAACCTCCTGCCCCTTACCTTAAATACATGCCCCCTGGTTATTGATCCCTCCACCAAGGGGAACAGTTCTTTCCTGTCTACCCTATCTAAGTCCCTCATAATTTTATACACCTCAATCATTTCCCCCCTCAATCTCCTCTGCTCCAAGGAAAATAACCCCAGCTTATCCAATCTCTCCTCATAACTAAAACTCTCCAGCCCAGGCAACATCCTGGTAAATCTCCTCGTCACTCTCTCTAGTGCAATCACAACCTTCCTATAATGTGAATTCCAGAACTGCACGCAATACTCTAGCTGTGGCCTAATCAGCATTTTATACAGTTCCAGCATAATCTCCCTGTTTTTATATTCTATGCCTCGGCTAATAAAGGCAAGTATCCCATATGCCTTCTTAACCACCTTATCTACCTGTCCCGCTACATTAAGGGACCGATGGACTTGTACACCAAGGTCCCTCTGATCCTCGGTACTTCCCAGGGTCCTACCATTCATTGTGTATTCCCATGCCTTGTTTGTCCTGCCCAAGTGCATTACCTCACACTTATCTAGATTAAATTCCATTTGCCACTTATCAGCCGTCCATATCCTCCAGTAATCTAAGGTCATCCTCATCACTATTTACAACCCCACCAATTGTTGTGTCATCCGCAAACTTACTGATCAACTCTCCTACATTCAAGTCTAAATCGTTTATATATACAACAAACAGCAAGGGACCCAACACCGATCCTTGTGGAACCTCACTGGACACAGGCATCCAGTCACAAAAACACCCCTCGACCATCAACCTCTGCTTCCTGCCACTCAGCCAATTCTGGATCCAATTTGCCAAATTGCCTTAGATCCCATGGCCTCATACCTTCGTTATTCAATTGTCTCCCATGCGGGACTTTATCAAAAGCCTTGCTGAAGTTCAAGTAGGCTACGTCAAATGCATTGCCCTCATCTACACACCTGGTCACCTCTTAGAAAAATTCAATCAAATTGGTCAGACATAACCTCCCCTTAACAAAACGATACTGACTGTCCTTGATTAATCCCTGCCTCTCCAAGTGCAGATTAATTTTGTCCCTCAGAATTGCTTCCAATAGTTTCCCCACCACTGAGGTTAGACTGACTGGCCTGTAGTTCCCTGGTTTATCCCTTCCTCCCTTCATGAATAACAGTACTACATTGGCTGTCCTCCAGTCCTCTGGCACCTCTCCTATGGCCAGAGAGGTATTGAAAATTATTGCCAGCACCCCTGCTGTCTCCTCTCTTGCCTCACTCAACAGTCTGGGATACATTTCATCGACCTTTAAGCCTGACAGACGACTTAGAACCTCCTCCCTTTCTATGTTAATTTCTTTAATTATATCACAGTCCTTTTGCCTGATTTCCATACCCGCGTTGGTCCCTCTCACTTGTGAACACCAACACAAAGTATTCATTTAGAACCCTACCTACATTTTCCAGGCCCAAACACAAATTACCACTATAGCCCTTAATGGGTCCTACTCCTTCCCTAGTTATACTCTTACTCTGAACATACTTCTAAAATAACTTTGGATTTTCCTTTATTTTACCTGCCAATGTTTTTTCATGTCCCTTTTTTGCTCTCCTAATTTCCTTTTTAAGTTCCCCCCCTACATATTCTATACTCCTCTTGGTCTTCCGCTGTTTTGAGCCCTCGATATCTGCCATAAGCCTCCCTTTTTCTCTTTATCCAATCCTGTATATCCCTCGACATCCAGGGTTCCGTGGATTTGTTGGTTCCACCCTTTGTCTTTACTGTACTCTCGCTATTTCCTTCTTGAATGAGTCCCACTGCTCTGACGCAGATTTACCTAAAAGTAGCTGCTCCCAGTCCACTCTGGCCAAATATATCTGATCTTATTAAAATCGGCCTTTCCCCAATTTAGAACTCTGATTTCTGGCCCATACTTGTCCTTCTCCATAACAACCTTGAATCTAATGGAGTTATGATCACTATCTGCAAACTGCTTCCCCACTGAAACCTCCACCACTTGTCTGGCTTTGTTTCCTAAAATTAAGTCCAGGACTGCCCCCTCTCTTGTAGGACCTTCTACGTATTGGCTTAAAAAGCTCTCCTGGATGCATTTTAAGAATTCCGCTCCCTCTAAACCTATCACACTATGACTAACCCAGTTAATGTTGGGGAAGCTGAAATCCCCCATTATTACTACCCTCTTATTTTTACACTTCTCTGAAATGTTCCTACATATCTGCTCTTCTATTTCTCTCTGACCATTTGGAGACTTATAGTACACTCCCAGTAATGTGATTGCTCCTTTTTTGTTTTTCAGTTCCACCCATATGGTTTCATTTGAGGAGCCTTCGAAGATGTCATCCCTCCTTATTGCTGTAATTAATTCTTTGATCAAATATGCGATACCCCCTCCTCTTTTACCTCCTTCCCTGTCTCGCCTGAAGACCCTATATACTGGAACATTGAGCTGCCAATCCTGCCCCTCTCTCAACTATGTCTCTGTGACATCAATAACATTATACTTCCATGTGTTAATTTGTGCCCTCAACTCATCTGCCTTATTTGTCAGACTCCTTGCATTAAAATAAATACCATCCAACCTCGCCAAACTCCCTTCTGCCTTAACTGGCCTATAATTTGTATGCCTTCCAGACTCACTTGCTCTCTCTTCTAATTTTGGCTGTGCCTCTCCCCCTCCTCTCTGGATCTCATCCCTCTGCCAAGTTAGTTTAAACCCTTCCCAACAGCACTAGAAAACCTCCCCGCAAAGGATGTTTGTCCCATTCCGGTTCTGGTTCAGACCGTCTGCCTTGTACAGGTCCCACCGCCTCCAGAAGCAGTCCCAATGTCCCAGAAATCTAAAGCCCTCTATCCTGCACCATCACTCCAGCCACGCATGCATCTGGACTAACCTCCTATTTCTATACTCACTAGCACATGGCACCGGAAGTAATTCAGAGATTACTACCTTTGAGGACCGTTTTTTAATCTGTTTCCCAGCTCCCTAAATTCTGCTTGCAGGACCTCATCCCTCTTTCTACCTATGTCGTTGGTACCAATATGTACCACGATCTTTACCCTCCCCCTTTAGAATGCCCTGCAGCCGTTTAGTGACATCCTTGACCCTGGCACCAGGGAGGCAACAAACCATCCTGGAGTCACGTCTACAGCTGCAGAAACGCCTATCTGTTCCCCTTACTATCGAGTCTCCTACCTCTATTGCTCTTCCCCTCTTTTTCCTCCCCACCCCCCTCACCATGCAGCTGAGCCCCTCACAGTGCCATGGGCATGGCTGCACTCCCCAGTGGAACCGTCACTCTTACCGTTTTCCAACACAGAAAAACAGTTCTCGACTGAGAAGCACCCTGGGGATTTCCTGACTCCCTGCCTGACACCTTTCTTCTGACTGATGGTCATCCATTCCCTCTCTGTCTGCACTTCTGTAAGCTGTGGGGTGATCACGTCTAAAAACGTGCTATCCATGAAACTCTCAGCCTCACGGATGCACCTCAGTGCCTCCAGCTGCCGCTCAAGCTCTGAAACTCGGAGCTCAAGTAGCTGCAGCTGGTGGCACTTCCTGCAAATGCCAGAGCACAAGGAGCTCTGACTTCCTACATGTTGCAGGCAGTATGTAACACTGGACTAGCTCTAGTTTAAAAAAATCCCTTACTTTAAGTTAAATACTGTAAAAAAAAAAGTTAAATTATTTATGTACTTTAAATAAAAACTAGAACCCTTACCTTTCTTTAGCTTAATCTATTTTAAACTGGAGAAAAACTGGAGAAAAATGCTGGAGAAAAACACTTACTCACTACTCACCAATCAGCTCTCACCTTTGTGCTGTCATCACTTTTTGAAGTGACTGCGTCACCGCGATGCTGACTATAGGACACTCTTCCTAGACTGCTTCACCACGATGCTGAGTGCAGCAAAGTTTCACCAGACTGATTCCTGGGATGGCAGGATTTTCATATGAGGAGAGATTGGGTCGACTAGGCCTGTATTCACAGGAGTTTAGAAGAATGAGAGGGGATCTCATTGAAATGTATAAAATTCTGACAGGGCTGGACAGACTGGATGCAGGGATGATTTTCCTCTGGCTGGGGGGTCTAGAACAAGGGGTCAGAATCTCAGGGTACGGGGTAGACCATTTAGGACTGAGATGAGGAGAAACCTCTTCACTCAGAGGGTGGTGAACCTGTGGAATTCTCTACCACAGAGGGCTGTGGAGGCCATGTCACTGAATATATTTAAGAATGAAATAGACAGATTTCTAGACTCTAAAAGTGTCAAGGGGCATGGGGAGAGAGTGGGAGTATGGGATGAGATAGAGGATCAGCCATGCTCAAACTAAATGGTGGAGCAGCCTTGAAGGGCCAAATGACCTACTCCTCATTTTCGATGTTTTTATGTTTCTATCAGCATGCTTGGAAGGCCTGTCAATTCATCGCACATTCTCTGTTGCTCTCCGATGAATATCCTTTTCATCAAGGACTGCTGGGATACAGCTGAATAGAGCTTGGAGAGGGCTGTGTTCACTGACACAGACTCTCCAAAGCTGACCCTGCCACCACTATCTGCTCTTGCTCACTGGTGAAACTGTCTCACTGATTCCACCACAAGTCGAGTATTTGAGAAGGTACATCGGTTCTGCCTTCTTTGGGGCAGTAGCAGGTTTTTTCCATTCATTGTTGAGAAAAGAGTTCTCTCTCTCTGGCTCCTCCAAGCTCTCAGCATTAATCATTACCACATGTACTCTTCTCTAGCTTGTAATCCAAACCTCATCTAAATTCTTTTTTGGAATTTCACTTTTGGAGAATGGCAACACCTTAGCTAATCTCATGCAGAATAAATTGTTGTTCCCTTTGAAATTCAATATTCTTGAATCAGCATGTCTCCTTTTTCAGCAATACTTAACGTCTGTACTACCAAATGACTAAATAGTAAATGTTACAAGTCTGAAGCTTATATAATTAGTGTGTTTAGAATTATACCTTTTGGTTTAAGATTATCATGGTATGGAACTGTATCTTTAAATGTAGGATAAATGGAAAGTATGTGTCAAATCGGAAAGCTTGGGGATAAAGAGCTGTTTCTAAGTCCACAATGAGAATGCCCTAAGGCCAGAATTTTCCGCACCCGATCGGGATAGTCGGTTCGGTAGCAAGATTAGAGAACCTCGCGGGAAGTCCCCAAGCACATTTCCTGGTGAAGTGAATCCAGGAAGCGATTATCTCCTCCCTCTATCAATGGTGGGCCGCATTTCCTGCCATCAAATATCGGGAACTTAATTTGAATATATTTGCATCTCATTATTGTGACCACATGCAGGCATCACTCTCCATGTCAAATTTAAAGCCCACGTTGAACGCAATTTTACGACAATGTGATTTGCAACTGCCTTTAAAGGCGTGCAAAAGGTGACCTGAACTTTGAGGGGAACTCATGGTGAGTGCACATAATTTTGCGCGGCACTTGCAATGATCCCAATGCAAGGAAGTGGCTCTGCGGATTTGGGGGGGGCGGGGTGCATCACAGGCAAGTCTCCACAGCAGCATTTTCGTGGCTGGATTGTGGTCTCGGGGCAAGAGCAACAGTGCCGAGGGGAGGGGGAAGGAACTTCAGTGCAAGGGCTACAGTGCAAGGCAGGGAAGGGGGAGAAGGGAACCTTGGGGCAAGGGCAACAGTGCCAGGGAGAAGGGAACTTCAGGATAAGGGCTACAGTGCAAGGGGGTTGGATGGGGAGGTGGGTCGGGGGAGGGGGGGGTTCATGGCAGTACAGACTGAAATTTGAACACAAGCACATGCCCGAGGGTGGGGAGGGGGGAAAGAAAAGGGCCATGCAATGCTAAAACATGTCAAAGATGAACACTCTTATGCAGCTGAGACAGCTAACTTTGAGCTCAATTGACATTCTTGGAGTCAGGCTAGTCGAGCAGCACTAATTCCTGACAGTGCCAATGATTGTTCCTCTAATGTTTACCCCTCATGCGCACACTTCAAACTTGAATGAGTGCTATAGTGCTGCAGAAGCATTGGGCGACTGGGCAAGCTTGAGGATCTTCTTGGGAAAGGTGGCCATCGAATACTGATGGAGGGGTGTGCTCCTCGTCCCTTGCATTATGTTTCAGTTGAAATTGAAAAGTCACACTTGTGGTCCAAGCAAACCGCAGAGCCACTGTTCAAGGTGCATCACTAGACCCAGGTTCTATAGATGGCGCATGTCACCTTAGGAAGGATTTGGCACCATGGGAACTTGGAGGGCATCCACTGCCAGTAGTAGTTAAAGTTACCGTCGCGTTCATTTTCTACAGCAGTGGCTTCTTTCAGGGCTCCACTGGGGAACTTTGCGGGATCTCGTAAGCCTTCACCCACAAATATACCCATGAGGCACCCTTTTTGCCAAAGTACACAACTTTGTCAACTTTGACAGAGATCAGGCAAGCCAGGAAGCAAGACCGTTGAGATTCGCTGAGATTTCCAGGTTCCCACAGGTGCAGAGTACCATTGACTTCACTCACGTGGCTCTTAAATCTCCCTGGCAACAGGCAGTCCAGTAAGTGAATCGCAAAGGCTTCCATGTTCAGCTGGTCTGTGAACATAACAAACAGATCATGAAGGTGTGTGCAAGATAACCTAGAAGAGTCCACAACTCCTACATCCTCAGCAGGTCTCAATCTCTGACACCTTCTAAGGATCACTCAGGATGCAGGGTTGGCTCCATGGGGACAAGGGCTACCCACAAAGGACGAGGCTGATGATGCCTGTGCAGCGGTCTCAGACTCCTGGTGAGGGATGGAACAACAAGGTCATGCCACAACCTGGAGTTTGGTTGAGTACACCACCTACATCCTGAAAATGAGGTTCCAGTGCCTGGAAATCTGGCGGAGCACTCCAGAGGAGGTCAAGCACCATAGTTGCTTGCTGCACATTACACAACCTGACGATGCAAAGAGGGGAGGAGATGCAAGAGCTGCATGTCTTCTCCGATGAGGAAGAAGTCAAAGGGGATGAGGTTGATGAGATCCTGGAAGGCAAGGGTACAGGTAATGAGGCCATTGCACTGGCCAGACAATGCAGGCATACTCGTGAGACCCTCATTGCCACAGGATTTCAGGAGGATGATGACGAGATGCAGTGAGGACACTCCTGAGATCTTCACGTTGCATCTGGGAATGTATGACACCTGTCTGGCTGAGGGCAGCGCGCATACGCTCTGTAAAGAGGCTCATATCATGAAGACACTGCTAAGATACAGCGAGCACAATGACTTTAAGATAACTTGATCCTTTGGCAGGCTTCATCACCTGTCAGTAATGGTGACGAGATGGGAGGCAGCCCTGCCTCTAAAGTGCTGCAAGTACACAGAGAACATCACAGAACCCAGTGACATTTAGGTATGAGATTCTTGCAGCAAACACAAGCCACATGGAGGTGCACACATCACTGATCTGGAGAGTGGCTTTGAAGCCAGACAATCATTGTGCTCAAAAAGTTACTCACTGCATGGGAGAGAGGCCCTGGATTGCGACTCTAGCCTTCAAAGTTTCACTTCTGATTGACACGAACGCTGTTCATCATTAGAAGGAGAAATTCTTGGGAGTGTATTTACAATGGTCAACATTAAGTACAAGTGATTAACACTCATGCCCACATTTACGCAACAAAATCTTCCTGACCTTTCTAACTCTGCCGCTATGTCTTACTGGTCCCCTGAAACCCACAGTGCAGGTGGAGGTGGCCTGCTGACTGCTATGCCCTGTTGTCTGTGATGACTTTGATGTGTGTCCTCTGAAGGGCTGAGACCTGGAGGGCCCCAGCCTGCTTTCCAGGTCCTGCTGTGTGGCAGTGCCACCCTCCTCAGCCTAAGGAGTTGGAGCTGCTGGGGTCACAGGAAGAGGGGATTCAGATGGGCCGGAAACTCCCAGAGTCACCTGCCAGAAGGGAAAAAGAGTTCAGAGCAGTATTCTTATTTCCCAGTTTTTACTGTTTTTCGTTTTGGGTGGATGGATAGCCCCGGGATGTGCACTTGCTGATCCTCTGCCCTATGGGTGCCTGAAGGCCCCTGGTTAACTCCTTGAGAGAAAGGGGATGCTTGGGTGAACTCAAGATGCCTCATCCCTCTTTCACGTTGACACTGATGGATGCCTGCAAGCGCCTCAGCGATGGAGTGCAGCTCCTGCAGCAGTGCAGGACTGATATCCTAGACCAACGTCTCCATGGCGTCTGCCATCCCACCAGTGTTGACCTTGGTGCATTGGCTATCACCTCAGCCTGAAGGCGGGCAGACTCCTCCATCGTGCCTTGCAATCTGAGGAGTGCAGCAGACATCCCTTCCTGATGTTTCCCCAGCTTGCCTTTGCAGCTCCAGCAGCTGTGACAAGACTGAGTCCAGAGGCTCGTCATCTGACTTGGATTCAGCACATTTCTGGCCTCCAGCAGTCCTCTGAGTGGTGGCAACCTGAAAGTCCCTGCCGCTGCCTGCTGTGGATCCAACAGTGCGATGTACTCACGGATTATGAACTGGAGGCTACTCTAGAAGTAGGTACCACCAAGGTGTGTGTCACTGCACTGGTGGAGGGTGTTGGTGATGGCTGTGATCGGTCTTCAATTTCGGTGTCTGCAGATTCCTCTTCTGTGGTGTCCTCATGGGCTGGAGTAGAGGACTTGGTTCATGGACCCCCTTGGTTGCTTCTCAGATGTGCCTCGAAAGCAAGGAGAGATAATTAGTTTATGGTAGGGGACCGTGGAACAGGGGAACTGACTGACAGCATGGTTGTCTGATGGATGTTGCACTTGGTGGAACACCACTGACCTCACGGTCAGTACAGGATCGCGTCAGGCAGCTGGATGACTCAATTTTCAAAGTCTGTGAGCGCCTTGATGTCGGGCATTCCTCCACCGTCTGCAATCTTTCCTTTTTGCTGTGTGCCAGTTTGTCCTGTATGAATAGAGATGGAGAGAGTGTAAGCAGGATGCCTGCCACACCAATGAGAAGGATGCCTGGTACGTGTGGGTGCTGAGTGGTGCCATGGACGAGATGAGGACATGATCCACAGGGCAAATGAAGCTGTGTGTGAGAGAGTGAATGGTGATGACCTTTGAATTAGCAGTGAGTGAGATCCCTGTGGACGTCTGATGGGTTTCTGAGTATGGAAGTTGAGCGTGATGAGAGGAGTGACTTACCCTGGCAGAACGGAAGAGATCATTCACCCTTTCAGCACTGGGCAGCTGTCCTCTTTAGAGGGCATTGGCGCTGACCACTGCTGAATTTGCCACCTTGCATGAGGTTCTTCACCCAGAGTGGTGTTAGAGGACATCGTGGTGGGCTTCCACTGCGTCCAGTAGGCACTTGAGGGGGATGTCACTAAATTTGGGGGCAGCATGTTTCCTCCTTTGGAAACCACCAGTTCCCAGAAGCTTCCTATCTGCTGAAGAGTGCTACCTCTGTGCAGGAGCGGCCTTTAAATATGGTGCCAGGTTTACTGAAATCCTGAGGTCATGGCATGGTGGGCAAATCAGAGGCTGTCCCGCCAGTGATCTTATGTAAAACCCATGCCTCTTAATTTTTAAAACAAAGCTGTGCACGATACAACAGAAAAAGCTGCCACTGCCATCGGCAGTCACACACCAATTTCCACGCCCAATATCGGACTTTGCCAATTTCTGGGACAATTCTGCCCTAAGTCTCCAAAAGACCAGAGAGGTGCTCTTGGTATCAAGCTGTAGATAGTTGGTTTGGAACCTGTTCCTTTGTTTCTAAGATGGAATGCAGTGATAATTAGAGATAGCTGATTACCGCTTCTACTTGGATACAGGGCTAGCATGTTTCCCATTGTCGTGGAGAGGACGGTAGAGGAAGCCATTTTGAGATTAGATTACAAGTTTCCCTATTAGTCCAGAGGTATCACAGACCCCTCTCCTACTTCCTCCACATTAATCTCCAGCAACAAGTGCATTGAGGTTGTGGACTTCTTTGTCACTAAGATTGAGACTGCCTGAGACATTTCCCACAAACAAACGAGAACACAGGACAAATTTCTTGGAAGGTTTCCATAGTTCTGGCCCTGAGCTTATATCTTTCTATAGTTTCTCTTCTGTCTCCCCCCATGCCCTCTTAAAGCTCATCTTGTCCAGGAGACTCATCTCCTGCTCACTCGACCATCTTCCCGCTGAACTGTTTATCCCCCACATTCCCCTCTTGGCCCCCATGTTAGCTGATATTTTGAAAGGTTTTCTCTCTTCAGGTGTTGTCCCTATCTCTTTTAAATCTTCCATCATCACCTCTCTCCTCAAAAACCAACCCTTGACCCTACATTCCTTGCAAACTACCTCCACAACTCCAATCTTCCTCCCCACTTCAAAAATGATGAACACGTTGTCACCTCCCAAATCTAATTTTCCTGGAACTCCATGTTTGGATCCCTTTAATCAGGTTTCTGTCCCTGCCACAGCATTGAAACAGCTTTTACCAAAGTCACAAATGATATTCAACATGACAATGATAAATTTGAACTATCACTCCTCATCTTTCTGAACCTGTCTCTAGCTTTTGACGTGGTTGACCACACCATCATCCACCACTACTGAATGCGACTGCACTTGCCTGGTTCCATTCTTATCTATTTAATTGTAGCTGGTAGCTGTAGCTAGTATCATTTGCAAGGGTTTCTCCTCCTGCTTCTACACCACTACCCCTGGTGTCCCCCAAAGGTTCTATCCTTGACATTGTCCTATTTCTCATCTACATATAGCCCCTCAAGAAACCTCATCCAACAACACAGCATTTGTTTCCACAAGTACACTGATGACACCCAGCTATATCTCACCAACACCGCCCTTGATTCCACCACTGCTGCCAAATTATCAGACTGTATATCCGACCTCCAATACTGGATGAATAGAAATTTCCTCCAACTAAATATTAGCAAGATCGAAACCATTGTCTTCAGCCCTGCTGCAAACTACATTCTCTAGTTACCAACTCCATCCCTCTCCCTGCCAACTGCCTGAGACTGGTAATAACCTTGGCGTCACACTTGACTCTGAGCTGAGTCCGCAGAGAACCAGCATGGACTTGATAGGTCGAAAGAACTCCTTCTGTGCTGTTATTACTCTATGAGCTTCCAATCACATATTAATGCCATTACTAAGACTGCTTATTTTCACCTCTGGCTGGGAATTTCTGGCCCTGCCATGACGGGACTCGCTGCGGTGGATGCGGCGGCCCAGCCAAAAGTCCATTGGCTTTCAGCGGGACCAGACAATCCCGGTGGCAGGCGGGGCCAGAAAATCCTGTCCTCTGTAACATTGCTCAATTTGGCTTCTGTCTCAGCTCACTTGCTTTTGAAACACTCAATCATGCCTTTGTTACCTCCAGACTTGGCTATTCCAATGTGCCTGGCTGGATTACCACATTCTACCCTCCATAAATTGAGGAAATCCAAATTGCATCAAGTTCCAGTCACCCATCACCCCTGTTTTTGCTGGCCTATATTGGCTCCCAATCAAGCAACACCTCGATTTTTAAATTCTGATCCTTGTTTTCGAATCACTCCATGGTTTCACCCCTCCTTATCTCTCTAATCTCCGCGATATCTAGGCACGCCTATTTCTGGCCTCGAGGATCCAAAATTTTATTGCTCCACCACTCATGGTCGTGCCTTCATCTGCAGAAGCCCTACAGGTCTGGAATTCCTTCCCTAAACCTCTCCACCTCTCTCTCCTTCCTCATTTAAGACCTTCCTTAAAATCTTTGATCATGATGTTGACTACCTGCCCTAATATTGCCTTATGTGACTCGGTGTCAAATTTTGCCTTATAACTCTCCTATGAACCATCTTAGGACGTTCAATTACATTAAAGGTGTTCATAAATATAAGTTGCTGTATACAAATCTCTGCTAAGTCCACATTTTTGAGTTAAGATAGCAAAGCACCTTAACAACGGATACATTGGCCTTGGAAGGCGTGCAGTGCAGATTCACTAGAATGTCACCAGAGCTCCAAAGGTTAAATTATGCAGGGAATTATGTTAAATTCATGCTAGCTCGCCACACAAACAGTTCAGTTAGTCCCATTCCCTGAACCTTTCCCATAGTTTTGCAATTATTTTTCCCTTCAAGTGCTGATGCAATTTCCTTTTGAAAACCATGATTGAACTTTCCCCCATCATCCCTTTCAGACATTCCAGATCCTAACCATTCACTGCGTAAAAAAGTTTTTCCTCTTGTCGCTATTAGTTCTTTTGCAATCACTTTAAATTGTTGTCTTCTGGTGTTCGACCATTCCATCAATGGGAACAGTTTCTCCCTTTCTAACCTTTCTAGACCCCTCAAGATTTTGAACATTTCAATCAAATCTCCTCTCAGAAGAACAACCCAGCATGAATTAAAAGGTGCCCTTGAAATATGAGACTAGCTGGGACGCCCATGTCTAGAGCGCCACTAGCAGCCAACATCTACATTAAGGCACTAAGCTTACATGCGGCCCAACTCCATCATCAGTGATGGGTGAATGATGTGGTTATTTAGCAGAATAAATGCTTCATCTTGCCATTCCAGCGATGTGGTGGTGCTGCACAATTACAGTACCATGGAGTGACCAGCACAGATAGGCCATGACACAGCAATGACACTGCGTATGCCTGTGATTGCAGGAGAAGCACATTCGTAATGGCAAGGAACATTAACGCATGGACGGCGGAATGCCATTCATCACCATGGTGACAGTGAAAGAGAAAGCGGTCAGTGAGATTAGGTGAATCATGGCACGGCAGCCTGTTGCTGAGGGCAAGGCAGGTGTGGAAGCCATGGAGAATGAGTAAAGTAATGGTTATATCCATCATTCCTAAGACAACATGTGAGCTGTGACAAATGTTAATACCGTTGGAAGCTTCTGATCCAGAAGAGATACCAGGGCTTGGTTGAAGCAGCATCGGTTTCACTTGAATCATGTCTCCCCAGCAGGTACAGTAACAGATGAGGAACAGACCAGGGCTTTGCTATACTGGAATGCTCAGAGGATGCAACATCATTTCAAGACGCCTCAGCACTTCATTCCAGCGCACGCTCCACCAGCGCAGATATACTCACATCGATAGGCTTTGTTGCATGTGTAGAATGGATAGCACAACCTGATGAGCACTGCACAGGAGGTGGTAGTAGAGGCAATGGCAGATGCGGGTTGAGGAGATGCTCAGCTTCATGCAGATAGTGAGGCTCAGGTGACATTAGCAAAGCACCAGCAGCTTGAAATGTGTGAACATTTGTTACAGTTCCCAGAAGCTGTGTTAGTCACATACACAAAGCATACAGGAGTCAAACTGTGAGTGGTGCCATTTTCTCTGACATATAAACACATGGTGTCCATGTCCAAGAAAGCTGCAAGACTTATTGTGCTGTGCTTGATGTGTCTCTTTGAGTGAATGCAAAGGGTAAGCACAGACCTCCACTGCATGGCCTCATCCATGAGGTCTTTGGAGTGATGGGTGGGCGAGATAGGCCAACCATGTATCACCCCATTGCCAGGAGCTGAACCACTCCGGGAAACCATGGAGGGTGCATGTGGGGCCTGAAAGAGGTGAGGAGGGAGCAGGCTGAAGGCAATGGGGGCTACTCTCAAGGTGCTTCAATGTATGGAGGAGATGACACCAGAGTTACATGCTGGTTTGATGACTGAGGCAGTAACTGCACAGATAAGGTGGCTCCAAATGTGCTGGGCCTCATTTGGGCCTAGGCACCCAAAGGACACAAATCACAGCCATCTAATGCATCAGAGCAAGAAAGGCTGCCTCACATCAACTCCAGGTGCAGGCGGAGTACCCCGTAGAAGTGACTGTAAGCAAACATGTAATTGCATGGACTAGCAGTTGAGATTTCACTGGGTGATAATTATTTGTTCAGAGCAGAAGCCTTTAATGTTTAATGAAAGTTAAAGATCTTGACATGCAATGTATAACGACTCGTTCATTTAATTTTGTGCCCCAGGTGACCGTGGCCAGATGTGGAATCAATAATAGGGATGTTCTGCAAAGGCGGACATCTCATGAGCACCTGTGTTGACAGATGGCCCTGGCATATAGTGCTGACAGGTAGAGATAGATGGTAGGGGCCTCTTATGAAAGGTCAGCAAGGCCGCCTCTGGGAGCGAACCACTTGGTTCAGTGGCTCCTTGCACTTGTCCTCATATGAAATGCCTGCTGATTTGAGAGTGGTGAAAGTCCCTGCCACGTATCTCACTGTCCAGTGAGCTGAGCCCCACGACTCATCTTCATCAGCTGGCACCTATTGAGATGCCTCATGCTCACTCTAATCCTCTGAGGCTACAGCCTGCTCAGCGTCTTCCTCTGGCTCCAGTATGACTCCCCTCTGGAGCGCCAGGTTGTGCAATGCGCAGCAGCCAACAATGATACAGGATAACCTTGAGGCCTTCCACATCTAACAAAGCATCCAAACACCAACTTCAAAAGGCCAATGGTCTGCTCGAGGGTGGGAGCGGTTGTATAAGTCCTCTGCCTGTATGTTAGGTAAAGGAGTCAGAAGGTATGGGCAGAATTTTTCTTTCAGTGGTGGGAAACAGAGGTCAGAACTGTTTCTGGACTGGGTCTTGCACCTGGCCCCGGTGGGGAGGTGGGAGGAAGAGTCAGTCACCGGCCCCACTCATGGGGACACCCCCTCATTTGGTCTGGAGACACATTTGTTGGCCAATTAATGGCCGCGGGCTGAGAACAGAAACAGAGCTGTGCAAGTGCAGATCAATTTAAACAGAGGGTGTTGCTCCTCATTGTCATTGAATCCAAACTCTGAGAGACATGCCCCCAATGGCAACTGCTTTCTTCCTTGTGGACAGGTTGTTCCCCCAATTGCGTTTGGAAGCCTTACCTCCTTCTTTTATGCTTATGATACAAGCATGGAATGATCCCTTGCATTGTCCACTGTTTACTGCATTGCATTGTTTACTGCCTACTCTCCCCACAACCTGTGCTGACCTGATGGCACCTCTGAGCTGTTCACCCTTCCATAGGGCTCATCTAATTCCAGAGGGGCTATGACTGGCTCTCATGAATGGAGTGTGTCGGACTCCATTCAGCTGGTCTGCCCCAGACAGCCTGTGCAGCCCTTGCAGCCCTGTCAAAATTGAAACGTGTCCCTTAACAAGCTCTCAGTGAGCTCTTTAACAATGTCTTCTTAATGGATCAAGTGGGATCACAGGGCCAGCCTCGCTCCATCCTGGTAAAAGTCACTGGTACTGGGAATGACATCAAGAAACAAGCATGTCAGCCAGTGCCAGCATTTTCAAACCGACTCACCTCTGTTTCCGCTCTGGCAGAGCCTGAAAATTTAGCCCCACATCTTCAGTGGATACCTCAAGTCCCCAAGTATCCAGCCATGAAGGAGTTCAGGCCTAAAGAGCTGAGGCAATAGGGACCATCTAAGAATGTACACATCATGGCACCTTCCTGGAAAAATTTCACATACCCACATGATCCATTTAAGGTGGTCACAGATGACTTCAGCATTCAGTTGTGAATGTGTCTTGATAACCATATGAATACAATGACCCTCTGCACCTGCACAATCCAGCCATGGCCTTGAAGCCAATTCCCTCTAGGCCTGATTAGCCTGATTGGTTGTGAACTTGGTATATTGACCAGCTTGACAGTTCATGGTATCACTGACCTCCTTTATGCAGTGATGGACTGCTGATTGAGAGATACCACAAAGATCTCCATATGATCTCTGGAATGACCCAGAGTACAAAAAGTTGAATACCAATGTCACTTTAACACTACAAGCACTGGGTGTCTGCCACTTCCCAATGGCATCAACTCCTTCTCCAGCATACTGCACAGCTCCACCACTACCTACCTTGAAAGAGAAACAGTTTTTACAGAGTTTGATGCTTCGAGATCTCAATGAAACTGAGCCTCTGATGGAATACCCTTTGACCTCGGAAGTGACTTCAGTGACCATGAGGCTGCCCTCTTGACCCAATGCACCCTCCTCATCCTCAGCAATGCCTTCCTCAACTCTCTGGAGCCCCCTTGCCCACTGCACAGCCATTCTGTATGGCTGCATCACCATCTCTGTGCCAATCTCGACTTCATTGCACAAGTCAAACTCTGAAAGCATTGACTCCATGGCCAGGATTTTGCCCCCGTTGGGTGGGCTCAGTGGGGGCGGGTGGGAGTGGTCGGGAAGTCAACTGCCGCCTGCGATCGGGCCACGACCGCGATTTCACGCTGGCAGGCCAATGAAGGCCCACCCAGCATGAAACGCGTGCTGCAGTGCTTAGCACTGCCACGCATGAATGAAGAAGTAAAAAATTAAAAATAAAGAATTTTAAGGTGTGAAAAAACATGTCCACTCTGTCACATGAGCAGGGACATGCTAGAGGTTAGTATGAAATTATTTTTAAATGATGGGCCGAAACCTCACCCTGCCCCTGGATGAGGTTTCGCAAAAAAATGCCAAGGCTGCTTGGCCTTTTCGTCTGCCTGCCAACCATAAGGTTGGATGGGCAGCGAAAAATTTAATTAAATTAGATTGTTAATGGCCTTAATAGGCCTGTTAATCGTTGACGACCGCTCTGCCAACTCCCATGCACGCCCGCAGACCAAAATATCACGCGAATGCGAGATGACATTGAGACACTTGCAGACATCATCAGGTGTCATTCTACACTTGTTCGGGTCAGGTGTGCACCCGCCCAACGAGTGGAAAACTCTGCCCCATAGCTAAATGAAGCCTCCACTGCAATGAGCCTCTCAAGAACTTGTCCTGCCTCCACATTGGTCTAGGAAACACATTACCAGGACTTCACTTTGGCTCCATCCATGCAGTGCCTCCAAACTTGATAGTGTTGTCTCTTCAAGACCCAGCTTGAAGACAGCTTCACCATATGGCTGCCAGTTCCCAACATAAGCCAGCTGTGTCTCAGATTTCACCTCGGTTGAGCAGCCGAGACACTGAGCCTCGGTGCGCTGTTCATAAAAATACCTGAAAATTGGCTGTTAAACAACCTTTATAACCTGTCTGTCGCCGATGTGTCTGCTACTGACCCACTGCCACCACCCGCACCTTGTAAAACTGCTCTGCTAAGCAATGATATCAGATAGCGGGCCTGAAGTGGCCTATGCCATTTTGCCCCCATCCCCTATGGGGCCACTTAGAAATCTGCCCCTGGGTCCTTGATAGGCTCTACAAATCACCATGGAAAAGGTTGGTATGCTCTTTCTTTTCAGAACGCTGGCCTCCAAAGCTCTGCTAGGTCTCCGAAAGGCCATTGATACAGAAACTCAAAAATAGCAAGTCATCCTGCCCATGGCCCCACTCTCTCTCACACCCCTGGGTTTGTTTAGGGTGAGTGGAGGCCACGTGCATCCCACATGTAAGACCAGGGCCTCAAGTATCTGGATCCAAGTTTATGGTCTGAGTTTTACCCTTGGTAGGCAGACGTGATTGGAGGGCCCATGACCGATCAGGAAATGGGCCATCGCCTGCGATCGGCCCCTGACCACGATTTCATTCTGGCTGGCCAATTAAGGCCCACCCATTGTGAAACACAGCTTCCCAATGGCCAGGAAGCAGCAGGCGGGGGCATGGGCCTGTTGACCGCCGGGTCCAATGGCAACCTGATCGCTGATTTAAAATGGCACAAGCAGTTCCTTGAAGGCTGCCAATGAAAAGTATATCTTCTGCATTGTGAACACTGAAGTTATGGCATCAAGCGCGGCTGGAAACACCAGGCGGAAGGGCATTTCGGGTGGGCACTCGGCCCCCTGGTTTTCAGATGAGTGCCTCGCAGTTCTCCTGGAGGAAGTAGCTGCCAGGAGGGACTCCCTTCCCCAAGTGTTGGAAGGAGGAGACCACCACACCTAACAAAAAGAGCTCGGGAGGAGGTGGCAGTGCAGGTTAGCAGCCATGACGTTGTGTAGCGCACATGGGTGAAGAGCCGCAAAAAGTTTAATGACCTGCTGTGCTCAGGAAGGGTGAGTATCGTGTGGGCATGGATTACTGTGGTGAAGTGTTACGGTCTGGCCGTCCCCCCCATGGAGCTCAGGGCTGTTAGAGTCTGAGTGCCAACTGTCAATGACACCGGAGCTGGCCAAGGGTGTAAGCCCTGGCTGCCTGGACTGAATGCCTTGCAGCTCGAGAGCCAAGACTCGGATATGCCCTGCAAGGTGTTCCTCAGGTGGGGTTGGCATTGGTGCTGTAGGTAGAGAGTGGACTAATCCATGCCCCTCCGTCCTTTCAGGAAGAGATGACCCATAACAACGCTAAAAGATCGTGGACAGGCAGAGGCCTTGCTAACCTCCTAATCCTATCCAGATTCGAACAGGACGCCTTGGACCTGGAGAGGCGCCATGCACCTCAGTCAACCGGCTGCAGAGAGGCTGGGGTGTCAGATGAAGGTAAGAGTGCAGTGCACAGAGGTGAGAGTTTCAGATGGTGCAAACGTTCTTGTGTAGTCTCATCATTGATGGGAGCCTCAGAACTGGATTCCCCATTGAAAGATGAAGGCACCATGATGCAGATCTCCATTGTCTCACCAGGGTGCCTGGCATGCACAGTGACAGTGTGATGTCTTAAACTAATGACATGTTGTTGTGCTCCCTCATATTTGCCAGCACGAACTCAATCGCCACCCCTTAAGAGCCACCCCTGACACCAGACTTCATTTGCACCTATGCCACACCCTCTCCCTGAAGCAGACACCAACTCAGAAACCAGCACCTCAATGGGTGTTAGATCCTTGGCTAGTATCTCGGTGCACAGCGGTGAGGGCACTTCACACTCGTTTGAGGGGCAGGCAGAGGCAGAGTGTGCCCAGGGTGCTGGCAGTTGGAGGACTGCTGGAGATCAGGACAATGCTCAGTCGAAAGCTGATGATAAGCCTCTGAAATCGCCCATTAGGCAGCAGATGCTGGATGTCCAGGGATATGCGGAAGGGCCTGGCGGAGATCCGTGAAGGTATGCATGACATGGTCTCTTGTGCAGGGGTCCATGCGGAGCTTGAGCACTGTGTTGACCCTCATGGCCGAGTGCACTGCCTCCTCCATTGAGAGAATGACGACTCTAATGGAGAGGCAGCTCCAGGGAAATAATGAAGAGTTGCTGGGGTTGCACTTGGACCTACAAGCTCTCACACAGGAACTGACTTCAGGTGGTCAGTGCCAGTGTGGGAGATGGATGAGACACCCAGTATCCCAGTTAGATGCCCGTCCATCAATGGAGAGTAGGGAGGTCCAGGACAACCTCACGTTGGCGCACAAGCTGCTTATCATCTCTGTGGGCTCCTCTCAGGGCACTCTGGATAATGGCAGTAGCTCCTCTGCCAGTGACCATGGCATCTGATGAGGCTGCGATGACTGGGGAGGTACCAATCATGGCACTGGCCACTCCCTCCCAGTCGGGGCCCACACAGGCTCCACTGGCCAGAGAACGACCACCAAGGTCATCAAGAACAACAAGACTGAAGATTCAGCAGGCTGTGTCCAATGCCGCTGCCAGTGAGTGGGTGGGGGCACCAACACGTAGCACTTTCAAATTTAAGTTTAAGGCACCATGAGTACAAGAGGGACTGGTCACAGGTGACTTTCTGTTGTGTAATGTTTTGTTTATGTTTACTGGTCGGCAATGAAGACCAGAGAGGGTGATGTTAATTTTTTTAGTATTTTTAAAATGAGATAAAGTTTGTTCTTGTCGTAATGGCCTGAGTATGCTTCACACATTTTCTTTCTGGTGTAGGGTACGCCAGTATTTAATGCTGGACGTGAATGGCTCTAAACTTTATTACGCAGGCACTGAGTAGACTTTGGTTCAAATGAAAGGGTCATTTCAGACATCCTGGATGGAGGCAGCAGCCCTGGCATGAAGTGGAAGCAGATCTTTGGCAGCTTAGCTGAAGGAGCATTGGATTGAGGTGTCCCTGATGTCCCTGCCTCCCTGAAGGATACAGAGGTCTGCCTCCACGTCCTTAGCATTCTTCTCACCAGCTCCTCCTCTAACTCACTACTGGGTTCATCCTCTGTGGCCTGTGGAGCTGCGTCAACATCATCTTCCTCTAGTGTGCCCCTTCTTGCCAGTGCCAGATTGTGGAACGTGCAGCATGTAACTACAATCAGTGACACCCACTCTGGGATGTATTGTAGTGCACTTGCTGAATGGTCCAGGCATCGGAAACGCATCTTCAGAAGACCAATGGTCTTCTTTATCACCGCCATTGTGGAAGTATGACTGCTATCATAATGCTGCTTGGCCTCTGTTCTTGGGTGATGGAGAGGCGTCATAAGCCACCTTTTCAGCGGATAGCCCTTGTCACCCAGCAGACATCCATCCAGTTGGGCTGGAGCACTGAATGGCCTCGGCACCTTTGAGTGTCTCAGGATGTAATAGTCACGGGAGTTGCCAGAGTACCATGCAAAGACTTGCAGAATCTGCGTCCTGTGGTCACACACTATCTGGACATTCATCAAGTGAAAGCCCTTCCTGTTAGCGATGGCACCCGGCTGACTGGGTGGCACCTTGATGGCCACATGTGTGCAGTAAATTGCGGGGGAACCCAGCAGTCGCTGCAAAGCATCTAGCTTGCTCAGCCTGGCCGGCCTCTTCCGTATAGAAATGAATAAATGTCATTACCCACCTGAACAGAGCTTCTGTCACCAGCTTGATGCAACTATGGACAGCCGATTGGAACACTCCACACAGATCCCCTACTAACCCCTGGAAAAAGCTGGAGGCATAGAAGTTGAGGGCTACTGTGACCTTCAGCGCCACTGTCATGGGGTGTCCATCCACACAATGGGAGCTGATCTCAGGCCCAGTCATCTGACAAATGGAGGTCACGGTCTCCTTGGAGAGGCAGAGCCTCCTTCAGCATTGCACCTCAGGCACATCGAGGTAGCTGCATTACCACCTGTAAACCCTAGCAGTAGAATAGTGCTGTCTTCTGCAGACCTTCTGCCTTGGACTTCCTGCTGGCCCTGCGCCCCTGTGCCTGCACCTCTCCTCCCACAGGTCGCTCCCCTCAAAGCTGCAGTGGGACACCCGGCCTCCTCTCCCTTCTGCCCGTCTCTTCCTCCTCAGAGGAGGTGACACCAGTGGAGACTACAATGCCCAGTACCAGGATCACAGGAGGCTGTCTGATACCTTGAAGGGTCCACATGATTAACATCCTCCGGGAGACACCAATGAAGCCTGGACATGCCAAGAATGAAAATCAAAAGAGATGAAGCTGTCAAGTTCAAATAAGCAACCAGCAGCAAACTATCACCTCATTACTCACACTAGCAATGCTGCTGACCCTTTCTCTCCTGACCTTGAAGAGATTTTGCCAAATGTAGGCTGCCTGCCTGCCTATTTTGCCCGTGCGATGAGCGCAAAATCGCATAAGCAGTGTCAAATCAGGATCAATTGGGTTTTTAAATGGCCTTAAGTGGCCTCTTTATTGATGGCGGCCGCGGTTCCGACTCCCACACATGTACGCCGTGAACAATGCACGCCTGCGGGATGACATCAGGACACCTGCCCGACATCTGCTCGCGCTATTTAATGCCTGATCGGGTCTGCCTTGTGTTTCAGCCCTCCCACCACGCATCCACTGGAGTTACATCAAGAATGGACTGCACGGCAGTGGAATTTTGACTCTAGCAGCTTTACTTGTACCATTGATTGCACTGAAAAATGCCTGCAATCTTGCCTCATCAAGGAGGGAGTTCCAATTATGTATAAATGCAGAAGATCCAAAATGACAAAACCTAACAACAACAATGTTAATCACTTCTGTTCTAAAGAAGTCATATTCAAAATGTTTACTCTGTTTTCCTCTCGACAGATGCTGCCAGACCTGAGTACTTCCATTATTTTCTATTTTTTTTAAATTTCAGATTTCCAGAGTCTGCAATGTTTTGAACTTATTTTGAAGTTATTCACTTCACCTGATTCTATCCCAGCTGCCAAACCTCAGCCCTGACTTCACAATAATGGCAAGCTAAGTTCTCACTGTTGGTACACACTCAGAAAATTATCTCAGAGGTGTGATTTCTTGATCCAGCTTGAGGGAGGACACTGTGGGAAACTGAAAGCACGCCATCCATTATTTTCCATTCATTTATTTTAATAGAAGGAAAATAATGGGCTGCATAATCGTGATTTTCTGAGATCCAGTGCCTTCATGTTTTGGCTATGTAAGCAAATATGATGCTGGCTAATGGGTGGGGACGGAATTCATAGGCAACACCTCAGACAGTGGTAATGCAGGCACATACAAGCAGTTCTCTATATGGTAAGCTAAAAATCTCAAATAATACTCCAAGGGGAGAAAAAAGAGATAAGGCACTTTCTCAAAGGATTAATGGAGAATCCATGAGGAATCAGTCCAGGGCACTCTATTGGACAAGCCTAACGATCAGTGAAAAAAAATAACATTAGTTGAGGCCGTGAGAGCATCTGAAGCTTGTGGCCTTAACTGAAAGGAACTGGTCATAAGAAGATTTGAAGGTATCAATAATGAGGAATTACTTAAAATAGAACTTACAAAAAAGATATTTGTAACATTAACCCACAAAAATCAAGTCACTTGCCGTATTTTTTATTTCCTAAACTTTATCTTTCAGTTAATCGCAACCCAAAATTCTGAAAAAATTCCTAATTTAGTTTCAAAATCGAGAAAGTAAAAGTGACTTTATTGGGCAATAAAGATTGCCCAATCCTTAGTGGGCAAAAACAAAGTACTGTGGATGCTGGAAATCTGAAACAAAAACAGAAAATGCTGGAAAAACTCAGCAGGTCTGACAGCATCTGTGCAGAGAGAAACAGAGTAGAGGTTTCGAGTCCGTATGACATTTTCTGTTTTTGTTTCTTTATTGGGCACTTTGGCGACCGTATAGCTGCAGATAGAGACAGCTTATGGATTCGCTAACCTGGCTAACTCGCTTTTTTCATAAATCATGAAAATGCATGCTACTTTAACGGCATTCTACGTAAAGAATACAGCCAAGTACTAAAATATTTGGTCAGCAGATTTTCAATTGAAGAGTTGTGAAATTATATAAGCAGCAGAAGGAATGATGATAAAAGAGATAGTGTGTTAACACTGGAAGCAAGTAATTTGTTAATCTTGTACCAGTAGGAACCACCACTCAGGAAAAAAGTAATTGAGGTGGAGGTCGAAGTTGTGATGGGGGAGTTGTGGTGGCCGAGAAAACTAAGCGCTTTGAAAATTGTGGAGCACTTCAATATTTGAAATTTCCCAATCTCTAAGAAATGGATAGTATATTTTGCAGCACCACATTACTGTGAGTATTCAACATTGATTTTTCTTCAGTAAATTGTTTTTACAGGTGTTCCGCACAAATAAAGCATTCCATGTAACATTCCAAAACAAATTATTTCTATGAAATAAGAAAACAAAAAAAGCTCTTTTGGAGTATAGCAACAGGGGACAGGAATGGGCTATTCAGTCCCTTCAGCTTTTTCCATATTTAATTAAAACATGATAGATCTCTCTTTACTTCATTTACCCAACTTGATATTAACATCCCTTAAGACCCATGCAATTTTAGTTCTGAAATTTTCTAACTAACCTCACCTCAACAGCTTTTCAGAGCAGAGGTCCAAATTTCCAGTACCCTTTGAGTGAAGTGTTTCCTGACATCACCCATGAGCAGCTTAGCTCTAATTTTAAGATTACACTACCTTGTTCTGTACTTCGCCACCAGAGAAAATAGATTATTTCCATCTACCACTTCAAATTTCTAAACTTAAGCTGCTCAACTATATCACCCCTTAATCTTCTATACTTGATTGAATAGAATCCTAGTCTATGGGACTTGGCCTTTTAAGTTAACCCTTATTTTCTGAAATAGAATTAAATGTTGTAGAGGTTTGGAACACGAAGAACTAATGTACCAGCAGAAAGATGCTCTGCTGAATCTGAGAAGTAAGAAGGGTTGAGAGACTAAATGGGCAAAATGCTCCACCAATAAAAGGAATGTGTTAACCCATCCACTGAGAGAGAGAGAGGAGGAGCTTGTGGAGCTATCAGAAGAATTAAGGGCTGGAATTTCATCTTTGAGGTGGGTAGCAGGAGGTGGGAGCTTTTTTGGCTCAGTGCACCTGCCTCAGGAGAAAGTGAAAATTGTGCTCCACGGGGTGGGGGTGCATGCTAGAATCAGGCCCACTGCCCCTAGATGCAGATTGGAGGTGGCTACAAGGACTGCCAGCTGGTTTAATTCTCTACGACAAGGAGCTGTCGATGCTCAGTTATTGAGTTTGTTTAAGATAGAGATCAATAGACTTTTGGGAATTAAGGGACAAGAGGATAGTGCGGGAAGGTGGAGCTGAGATAGAAGATCAGCCTTGATCTTACTGAATGGCACAGCAGGCTTGAAGGCTGAACGGCCTACTCCTGATCCAAATTCTTGCTTGCTTGCTCAGTTCTCTGGGACTTTATCCCAATTGTGTTGTTAAGTATTAGGCCCTCTAAGCCTTCATCCCTCACACTGCCTCGCCATTCTCCCATTCCCCATGCTCCTTCTATGCCAGGTCCTGCCAACCCATGCAACCCTATCCACCCTCAATGGCCCCCAGACCTTCCTTGACAACCCATGCCCTTTCACCCATCCCCAATGGCCCTTCATTACCTCCATACCAATTCATGCACCCCAATAGCTCCTCACACCCTCCACGCCAATGCATAGCACTTCCATGCCCATTCACCCAGTATACACTCTGTACAACACCAATGAACCCTATTGTGACAATGACATGTGTGGAAAAGCCTAAAAAACAGATATTTAGAGCTTTCTTTAAAAAGCTGCTATTACTACAACCCCATAAAAGTGACAACTAACCAGACCTAAGTATCAATTGTAGAAACTTTGAGTCATTGACCAAATAGACTTAAGAGAAAAAAACTGTCAATCAAGCAATGTCTTCTCTTGTGTGCACCTGTTTCAGCAAGCTAATGTAAGTCTGGGCTCACAGCCATTTCGGGGAGACTACAGAAATATCTGGCCCTCAGAGGCATGACTGTGTAGTTAGAAATAAACACTGCGAATTCAAAGGAGGTTGCAAAAAGTTTGAAATGAAGAAACTTGAAGGCTGCACAATTCTATCTGTGATGAACCTCACAATTGTAAGAGAGGGAGAAAATGGGCTGATTAGGGCCTGTTTTTATATTTATTCATTCATGAAAAGTGGGAGTCGCTAGCAAGACCTGCATGTGTTGACCATCCCCAACTGCCCTTGAGAAGGCAGTGGTGAGCCACCTTTGGCACTATGTGTGCCCTTAAAGCCCTGAAATGGCAACTGCAGCACAGATGTACACTTCTGGGATGATTTGCACTAGATGCCATATTGGTGACGCATCAGCATGCACATAGTGAATGGCCACTGGAAGTACACAGAGCAATGCTGATGTGACACCACAAAATAAACATTCCAAACCTAATTTATAAATGAAATCATCATATGCTGCAAACAAAACTCAACCAAATCACAGAGATAAAAACAAAAAAACTGCGGATGCTGGAAATCCAAAACAAAAACAAAAACAGAATTACCTGGAAAAACTCAGCAGGTCTGGCAGCATCGGTGGAGAAGAAGAGTTCTGTCGAAGGGTCATGAGGACTCGAAACGTCAACTCTTTTCTTCTCCGCCGATGCTGCCAGACCTGCTGAGTTTTTCCAGGTAATTCTGTTTTTGTTTTTGTCAACCAAATCACCCTGTGTATTCCCTTAGTGCTTGCCTTTCCCTGCCTCTTTCCCCATCCTGGTACTCCTACGCAGTGATGCCTCAGCGGATTGCAGATGCAGCCAATTCGTGTACAAATGGAAGATTAAAAACGTTCCATCATATGACTGTGGTCACCAGAACAGACCATTGAACATATAATGAACCATTGCCCAGTTCACAAATTGGAAAGAGGTGTCACAATGATAAACCCCACTGCTCCTTATGCAATTATTTGGTTTAATCACTTAAATGTAAAATTATAGTTGTCTAAAAAAAAGCTTGCATTGGTCTACATCTGCATCTGTCATAAGGAAGAAGAAAAAGAGTTCCAAGATTTTTGACATTTCCACTTTCTTGCTAAGATGAGGATTGACAGCAATCTCTTTCAGGATGTGTTTGAGCCTGTTTGGCAAAATATTTGGCAGAGCTTGTTTTCATTTGGTTGTCGGAAGAGAACTGAAATAACTGCACCTAATTTTCTTTGCAGTTTTCATCAAGCAGAAGATGATGTGTTTTGCCATGATTAATGTCACCATGTTGCATTTTTGAAAACAAGCAAAAAACAGACATTCAGAAAGCTGTTATCCCTTTAAAGCTAGAGCAATCTGTTCAGAAATCTCCACTAGATTCAGTGCTATGTTCATTCTAATAGGCTGCCTTTCTCAAGTTGCAAGCTTAATTTGTAGAAATGAAAAGCCAATAACATCACCTTCTCAAGGGCAATTAGGAATGGGCAATAAATGCTGGCCTTGTCAACAATGTTTGCATACCGTGAATGAATAAAAAAAATTGTACCTCTTTTCCTCTCTTTTGCAACCTGCTGCATAGCTCTGCAGGGTAATTTCAAATATGCTAATCCCTTTTCATCCTTTATATTAAAACCACAGATAAAGCCTGCAGCATAAGTACATATAAAGAGAATGACTTCAAACCATGCACCTATGTTTAAAATATGCCAGTTACTTTCCAGTTAGTGAGACTGCTGCTCAGACACTAGATGCAAAACATGTAACAGCAAAACATTTCACATAGAAAATGCCCTATCAGGTTTTTCTGAAAAATTCATACAGGTAAAGTCAGGCCATTGGATGTATGTTTAATTTTAATGGTAAATATGGTTTTTCAATTAAACTGCACTTTTTTAAGGGAAGTTATATCTGATGAAGAACTCAATTACATTTTCTTACTGACATTACAGTTCCAAAACGTATCATACTTGAGAAAAAGGAATGATTATTCACAACATTTCAAAACATTTCTGCTTGTACAAAGGATATATAATAGGGGAGAGGGAAATAGGGTGTGTAATTTGACACCGAACAGATATTAGGGGAGGAGTTCAAGAGATAGGCTTCTGAGGACACTTTCATAGGGAGCAAAAGATAAAGCAAGGGGGAAGGGTTTTAAGCCAGCAATCCAGAGTGTAAGGCCATTAAGGCTTAAAGTTCTGCCACTGATGGTGGACTAGGAAGAGTACAGAGCGACTTAAATTATATGTGGTTTTAACATAAAGGATGAAAAAGGAATGTGACCGAGAAACTTGTTTACAGCAGAGACTGACTTTACACTGCTCACAATTTGGACTACGACCATTGCTTTGTCCTACTCTTTCTTCAGGTTTCCAATGCTCCTGTTTTGTGCTGCCTAAGACCAAGACTGGGAATTGAATGTTCAAGGGCATTTGATGTTTAGAATGAATAAGCTCAAAGGGAAAGGAGGTGGGGTAACACTGATAACAAAGGATGAGATTGGAAGGTCAAGACATAGAATCAGTTTGGTTGGAGCTAAGAAACAACAAGGGACAACGAACTTTGATAGGAGCTGTTTATAGGCCCACAAATAATAATGGTGATTTGGGCACTGTTTAACTCAGGAAACTAGAGGTACATGTAACAAGGGTAATACAGTAATCATGGGGTCTTCAATCTACATATCGACTGGGTAAACCTAATTAGCACTAAGACTGTGGGAGACAAATTCCTGGAATGGACAGGATGGTTTTCCAGAAAAGTATGTTGAGGAACCAACTAGAGAGCGAGCTATTATAGATCTAGTATTGTGCAATGAGAAAGGGCTAGTTAATAATCTTGTCGTAAAGGAGCCTGTAGAGAAGAGTGACCATCATGTGATAAGAATTTTACCTTAGTTTTCAAATTGATGTAGCTCAATAAGAAACTCTGATCTAAGTCTAAAATCTAAAACACGGAAACTACAAAGGCATGAGGGGCAAATTGGCTTTGGTAGAATGGGAAACTACATTAAATGATATGATGGTAGACAAGCAATGGCTAGCATTTAAAGACTTAATACATGGTTTACCACACATTTACATTGCTTTGGGGTGTAAAAACTCAACAGGAAAGGTGATCCACGCATGGCTAACAAGAAAAGTTAAAGATTGTATTAGATCAAAGGAAGAGGCATATAAAATTTAAAAAAAAATAGTAAGCCTGAGGATTCGGCTTAGTATTTTAGAATACAGCAAGGGAGCACCAAGAAATTAATAACAAAACAGAAAATGGAACATAAAAGTATACTAGCATGAAACATAAAATCGGACTGTAAAAACTTCTATAGGTATGCAAAAAGGAAAAGATTAGTAAAGACAATTAGCAAATATAGGTCCACTACAGGCAGAGACAGAAGAATCTATAAAGGGGAATGAGGAACTGGCATGGAAACTAAACAAATACTGGAGGAATACTGGAGAACCAAAGGAGTAGCGAAAATGAGGAAGCAAAATAAATTAGTATTATTGAAAAAGTAATAGAAATTATTAGGACTGGAAGTTGATAAATCCCCGGGACCTGATGATCTACTTCCCAGGGTGTTGAAAGAGGTGATCAATGGATGCATTGGTGGTCGTCTTGCAAAATTCCCAAAGACTCTGGAATGGTTCTTACGGATTGGAAGGTAGTAAATTTAACCCTACTATTTAAGAAAGGAGGGAGTGAGAAAATGGGAAACTACAGATCTGTTGGCCTGACATCAGTAGTAGGGAAAATGCCAGAATCTATTATAAAGGAAGTTATAAGTGGCCACTTCGAAAATAATGGTAGAATTGGGCAGAGTCAATATGTATTTATGAAAGGGAAATCATGTTTAACAAATTGCACACCGTGTCAGGAAGTCACCTGACAGTGATTTTGCCCGAATTGGCTAATTAGAGCCCAGAGGGTGCAATCGCCATCCAATTAAGCTTGGCAGGCAGACTTTAGAACCTGGAGGGCCAATGGGATGCCTTCCAGGACGTAAGAAGCTGCAGCCTGCAGTTCAGGTAAGATAGAGAGAACTTGATACACCTCTCAGCAACTTTAACAAATTTGAAATGAAAAATGGCTACAGTCACTGGGCCACCATTGTAGCAGGGGATCCCTCCACAGCTGTAGCCAGATACACCAGTCATCCTCTGATAAGTGGCCTTTCTTGGCTTTTGAATAATGTTAAGAAGCTATCCACTACATAAGGCCACATCAGCCTCCAGCAAAATAGTTTGGAAGCAGGATGATGCTGGCAAATTACCTCCCACCTGCCTCCCTTCTCACTCAATATTGGGGCAAAGATCCTGCACCCGTTGCTTGCAATTCCTGCACCATGTGGGAACTTCATGTCTCTTGGGGTCCATGTGTACAGGAAGTTTCATCAGCTGCTTGAGTTTGAGCTCAGGATTTCGAAGCTTGAGGAGTAGCTGGAGTCACTACAGAGCATCAGGGAAGATAAGAGTTTCTTGGATTGTACATGCCAGGAGGTGGCCCCCCAAAGGAAGTTGGAATTCAGGATTGTTGATTGATGGTCATCATGAAGAGTAGGAAGAGCCAGGAAGTGGAGGAGTCTTTGGGGTGTCTGCCACTCTCAAACCAATACTCTGCATTGGAGACAGCTGGGAGTGACAACACCTTGAAGAAATACAGACCACAGTACCAACGGGCAAGGAATGCAAGGGTGGGACGGGTGGGGGTATGCAATTGTGGAAAGTGATGGCGTAGTGGTATTGTCACCAAACTAATGATCCAGAGACCCAGGGTAATGCTCTGGGGACCTGGATTCAAATCCTGCCATGGCAGATGGTGGAATTTGAATTCAATAAAAAATCTGGATTTAGAAGCGCAATGATGACCGTGAACATTCAATTGTTGTAAAAACCCATCAGGTTCACTTATGTACTTTAGGGAAGCAACGGCCTGACATAGTTATCCTCATGGAACAGACACTGTCCCAGACTCCACCATCACCATCCCTGGGTTTGTCCTGTACCGCCGGCAGGACAGACCCAGCTTAGGTGACGGCACAGTGGTATACAGTCGGGAGGGAATTGCCCTAGGAGTCCTCGACATCAACTCCGTTCCCCATTAACCCTCATGGCATCAGGTCAAAGATGGGCAAGGAAACCTCCTGCTGATTACCATGCACCATCCTCCGTCATCTGATGAATTACTGCTCCTCCATGTTGAACACCTTTTGGAGGAAGCACTGAGGGTGGCAAGGGAACAGAATGTTCTCTGGGTGGGGTATTTCAATGATTTGGTCGCACCACTTCTGACCAAGTCCTAAATGACATAGCTGCTAAACTGGGTCTGCAGCAGGTGGTGAGGGAAACAACAAGAGGGAAATACATACTTGACCTTATCCTCACCAACCTGCCTGCCACAGATGCATCTGTCCATGACAGTATCGGTAAGAATGACCGCCGCACAGTCATTGTGGTGACGAAGTCCCGCCTTCACACTGAGGATCTCCTCCATCATGTTGTGTGGCATAACCACTCTGCGAAATGGGATAGATTTTGAACAGATCTAGCAACTCAAGCCTGGGCATCCATGAGGTGCTGTGGGCTATCAGCAGCAGCAGAATTGTACTCAAAAAAATCTGTAACCTTATGGACTGTCATATTCCCCACTCTACCATTACCATCAAGCCAGGGGATCAGCCTGGGTAAATGAAGAGTGCAGGAGGGCATGTCAGGAGCAGGATGAGGCATACCTAAAAATGAGGTGTCAACCTGGTGAAGCTCTAACACAGGACTACTTGCATGCCAAACAGCATAAGCAATAAATAACAGACAGAGCTAAGCGATCCCACAACCAACGGATCAGATCTAAGCTCTGCAGTACTGCCACATCGAGTCATGAATGGTGGTGGACAATTACACAACTCACTGGAGGAGGTGGCTCCACAAATATCTCCATCCTCAATGATGGAGGAGCCCAGAACAGCAGTGCAAGAGATAAGGCTGAAGCATTCACAACAATCTTCAGCCAGAAGTGCCAAGTGGATGATCCATCTCGGCCTTCTCTGGAGGTCCCCAGCATCACCGATGCCAGTCTTCAGCCGATTCGATTCACTTCATGTGATATCAAGAAATGTCTGAAGGCACTGGATACTGCAAAGGCAATGGGGCCTAACAACATTCCGGCAATAGTACTGAAGACTTGTGTTCCAGAAATTGCCATGCCCCCAGCCAAGCTATTCCGGTACAGCTACAACACTCACATCTACTTGGCTATGTGGAAAATTGCCCAGGTATGTCCTGTACACAAAAAGCAGGACAAATCCAACCCGGCCAATTACCGCCCCATCACTCTACTCTCCATCAGTAAAGTAATGGAAAGGGTCATCAACAGTGCTATCAAGCGGCACTTGCTTAGCAATTACCTGCTCACTGATGGGTTCTGCCACAGTTTGGGTTCTGCCACTCAACTCTTGACCTCGTTACAGCTTTGGTTCAAACATGGACAAAAGACCTGAACTCCCGAGGTGAGAATGACTGCCCTTGACATCAAGGCAGCATTTGACTGAGTGTGGCATCAAGGAGCCCTAGCAAAACTGGAGTCAATGGGAATCGGGGGGAAACTCTCCACTGTTTGGAGTCATACCTAGCACAAAGGAAGACGGTTGTGGTTGTTGGAGGTCAGTCATCTTAGCTCCAGGACATCACTGCAGGAGTTCCTCAGTGTAGTGTCCCAGGCCCAGCCATCTTCAGCTGCTTCATCAATGACCTTCCTTCCATCATAAGGTAGAAGTGGGTATATTTGCCAATGACTGCACAATGTTCAGCACCACTCGCATATCCTCAGATACTGAGTCCAAATAATACCATGTCCAAATAGAGCAGGACCTGGACAATATCCAAGCTTGAGCTGACAAGTGGCAAGTAACATTCACGCCACACAGGTGTTGGGCAATGATCATATCCAACAAGAGAGAATTCAACCATCGCCCCTTGATGATCAATGGCATTACCATCACTGAGTCCCCCATTATCAATATCCTGGGGGTTATTGTTGACCGGAAACTGAACTGGACAATCGATATAAATACTGTGTCTACAAGAGCAGGTCAGAGGCTCGGAATCATGTGACGAGTAACTCACCTCCTGACTCCCCAAATCCTGTCCACCATCTACCAGGCATAAGTCAGGAGTGTGATGAACTACTCCCCACTTGCCTGGATGAATGCAGCTCCAAAGCACTGAAGAAGTTGGACACCATCCAGGGCAAAGCAGTCCGCTTGACTGGCACCACATCCACAAACATTCACACCCTCCACCACCAACGCACAGTAGCAGCAGTGTGTACCATCTGCAAGATGCACTGCAGGAATTCACCAAAGCTCCTTAGACAGCACCTTCCAAACCCATGACCACTGCCACCTAGAGGGACAAGGGCAGCAGATAGTTGAGAACACCACCACCTGGAAGTTCCCCTCCAAGTCACTCACCATACTGACTTGGGAATATATCGCCATTCCTTCACTGTCGCTAGGTCAAAATCCTGGAGCTCCCTTCCCAACAGCACTGCAGGTGTACCTACGCCACATGGACTGCAACAGTTCAAGAAGGCAACTCACCACCACCTTCTCAAGGGCAACTAGGGATGGGCAATAAATGCTGGCCCAGCCAGCGAAGCCCATGTCCTATGAATGAATTTTTAAATACAGTGAAGGATAAACATGCAGCTGTTATAAGAGATTCCATTGTTAGGAGGACAGACAGGTCTTTCTATACCCATCCACAGTCTGATTAAGATGAGTGCTGTTACTCACCGAGAGCAACTGATCAGCGAACTTACCTCCCATTCCATTCTCCAGAGGCCAGGAAGGTAGACCTGTTCTTCGCCCTTGTCTGGCCTGCGTAGCTCTGCAGTCTTGCATTCCTTCCCTAACCTTCCCTCTTCTCTGCTCCAGCCCATCTACCTCAATGGCTCGATGCGTATGAGTTTGTCTTTGTCTGGCTTCCAACATTCTTACTCAATTATAACACTAACATTCTAGCCTGGAAGAAAAAGCTACCCTGTATAAAGATAAAATAAGATTAACTGCAGTACTGGAGAGTGTAACAACTTTGATTTGCTTTTAGTAACACTAAGATATTGCTTATTCTGTGTATTTGTACAGGCAAATTCCGCAGGTATGTTCAGGATTGTTTCCCTAGTGGGAGTGATCAGAGGTCGCATAATACCCCCTTAATGAGCAAATAAAATTAAGATCCAGATGGGGTTGGTACAGTGTGTCACACTTAGCAGTGCTGTCATTGTAAAGCTCATCAATGCCTCAGCTTTAATCGCCATTTTTAATTGAGTATTGGGAGAATTCCTTTCTTATTCCTCTGTCTTAGGCACAGGACATGTGCCTAATGACAGGAGTATAATGTTCTTTGTGATGATGTGAAACTAAGGAGCAGCGTCCCTCATCTGATCAGTATAGAAAGATTCAGTTATGATCGAATCACTAGCACTAACCCCAAAATCACAATCTGCCTCCAGAGTTAAGGCATTTCAATCCGCCTGCTACATCAAGGGATTACTGTCCAGTAAGAATTATCTCTCAAATTCATCACACACCTCCACTGGAACTGCAGCTCGAACTTAGTGACAAAGGTCACAAAGACCTTCTTCTGCCTCACTTGGTCAATACTCATGACACAACTGCTAATCACAGATATTTTTAAATACATGGTCACTGTTAGTAAATAAAGTGACAATCATTTATTCATCAGCTTAGAAGATGTGACGCAGCAGATTTTACGTTAATAAGTAGGACTCGAACTATAAAATGACACCAATACAAAATGGAAACCATGGCTGACAACAACTCAGCCACTGTTGAATATAGCATTGTGGATTCTTGGGATCCATCACCACGGGCAGAATTTTACATTCAGCGTGAGGACACAAGCCCGACACGCCGGAACGTAAAATGACGCGCGATGACATCGGGCATAATTAACAAGGTAATTAAGTTTAATTAACCATAGAGATAATTCCTTTATTATTCCTATGCCTTAGGTACAGGAAATGTGCCTAATGACAGGAGTACAATGTTGTTTGTGTGATGATATGAAACCTACGAGCAGCGTCCCTCATCTGATCAGAATAGAAAGATTCAGTTATGATAGAATCACCAGCACTAACCCCAAAATCACAACCTGCCTCCAGAGTTATGGCATTTCAATCCACCCGCTACATCAAGGGATTACTGTCCAGTAAGAATTATCTCTCAAATTCATCACACAGTTCCACTGGAACTGCAAATGGAACTTACGGTTGGTGGGCAGGCGAAAGGCCAAACAGCCTTTACGTTTTTTAGGAAACCTCATCCATAAGTGGGATGAGGTTTCCTAAAGTTAATACTAATTATGTAAAACCTTTATTTTCAAAATAAAATCATGTCCCATCTTATGTGACACAGTCACATGAGATGGGACATGTTTCATTAAATTTTTAATGTCTTTATTTATTTTGTTATAAAGCGCTTCAATCTCCCTGAGGCAGCTCCGGAGTTTGAAGCGCTCTTTCGCGCACATGTGTGAACAGCGCGCTGGACCTGACTCTCCCTCCTCCCCTCACCCACACAGGAAGCATTCACTACCCGCTCCTGATCCATGCAGGGCTTGCCCGTGTGAAATCGAGGTGTGGGACCGATCGCGTTCGGCTCCACGATCACCCCCGCCTGCTCCAGCCAAGCTCACCTGGCGACCGGAAAATCCTAGCCCATTTATTCAGCCCTCAACAAGAAAGTATAATTTTATATAGATTGTGTACATTTATCCTTCTGTCGATGTCTTGTACCTGCCAATCATTCAGAGGCACTTTTAGCCAAACCCACCCATCAGGAATCTGACAGGATTCTACTCTACACCATAGTCAAAGAAGGTTTTCAACATTATTTGAAATAATTCATTTAAAATGAGTTATTCAACTAAATTTATATTGCATTTACTAACATGCAGAGGCTATCGATTTGGCCTGACTATAACTCTGTGCAAGTGGGTGTGTTTTGAATTGGTTGAACTTGTGTGAGTATGGGTTAGAGAGACAGTGAATGAGTGTGTGTGAGAAAAATGGCTGTTGTTGCAGATTTTGTGCTCTGTAAAATTCATGATCTTATTAGGCTAAAAGAGAGAGCGAGTGTGACTGGGGTCACAGAGAGAGAGAGAACAGGGGTGAGAGAGAGAGATGGACTTGGATATGTCTGTGAGTGAGAGAGAGAGAGAGACTGGAGCTTGTGGTGCCTGCCCATCCCCGCCACCTCCAACAGCCCTGGAAGCCACAACACTTTTTTGCATAGCTCAGGCAGTTAACTGCCTGAGGTCATGGCTTCTAGCTCATTGAGGTAGGATGTACCTCCTCAAATTGGATTTCTAGCAGGTTTCAGTATAAGCAGTTCTACCAGGGAAGTTGACCACTGCTGTGACTGCAGCGTGTCCCTGAACCAAGCCAGCAACAGAGCTGGAGAAGACGATAAGTAGGGTGGGATCGCTGGAGCCAGTGAGATGAGGACTGACGAGGTGGGTGGGGGGCTAGTGATTGAGAGGCCAAGATGGAGTTCTTCAAACAGGGGTGGCCCTTTTCATCTGGAAGGGGGGGCCCTCCGTGGGGGACAGGGAGCCCGATGAGGATGGACCTACAGGTCCTGCCTCAAGCAGCCAAAGTATACCTGACAGCATGGCTACTGTTGTAAAAATACCATCAGCAGTTAGAAGAGGCAATTAAGTGGCCATTGATAGGTAGGGGTGAGTGGAATGCCCGACACACAGCAGAGCTTGATAGGTGATGGTCATGATGCCCCTCACATCAGATGGGCATGATGCTCCCCCACCTATCATCCCACCTGATTTTACATCCCCTACCCTCATCTGTAAATCCGCTTCTGGGAGGTGGTGTAGTGGTGGTGGGGGGGGGGGTGCCGCTTCAAAATTCCACTAGATAGACAGGGAGAGATACACTTGGGTCCTCGGGTTGAATAACTCATTTTGAATGTATCTTTTAGCTTTTCAAATAATGCTGACGTAGAGAGGACAAGTATTGAGGTTTTACAGTCAGGCTTTCAAGAGCCAGGAAGGAAGTCAAAAAGTAATATCTCGAAGGTAGTAATCTCTGGATTAATCCTCTGGCACTGGCCAGCAAGTGTAGAAATAGGAAGATAAGGAGGATCAATGCATGGCTGGAAGCATGGTGCAGGAGGGAGGGCTTCAGATTCTTGGAGCGCTGGGGCCAGTTCTGGGTAGGAGGCACCTGCTCAAGAGGGACAAGTTGCAAGTAAACTAGACTGGTACCAATGTTGTCACAGGCAGGTTCACTATTGTGGTTCAAGATGGTTTAAACTAAATTGGCAGGCAGTAGGCACTAGCATATAGAAGTAGAAAAGAGGAATAAGGTGCATAAAGAGAATGTTGGATAATACTAAAGAAGGGAGCAGTGCCTTATTAGATAGGAGCAGACTAAGAATGATTAAGAGGAATACAAAAACAAGTTTAGAATGCACGAACATAAATCCACGAAGTGTGGCCAATAAGGTTGGTGAGCTACAACACAAATAATGGGTGGTTATATAATGCAGTGGCAATAATGAAAAGATAACTTAAAATAGTGAGGACTGGACACTTAATATTCACAGGTGCAAGGGGTGAGATATTCAAGGACCCTTCCTGATTTTGCAGACTTTTAAAAATAGCAGACAGGGCCTGGATACAGAAGTCCCAACTGCAATTTCTGGGCAGATCCCATTTTTGCTGGTAGTGGAAAGGGAAAGGGCTTGATTCACACAAGGAGGAAACCTGAACTCAGCAGATCCATTTGAACTCATTTTGGAGTTCGAACAAACCCAATTTTGGCTGTTCCAAGGGCCTTAAGCCAGAGTATGGGGAGTCCCAAATTTATGGGTTAGACATAAATGCCTTTGAAGAGTAGTTAAGGTCTGTTTAACTGTCATGATCTGGAGCTTTTTTAAAACCCCCCATTCTTTAAACTGTTAAAAATTAGCTGCAGCCAATTTTATTTTAAAAGATTCTGCTTGATTGCTTTGATTGACAGGCCAACTGGTGTAGCATCTGTTTGAGCACTTTTAACACAAACCTTTGCTGATATTTCCCCAAGGTCTATTATTTTTCATTATGAATGTTTGGCTGAGTTTCAAAAGCTAACATTATCTCAGCGAAGGGGTTTTTGGATTCACAGTTTGATTGATAGCTTAAAGGGGCTATTTCAGGATTAGGAACATGAACAGAATTTTAAAGCAAAATACTGTGGATGCTGAAATCTGAAATAAAAACAGAAAGTGCTGAGATATTCAACAGTCTGGCAGCATCTGTGGAGAAAGATACAAAGTTCATGTTTTGAGTCAAATATGACTCTTCTTCTGATCACTGGATGCAGACTAATTAGTCTCACCAGTGACACCCCCTCCCCGCCCCACAAACAGTCATACACGTTGTTGAAGAGGAGTCATGTTTGACTTGAAATGTTAATTCTGTTTCTCTCTCCACAGGTTCTGCCAGATCTGCTGAGTATTTCCAGCATTTTTCTTTTTATTCTGAATAGAACTTTGTTTGCTTTTACAAGAGATTAATCATTTGATGAAGTTAAATGTTTTGATGCTTTCTTGAATGTGTTTGTTTTCACTATCAAGTCTGTATAGTGAGGCTTGTATTAGAATTTTAGAAGTTTATTTTTTCATCTCCATGAGGCTCCTGAGATCTGCCCCTGGGAGATACTAGGTGAGTTGGCATTGAGTTTGCATGGGAGATATAAGGGACAAGTTGACATCAGTGGTATGAGGGGTCATGGAGAGTGGGCTGGGTGGGGTGGGGGTGTGTGTAGGGTGAGGGCTAGAGGGCCTAAAATCTTCTAAAATAATTGGGACAAAGTCCCAGAGAACTGAGCCAGGCCTTCTAACCAGATTGAAAAATGTCGCAATTCGGGGCAGTTTTTGCTGAGGCAGGTCCGACGAGTTGGGAATTTTTTACAGCCAAAATCTAGCTAAGAGTGTTCCGAAAAGATAGGGGAGGGAAAAAAGGAGTTGGGATGTTGTAAACTGAGGGGACAAAGCCAGAATCGATTTTTTTTTTTACAGTTGAGCAGCAAAAAGAGTTTGGTGGATCTGACTGGAGACAAAGAGGCTGAAATATGCTTAGGGCAGCAGGGCAAGGTTAGAATACTTAATGAGTTCTTTCTTTCGGTGTTTACTAAGGGAGAGGATGCTGACAAAATATTGGTATAATTGGAGATGATACCAGTAACAGATGGGGTGAAAATTGGCAGGATGTATTGGAAAGTCTTGTTATACTTAAAGTGGATAAGTAACCTGGTTTTGATAGCTTGCCCCCACCTCTGGTTGTTAAGGAAAGATAGCAGAAGGGCTTGCCATAATCCTCTAACCTTCCTTAGATACGGGGGAGGTGCCAGAGAATTGGAAAGTGGCAAATATGCACCCCTATTCAAAAAGGAGAAGTGTAAAGACAGACCTAGTAACTATAGTTTAATACCAGTTGTGGGTAAATTTTAGAAACAATAATCAGGGGGAAAAATTACAGGCATTTGAAGAGATTTGGTTTAATTAAGAAAAACCAGTATGGATTTGTAAGAGCAGATCATGTTTGACTGATCAAATTGAATTTTTAGGTGAAGTAACAGAAGTCTGACGAAGGAATAAAGTGGATGTTGTCTATATGGATTTTAAGAAAGTGTTTGACATAGTACCCATAACAAAATTGAGATCCATGGAATAGGAGGGTCAGTGTCAACTTGGATACAAAAATTAGCTTAAGGACAGAAAACTGTAAGGCTGGAAAATGGGTGTTTTTCAGACTGGAGTTTGTTAGGGAGTGGTTTAACCAAGGGTCAGTGCTGGACCATTGCTTTTGTTGAAGGTATTAAACTTGGAGTTGTGGCAAACGGCGATGATGAAACCAATCCACAGCAGCAGGACATAGATAGTATAGCAAAATGGGCAGATAAGTGGCAGATAGAATTTGATACATAGAAATGTGAGGCGATGTGTCTTGTTATAATTAGATTGGATAAGTAACCTGGTTTTGATGGAGATAAGTAACCTGGTTTTGATAGGGAGCGGCAATATTAACTCAATGGCTCCGCTCTAAAGAGAGTGCAGGGAAAGAGGGACCTGGGGATTCAAGTGCATTGGTTTTAGAATGTAGCAGGACTTATTGAAAGAGAAGCAAACAATGCATGTGGGTTCTTAAGTTCATTAATAGAGTTTTTGAGTACAAAAGCAGAGAATTATGACAAACCTTTATAAAGCTCTGGTTAGACCACAACTAGAGTGTTGTGATCAGAATGGGGCACCACAAATTTGAAAGGATGTGAAGGTTCTTGAGAAGGCCCAGAAGTGATTTACCAAAATGGTTCCAGGGATGAGGGAATTTAGCTACAAGGTTAGGTTGGAGACACTAGAGTTTTTCTTGTTGGAGGAAAGCAGGTTGAGGGAAGATCAGTTAGAGGTGTAAACGATTATGACAGATCTAGATAAGCTAGACAAAGAAACGCTGTTCCCATTAGCTGATAGTACAAAGACTAGGGGACACAGAATTAAGGTTTTAGGTCAAGGGATACAGGGAGATGTCAGGATGCAGTGAGTGGTAATGGCATGGAGTTCATGGCTTCCCAGGGTTTTGGATGTGGAGATGATCAATTATTTCAAAAGAAATTCTTTATGCACTTCAGAGTAATGAATTAGCATGGCTATGGGAATAGAATGGGTGGCCCAGGCTGAATGGATTGCTCATGAACCCGATGGATCAAATGGCATCCTGTGCTGGCTGCAATGGCAGAGTGAGCACAGGAGATGCTTATCAAATAGACTTTTGGATGATTATCACATATTATTCCTAAGGGTTATCACAATCCACAACATAAGGATACTCAGCATGTACAAAGTAACCTCATGTGGATTGTGGAATCTTAACATCACTTGAGATCTGTAGGTAGAAGTCAAATGATCTCTCCACAAAATTGAATAGCTAAAAAACAGTATTGGTCACAATTTTATCGAAACATAGGTACAGCTTAATGAAAAATCTGTTAGTGAGGTATCTGTTCTTTGAAACACTGACAACACAAAACTCTTTTGAATCAAATGAACAATATCACTGAAAATATTTATCACTGGAAAAGTGTGGGCTTCAAATGAACGCACCTTAAGACTGACCCAAGTGTTGAAAGAGATCATAAACTGTTTAAATCTACTCTTACTTTCTGTTTATTTAAAAATGGACTTTGCTGCACCAAACACATGGCTGCTACTGGTCATGTGATTTGCAAGTTGGCTATAGTTCTGGAAACTTCCAACAGTAATTACAGGACAAAGTTCAACCCTCACCCTTGTGGAATCTCACACCTATCATTATGTGGACCCATTACAATCAATGAAACAAGGGACCAGCAGCAGTCTCTCTTCCCAGACTGGACTTGTAACAAAGAGAAAGCCATCAAAATTTGTTATACTTCCAGAGGCTCTAATAGCCACCATCTAGCACCTTAGGTGAACAATGAATTTTGACCAGAGGCAGAGAAACTGATTGTTAACCTGAAACTTACTCATCAATGGGCAACACCAAAACAAAAACAGAATTACCTGGAAAAACTCAGCAGGTCTGGCAGCATCGGCGGAGAAGAAAAGAGTTGACGTTTCGAGTCCTCATGACCTTCGATTTCCAGGACAATCTTCTGTTAATATCCAGCCTGTCAACACCAAAGCAGGACTCCAGGATGACAACAAAGCCTGCTCCAAGTCTAAACCTATTCAAAGCCTGGTTCTCTGGAAACTTCTTGCCATTGCCTGTAGAGTGAGCCAAGTCTCTGTATACCAATCTCATCGTGCTGCGTCATCACCACCTTTGAAGGAATTTGGCAACTCCTCTTTCAGTTAGCTGAACCCATCTGAACTTTAACTCCTATGTGGATGAACCCTCACTGGAATCTGACATTCTGGACTCCAACAATCATGTGAATTAATATTCCTAAATTTGGCTTTTTTTGTTCTAAGTTATTCATAATTGCAAAACTCTTTTCTTTCCTATCCCCTTCTTGTGTGCTTGTGTGTGTGTATGGAGTTGCGATGACCACCTCTCGGGTTTGAATACATGAATAAACAATACTTCTGATTTAACCCCAAAGAGAGTTTGCTGTGAGTCACTTTAAAATTGACTTCACAAAAGGAGGGCTTGGGTAAACACGCCACAGTCTATTTCAAAGAATAAAACACCTCTGCTTATGGACAGTTGACAAGAAAAATAAAGGAATTCAGTTTGCCTCACTCCCTTGAGGATGTTGTTTATTAACAACAAATATGTGTCAAGTATAATAAAGCTAGGTACAAGGTAAAGGCTCCTTGACTTCCCCCAACCATAGGCTATAACTCCCACTTCAGAAGGCCGTTCCATACTTCCCCCATGTGCCATTTCACTTCTCACCTTTCCTAGCTGTCATTTGACCTTTGAGTGAAATTGCCAATTTAGTACCAAGTAATATCAGATTACAGACAGATTCATGCTGTCTCACAATAGCAAACTATGAAACAATGTAACTTCATCTGAATAGGAACAGATGGAAACGTGTTTATACTCGAAAGAGTTACATCAACGAGTGACTAGAGTGAGAGAACCTAAACGTATGTGGCACCCATCATGGGGACAGGAAGAGACCCTCATCCTTTCAGTGGTGAAACAATAATGCACAATCCTATCAAGCTTCCAACTTTTCTGAATGCTGTCATTGTTAGAGATAGAGGAAAAAATTTGATCTACTGCAACATTAAAAGTTAATTATCAACAATTTCTAAAGTATCCTGATGAAGAAAGTAAACAATTGCACCCATCAAATTGAAGAAAAACAGAAGGTTAAAATCTCCTTCTAACTCTTTTTCAAATAACTAGCCTTGGCATTTTCACTGATATCCAAAAGGAAAATTTGCTAGTATTGCAACTATATTGCCAACAAACTGCTCGGACTAAATTTTGTCGTTGGTGAGCTGGGGGCGGGATCCGCTCACCGACGCGGAATATGACGCGGGATGATGTCGGGGGAACCCCCAACGTCATCCCGCACCATTTAAATTTTCAGGAAGGCGGGGGCGCAGCAAAATCAGCTGCGGGCCCGCCGACCTGTCAATGGCCAATTGAGGCATTGACAGGATCATTAAAACAACTAAAGGACCTGCCCGTCCAACCTTAAGGTTGGTGGGCAGGCCAGGAGCCCCAGCGGGGAATAGAAAAAAAATGAAACGTCATCCACCAGCAGGATGAGGTGTCATGTAGGGTTTAAAAAAGTTTAATAAAGTTTTAGTGAAATTTATTAACATGTCCCATCTTGTGTGACATTGTCACATGAGGGGACATGTTAAGGATTTTTTTTTCTATTTTTAATGGTTTTCAAACTGTCAGCGATCTCCCTGAGGCAGCATTTAGCCTCAGGGAGAAATGCGCTCTTTTGTGGGCATGCGCGAAAGAGCGCATTCTCGCATTTGGGGAATCCACCCCCCCGCTCGCGCAGGAAGCACATAGAGCTTCCCACCGGGTGCCACGTTGGGCGGGCCATAATTGGCCCACCCACTTAAAATGACGGTGGAGCCCAGTTCTCCGGTGGGGATCGGCTCCCCGCCAGCCGGAGATCGGGTTGGGCCCACCCGCCCGGTAGGCAGAAAATTCTGCCCCTTATTGGGAAAAATTAATAAAAAAGACTGTGTATGTTTACTTTCTGTGCCTTTTTGCATTACAATTGTGTTTCTGATGCTTGATCCGAATGAAAACAACTGTATATTTCCTCTGTCCTATGGCTTTCAGGCAAAGTGGCACAGTGACAATCACAGCTCATTATTACAACTGTTATGCCAATTTACACAATTCCGTGATGGAGCGAGTTGAGTTAAGGGGATTGATTTCCTCAAGGTGTGAAATTGTTCTAAAGTGGTGCCACCAAGAGGAATGACCTCCAAGAGGAGTGAAACCTCCAAAATCCACCCTCCCAATTGTCCATCAGAATTTTCACTGGCAAACCTTCAATGAAATGTCATTAATATTTCCAGCTGCTTGTATTTCATTTCTTTTTCTTGGTAAATTAAATTTCAAAATATTTCATTTATTATTAATTGCACTTGTCTTCATTGCTTTGCTTGGAGTACTACTCTCTATACATGTAACACCTAGTTTGAGAATTTTAAATTATTCAGCAGAGTCCTTCATCTTGGCAAGAACGGAAACTCCAATGGTATACTACAGATTTAAAAGTAAGTAAATAAATCAGTGAATAAGCGTGGAGAAGCATTGCTCTTGTTAGTCTAGGATCGAGAGTGGGATTTCTGAACTCCACCAAGAATCTCCTGCAGCTTAAACGTGATCAAGATTTTCCCAAAGTAAAGTATAATAACTCTGCTGAAGCAACATTTTACATGGCTGACACAAAGTAAAAACATGACCTTTCACAGGCACCATATATAATGATATTTACCAGCCAGTTAAAAAAATGATTTGCCCCTCAAACATTCTGTCATTTACTTTGTTCTGCTCTGCCTCTTTCACACAGTATTTTCAGTATTTCTTCAGGTTTTCATTCTAATTTTATTTATTCTTAACTTCCCTCTCTCCAAACTTGCCTTCCTTTTTAATTTGGCACTCCATACTTTGTAGTTCTCACAGAAGCTGCCATTGGTGTAGAGCTAAATGAGCAATACTTTTCCCACTGAGAAATCACAAATGCCATGACCTGAGCAGATAATTATTCACCGTGGCAAATATCAGTATCCCTCAGTGGCATAATAAAAATAACTTGCCTCAGCAAAAACTTTAGCTCAGAAATGTTACTTGAATTATATAAAATGACACTTATTTTTAAACTTTGTTTTTTTTTACCACTCATACTCCCTCCCGTTAAATTTTCTGCTGTTCTCATGTGAAATAAAATGTCAGTATATTCTGGGCAGTATGGTGTCTTGGCAGCAGGATTAAAAGCTACAATTCCAATTATCACTCTTACACAGAGTTTATCTACAGCTGCTGGAGATTCCCGGCAACCAAGGCCCAGAAGTATCTTCCTTTCTGGAACAGAACTGAAGGCCTTGAAGATAGGACAGGGCTGTAAAAGGCGCATTTCTTGCAAATATTACCAAACAAAATTAAGCATATAATGGGTAAGTTTAGTGATTTGTTTTCCTAAAATTGTGATTTTTTTTATACTTTTCTTAGAGAAGAAAACCTTTGAGCATTGGTTTGCTTTTGTACAAGTTGCTTGTTACTAAACATTTACTGCTTGTTCATTGGTGGTTTTCTTATCTGTGCAGTTATAGTTCAGAAGGCAGCATTGTTCAGTTAGTGTTTTTCTAATCACACATGTGTGATGCATAGCATGTTGAGTATATTTTGCACACATTGCAAATATGCATTAGGTGCAAGACTTGGAGGTATCTATTCAACTCCTTGCTTTTTTTTCAACACGGGTATAGTCTTGGCTCTTTAACTTGATCTAAACACAAATACAATGCAAATTCCTTTTCAAATGATTTACAGAAAAAAAAACACACCACTTAAATTCTTTGGAGTGTGCCATTAGCATGATTCTAACATTTTAGAACTCTTCCAGCCATCGAAATGCCTCTCAAACTTACAGCTTAATGTTGAGGGTCTCTCAACAGCAAAGCATTCAATCAACAATACTGTCACTACTTGTCGCAAAATTGACTTAATGAGCCCTGATAAAACTCATATTGCAACAGATGGAGCTCAGCAATTCAATATAGATAGATTTGACTTTGTGTTCAAAGCATGGCTGTGCTATCTACATTCTTAACAACAAATTGGATATAAGACATCTCTTATCCACTGATCACTGCAATGTCATACAGGTTGGTGGTCTCCAGGTTGTGAACATTTATGAACCATGAAGCAAAACCAAGAAAAACACCTTTTTCATACCAGCTATGTTGGGGACATTAGTAGCCACCATATAGGCTGGCATTAAAATTCAATGGCAATGGTAATCAATTGCATGGTTAGGCATCTAGCAATGAGCATGAGGTCAGAGTGATTGCCCTGACATCAAGGCAGCATTTGAATGAGCATGGGATCATGGACCCCAAGCAAAATTGGAGTTAATGGGAATTGGGGGAAATTTTTCCACAACTTTGAATATTAACTCTGTTCACCCACTGCCAAACCGTGGCTTCAGTATGTACCAGCTACAAGATGCACAGCAGCAATTCACCAAGGCTCCTTTGACAGTACCTTGGGTGGAGGGAGGGGAGTGGTGATGGAGGTGAGGGGTGAGGTTTAGGAGGTCTTTAAACACTGTTGGGAGCTGGGATGCTGTGTTGGAGAACTGAGGCAGGCCTACTAACCAGCTCACCTCCACACACACTCCTCACATCCTCCAGCCTGGCTCACAAACTTCACTGTGAACTCCACCCTGGTGCGAAAAAACAAAAATGGTGTGTGAAGTCATACGAGTCGGCTGTGCAGTTTGCGAGCCACCAAAGGGCACAGATCAGGTTTTCCTGAGCCCAAAGGGAGATTCAGCACAGTGTCCTTATTGCTCAAATTAGAACTTCTCCACTCTTGAAAGATACTTACTGATACGATATGAAATTCTGACAGACTACTGCTTTAAATGGCATCTTCAACCAAGTGTCACAAAGACAGTATCCCCCATCTTTAATTTACACAATATCAATGCCTCTCACTATCATCCGAAATGGTTAACTCCTTAAACGTGATGCCCACTCTGTTTACTTCACCCTGTCCCCCTGATCAGCTACGAACCAACAGAAACCATCTACTGAAAGCTGCAGAGAAGGTCAAGGCCCAAAATAACTAATCATCAAACGTGCTAGATGTGCCTCCGGAAACAAAAGCCTCCAAGCTATGCTTATAAACTTCCAACTCTGCTATTCAGCTGCAGAACATTGCACTCATATTGTGGTGGATGCTCACCTGCATGCTATTATGAGCTTTGTCTCAGGCACACTTTTCTCTACACCTGTTCTATGATTGCCAGTCCTCTGCAACGTAGCACCTCAGCATCTTCACTGTCTGAATGCAGTAGCAAAATTGATGAATAGAACACCCATTCTGATGAAATTATATATCCAATCAAACATAGTAAAATACTCCTTCTGACCACACACTTTGAGGGAATCCACCCTTGCAAATAAAGGAGAGCTGCAACTCTCTCCATTGCATTTGTTTTGCTCACTCTCCCTATTTTCCTCAACCATTCACTCTTCTTTGCCTAGCCTTACCCCCAACCTCCTCCCCCTTGCCTTTCTCCTCTTGCCTCTCACTTCCTCCCTCCTCCAAACCCTGTCCCTCCATCACTTCCCATCTCCCATATTCCTCTTCCCTGCCCACCACATTTTCCCCCAAAAATGGTCCAGTTATTCCCTTGCCCTGTGATGTCCTCAAAGCATCCTTAAAGAGGTCAAGCATTCTCCCTCCACTCCCTGACTCATGGGAGTCCCTGGCTTGTGGCTGATCAAAATGGGGAAGTACATTTGGGAAGGTGCCAACCACATTAAGAGCACACAGAGACAAAGTCGAGGAATTGGAGGGAGTGCACAAACCTCCAAACAACTTATCTGCTCAATCCTTCAATCTATCCCACATGTGGCAGAGCCAACTCAGAACCCATCAAACTGGATTGGTAGCAAGTCATCCTCATTTCCAAGGGACTGCTGATGAAGAGAAACTTGTCTGATCTGCACACTGCACTCCCTGTGTGCATTGCCACAGCTGATCAACAAATGATATATTAAATTTTGTACCTGCATCACACATGCCTTATTTAGAAGTCACCATTCCATTCAAGACCTCAATAGAATTTCCCATTATTTGATCAGCAACTATAAACTGTAATGCCTGCAACTGAACTTCTCCAATTAATGATGTTTCAAAAGCTTCAGTGTTCCATAGTTGAAGCAGCATTATTCAGTCATGTTCAGAGACTTCACGGCCAGAGGATATAACCAACTTTAGAGCCTCCTTGCTTTTGTATTCCATTCAGATAAGTTCAACTCAACAACTTTCATCGACAGTTTATTTTTGCCATTTAATAAAAATATATAAATTTTTACAAAATGGAGGCCCTCTGTCTGACCCACCCCTCCACCCCGAGTCCTATCTGAAGCACAGATTCACAGAATCACAGTGCAGAAGAGGCCCTTCGGCCCATTGAGTCTGCACCGACTCATGAGAAACACCTGACCTACCTACCTAATCCCATTTACCAGCACTTGGCCCAGGTGGTGGTATAGTGGTATTGTCATTGGACTAGTATTCCAGAAAACCCAGGGTAATTCTCTGGGGACCCATGTTCGAATCCCACCATGGCAAGTGGTAAAATCTGAAGCACCTCTTAAATGCTTACTGCTTTTTGTCTTCCCTGCTGACCATTTACCCTCTTCCTACTCAAAAAATTATTTTTTTTAAATGTCCCCATCTCTTAGAACTCACTTTCGATCATTCTTTAAACTGTTCCTCATTACTGGTCAGTTAGTGATTTGGAGGTCATACCATAATAGGGAAACAGCATGGGCTGAATTTTGCCGATCGTCACTGCAGAAATGGGCCCCGCTGCCTGTGCGGGTGCGGGGGGGGCGATTCCCCAACTGCGAGAGTGAGCTCTTTTGCGCATGCATCCGCCACTGGATGAGGTTTTGATAAAAAATCACTTACCCGCCTGTCTGTTGGGCCTGTGCACCGAGCCGAAATTCGCACGGGCCCCTCAAAATCCTCGTTGATTGGTGGCTTAATGGCCATAACGAGGCCTTTAATTAATGGTGGGTGCGCGTCACGCTGCAGAGCGCGCCCGCCGACCGAAACATCACGATGCCACACGCTGACGTCGGGACGCTTGCGCGACATTTTAAGCGCTGTCGTGCAGACTCCACCACCTGCACGTTAGCCAGAAGATTCAGCCCCATGTGCGATTAACAGGATGATAGCATTAAATGGAACTCAAGAGGGGAGGCTACTGACAGCTCAACAGGATATTAGCTACACATGTGCAACAGATTATATCCTCCGACTCACCATGGGAAACCTACTTGTAATCTTTACAGTTATCATCGAATGAAAATCTCAGTCTGGAGGCAGTCAGAAAGGCCCACCTGAGAGCACAAAATTCAGCGACTGGAGTCTATTCTTAAACATCACATAATCATGCAATTAGTCACTTTTTGATTTTAAACTTTAGTTGAAGAAAATAAACTTTTTAAAACTTGACCATAAAAGCAATCTAGGCTATAATTTACAGAACTACAGTTGGTGAAAATAGTGAAAAAAAATTGCTTAATATACTCATATGACATTCCTCTGCACTTTGTCTTGGGTGACAAAGAACTATGTAAATGCAAATTATTTTTCGTCAGTTGTAGAAGTGAAAGTTATAGTTACAATATTACACAGTTAGAAGAAAAAGGTCATTTTATGTCCAAAGGACTAAGGGTCTAGATTCTGCCTCAGTCAGGCATTTAAAGGATGTCAACAACATATTGCCTGTGGTAGTTAGGTGAGGGGGAAGGATACTAAAATTACTCAAGAAGATGAAATATATTTCATATCTGTTCAAAAACCAAATATCCATGAGAAGCAGAAGAAACAACAAAATTGATGACAGCATTTACAGGCCATGGGAAGAGGGATAAAGTCTAAAACCCAAAGGACACTCATTTTACGATAGAGGCTATTTATTTGTAACACATACAAAATACTTTATTGTATTCATTTATTTATATTCTGTATGAATAATGAGTTTGCATTGTTATTCTTCCGAATTTTGTACCTCAGACATCAGATATCATAACACACTAGTCCCAGTGGCCTCCTCATTTCTGTAGTTAGCCAATTATAATATATATTGTTGATAACATTTTCTGAAATGGGATGGAAATAAAAGTATTTTACATAAAATAAACTGATGTGCAGGGCTATTTGAGCTTATGTGAGCATAGTGGCCTGAAATAAACTCTGAACCCCATAAGCATTTAACTAACAGGTCTGAAATTGATAACAGGCATTATTTATTCAGCTTATATTTAATCTAAATTACAAAAACAACCAATTTATCTGACCCTTTGTGAAACACTTTTTAATAAAAGGCTATATTGTTGATTTATAAGTCATATGATTTCACTGGTAATACTATAAGTGCAACTGTTTCTATACATTGCAGTATACAATACAGGGGCAAGGTATGCAGGGCCAATTCATCAGTCACCATATGAGAAAAGCTGTGGATAAGTTTGCCAGGCAATGGCAGGCTTCAAAGTGTTGAGGCGGCTGAACCAACTTTTAATTCAAAGTGAGGAATGAAAGTGGGCAATGATTGTATCTGAAATCATCTAGGTCCCAAAATTCCTGGAAGATAACAAAGTCTCTGAATCCCTAGCTGTTTACATCTCATGCTTTTTAAACCATGTTGAGTCTTTATCTACACAAAACATTGCTCCAGTTGGAAGATCTGAGAAAGGAGAATCAATGCACCTTTATGTTACAGCAGCAATATGATGCTGGATTGATGGCACAGTTAAAATGAATTAATCATCAGATTTTAGATATAACAGCAGGGAAAGTGAAATGTACACTTCATCATCTATTTTTATGAAGAGGTCCAATAATACGCTAGTGGATCTCCTGATGCATTAGAAACAGGGGCTCGGAGTTTCTGCCCCTGTTGTGACAGGACCCACTGTGGGAGATTTGGCGGCCCCACCAAAAGTGGGTGAGCCAATTAAGGCATACATAACCGGGGCTGACTTCAGTACTGTGGGAGTGTTACAGTGACAAATGTGACATCTTTCAGATGAGGTATTAAATTAAAGTCTTATCTTCCTGTTCAGGTGGATATAAAAAGTCGCATGACACAATATGAAGAAAAACAGTGAACTCCTCCTGGTGCCTTTGAGCTGGATTTTTATGGAGTCAATTCTGAGGTTCCAGCATCACCAGTTTTCCTTAGCGGGAGAGAAGCATGGCTCCCTGCATTCCCAACCTGGCCAGCTCCATTGCGAGGGTAGTAATCTCCTAGGCCCCCAAAGTTTTCATTGAAGTCAGGCCAGCTTCTCAAGGACTCATAGTTCAAGGCCCCTGAGAGAGTCATGAACTATAGTCTGAGGGCAGGAACCGTTTGAATGATAACTTCAAAAGGTCTTGCCCATTCCAACCCATGCCTCTCCACCCAGCTCAGGTGGGCAAGAATGGGCTCGGCTGAGAGCCCAGACTTCTATTAGTTTGTTGAAAAAAATGCACACAAGGGAAATCATGGGAAGAATTTTCATGTTGGCAAGTGGAGGCAGGGCCCATTCATTGACGTGTAAAGTGACGCAATGTGACATCAGGCGGGCGTTTAGATTGTCAGTTCAGCGGGTACGAAGCCACATCAGTTGCGCACCCGCCAAGCTGTCAAAGGCCTATTAAGGCCATTAACAAAATAATTAAAGTTGTTAAGAATTCTGCCCCTACAACCTTAAGGTTGGCGGGCAGGCGAAGAAGCCAGGTGGCCTTCACATTTTTCATGAAACCTCATCCATGGGCGGGATGAGGTTTCATGAAGGATTTATTAATTAAATAAAAATTTGTGAAAAAATTAATGGACATGTCCCAGCTCATGTGACAGTTTTACATGAGGGGACATGTCCTTAATTTTTTTTTTCATCTTTATTAAACTTTCCAGGACTTATACTAATCTCACTGAGGTACCTCCGTGCCTCAAGGAGATTTCTGCGCTCTTTTGCGCGCAGGCCCCGGCTCAGGGAATCCCCGACGGGGGGAACATTCAGCCCCATTATTTGATTGACCATTGTTTTTCTTAGATCTATTTTGTCAATGGCTTAATGTTTATTTACACAAGATAAAGACATGCCAAGTGCTTATAGTTTCTGCCACTGATATTATAAATGTCTGGCTGGTTAACACTTTTATAAGGTTGTAGTATCAGCAGCTCTTTTTTAAAGAAACTTATAAATGGCTGTTTTTTTCAGCTTTTCCACACATGCTATTGTTACGAGAGGGTTCATTGGTTCTGTATAGAGTGGATACTGGGTGAATGGGCATGTAAGTGCTGAGTTGGCATGGAGAGTATGACAGGCCATTGGGGGTGGATGGAGGGGTATAGATTGGCATGGAGAGTATGAGAGACCTTTGGGGTGGATGTGGTGCATAGGTTGGCAGGAGTTGGCATGGATTGGGCATGGGGAGTGGATGGGGGTTTGAGGTGGTGTATGAGGTGAGGGCTAGAGAGTCTAATATTGGACAAAACAACTGGGACAAAGCCCCAGAGAGCTGAGGCAAGCCTATTAATCTATGGCTGCCTCTGAACTATTTCCATGGGTGGCAGGCTTGACTCTAGCCTTCCCTGAAATGTAAATCGTGCCTTTTGAGGCTCCTTCTCCTAAGGCGGGCACGCCAAGCCGGGAAATTTCTCGTCTCCCGATAGCCACCTCTAACAATAAAATCCCACCCTTTATCTCACAATCAACATCTCCAAAAACAGATGTCAAGGTCATGTATCTCACTGTTGCCTGTGAAAAATTGCAGTCTGCAAATTGGCTATCACATTTGCCTACAAAACCATAGGAGCTGCACTTCAGAAGAAAATAATTAGCTATAATGCACCTCGGAACATTCTGAGGGCACTAAAAGGACTACATGAATGCAGTGGCCTGAATTTTGCATTGACAATAAAAATGCGGGTATCAACGCTCATTATTATTATGCAGCAATTCAGACAGCAACTTCTGCAGAACTCACCTGCATAGTAAAACACAGAAGTCAGTAAGTTGCAATCTGAGTTGCCCTGTTCCTCCACAGAATCTCAAAGATAGATTCTGAATTTAAATCCATGTAGGATAGTGAAGTTGCTGGACTTCCCACTTCTTCAGTTCTCTGCCCGAAGGTCTCACCCACAGCGCCATGACCTCCAGCACGGGTAGGGAAAGGAGGCATGTCCCGAATCCACCCCAGCCAGAACGGGGATCGAACCCTTTGCTGTTGGCACCAATCTGATCCACACCCACCATCTGGCCAACTGAGCCCCCAGTGGAAACATGCACTTGAACAGGCATGTTGTAGTCCAGAAATATGAATTGTGATGGTAGAAGCCTCAATCACCTTTAAATCACATGGCTAACCATGGATATCTCCAACTCTTAAGCCTGCCACTGGTGTATTTTGGATTTAAAGGTTGATACTCAATCTGAGTGCCCACATGAATGCAACTTCCCTGGCCATCAACTCCTGCAATGAGTCTTGAACCCAGAGTTTCTGACTCAGGTGCAGCGACACTATCCACTGTGCCACAAGACATCCTTACTTATCCACTATTATCCATTAAATGTGCTATAAAAATTTATGGCTGGTGTATTCGGATGTAGTGCATTTTTAACAATGTGATAAGTCATAAGTACTGCCAAGTAAACTCATTGGTACTGAGAATTTAATTTCAGAGTCTCATTCTTTCAGAGTTTAATTAGGGTTGGAGATTCTAAAAAATATTCTTTTTTGTCTGTCTTCTATCTCCATTAATCCTATGGGCCAAATTTTCCCAGTCCCAACGTCACGGCGCCCTATTTAAATTTTCAGGAAGGCAGGGGGCGCAGCAAAATCATCTGCGGGCTCGCTGACCTGTCAATGGCCAATTGAGGCCATTGACAGGGCCAACTGGGGTGTGGGATAAGGTTTCATGTAGGCTTTAAAAAATTTTAATAAAGATTTTGTAAAAATTATGGACATGTCCCAACTCATGTGACATTGTAAGGGAAATTTTATTTTTCTATTTTTGTCTTTTTTACATGTGCAGCCGATCTCCCTGAGGCATCGATCGGAAGTGCACCCGTACGTGCCCACCCATCAACTTCCTCCCCAACGAGGGGAAAATTCAGCCCTATGTTTCTGCCCTTTATTTCATATCTGTACATAACTTAAATCCCATTTTTGGGAAAACTGGCAGCTAAAGGAAACAATCTGCTTGACCCAGGAGGTAAGTGACTTTCAATTTATCTGCTGGATCCAGTGTAGCTGCTTCAGTAGCACTCCCTCCCCCCACCCCGCCTGGTAATTGGACACACCCCGACCTTTCAAACTTCCCCACGAGGCCTCCCATCTCACTCCCTAACTCCAGGGGCAGAATCTTCTGTATGGCGTGTGGGGGCGGGCCCCGTACGCCGACATGTAAAATGATGCATGGAGGCATCAGGGGTGCGGCCCAACATCACCGCGTGTTCTTTACTTTCGATTCTGATTCCGATTTTTAGTTCGGCAGGCACACATCAGAGACAGCTGCATGCCCGCCAAACTGACAAAGGCCTGTTAAGGCCATTAATAAATTAATTGAAGTAATTGTCAGAGTCGCCTGTCCAACCTTAATGTTGGCAGGCAGGCGAAGAGCCCAGGCGGCTTTTGCATTTTTCATGAAACCTCATCCATGGGTGGGATGAGGTTTTATGGATTTATTAATGTAATAAAAATGATCAAAATTCATAAAAATGTTCCAGCTCATGTAATACTGTCACATGAGGGACATGTCTGAATAATTTTACTTTTTATTTTTTTTCAATATAGCATCATGCGATCTCTGCCCCCACATGCACGCAAGAGCACAGGCCCCAACTCTCCCTCCTCCCCCCGCCCGCACAGGTAGTGCTGAGCACTACTTGGCACACATCACGTTGGGGGGAGTTAATTGGCCCACCCACATAAAATGGTGGTGCGCAGCCGATTGCTCTTTCAGCTCAATATTTCAGGATGCAGCTCAATATTCTCCCCCAAGTCTACGAACTCCAGTGCAGCCTCACCCAGCCTCCAACATTCCATCCATACCAACAGCCTCTGACCTCAAATCTCCCTCACTGTTATCCCAACTTCCGACCCCACAGTTCTCTGACCTACCACCACCACAGACCATCCCCCACTAACCTGCAGCTTCAGATTTCACTCCCCACCCAGCCCCATGCCAGCCTCCGATCTTCAAACCTCCATCCATATCCCATAGCACCTAAAGCCTCTGATCCTGCAAGCCTCCAATTACCCATCACCTTGCCCTGAACCATCTCCGATCGCCTGCAAGTCTCTGACCTCAACTACATGAGCCGGTGTTTTGTTTTAAAGTGCACGGAAGGACGGTTCTGTGCATAGAAGAAATTGGCAAGGAACCATATGTCTGACACTGTTGAAATTAAACAGCTCCATGTTGATTCTTTTGCATTTTTTTAAAAGCACTGAATCTATTTTGCTGTTGGCTAGCTGAGAATACAGAGATATGTATGAGAAAGTCCACCCTGATCCCTGTACAGTTTCACTGACTGAAAAAAAATGGGAGCACACCAAGCATTCATAAAAAAATTTGTTACAGTTCCAAGTCAAATTTTTGAATGGAGAAGGAATGTCTATTTGTGTAGCATTTTCAAACCAAGTAACATGAAGAATACAGGGTGAGATGGTGGTGTGGTGGTAATGTTGCTGGACTAATAATCCAGGTACCCAGACCGATTGCCGCCCGCAATCGGACCCAGGTGGATTAAAATCCCACCATAGTAGCTGGTGGAATTTCAATTAAAATTGAATTTAAATAAATCTGCAAAATAAAACCTGTCTTAGTAATGGTGACCATAACAATTACCTTTCAGCTCAATATTTCAGGCTGCAGCTCAATATTCCAGGATATAGGGTCTTCAGGTGAGACAGGGAAGGAGGTAAAAGAGGAGGGGATTTCACAATATTGACCAAGGAATCAATTACAGCAGTAAGGAGGGATGACATCTTACAAGGCTCCTCAAATGAAGCCATATAGGTAGAGCTTAAAAACAAAAAAGGAGCAATCACAGTGGTGGAAGTGTACTATAGGCCCCCAAACAGTCAAAGAGAAATAGTAGAGCAGATATATAAGGCAAATTTCAGAGAAGTGTAAAAATAATAGGGTAGAAAAAGTGGGGGATTTCAATTTCCCCAACATTAACTGGGTTAGTCATAGAGTGATAGGGTTAGAGGGAGTGGAATTTTAAAAATGCATCCAGGAGAGGTTTTTAAGCCAGTATGTAGAAGGTCCTACAAGACAGGGGGCAGTCCTGGATTTAATTTTAGGGAATGAAGATGGGCAAGTGGTAGAGGTATCAGTGGGGGAGCATTTGCAGATAATGATCATAACTCCATTAGATTCAAGGATGTTATGGAAAAGGATAAGGATGGGCCAGATATCAGAGCTCTAAATTGGGGAAAGGCCAATTTTAATAAGATCAGATATGATTTGGCCAGAATGGACTGGGAGCAGCTACTTTTAGGTAAATCTGCGTCAGAGCAGTGGGACTCATTCAAGAAGGAAATAGGGAGAGTACAGGGCCAATATATTCCAGTAAAGATAAAGGGTGGGACCAATAAATCCAGGGAACCCTGGATGTCGAGGGATATACAGGATTGGATAAAGAGAAAAGGAGAGGCTTATGGCAGATACCGAGGGCTCAAAACAGCAGAAGCCATAGAGGAGCATAGAATGTGTAGGGGGAAACTTAGAAAGGAAATTAGGAGTGAAAAAAGGGGGCATGAGAAAACATTGGCAGGTAAAATAAAGGAAAATCCAAAGTTATTTTATAAGTACATTAAGAGTAAGAGGATAACTAGGGAAAGAGTAGAGCCCATTAAGGACCATATTGGTAATTTGTGTGTGGAGCCAGAAGACGTAGGGAGGATTCTAAATGAATACTTTGTGTTGGTGTTCACAAGTGAGAGGGACAACGTGGGTATGGAAATCAGGCAAAGGACTGATATAATTAAAGAAATTAGCATAGAAAGGGAGGAGGTTCTAAGTGGTCTGGCAGGCTTAAAAGTAGATAAATCTCCAGGCCTGGATGAAATGAATCCAGGCTGTTGCGTGAGGCAAGGGAGGAGATAGCAGGGGCACTGGCAACAATTTTCAATACCTTTCGGCCACAGGAGAGGTGCCAGAGGACTGGAGGACAGCCAATGTGGTACCATTATTCAAGAAGGGAGGAATGGATAAACCAGGGGACGACAAGCCAGTTAATCTAACCTCAGTGATGGGGAAACTATTGGAAGCAATTCTGAGGGACAGAATTAATCTACACTTGGAGAGGCAGGGATTAATCAAGGACAGTCAGCATGGTTTTGTTAAGGGGAGGTCATGTCTGACCAATTTGATTGAATTTTTCGAAGAGGTGACCAGGTGTATAGATGAGTGCAATGTGCTCGACGTAGCCTTCTCGGACTTCAGCAAGGCTTTTGATAAGGTCCCGCATGGGAGACTGATAACAAAGGTAGGAGCCCATGGGATCCAAGGTAATTTGGCAAATTGGATCCAGAATTGGCTGAGTGGCAGGAAGCAGAAGGTGATGATCGAGGGGTGTTTTTGGGACTGGATGCCTGTGTCCAGTGAGGTTCCACAGGGATCGGTGTAGGGTCCCTTGCTGTTTGTAGTATATATAAACGATTTAGAATTGAATATAGAAGGGTTGATCAATAAGTTTACAGAAAATTGATGGGGCGGTAAATAGTGAGGAGGATAGCCTTAGATTATAGGAGGATATAGACGGGCTGATCATATGGGCTGATCAGTGGCAAATGGAATTTAATCCGGGTAATTGAGGTGATGCACTTGGGCAGGACTAGCAAGGCATGGGAATACACATTGAATGGGAGGACCCTAGGAAGTACCAAGGATCAGAGGGACCTTGGTGTGCATGTCCACCGGTCCCTTAAGATAGCGGGATTGGTAGATAAGGTGGTTAGGAAGGCATGTGGGATACTTGCCTTTATTAGCCGAGGCATAGAATATAAGAGCAGGGAGGTTATGCTGGAACTGTATAAAATGCTGGTTAAGCCACAGCTAGAGTATTGTGTCCAATTCTGGAATCCGCATTATAGTAAGGATGTGATTGCACTAGAGAGAATGCAGAGGAGATTTACCAGGATGTTGCCTGGGCTGGAGAGTTTTACTTATGAGAGATTGGATAGACTGGGTTATTTTCCTTGGAGCAGAGGAGATTGAGGGGGGACATGATTGAGGTGTATAAAATTATGAGGGGCTTAGATAGGGTGGACAGGAAAGAACTTTTCCCCTTGGTGGAGGGATTAATAACCAGGGGCCATAGATTTAAGGTAAGGGGCAGGAGGTTTAAAGAGGATGTGAGGGAGAATTTTTTCATCGAGAGGGTGGTGGGAATCTGGAACTCACTGCCTGAAAGGGTGGTAGAGGCAGAAACCCTCATAACATTTAAGGAGTATCTGGATGTGCACTTGCAATGCCATGGCATACAAGGCTATGGGCCTAGTGCTGGAAAATGGGATTAGAATAGTTAGGTACTTGTTTGACCGGCTCTGACTCGATGGGCCGAAGGGCCTTTTTCTGTGCTGTAGACCTCTATGACTCTATGACTATGACTCTAAGAATAAGTTTGATGTAGCTTCCTCAGAAACTTGCAGAACAGGCAAATAATTTGCAAATGAAGACAGATAAAAGGTGTTGCTAAGGCTTCCTGCATGCATCCTAGCTATGCCTGCCTTTTTGTGGGATATATAGTTCTTCTGTTGCATTCTTTTTCTGATACACTGATGACCATATCTGTACCACTTCCTGCTATTGGCATGAACTGGGAAATTTCATTGGCTTTGTTTCCAATTTCCACCCGACTCTCACTTTCACTTGGCCCACCTCCGACTCATCTCTTCCCCTGTCCCCATTTCTGGAGATAGGCTAGCAACTAGTCCACAGACTCCCATAGCTACCTTCTCTGCGGTACCTCACAACCTGCTTCCTGTAAGGATTCTATTCCATTCTCTCAGTTTTTCCATCTCTGCCACATTTGTTCAGATGATGCAACCTACCATACTAGCACATGTGATACATTTTCCTTTCTTGTCAACTGAGAACTCCCCCTCCCCCTACCCCTACCCCTGACCAGCACTGTTCATAGTGGCCTACACCATGTTCAATCTAATTTGTGCGCTTCAGCTCTCACCCCTTCCCCGCCCTCCCACAACCATGATAGGGGCTCCCCTGTCCTCACCTTCTACCCAACCAGCCTCTGTATTCAACGGATCAGCCTCTGCCATTCCTGCCATCTCCAGTGTGATGTAAATTTAAACACATCTTACCCTGCCCGGGCCTTTCAGCATTCTGAAGGGACCATTTCCCTCCTCAACACCCTGGTCCGCTCTTCAGTCACGTCAAATACCCCCTCCTCCATTTCCTCAGGCACTTTTCCATTCAAGTGCAGGAGCTGCAATACCTGCCATTTTACCTGCTCCATCCAAGACCCCAAACACTTTTTTTCCAAGTGAAACAATGATTTAATTGTATTTATTTCAATTTAGTATACTGTATTCATTGTTCACAATGTGGGGCTGAATTTTTCCATCGGCGAGTAGGGGGCGGGGCCCGTTCCCGACAGGAAAATGACACGGGATGACACCGGGGGGGGGGGAACCCCTGACGTCATCCCGCCCCATTTAAATCTTCAGGAAGGCGGGGGCACAGCGAGACCTGCTGTCCGCCCGCCAATGCCAATTGAGGCCATTGACAGGATAATTAAAATAATTAAGTTTGGCGGGCAGGCCAGAAGCCCCAACAGGCTTCTGAAAAAAACATGATACCTCATCCACTGGCAGGATGAGGTTTCATGTCGGTTTTAAAAAAAGTTTAATAAAGTTTCTATGATATTTATTAACATGTCCCATCTCATGTGAAATTGTCACATGAGGGGGACATGTTAATGATTTTTTTATTTTTATATTTTTAAAGTTTATAAAGCTGTCAGCAATCTCCCTGAGGCAGCACTTAGCCTCAGGGAGATGTGCGCTCTTTCATGCACATGCACACGAAAGAGCGCACTCTCACATTTGGTGAATTCCCCCCCCTCCACAACAAAGGAAGCCCTTCGGGCGTCACACTGGGCGGGCCTTAATTGGCCTGCCCAATTAAAATGGCAGCGGGGCCTGTTTCGGCGGTGGCGATCGGCTGCCCACCTGCCGCCGAGTCGGTCGGGTCCGCCCACCTGTCAAGGGCAAACTTCAGCGCATGGTCTCCTTGACACTAGGGAGATCAAATGCAAACTGGGTGACCACATTGAATATTACATCCGTTCAATCTGAAAGCATGGCCCTGAGGTTCCAACCGCTTGTCATTTCAATTTTCCCCGGAGCTTCCCACTCTGAAACTTTGCTTATTGGCCTGTTACAGTGTTTAACGAAACTCAACATAAGCTCAAGGAACAGCATCTCACCTTTCAACTCAGCATTTCAAAGCCTTCTGGACTCAACATTGAGTTGAACAGTTTTAGATCATAGCCTCTGTCTCTATTTTTTTTTGCTTTTTCAATTTTTCTCATTTCTTTCTGTATTCCTTCACTTTGAACTAGGGGCAGGTGATGGCATAGTGGTATTGTCACTGGACTAGTAATTGAGGGACTCATGGTAATGCTCTATTGGGTTCAAATCCCGCCACGGCAAATGGTGGAATTTGAATTCAATAAAAATCTGGAAGTGAAAGTCCAATGATGACCATGAAGCCATTGTCGTTGTTGTAAAAACCCATCTGGTTACTAATGCCCCTTTAGGGAAGGAAATCTGTCATCCTTACCTGGCCTGGCCTATGCGTTGACTCTGAAATGGCCTAGCAAGCTACACAGTTGTATCAAACAATGACATAGTCACAAAAAAGGAATGAAATCAGACGGACGACGGTAGGCACCGGAAATGACAATGGCAATCTCAGCCCTATTGACCCTGCAAAGTCCTCCTTATTACTTCTGGGGGCTAGTGCCAAAATTGGGAGAGCTGTCTCACAGGTCAATCAAGCAATAGTCATCTCAGAGAATCATACCTTACAGATAATGTCCCAGACATCACCATCGCTGGGTATGTCCTGCCCCACTGGCAGAGCAGAGGTGGCGGCACAGTGGTATACAGTTGGGAGGGAGTTGTTCTAGAGGTCCTCAACATCGACTCTGGACCCCGTTAAGCCTCATGCAATCAGGCCAAACATGGGCAAGGAAACCAAGTACCGCCCTCTCTTAGCGGATGAATCGGTGCTCCTCCATGCTGAACACCACTTAGAGGAAGTACTGCGGGTGGCAAGAGTGCAGAATGTACTCTGGGTGGGGGGCTTCAATGTCCAGCACCAAGAGTGGCTCGGTAGCACCACTACTGACCAAGCTGGCCGAGTCCTAAATGACATTGCTGCTATACTGGCTCTGCGGCAGATAGTGAGGGAAAAACATACTTGACCTCATCGTTACCAACCTGCCTGCCACAGATGCATCTGTTTGTCACAGTATTGGTAGGAGTGACCACCGCACAGTCAATCCTTCACATTGAGAATACCCTCCATCGTGTTATGTGGCAATACCACTGTGCTAAATGGGATAGATTTTGAACAGATCTAGCAACTCAAGACTGGGCATCCATGAGGAGCTGTTGGCCGCCAACAGCAGCAGAATTGCATACAGCCATAATCTGTAAGCTCATGACCTGGCATATCCTCCACTCTATCATTACCATCAAGCCAGGGGATCAACCCTGGTTCAAAGAAGAGTGCAGGAGGGCATGCCAGGAGCAGCACCAGGCATACCTAAAAAAAAGTGAAGTGTCAGCCTGGTGAAGCTATAAAACATGCTAAACGGCATAAGCAGCAAGTGATAGAGCTAAGCGATCCCACAACCAACGGATCAGATCTAAGCTCTGCAGTCCTGCCATGTCCAGTCTTAAATGCTGGTGAACAATTAAACAACTCACTGGAGGAGGAGGCTCCAAAAATATCCCCATCCTCAATGATGGAGGAGCCCAGCACATCAGAGCAAAAAATAAGGCTGAAGCGTTTGCTACAATCTTCAGCCAGAAGTGCCAAGTGGATGATCCATCTTGGCCTCCTCCGGAGGTCCCTAGCGTCACAGATGGGCCCTGACAATATTCCAGCAATAGTACTGAAGACTTGTGCTCCAGAACTTGCCACGCCCCTAGCCAAGCTGTTCCAGTACAACTACAACACTGGCATCTACCCGGCTGTGTGGAAAATTGCCCAGGTATGTCCTATACACAAAAAGCAAGACAAATCCAACCCAGCCAATTACTGCCCCATCAGTCTATTCTCCATCATCAGTAAAGTAATGGAAAAGGTCCTCAACAGTGCATCAAGCAGCACTTGCTTAGCAATAACCTGCTCACTGACACCCAGTTTGGATTCCACCAGGGCCACTCAGCTCCTGGCCTCATTACAGCCTCGGTTCAAACATGGACAAAAGAACTGAACTCCCAAGGTGAGGTGAGAATGACTGCGCTTGATATCAAGGCCGTATTTGACAAGGTGTGGCATCAAGGAGCCCTAGCAAAACTGGAGTCAATGGGAATCGGGGGAAAATTCTCCACTGGTTGGAGTCATACCTATCACAAAGGAAGATGGTTGTGGTTGTTAGAGGTCAGTCATCTCAACTCCAGGACACTACCGCAGGAGTTCCTCAGGGTAGTGTCCTCGGCCCAACAATTTCCAGCTGCTTCATCAATGACCTTCTTTCCATCGTAAGGTCAGCAGTGAGGACGTTTGTGATGATTGCACAATGTTCAGCACCACTGGCAACTCCTCAGATACTGAAGCAGTCCATGTCCAAATGCAGCAAGACCTGGATAATATCCAGGCTTGGGCTGATAAGTGGCAAGTAACATTCGTGCCACACAAGTGTCAGGCAATGACCATCTCCAATGAGAGAGAATCCAACTATCGCCCCTTGTGGTTCAATGGCATTACCATTACTGAATCTCCCACTATCAACATCCTGGAGGTTACCATTGACCAGAAGCTGAACTAGACTAGCCATATAAATACTCTGGCTACAAGAGCAGCTCGGAGGTTCAGAATTGTGCGATGAGTAACCCACCTCCTGATTCCCCAAAGCCTGTCCACAATCTACAAGGCACAAATCAGGAGTGTGATGGAATACTCTCCACTAGCCTGGATGAGTGCAGCTTTCACAACACTCAGGAAGCTTGACACCATCCAGAACAAAGCAGCCCGCTTGACTTGGCACTACATCCACAAACATTCACTCTCTCCACCACCGGCGTATAGTAGCAGCAGTGTATACCATCTACAAGAATTCACCAAGGTTCCTTCGACAGCATCTTCCAAACCCAGGACCACTACTGTCTAGAAAGACAAGGGCAGTAGACAGATGGGAACACCACCACCTGTGAGTTCCCCTCCAAGTCACTCACCATGCTGACTTGGATATATATCGCCAATCCTTCACTGTCGCTGGGTTAAAATCCTGGAATTCCCATCCTAACAGCACTGTGAGTGTACCTACAGCATAGGAATGCAGCTCACCACCACCTTCTCAATGGTAACTAGGGATGGGTAATAGATGCTGGCCCAGCCAATGAAGTCCACATCTCAAGAATAAAAAAGAAAATCAAATGGCTGCTATCTAGCCATTCACACTTATCTGGACATTTTTTTTTACTTTACCCATTATCTCACAATGTTTTGCCATTTAATCTCTCCCACCTTCCAACCTATCACAGACCTTCCCTTTTACTGTTCTGTGCCTCCTCTCCCCTTTCACTTGCTCAATACCTATCACATTTCCATCTTTCCTCAGCTCTGATGAAGGGTCATGATCGACCCAAGATATCAGCCTGGATTTTCACGGGCAAGAATTTTCCTGTCGGCGAGGGGGGGGTGGGGTCCGCTCGCCGACGCATAAAGTGACCCGGAATGACGTTGGGTGGAACTCCCGACGTCATCCCGCATCACTTGCATTTTCAGGTTGGCGGGGGCGCAGCTGAGTCAGCTGTGCACCTGCCGACCTGTCAACGGCCTATTGACGTCATTCAAAAAGCAATTAGAGCTTTTAGTGGACTTATTAGAACTTAGTGGACCTGCCTGTCCAACCTTAAGATTGGCGGGCAGGTCTGGAGCGCTGGCAGCCACCTAAAAAAGCATGAAATCTCATCCACGGGCAGGATGAGGTTTCATGACTGAATTAAAAATTAAGGTTAACTTTTACTTAATGTTATGTCCATGTCCCAATTCATGTGACATTGTCACATGAGGGGACATGGATGGTTAATGAAATTTTCCAAAGAATAACTTTTTCCCTTTGGGAACCAATCTCCCTGAGGCAGCTCTTAGTCTCAGGGAGATTGGAACGCTTCTTCGTGCAGATATGTGAAGGAGCGCACTTCCGCATTTGCCATTCCCCCCCCCCAACCCCAACACCACCTGCACAGGGAGCACGCATCACTTCTGTGCGGACGTCACGCTGGGTGGGCCTTAATTAGCTCGCCCATGAAAAATGGTGGTGTGCCCCCGATTGGGGGTGCCGATCGGAGGGCCGCCTGCTCACGCCCACCCCTGCACTTCTCCCCGCAACAGAGGGAAAATTTTGCCCAAGGAGCTGTAGGGCCCGCACACCTTATCCGAAATGACGTCTGCATGCCAGACCCAGAAGTCCTGCCACCATTTCTAACAGATCTTATTTTCACTGAGGGAGGAAGGGAAGGGGGCGCAATTTGATTCACATGAGATGAAAACCTGAACCGAGTAGGTGCTGAGTTCAAACATGCACCATTTTCACCGGAGCATTTGTTTCCCAAAAATTTATAACTTATGATTTTTAAGAGTAGACGTGAATGTGTGGGGAAGATGGATAAGGTCTGTGGAACTGTTAAATTAAATTGTCAAATTATTTAAATCCTCTGCTCTTAAAATTTTGAGGGCAAAAACAGCCTGCTGTATCTCTCGTGTAAAAAAAATCGTGCTTGCAGTTCAATTGCTGTTTATTGACACAAGCAATGTAGTTGACTCTTAAAATGCTCTCTAAGCAAGGGCAATTAGGGATGGGCAATAAATGCTGGCCTAGCCAGCGACGCCCATATCCCATGAACGAATAAAAGAAAGCCTGAGGGCTATCAATATGGTATTATTATTGATTGACTGATTCCAGAACATATCATTATCACAGCTGGTAGCTGTAATACAAAGTTTGACTGACTGCTCCAAGATATTATTAAGGGATTAGCTATCTTTGATGTGGGCTATGAATACAAATGTTTGATTTTATCAGTGATTAAGTACTTGAAGGAATTTAATTCAGCTTTTATCAATGAGAGTGTTTTTTTATATCATGAAGTCTGTTATAGATACTTACAACTTTGTTTTATTTCATCTTAGCATGCTCCTGTTGTCTACCCATGGTAGCATTGGGTGAATTGGCATGGAGGATGTAAGGGAAAAGGGTGGTGGGTGGGGGGCACAGTTTGACACTAAGTTGGTATATGGGGCTATAAGGGACCATGGAGATGGGTGTGGGGTCATGGGTTGGCATGGAGGGTATGGAGGGCCACAGGGGTTGGGTAGAGCAGCAAAGGTTGGCTTGGAGGTTATGAGAGGCCATGGGAGGTGGGTAGAGGGGCATAAATTGACAAGGAGGGCATGAAAGGCCATTGGGGTGGATGGGGCATAAGTTGACATGGATTGGTTATGGGAGTGAGTTGGGCGTCGGGGGTGAGGGATGAGAGCTAGAGGGCCTAACTTTTTTAAAAATTACAACTCGTCAAAGTTCTAGAGCATGAGTCAGACCTTTTAACCTTGGCACTCAGAAGGCCCTGTGGCTCCTTCCGAACTGCTTCCGGAGTGGCTGGTCCGACTACAGTATGCATCCGTTCTCCCAGAATGAAAATCTAGCTGTTCAGAATGGTTTCTCCCAAGGCAGCACGTTGAGCCAGAAAATTCCCTGACTCTGCGCACTAACTTCGAGAATGAGAACCTGGGCCTTGAACACATTTCTCTCTGCAATTGCTGCCCAACCTGATGAGTATTAACAGCATTTTCTGTTTCTGTTAAAGACAAATACTGCGTAGTCCACGTTGGTAGGAAGAATAGGGAAGTCACTTATTACTTGGAAAGTGCAAGTCTAGGCAGGATAGAAGAACAGAGGGATCTCAGAATACAAATAAACCAAGTTGCAAAAGTTGCACCACTGTTTAGTGAGGCTATTAAAAAAAACAAGCACGAGACTTTATTTCTAGAGGGATAGAATTGAAAAGTAGGGAAGTTATGTCAAACCTGTATGGAACATTGGTTAGAGTGCAGCGTGTACTTCAGGCCGCCGTATTATAAAAAAGATATAGAGGTACTGGAAATGTTGCAGAGAAGATTGAGAAGGATGATATCAGAAATGCATGGGCATACACATCAGGATAGGATGAAGAGGCTGGATCCCTTTTCTCCAGAAAAAGTAAGGATGAGGGGTGACCTAATAAAGATATTAAATTATGAAAGTTTTTGATAGAACGGATACAAAGAGAATGTTTCCACTTGTGGGGATGAGCATAGCCAAGGCCATCAATATAAGGTAGTCACCAAGAAATCCAATAGGGAATTCAGAAGGAAATTCTTCTCCCAAAGAGTAGTAAGAACGTGGTTGTGGGTTAGTTGGTTGAGGTGGATAAAAGGTGCATTGAAGGCGAAACTAAACAAGGATATGACGGAGAAGAGAATAAATGGTTACAATGATAGATTTGGATAATATAAGATGGAAGGAGAATCATGTGTAGTATGTACAGTGGCATGGACTGGTTGGGCCAAATGGCCTGTTTCTGTGCTGTATTTCCAATGTAATCCTGTGCGGTCAATACTGACCATGTTGCCACCTCCCAACTCCTGTCCTCCACATTTCAACTCACTGCACTTGTCAGGGAGCTGCTTGATGGACATTAGCCAAAGTCACATCAGTAAACTACCACATAATCATTTCTGCTCCTGGATATCAAGAAGGAAACCATTAAACCTGAAAATCTGACTGAGTCCAGACAAATGCTACTCTATTTATAATGTTCCACTGACTCCACTGTTACAGCTGTATTGCTTATGAAGTTCCAACATCATTCTGCCAATCATATTTCAGAATTTGCCTGAATGAGTTTGAGTGAAGCAACATGTACCATCTATCTAGGCCAATTTTGCCGTATTTCTTACAGTCACAAGTGATACTGGACATTAATTAATTAATTTTATCACCTGTGAGTTAGGCTGAGTTTTGGCTCAGTTGTGGATGATTTATGTCACAAGACTAGGTTCTTAACATGAATTCTAAATACCACCTTTTGTTGGACAGTGAATGTTAGCTTTAACTTAGGCAAAAATCATTTGATATTTTCGTAACTGAGGTGACCATTATGTTAGTAATGAAATTATCCAATATACTCACAGAATGATTACATGAAAATGGATTCTTGCTATTGCAAAGGCACTGCCTTGCATTGGAGGCAGTTCAGAGAAGGTTCATGTGGCTGATTCCTGGGCTGAAGGGGTTGTCTTACGATGAAAGTTTAAGCAGGTCAAGCCTCATTAGAGTTTCAAAGAATGTGAGGTGAGCTTTTAGAAACATAATTGATTCTGAGGGGGTTTGACAGGATAGATGCTGAGGGGATATTTATTCTTGTGGGGGAACCCAGATCTAGAGGCACAATTTAAAGATAAGGGGTTTCTCATTCAAGACAGGGATGAGGAGGAATTTCTTCTCTCAGAGGGTGGTTAGTCTTTGGAATTCTCTTCCACAGAGAGAAGTGGAGGCTAGGTCATTGATTATATTCAAGGCTGAGTTAGGATTTTGATTGACAAGGGAGTTATTGGTTATGAGCAACAGGCAAGTGTCGTCAAGGCCACAATCAGATCAGGCATGAATGGCGGAGCAGGCCCAATGGGCCAAATAGCCTACTCCTGCTCCTATTTCTTATGATTTTAATCTACAATTCAAACTTTGGCCAGACAGAATGATAGCTGAACATGTCAAAACCCTTGAAAATAAATTACAGGCTTAAATTAAGCCAGAAGTAGATGAAAGCGTCATATAAGCTGGCATTATTCAACAGGAATATATATAGTATCACATGACCAATTTTTTTGGTGGATTGTTGTTTAAAGGTGAAAGTACTCGTGTTTGTCAAGAAATCTCATCGGGTCACTGGCGGGCTATGTGCTATAAATTCGTAGAGGATGATGGAATAATGTACATTGTCAGAATAAATTCTGCAAACTTGAGTCCCTTCACTATTATTAGTTCTATTTTGTGTGGCTTAGATAAAAACTAATTTTTTTTAGCAACAGCATCCTATAAGTATATTTCAAATTAATTCCCAAAATAAAAATATCTTTTCCTATTGATGTCTCCAACTTAGATTAACATTCATCAATTATTTATCAACTATTTCCAGTTGTTTGTGATCATGGCTGACGAGAAGAAAGCGCAGGTTTCCAAGAAGGGAGCCTAGAAAGCGCAGAAAAAGTTGCCCGCGAAGGGCGGCAAGAAGAGGAAAAGATCCAGGAAAGAAAGTTACTCCATCTACATCTACAAAGTGATGAAGCAGGTTCACCCCGACACCGGCATCTCCTACAAGGCCATGAGCATCATGAACTCGTTCGTGAACGATATTTTCGAGCGCATCGCGGGTGAGGCTTCCCGCTTGGCCCATTACAACAAGCGCAGCACCATCAGCTCCCGGGAGATCCAGACCGCCGTGCGCCTGCTGCTGCCTGGGGAACTGGCCAAGCACGCCGTGTCGGGAGGAGCAAAACCAGTGACCAAGTACACCAGCTCCAAGTAAAACCCCAGAACTGACTGAAAAACATTCATTCTCTGAGATTTCCTTCATTGTCTTGTAACTATGAATCCATAATACCTGTCTTCTTGTTGGGTTTGGGAAGAGGAATGCACTTTATGCATCTATTTCCTTGACCGAACAGAGCACCATCCAGCCTGAACCAGAAAACTTGCTTATCTTTACAATCTGGTGCCACTCCACAGCACTTAGCCCTAAGCTAGGTGATTCTTATTCTTTTTTTCTGAGAAACTCTGGAAAAACCACAACATTCATCATTACCCTATTTCTGTCAAATTGCTGTTGAAATAAAGTCTTCATTTTTTTCTTCTTACCCGACCTCTCCTTAAGGCTGTGCTGGATGTTAATTTACTATCCTAGAAGAAGCGAAACCACTCCCTCACCTTATCCAATTGGCCAAACATCATGGGCAGAATCTTCTGGCTGGCGTGTGGGTGGTGGAGGCCACAGGCCAGCGCTTAAAATGTCGCTCACTGACATCGCGCAAGCGTCCCGGTATTTCGGTCGGTGGACGTGCTATGCAGCGGGACGCACGCCCGCCATTAATTAAAGGCCTCATTAAGGCCCTTAACTTGCCAATCATCGACGATTTTGAGGGGCCCGTGCGAACTTCGGCTCGGCGCACGGGGCCAATGGGCAGGCGGGTAGGTGATTTTTCTTTACAAACCTCATCCAGTGGCGGGATGAGGTTTGATAGCAGTTTTAAAAAAGTTTAATAAAGTTTTTGTTTATTTCATTAACATGTCCCATCTCGTGTGACATTTTCACATGAGGGGCACATGTTAATGAATTTTTTATTGTTCCATTTTTTATATTTGCCAGCCTTTCAGTGATCTCCCTGAAGCAGCACTTTGCCTCAGGGAGATGTGCGCTTTTTCACACGCATGCGAAAAAGAGCGCACTGATAGTTGAGGAATCCCTCCACCGCACAGGAAGCGCATAGTGCTTCCTGTCAGGCGGCCCGCTGGGCGGGCCTTAATTGGCCCACCAACTTAAAATGGCGGCGGGGCCCATTTTGGCGGCGGCAGGGCAAAATTCTGCCCCATGTGTGAGCATAGGCAGCACAGCAGAGGCCAATTCTGTCCTATCAACCCATGCACATTAACAAGGGTGTTGAGATCATCTGTAGTCAACATTCCAGTACCCTAACTGGCAAGCGATAGGTCATCAAACATCAAATCTAGATTGTTCGGGTGTCTTAAATTTCTGTGTCACACCATGTACCCCATTTACCCCTTCAACTAGAAGAATAGCACAATTTCAAAGAAAAGCAAAGGAGTTATCCCTGTTGTCCTGGCCAATATTTATCCCTCAATCCATATCACTAAAGTAAATTATCTGGTCATTGTTACACTGTTGTTTGTGGGACTGCTGTCCACAAATTAGCTTCCCCACTCCTACATAACATAGTGACTACAAACTGGATATTACCAGCCCTTTAGTGTGGGCTTGGAGCTGGGGGCCCATAAAATGATGTGAAAAAGCGAAGGGTGGCCTGCTGTCATCTTCCTGACACCATGCCATCTTGCCAGTGATGGAGAAGGTGGTGGATGACCCTACCGCCCAGAGGCCAATCAAGCCATTAAAGTGGCCAATTAAGGGCCTTTTCCCACCTCCACTGGAATTTATCCAGCAGCAAGGAGCTCTTCCGGCACCGGGGAAAACTACCAAGCAAACCCTGATGGCCTCCCAACCAGCTCTTGTTGGAGGGTGAGGGTTGGAGGGGTGGGGAAGGGGCAATGGTGGGAAGAGTCCACCTTTTTGGAAACTTTTTAGTCCACAGAGGGGCACCTTTGTCTGCGCCCACACCAACAGCATCACCTGCCCTCGATAATCCACTTTTTTGGGACCTGTCTGACCAGCCCTGGCATCCCAAAACCACACTTGGTTGTGAGGGCGGATGTCCGTCACTGCACGCTCCTCCTACTCCAGCTGCAGAACCAGCACCGGCCACTGCTGCTGAGGCTGTTGAGCTGCCAGCCCTGTGCTTGGCCAGCAGCTCCTGGACTCGGGCAGCTGTGTTTAGTAGTGATGACCATCCTGGCGGCTACCAATTAATTAATTGTCTGCCACTGACAAGACGCAGGCTCAGGTTCACTAACTGCCAAAGTAGGATCACTCCCCCATGCTTTTGGGCCCGTCGGTGGTATCCCTGCTACTAGCACTAAATTAACCCCCAAACTTGTTTTTAAGTCTTTTTCTTTAATTATTTGTTTCCCAGGTGCTGTGTTTTTAATTGTTATCCGAGATAACAGTGATTTTGGGTTCTGAGTAGTCTTGCACCCCTCTTACTCAGATTTCTATCAATCTTGTTCTTGGAATGGCTGATGTGCACACAGTAAAGCTCTCTGAGGCGACAAGACCATCAGAGCCACAAACCTTGCTTCCTCGTGATACAGAAATTATAGCATAAAATCAGGAGTCAGAAGGCAGCATTGAATTCAAAGAATCAGCAATCCTTGGTAGCAAACAGCTGCAACTCTGCCTAGGTACACACCGTTAAACTGCTGATTCAGTGCACTGTATTGGCAGCAAGAGAGTTTAACACCAGTAGGCTTTCAATCACGTTGACAATTCAATGCAAAGTTGGGTAAGCTATTAATTGGGTCATTAATTATTGATGTTGTTTTGACTACAGTTTTGGTCAGTAGACTACACCAGGTTTTGCCTTTTAAATAGAAAGGGATTACCTTTCTTTGCACATTTTTTTAATTGTACAAACTGCTTTTACATTTCATTATAGAGCATCATACAAAAATATTTCCTGCTTGATTGCATCAAGTCTGTTGTTTTAGATTCATTTGAAAACCTATGGACAGAAGCTGGAAAAGGCAGAGCAATGCAAAGGAAGAAAAGGGTGCTCTCCTGAGAAACAGGCTGTTTAAATATTATTTATTATTAATATTATTCAATATTGTCTATATCTTATGACACTTTTACAGTATACTATGGACACAACTCAATAAATAATCTTAACAGCTGTCACAGCCGAGTTTTTTGTTCTGAGGGATTAAACTGATAAACTGCAGATTTCCTGTCAAACACTCACACTGGTATATGTATCACATGAATATCATATAGCAAGCTGCATGGTGTTTCTTGAGAAGTCACAGTCCATATATGCAACTACAACCACCATTTATATAACTGGTGCCGATCACAGGTAGTTGAAAAACTGATACCCGCTCTTCCATCATCATCCGTTTTGTTTTTCAACCCTGTTTTTCAACAAAGCCAGCTCTTCTTATGGAGAGTGCAAAATTTGCCCAGTTTGCGTAACACATGTGGAAAAATAATATATGAACCAAGCAGTACTAAATATGAACGAACTGTCAGCTTTCAGCTGAAATATATACTAGCTCTGATCTCATGTGGCACAATGGTAAAGCACATTAGAGCTCTAAAGCATGTGTGCCATGATGTTTTTAATCCCATTAGTCGCAGCAGGTAGAGGGACTGAGAAGAGGAATTTGTTATAAATGTTTAAAATCAATTCACACAGAAAATATTTTAGACTTCATATTTTGGTTCACATTCATTGCTTCAGTGCATGAAATATGTTAGTTTTCAGTTTTCAAATGACCGAATTCGATATAAAATAAACAGATTAAGTACATAAATAACAAAAGTACAAAAAAAGTTAATCTGGCTGATTCAGAATGACTCTTCCACAGACAATGTACAGTCTGATGAAGAAGAGTCATACGGGCTTGAAATGTTAATTCAGTTTCTCTCTCCACAGCTGCTGCCAGACCTACTGAGCTTTTCCAGCATCCGCAGTATTTTGTTCTCATACAATCTGATGCATCTGCTCCACCAATTTAGCTCTCAAATGAAATATCCAAAGCTGTCTGATTATTCAATGAGTAATATCATTTAGATAATCAAACCATTTGGAAGTGAAACTTGGCTCATTGTTGGCATTCCTTTTTGAGATGGAAGGCCGTTGGGTCAAATGTCAAGCCCCACCAAGTGTAATGGAAGTCTCAGGATTCTGAATAGAGGCATCCAGCAGGGTGCTCATGCCCGATGGGTTTGGAACTGCCCCACATCTTATGTGCTCTGGGTTGTGAATCAGGCTGATGAACCATCCATATTAAAATGAACCATCCTTCATTACAGAAAAATTCAGCACATGAAATATTGGGTGTAAATTCAATTGTTTCTGATAGCTATCTCTCTTGGTTGTTAAGTAAATGAACAGAATAATATTTATAATGAAGATCAACATAATTTGGCTTAATTCAGCATCACTCCTCATAACAAAGAAAGTAATAAAATGCACCACAATATCACAGATAGCAAGCTAAGTATGATTATTCCTTTCCATCATTGGGACATGGGCATTATTGGTACAACTGTCACTTGTTGCCCATACCTAGTTACCGGTGAAATGGGATGCACTACAGACTTGGTCGAATGTTAGTAAAGGGGTTAGGCATATAGGCTAGTGGGTGATGCACTGATCAAGTGGACTACCTTGTTCTGGAAGGTATCCAGCTTCTTTTTGTAGAAGGTGTTGTTGCAGCTGCACCCATCCTTACCAATGGAGAGTCTTCAATTAAAAATACCAACTCCTGCCTTGTAAGTGATAGGGAGATTTTGGGAGTCAGAAGGTGAACCATTTGGTTGAAGTGGTGCATTTTAGTAGCAGAAAAAAGGGAGGCCACCTACTCCTCAGAAAATAAATTTAAATGGGATAGAGAATCATAGGGAAACAGATTCACTAATCATTAAAAGTAGCATAACAGCTAACTAATCATGAGAAATGCAAAGAAAGTACTGGCATTCATTTCCAGAGGAATGGAAGTGAAAAGCAGAAAGGTTAGGTTAGATTTATGTAGAGCCTTAATTAGATGATGCTTGGAGTACGGTCTCCATATTATAAAAAGGATATAGAACGACTGGCAGAAATGCAAAGAAGTGTTAGAACTGAGAGCGTAGAGCTATCAGGAAAGATTAAACAGAGTTCAGCTCTTTCCTCTAAAAATGAAGAGAGAGATGACCTGATAGAGGTCTTCAAAATTATAGAGGGGTTTAAAGGGATGCCTCCACTTGTGAAGTTCCAGAACTATAAATATAAGAGTCATGAGTAAATCCAATAAGAAATCCAAGAGAAATTTCTTCACTCAGAGAATGGTTAGAATATAGAATACTCTGCCACATGAGGTGACTAGGGTGAATAGTATTGATGCACTTAAGGGCAGAATCATCCCAGATTTTCACCTAGTGTGGTAGCGGGCGGGTAAAACGATGTTTTACCCGCCAGCCACAATGGCGGATTTTAATGTCGTATTGTTCCAAACCTGCCACATTATTTATGCATTCCCAGGAAACACGCCACTTCCATGCGGGCAGGCTCTCATTCACCCACCACACCTTCATCACGTCGGGTGCCATATTTAAAGTCCAGCCACCAGCTCACATCTCAGTGCTTCCAGCCCATGACTACTGCAGGGAAGTTGTCCACGAAAGGCAAAAATATTGCAGTTCCCAGGTTTAGTGACGCATCACTGGAATGTTTTTGGACCCTGTGGAAGCCTACCACAATATCTTCTACTCTCACACTGGCCACAGGATGGACAGTGGCGTGACCAACCAGGCTTGGGAGGTGGTAGCAGTGGTGAGTGGCGCCAATGCTGCACAGAAGATGTTGGCTATCCAATGCAGAAAGAGGATAAATGATCTCATCCGTGCACCCAGGGTATTGCAACCACCTCATCACTTTAAACTCACACACTCAAGCCCTTCACACATTCACTGGCATCTCACTGACTACCAGCTCACCACCCATTCTCACACACATACCCTCACATGTCCATCTGGCCCTATCTTCACTGGAGACTGCCTCCACAGTCCTCACCATCTTGAGGCCACTTGCAGAGATCAACACGTGCCCCCACACACAACCTGGGTTGCCCTCCTGCGCCAGTACAGCTCTTGTCCGACAGCCTCTTCCCATGCCTGAGGCCACTTCTTCCCCTTCTCCAGGCAAGCCCTACCCTGCAGCCATTGAAAAGCCACACACATATGATCTGGTAGGTAGAGACCTGCCATGATACCCTCCTAAAAGTGAAGCCTGGCGCTGATGACTGCGAGTGCTGACCAAAGCAAGGTAGGCAAACAAACCTTGAAGTCCTGAACGAAGTGCAGCCCGCCAAATGCATGGCACTTATGTGCTGTTGTGAAACACGTCAGTTTGTTTTCCCACCCACGTGGGTGGATGATTCCAGCGGGCAGGCCTAATAATGATATGCTGACGTATTACAATGAGGTTCCCAAAGCCTGATGGCGGAGCAGCCCGCCATTGGCGGGCCGAGAGGACAATCCTGAACTGATTTTGTGTCATTGTGAAACCAATTGTGCCATATTGTCCGCTCACACCACTGAACACGCCCGGCACTGGCGGGCGCAGAAAATCCGGGCTTAAGTATTTGAGGGAAATAGAAATAGAAGGATGTTGATTGTGTGAGATAAAATAAGGGGGGAGGGATCTTGTGTGCAGCAAAAATAATGGCATGGACTAGTTAGGCTGAATGGCCTGTTTCTGTGCTGTACAATTCTATGTACTTGTCACATAAATACCCAGCTTCTGATCTGTTTTAGTAACCACTGCATTTATGTGCTTGGTCCAGTTGAGCTGCTGGTTAATGATAATCCCCCAGATGGAGGTGGAGTATCTGCTGATAATGCTATTGAATGTCAGGTTCAGGTCATTTGGCTCCTGTTCTGAACAGTAATTTTACTGATCCTCACTCACTCTATTTTAGGAGATTTTTCCCAGTCCCTGTCTGTCTCCCTTCTTAATAGTTGTCCTGGGCAAGGTGTTCTTTTGTCACCTTGTTCCTCAGCTGGGAAAGAATTTAACACATTGTCATCTGACCCTCTTCAAGCTCTCCCTGTCCGATGGTTGGCGATTGGAGCCATGGCAACTTGTTTTTATATCGGGCAGAATTTAGCCCATGTCAAGTGGGTTTGGCGGAGGTGAGTAGGAAGCTTACCGCCGCCCACGATAGAGGATGGAAGGCGATTTCACGCTGGTGGGCCAATTAAGGCCCGCCCAGTGTGAAATGCAAGCAGCAGCACTCAGCGCTGCCTGTGCGGGTGGGAGGAGGGGGTGAGCGGGGCGAGCATGAACTTCACACATGCACGCGAGTGTGCGCTTTAGAATCTCCCTGAGGCAGCTCTGTGCCTCAGGGAGATGAAGAGTTTTTAAAAGAAAATAAAGAATTGAAAAATGTAGTAAAACATGTCCCCTCATGGGACTCTGTCGCATGAGCAGGGATATGTTATTAATTAAATTTCCAAAAAATGCAAGGCCACTTGGCCTTTTTGCCTGCCCACCAACCTGTAAGGTTGGATGGGCAGCGAAAAATTTAACTTAATTGTTTCTTTTAATGGCCTTAACAGGCCCTTTAATTGTTGGTGGGCATGCTGTTGACTCCAGCGGGTGGCTGCTGACTGAACTATCGCGTGACTGTGTGTCGCTGTTGGGGTGCTCGCCCGATGTCAACATGCGCCATTTCACGCTTGAGCTGGTTGAGTGCGCGTCCGCCACCGAGCTAAAAATTTTGCCCATGGTTTTTATTGTACAAAATCATGCTAAAGTGACACAAAAACACAATCAAAAATTTAACATGCAGCCAAGTAAAGGAAATATTAGAAGTAGTGAGCAATAACTTTGTTAAAGAGTTAGGTTTAAGGAAAGTCTTAAAGAAGAAAAGGAAGGTGGAGAAATCAAGGGTGGGAATTCCAAAGTGTGCGTCTAAGTCGCTCAAGGTGCAGCCATTAATAGTGTTGGACAAGGAAAACTGATGCACAGGAACAATGTTTCAAAGGAGCAAAACATTCAGGTGGGGTCGTAGGTTGGTTTGAAGATTACAGAAATGAGGAGGAGCTAGGGTTTTAAACAATAGCAATTAAACTGATTACTTCAGTCGCAGGTAGATGCTTCATCTGCTAAATTCAGGTAAGAGTTGTACCAGTATAATCATCCAATCACCTGTCTGGGATTAATGAACCTCCTTGTCTCAACTTGACGTCATGTTGAAGAAATATCATCCAGGTAGCTCACTGGAATGTATGAATGGACTTTTAAGATCTCGCGTGGAAGTGGTATGCAAGAGATACTGGAGTCAGTTTCAATTTCATGGGCATAGCAGATCATCCACCCATTGCAGATCTTGCCCAAATTTTCATTCTATTCAACAATCATTTCAGGAGCTGATTCATCTAAAGTCCCTTCCAGCCAAAATTTAAGTTGCTGTTGGATTTTAATTGTTAGTGAGCTAAACTTTAGTTAATTTCACCCTTTTAATAATTCACTGCAGCCTTAATGCATTGCCTTTCCTCCACTCTTTCCTCCATCATGCAAAACCGTTCTCCTCAGCCCCAGGAATTGCGGGCCTGCATTATATTTACGTATGCGATTTGGGATGCTACGGATTATAAGAGGTGAATACAAATCTTGTCTTCTGGTATTCACATTATTAAAACTTGGACTCTTTGAAGAGCTAACCTCCAGTTCACACACCTATAATTATGTAACAAATTATCTCAAACATTTGGAGATGGGTACACAGAAGAGAACATAAAATGGGACAGAGCTGCAAACAGCTCTGGAAATGGAACCTAAAGAAAGAACACTTCTTTGACATATACTTGGAAACCATCATAGTTTCAGGACAAAAATATTTTTTAAAAAGCAAAGGAAGCACTAGGGTTCATTTATAGAGCAGTAGGATGTTGTGTTATGATGTGCAGTTATAATATCACAGTCTTTTAGAAAAAACTGTTTTAAAGGTTACAATTTTTAAAGAAGAACTTTGGACTGAGTTTATAGACTGTTTCAAAATGGCTCCAAGTTACCAGACAGAATTATGAATTTCAGGCTGGGTCTCCACTTCCAAGAGGACAAAAGACAATCCTTAAATTAATTATGGCTCACTGTGATCTTGCCTAAGAGATAACGAAGTTTCGTTGATGCCTCATTGTCAGAATGCAAATTGTGCCTTGGCCAGGGCAAAAGCTAAAAACCACAGGTGGGATAAGGGCCATTTGAGGTGTCAATGCCTTACTTGGGAGATGACTTGGCATTTGTGTACATGACAATGGTGGCCATCAGAGTTCTTGCAAAAAGTACTGAAAAGGGCAAGAAGCTGAGAGAAAAAGAAACATCTTCAGAGGAGCTGACAAGAGCTTCAACCTAAGAGGGGGACCAACAAGCACAGCCATCAAACTGCTATAATCAACCAGGCTTAAAAAAAGGGCCTCACCATTGTTCCAAAGAGAACTAAACTAACTCCTCTCTCCCCATTATCTGATTCTATTTGCTAAGCTACCTGTAAAAGCAACCTCTGGCAATTCGACAGAGGAAGCTGTCGCAGCTGCAGAGACCACTCTACAACCTCAAGACCCTCACTTCAAACAACACAACACTTTGACTTCAAAACATATTAAGCCTACACCTAATATGGACTAATTTTGATTTACATTTATAAGTATTATAGCTTCCTTTTATCTTCATTTGTAACTGATCCGTTTGCGTATGTGTTAGCAACTTTATCTTTTCTTAGGCAACTTCCAGAGCAATAGAGTGAAATAAATTAACCTTTTCTTTTTTAAGTAACAAGGCTTTGCTGCTGGGTTATTTTAAATTGAATTTCTCACTCCATGGGTAAAAAAATACAAACACACTCCTACAAATACATTTTTCACGGGTGAATTTGGGGCAACACCTTTAAAGCATCTATGCAGTTGGTTAGGCTAGACCTGGAGCACTATGTACAGTCCTGGTCTCCATACGGCTAAAGGAATATAGAGGCACAGGAGAAGATGCATACAAGAGTTACAGGGGAGGTAAGTGAGAAAACTGAGAGATTATAACCATCAGGAAAACTTGACTAGGCTGGAGCTCTTCTCTAGAAAATATGTAGTAGGCTGAGCAGTAGCCTAATAGAAGTCTCTAACATTATGAAGGGGATTAAAAACAAAAAACTGCGGATGCTGGAAATCCAAAGCAAAAACCAGAATTAACTCAGCAGGTCCGGCAGCATCGGTGGAGAAGAAAAGAGCCGATGTTTCAAGTCCTCATGACCCCTCAACAGAACAGTTCTGTTGAGGAGTCATAAGGACTTGAAACGTCGGCTCTTTATGAAGGAGATTGATGGTGTTGAGCGAGAGAAGATGTTTGTACTAACGTGGGCAACTCAAAATAAAGGTCATAAGTATAAGATGGCCATTAATACATCCAATAAAGAATTCAGCAGGAACTTCTTATCTAGAAAATAGATAGAATCTGGAATTCACCAACACATGAAGTAATTGAAGGGACACAGACACTTTTAAGGGGAAACTGAATAAGTATATAAAGGAGAAACGAATACAAGGGTGTAGATGAAGTGGCATGGAGATAGTGGAAGGGCTTGCCATAATCTTGCAATATTCCATGGATACGAGGGAGGTGCCAGAGAATTATACAATGGCCAATGTGACACCCATACTAAAGAAAGAGTGTAAGGACATTCCTGCTAACTACAGACATACAAACTACAGTTTTGTGGGTAAGATTTTAGAAACAATAATCATGGAAAAATTCAACAGGCACTTGGAAAGGTTTGAGCTAATAAAGGAAAGCTAGCACGGATGTGTAAAAGGCAGATGCTTGACAAATTTAACTGAATTTTCTGATGAGGTAACAAAAAAGGTTGATGAAGGGAATGCAGTGGATGCTGTCTATATGGATTTTAAGAAAGTGTTTGACAAAGTACCACACGAAAGGCTCGCTAACAAATTTGAGGCTCATGGGATAGGAGAGGCATTCTCAGCTTGGATAAAATACTGGCTTAACCACAGACAAAAGTAAATGGTTGTTTTTCAGACTACAGGATAGTAGACAGTGGTGTTCCCCAAGGATCAGTGCTAGAACCACAGCGTTTTTTTTTTTGATATATGTAAATAACTTGGATATTGGAATAGAGATTAACATTTCAAAATTTGCCAATGATACCAAACTGGGTGGATTGGCAAACAGTGAAAATAATACTAATCAACTGCAACATGACATAGATAGGCTAGCAGAATGAGCAGACAAGTGTCAGATGGAATTCAATACAGAGAAGTATGAGGTGATGTATTTTGGCAGAAGGGCTAGGGAGAGGCAATGTAGACTTAATAGCACAGTTCTAAAGAGTGTAAAGGGACAGATCAGCATTGGGGTTCATGAGCATAGATCTTTGAAGGTAGCAAGACATATTGAGAGAGTGGTTAGGAAAGCATGTGGAATTTTGGACTTCATAAAAAAAGGTATTGAATACAAAAGCAGAAAAGGTATGCTGAATCTTTATGAAACTCCGAGTAGGCCACAACTAGAGTATTCTGATCACCACATTTTAGGAAGAAGTGAGGGTTCTTGAGGGTGGAGAGGTGGTTTACCAGGGCAGTCCCAGGCAATTTAGCCACAATGTTAGGTTGGAGAAGCTGGGGCTGTTCTTTTTCGAGTAAAGGGGATTGAGGGGAGATTTGATAGAGATCTACAAGACAATGATTGGTTTAGATAAAGTGGACAAAGAAAAGCTGTTCCCATTGGCTGATCATACAAGGACTAGGGGATAGATTATATGGTTTTGCACAAGAATTGCAGGGGGATGCAAGAAAGGCCCTTTTTACGCAGCAAGTGGTAATGGCCTGAAGCTCTCTGCTCACGACTGTGGTGGAAGCGCAATTAATGATTTCAAAAGGAAATTCAAGAGGCATTTGAGGGAGCTAGAAATAGCAGGGCTCTAGGAAGACAGAAGGGGAATGGGACTAACTGGATTGCTCTGGAGTGCCAGCATGGGCTCAATGAGGCGGATGGCCTTCTTCTGTGCCATAATTCTCCCCATCGGGCAGGCCGGTTGGGAGCTGGCATGGGGCCAATCGCTGCCTGCGATCGGCCACGCGCCGCCATTTTACATGGGCGGGCCAATTAAGGCCCGCCCAGCATGATGTACACCCGGTATCAGCACTACCTGTGCAGGCAGGCAGGTTGAGGGAGGGTCAGGGCCTGCACTCTTTCGTGCATGTGCGCAAAAGAGCGCTTCAATCTCCCTGAAGCATGGAGCTGCCTCAGGGAGATTAAGTTCAGTTATAAAGATGAAAAAATAAAAATAAAATTATTAAGACGTGTACCCTCATGTGACATGAGCTGGGACATGTTTATGAATTTTCATTAAAAATTTTATTTAATTAATAAACCCTTCATGAAACCTCATCCTGTCCTTGGATGAGGTTTCACAAAAAATGCAAAGGCCGCCTGGGCTCGCTTGCCTGCCAACCTTAAGATTGGATGGGCAACCCTGACAATTACTTTAATTAGTTTATTAATGGCTTTAACAGGCCTTCGATAGTTCAGTGGGCGCGCAGCCGACTCAGGTGCACTCCTGCCAAACAGAAGATCAGAATGACACGCGGTGACGTCGGGATGCACGCCCGATGTCACTGCGCATCATTTTATGCATCAGCGTGCAGGGCTCACCCCTGCAAGCTGAACAGAAGATTCTGCCCTATAACCATGATGCAATCTCAGCTTTTCCAGTCTCTCCCCTGAAGTCTCTCATTCCTGGTACTATTCTAGTAAACTTCTTCTGCATCTTCACTAACATCTTGGCATCCTTCCTATGGTGTGGTGCCCAGGATTGGGCACAATATTCTAACTGAGGTCTTACCAGTGATTTATAAAGATTTACATAATTTATTTTCTTTTGTACTCGGCCTTGATTCATGCCTCCTCACATTATCCTCTTCTTTTATGATACACAGTGGCATGCCCATCTTCAAAACTGTGACAGTGGTAGCTTAAATTACAGGTACCGAGGAACTACAGGTAGAAAACGAGCTACTGTAAAATTCAAAAACTAGGGTACAACCAAAACTAGTTATTGCAGTGAAAACAATGCTAAAATCTTAAAAGAACCACAAGTGCCAGAGCAAAACAAAGTTCTACAGCTAATAATGACACTCCCCGTTAAGAGCATAGTTTTCAAAATAATTGAGGAGGAATTCTAAGTAATGCATGATGAAAATGGATGCTGAATAACTTTTAGCACATTCTTACTGCTGAACAATGGAAATCCACCTACTGGTACTTCAAATCTAATTGCATCAATTATAGAGGCTTAATTGATTAAACTGTGCAATTGCCCTCTACTCTTGAATTGTGGCCAGGCTTCCGTATGATGTCTGCGTACGTTCGACAAGAAATAGACATTACACAGATCTGAATTTACTGTTAACACATATTTTCTAATTGGTTTACAACAACAGACACTAAAGATGAAGTGCAGTAGCACTCAACATAAAATAATGCTTTATGCTCTCAAAGCTAAACATGTGCTAATTTATTCTGGGGTCTATGATTTATAACCTTGTAGCAGCATTTATCTATTCAGCAGCCAACAGGCAGATATTATGGCACAAAATAGCTCACAGAATTAGACACACAAGTTTAAAACGAAATAACATTTTTCCGAACAATTACCATAAAATTATGGTAGCTAATGCGAAACCACTTAGTACTGGAAATTTTAATTTTAACTGCCCATGAACATTTGGCAAAGCTCCAGGGTTTCAATCAAATTATAAGCATTGGGTTAAATCCTGTCATCTGTTGAAATTCGACAGGACCTGAAAACGAGCGCAGGGATCACGATGTGCAATGAATGTGTGCCCAATAATTCTGATGCAGGCAGTATGCAAACTACATGCTGCTTGCTCATTTAAATGACTGCAGCATGCACCTACCACTAGGTATGCTGTTGAATGACTGCACACTTGAGCAGGTGATGTAAAATCAAGAGGATATCATGAGTTCGAGCTAGCCTGCACCTTTGAAAGGGGAAGTGCATTTTGGCTGCAGCAAGTGTTGGGAGTGTGTTGGGTGTTATAAAAGTGTGTTTGATCTGGGAAGGACACAAGAATGCCATAACATGGCACTGAGCGGGTTCCAAGATTCCAAAACTAAACCGTAAGTCATATTTAAGGAAGTGCAGAGGAAGAGAGATGTCATTTATCCACAAGAGTCCAAGAAGCCCTCCAGGCCAACCCACAAAGAACATTGTCACCAGATAGCTGCGGCAGCCAATACTAGGAGCCTAGACCCAAGGACCTGTCGATACGGTGCTGCAGAAAATTCAATGACCTCACAAAAGTGATCAGGATCTGTAGATGGCAGACTGGGTGACCGTTTTTTGGAACACCTTCGGTCTATCCGCAAGTATGATCCAGACCTCCCTGTCGCTTACCATTTCAACACTCCACCCTGCTCTAATGCCCATATGTCCGTCCTTGGCCTGCTGCAATGTTCGAGTGAAGCTCAACACAAACTGAAGGAACAGCACCTCATCTTCCAACTAGGCACTTTACAGCCTTCCAGACTGAATATTGAGTTTGACAACTTTAGATCATGAACTCTCCTCTATCACCACCCCCTTTCGAATCACCCTTTTTCCAATAATTTATATAGGTTTTTCTTTTCCCACCTCTTTCCATTATTTTAAAATGAATTTCCATCCATTGTTTTATCTCTACCTTTTAGCCTATTTCAATCCGTCCACCCCCCCCAACCCCACCCCACCCCCACTAGGGCTATCTGTCCCTTGCTCGTCCTGCTTTCTACCCTTAATGTCACCATTAGCACATTTCTTAGCTAACATCACCACCGTCAACACCCCTTTGTCCTTTTGTCTATGACATCTTTTGGCAAAATCCACCTATCACTTTTCACCTCTTTTCTATTTTTCTTTAGTTCTGGCGAAGAGTCATATGAACTCGAAACATTAACTGTATTCCTCTCCGCAGATGCTGTCAGACCTGCTGAGTTTTTCCAGGTATTTTTGTTTTTGATCAGGATCTGTAAGTGCATCTTTAAATGCCATATCACATCAACTGAACTGCTAGCCTCACACACTGCCCAATGCACCATGTCCCCATCACTATCAACGAGGAGTCGTATCTCACATTTATATGCTTCACATCACTTACACATTTTGGCACTGCTGCAAACCTCACACCAACAGCTTGCACAGACTTCTAGCTATTCATCCATGGCTGCCATGTCATCCAAGCAGATTGCACCATACTCACTGATATACTTCCCTTTCTCTTGCAGGACAATTGACACATAACTGGAGACAGCAGCACCAAGCAGGAAGCATTCAGGTTTGGCTGCATGCCTTTATCCTGATTGACGGGACAGTGGTCGCCATTGTTGGACCATCCAACGCTGAGGCCATGGCCTGATGCTGGGCTGAAATCATCAAAGATGATGATATCTTCATATCTAATCATTCTTCTCAGATCCCAAGTCATCCTCATCCCACAATCTCTACTGAGTTACGAGCTACAGATGGTGTAAGCACCAGCCTCTCCCCTCTATCCACATGCCTTTCTTCATTCAGATGCCCCAGGAGCTTGAAAGAGTCTTGCACCAGCTTTACGCAGATTTTGGAGCCCATCCTCTCCAGTGTGGAAGACGTGGCGCCATGAGAATAAACATGAACCCATCGAGATGTAGCACCTGATGGCTGATGCCTCAGTTTCCATTGTAGCACAAGCAGAAGCCATCCAAAGTGTGGGTGCTGCAATGGAAGTTCAGGCTGATATCATAGAAACTTGCTTATGCCACAGAGGTTCAGACTACTGCCATCATGGCAGCGGATACAAGGGCTCAAAGGGGTTTACAAGGTATTACTGCTGCCCAGCAGTCCATCTTCGAACACAACACTAGGATTGCTGAGGCACTGCTCTGTAGGGGTGGCTGTGGCACCACACAGCATGATTCTGCTGTCCACTTTCAGAAAGACATTATTGGTCCTCCCACCACTGCCACTCCACCAATGTCCTTGCTGTTATCTGTGAGCCAGGCAGCCTAGGCTGCTGCTACCCACATTGAGGTGGTGCAATCTTAAGCCAGGCCTTCTCTGGCCAGTGCTGATCGAGGTCATCCTACAAAGTCATCTGCAATTTCCCTCACTAAAAGCCGCCAGGCATGCTCTGACCACTAGGATAGTACTGCAAAGGAGCACTAGGAAAGGCAAAGGCACATGGATGACAGGCATGAAGGAAACACACAAGGGTGATTAGATGACTTTTTTTTGCAAAAATGATATTTTTTGCTTTCTCTTATGGTCTGGAATGTTTTTGTACTGGCTTTTATTTTAGTATCAAGGTCAAGAGGAAGCTGCAATAGTCAATAACAGAGAGAAGGTAAGGTGTGGGACTGTTTGTGAATGGTGAATTGTGATTACGTTGTATGGTATAACAGTCGGATGGGTCGATCATGGACAGTCTGACCAGAAAGAGGCTGTGATGGTTACCTCGTCCTTTCCTCTTCCTCCTCCACCTGTCGCCATATAACTGATGGCAGAGGCTGTATCCTCATGATGGCAAGATTGGCAGCTGCATGCTCCACAACAAAGCAAATCAGACCCGTAATGATGAAGGGTCATTGACCTGAATTCTTAACCCTGCTTTTCTCCATGGATGTTGCCTGACTTGCTGAGTGTTTCCAGCATCATCTGTTTTTATTACAGATTCCCAGCATCTGCAGTATTTTGCTTTTGTATTAGAACACAGTTTCGCATCACTCATTCCGAGGTCCCTGATCTGAGGAGACTGGAAACTGCAATCTTTATTGCAGCCATCCAGAGATGTCAAAGCTTGTCATGACTAGATGTAGTGAATGATTCACATTAACTATATTTTACAGCTTGTCAATAACTATTTTAAAGAAAACCCAACACAAAAAGTAATGTCTTTCAGTTGGAAGAATTAGACTGCAAATTGAAAACATTTGGCCTGTAAAAATATGGATTCAGGATTTTCTGCAGACTTCTCTGATAGCATTGGGTCATTTATCACCCTGAATGCTCCATGAAATTATGGATTGGAGTAAATAATTGCATAACTCGCTTATGCCATAATTTCCTGGGACTTTTGCCTCACTCCAACGATATTCTCACCCAAACCATCTAAAATTAAGCATAGCTCCCCACCTAGTTGTCGATGGTCATTGCAAATTTCTCAGATTTGCATCAGTTTTCTCACCACAGCCACTTGGAATGAAAAAGTAATGACACAAGTGAATGTTTTTACATTCGTAGTTCAAAATAATTAATTGAAGTAAAATATCATTTCTGCTTTTTTTATTAGATTTGCAACCCATGATGGTCAAATTTTAAGCTGAATTGCAAATTGGTTGTGAGAAGAAAGAACTTGAATTTATATAGGCTTTTCTTATGATCCCAGAATATCCCAAAGCATTTCACAGCTAATTTTGTACTTTTGAAGTGTAGCCATTGTTGTGATGTAGGGAAACACAGCAGCCAATTCACACACAGCAAAGGCCCTCAAAAATTATATTAATTACCTCAGCTGAATTCGCTCAATTAGCAATGAAAATCCATGATTAGTACTAAAAAAGTGTGCAGAGGACAGTTAAATTATTAGGAAATAGAGACAGTTTAAGTAAGTTATATTGGTATTTGTGGGCGTTAGGAATGGGTTTTAGTTTTAAGGTTTAAGTTTGATTTGTATTTCTGTATGTGTGTTTAGAAAGGTCAGATAGAGTTTTAGTTTCACTTTAAAAGGCACTTGCATTTCTAATGAGAGTTTATGACTTAAGAAGTTAAGCAAACACGTGAGTAGAAGAATTGGACTGTTGCCTAGAAACAGGGGGGCCAGAGAGGAAGGTCCCTCCCATAGTCACACAGAAGAGAAACATCACAAAACAAAAACAAAAATAAAAATATCTGGAAAAACTCAGCAGGTCTGACAGCATCTGCGGAGAGGAACACAGTTAATGTTTCGAGTCCATATGACTCTTCAAAAGTACTAAGGAAAGATAGAAGAGAGGTGAAATATAAGCTGGTTTAAGGGGGTGGGGGGCGGAACAAGTAGAACTGGATAGAGGGCCAGCGATAGGTGGAGATTGCCAAAAGATGCCATAGACAAAAGGACAAAGAGGTCCCTTTGTATGTGTGTGTGTGTGTGTGTGTGTGTGTGTGTGTTGGGGGGGGAGGGTGATTCCCACACAGGGACCCCTCAGCGCTTCTAGGAGCATGTCATGCTGGGCGGGCCTTAATTGGCCCACCCACATAAAATGGGGGTGCAGCCCTGATCGGGGCACCGATTGGGTTCACGCCTGCCCCCGCACAATACCCCCCCAATGGCGGGGGGAGGGAATTTCTGCCCTTGGTTTCAGAGTGTGGTGTGTCTGACCAAAGGATGCCTATTGGTTTACATGGATTGTGTACTTGCTTTGAACATCAAAGTATAAGATAGCTTTTGTAACTTGTGTTATCCATAATAATCTGTATGTATCTTTAAAGATATAAAGATATAGTTGTGGGTGAGGGAGTATTGTAATATAGTTCAACTTTTCTTTTTGAATAAATATTTTATTCTTTTGTTAAAAGTTCATCAGCTGATTCCTGTGACTCTGTTTAGATATGTGGAGTGTAGCAACAGAACAAACGAACAAAAGTTAGGATCTGTCAAGCTGGGTTCCACCTGGGATCAGGCTTGTCCAGGGGTAATCTCAGCTGGGATCATAACGAAATACAAAACAATAGAATACAATGCTTACTCTACACAATATCTTGGTAGAGCAACATATAGAATATTTGGTGCTGATATCGATGTCTAGGGAAAATGTTCAGAGGTGGGATCTTTTTGAGGGCCTCAGCCTAAGATCTGTTAATTAGAAGTTGTTCAGGGAACTGAGGTGATTTTCATTGGAAAACATTATGGGTGAGATATGTTTTCAGAGATAGTGCAAAACAGGTGATGGCGAATCACCAGCCCATTTTATTCCACGCTCTATTTTCTTTCCCTATTGACTGAAAATTACCATTGCATTTTTTGCACTATCACTGAAGATCAATTTCACCTCTATTAACTTCGAGGGAATATGATTCAGTCTTTGAAATAGTGAAGTAAATAAATTTTGTTTGTGCAGATAAGCTATTTGAATTAAATAAGTAACAGACAACTGGAGCATATTAATGCAAAATCAGAAAACACAAAATTAAGCTAGATGCCAGAAAGTACTTTTCACAAATGGTGATCAACCTCCTCAATGGATTGTTAGAATGTTTGGTGAGTGTGGATTTGATATAAGTCATTGAAAGGAAACTGGAAGTTTCTGCAATGGAAGCCATTTTAAGTTATAGTAGGTCAGGTGGTGGTAGCTGAGACCAGTGATATCAGAAATTGTAGTTTTCTAGAACTTATTGATAGCCGTAAGGAATTGGGGAGAATCTGCCATATTTCTTTCCTCTGTTTTACCCCTCTGCCAGGAGATTGCATTACTGGGGAATGGGCTCATGTCGCACAGGAATGGCAGTGTCTACACAGTCATTCTGGCTCACTAGTAGCACTCTCACCTCTCAAATCAGTAAGCTCAAGCCCCACTGAAAGGATTTCCACAAATATCAGGTAATTTCAATGATGGCAACCTGGAGGAGTGGAGTGCCCACTGATTGTAGAACCAGCCTGATTTTTACGCCCATTATTCTCAATGGGATAAAAAATGGGTGAGTTGTGTAATGGGCAGATGATCTACTCTGCTAGATTCCAACCCTATCCCCACTAGGCTGACATTTACGCACAGTAAAACAGTGAGTGATACATTCTTTCAGATGACATGTTAAACTAAGGTCTAGTCTGCATTTCAGGTTGTTTCCCCAGTGCTCTGGCCAACATTTATTGCTTAATCAAATGTCATCAAAAAAATAAATTAACACAACACAAGAACTCAAGAAATAGGAGCAGGAGTAGATCATATGACCCATTGAAGCTGCTCTGCCATTCAATACGATCATGGCTGATCTTAGGCTTCAGATCCACTTTCCTGCCCACTCCTCATATCTCTTAATTCTCTGAGAGATCAAATATATGTCTATCCCAGTCTTAAATGTATTCAGCGATGGAGCAATCACAACTCTCTAGAATAAAGAATTCCAAAGATTCAGAACCCTTCGAGTGAAGTAATGTATTCTCATCTCAGCCCTAAATGATTGGCCCCTTATCCCAAGACTGTGCTCCCATGTTTTAGATTCCTCGACCAACAAAAACAATCTCTCAGTACCTATCCAATCTAGCACTTCAGAATCTTGTCTGTTTCAACGAGGTTGCCTATCATTCTTCAAAACTCCAGAGAATATAGACCAATTTACTCAGCCTTGCATTAAAGGACAACCCCTTCATCCCAGGGACCAATTTAGTGCATCTTTGCTGTACTGCTTCCATTGCAAGTATATCCTTTCTTAACATATGGAGTTCAAAACTGCACACAGTATTCCAATGTGTTTTTACCAAAATCCTGTCCAATTATAGCAAGACTTCTTTGCTCTTGTACTCCAATCCCCTTGCATTAAAGGTCAACATGCCATTTGTCTTCCTAAATGCTTGCTGTACCTGCATGCTAATCTTCTGCATTCCTTGTGCAAGCACACAAGTCTCTCTGAACAACATTTACAAGTTTCGCACCTTTTAAAAATATTCTGCTTTTCCCTTCTTATGACTGACGTGAATAACTTAAATAATTTAATAAGTGAAATGCTTGCACATCTCACTACTTGCAGAACCCTCAATTGCCCATCATGTTTGTTTAAAACAGTGGCTTTATTTCAAAACTACATCATTTCCTGGGGATCTCTTTGACATTTCTAGAGGTCATGAAAGGCACTATATAAATGATTATTCATAGGTTGGAGTATCTTTCAAAGATCTAATTCATCTTGAGGTCAGAATATTAATGAGCAACTCAAACATATTCTTCCTGATTTATGATGTATCCTAAAGCCCTCGGTGCATTATTCAGACTGTGTTAGTTTATGTGCAATTGCATTGTAGGAATTATTAAAGGAATACTGGATTTGGGGGTTTGCCTCAAGGCTTAACAATAATTTGAATGTTCATAATGGTACCGAAGTACTTTACATCTTACAGCAGTTCATTATAGTATTACCACATATGGAAGGTTATACCTTTTTCAAATGAGAGTTCTAATATTCTTGCCATGCTAATAGCAGGATTATGCTGTTGGGAATTATTCTTATTTCATTATTTGTGTAAAATGTGATCATCAGACAGAACATAAATGAATGTAGTTGAATGAATGAATTTATGAATTGCTTTGAGGTACACATCATTGTTGGCCTTGGCATCTCTTTCATCCATTACTGAAGAAAAAATAGCTAGGAAATGCAGAAAATATTGAGGATGTCAAGTTGTCATGTTACAAGTATATCTATCAGCTAGGGAAAGTGCTGCATCAGGGAACTGGATGGTGCAGTAGAGTACACTCTGCCCCTTTCATTTCAGAAATAAATTTCATAAATCTCCCAGCTGTAAAGCTTCTATGTGTCATTAGTTTGGACACCCTCTATCCACTCTCCAATGTTAGTACACTTCTGGCAATAAATTGTCAATGGTTTAGCACTAGCCCACTCAGCTAGTGTATTAATTTCTGGTAAGGGAATGGATAAATTCACTATCATGCAGGATGAAAGGCTCAAAGGGTAGCACATTGTCAGGGTAGAGTAAAGTTAAGTTTAATTCTGGAGCTCTGCATGCTACACCTGATATGTGCATATTTGATGTTGACACTAAGGGAGGCGGTTTTCCCCAGATACTTTAGGAGATGGGGTCTTGAAATGCAGGTTCAGACAGCCTTTGGCACACAAATCTCGAGTTAGGAATGGCCACTCGGAGGATCATTAAAGGGTTGATTGCTACATAAGTTAAATCAAAACACATTGCTCGTTTCCACATATACACTGATAACACCTACTCTATCTCACTATCTCCTCTCTTGACCCCTCCACTATCTCTAACATGTCAGACTGCTTGCTCAACATCTAGTATTGGGTGAGCAGAAATGTCATCAAGTGAAATCTTGGGAAGACTGAAGCTATTGTGTTCAGTTCCCACCTTAACTCCATTCCCTAGTCACTGTATCCATCCCTTTCCTGGAAATTATGAGGCTGATTCAGACAGTTTGTAATTATATTTGGCCATGATTTGAGCTTCCAGCCACATACCCACACCATCTGCATCATCCACCTCCGTAACATTGTTAAAATTTACCTCTGCCCCAGCTCATCTGCTGCTGAAACTATCAACCACGCCTTTGTTACCTCTAGAATGGACAACACCAATGTACTCCTGGGTGGCCTCCCACATTCTTCCCTCCGGAAGCTTGAGATTATCCAATACTCTGCAGTCCAAGTTCTAATTTTCACCAAGTCCTGTTCACCCGTCACCCTTGTGCTCGCTACCTACACTGGCTCATGGTTAAACACTACTTTCATTTTAAAATTCTCATCTTTGATTTTGAATCCCTCCGTGGCCTCATCCCTCCCCTACCTCTGTAACTGTCCTCCAGCTGCACAACCCTCCAATCATCCTGATTTTAGTTGTTGCACCATTGGTGACCATGGCTTCAGCTGCCTAAGCCCTAAACTCTGAAATTTCCCCCCTAACCTCTCTGCTTCTCTCTCCTCCTTTAAGATGTTCCTTTAAAACAACTTTTTTGATTGGGATTTTGTCATCTGCCCCAATATCTCCTAATATGGCCCCTGTGAAGCATACTGGGGCATTTTATTACAATAAAGACACTATAAATTCAGGGTGCTGTTGTTGTAGCACACATTAGCAGCATTTCACTTGGATATCACTTGGCTGAATATCCTCTCCTACTAACAACAACCAGCTGATTAGGAGTAAATATGTTGTTGTTGAAGATTTTGAATACTGCCAAGCTGTCAAAGAGCTGTCAAGCTGTCACCCCCCTGCTCCTCATACCCCTATGCCAATGTAATGCCAACCCATACCCCCCACCCTTTACCCTTAACTCCTCCATGGCAATTCACCTAGTATCCTTGACACTTACTTGACAGCTTTCACACTTTTTTGACAGGTTTGGCAGCTGGACAGTTCTTTGACAGCTTTCACAGCTGGACATTCTTTAACAGTTCTTTAATAGTTGGACAATTCCAATGAGTTTGCATGTAAAAAAGTGCATAATCAAATTCACTTTTAATAGTCCCAAAAGTTGCCTTACCTCTTCCAAATGGGTCATGAAACTCTATCCAAAAGGATACCATACCTCTCCAAAGGAGTATCCTGGCTATCAAAGTCACCAAGTTCAAACCGCTGCTTACCTATTCTAATCCGCACACTCTGGGATTCACGCCCCTGATCTACCAAAATCCCAATTCAGTGTAGGCAGCTGGTGAGTTAAATGGTCAGCTGCTTCCACGAATCATATATGCGTGAACCCCAGCCCAACTTCACTCCTACCCCTGCAAAGATGGGAAATGTTGGAGTCGGGAGCAGGACTTAGAAATTGCGGCCATTTCCAGGATTTTCATCATGATGGAGAGCCTCGTGGTGAAAATCTGGGCCAGAATTTTACTGTGTTAACTGTAAGAAGCAACTATAATCTGCAGAGAAAGTGCCAGAGTTAAGTTAAGGTCAGATTCCAAACTTACGTTGCTAGTCACAATGTCACATTATTAAGAAACATCTTTGGAGAGTTGACAGCTACCACCACACACACATGTTAGGCCAACTGCCTCTTCTTCAACACCAGTGACAGTTTCCCAACCCCAATGCTAGAGGAAAAATAAAAAATTCAATGAATTCTAGTCACTGAATGAGTAAAAGTGAGCCATTACTGCTAACTAACATGTTTAAAAAAATCACAAAATGAAGATGATTCTTCAGGGATTAACACTTGTTATAGTGCAACAATAAAATAATCTGTGGAGACATTCTGCCATTTAACAGCGACAATTGATGGGGACAATGTCGTACCTAAATAATTTTTAAGGATGCAAGGACTTCATCTGTTATGCAAACATTTTATTCTTTTTTACGTGACTTAACAGTTATTACGGTATCTTCCAACTGTGGTACAATGATACTCTTCAACCAACTCTGTGTCACTCTGTTGTTTATGAACAAGAAAAATATCAGAAAGGTTTATTTGTGACAACGTTTAAAACATTAAAAAATGAATTAATGCAACTTAACTAAGCTTATGTACCCGACAAGGATTAAAATTGGTGAAGCTTTATTTGGAGGATAATGGGAAAGAAGGTTAAATGTTGCTCTTTTTTGGCTTCTTTCCAAAACAGCTGTTAAAAACTTAGGTAGTCCAGAATAGTCTCTATCTATTCATCTGTCAATCTGCCAATTTACCTATTTGGTCTGCATATCTGTTTATTGTAGAGGCAATGGCCTAGAACTTCCGTGGAATAATAATTACCTTTGGGTTGCCACTCCGCTCTTTTATACTTACCCAATTCTGGAGCTGCACATTTCTCACATGGGCTTCTCACCTGGCACTGCTGAGAAATGTACTGCGCAGCAGCTCCGGGAGTCCCTTCAGTGTAATGCACCAGTGTTGAGGAAAGTGAAGTCACGCCCCCTTTTTTACAGCACTGGCTGCAGCTATGGGGGATTGGGGGTGGTGGGGTCGTGTGGTTGGTCGGTGGGTTGTAGGAAGGGGAGGGGGCTGGAGGCATAGCCGGGATACGTGTGGGGTGTTAGGCCGAGGGTGGGGCTTAGTCAGAGGGTGATGGGTAGTTGTGGGGTGGGTGGGCATAGTCAGGGGACCTAATGGAGGACTGGAGGGATCAGTACCCATTTGCCACATGTTAGAAGTGGTTTTAATCCTTTAACTTTTCCTGGGCAACTATTCTGCTAAGACAGTTGGAATCATCCGAAGTCTCCAACTTAAAACGGAATATGGATGGTTCCAGATGCAGGGTAATTGCCCAAGTTTAAATTTCTCGGGCAATTCCCGTGCAGTACTTGCGTGGGGGTTTCCAGGGAGGAGGGGGAGGGAAATGTGGTTGGGTCCCCCAGTGCATTTTCTGGGGTAGCCCCCAGGAAATGAAAGATCTGGGTTAATATCTGCAGTCTCTGCTTTTTCTGTTATCTCACTGGTTACCAGTTCTTTAATCTAATTCGATTGGATGGACAAGAAATTGATTCAAGCTGGCTTGACAGTACAAACTGATCGCAAGGATCCATTCCTTCATCAAAATGGATAGGCCCAAGGCACACCCAAAGGCACAAACTCCTGCAGGATGCCCTCGGCAGTTTGCCAGCAAAGAGGATTTTAGTTTTGGGCTAACTGCATTATGCATTCTCAGGATACACACTGTTTCCATGACGGGCAGGCTCTGATTCGCCTGTCAGGCCATCACCTCGCCGCTTCATCACACAGGGCACCGCATTTAAAGTACAGTGGCATTCATTGCTTCCAGCCCAGGACTGCAGTAAAGAAGACATGACCCCAAAAGGCAAGAAGACTGCAACTCTTGAGCACACTTTGGACACTGTGGAGTCTTCAACCCCCGCACTGGCTGCAGAAGGGGCAACAACATTACCACTCTGGCTTGGTAGGCAACGACAGTGGTGATCAGTACCAATGTTGCACAGAAGAGGTTGGCCATCCAGTGCAGATAAGGGTTGAATGATCTCATCCGTGCAGCCAGAGTAAGGCAGCCATCTCATCACTCTAAACTCTCACACTCAAGCCCATCACACATTCACTGGCATCTCACTTACTGCCATCTCGAGGGACATCACCACCCATTCTCAGGCACATACCCTCACACATCCTCTGAAGACTGCCTCCTCAGCCTCCACCATCTTGAGGCCACTTACACAGATCAACATGTGCTTCCACACACACCCTGGGATATTATTTTATGGAATCAACAGGGAACTTGGCTACTGGTTGGAAAGCCAGGAAAAGAGCTGACAAGAGACCAGTATTGCCTCCTTAGGGGAAGCCAGCTAAAATACAAGCCAATCAGGCAATTAACAAGCCATCAGCAGGCCTTCCACAGGGTCAAGGACCTGAGGGGTGGGAAGTACCGCCCACCAAGAGCTGCCAGCCAATCAGAGACTAGAAGCTCTTTTGCTCGGCAGCGCCACTAGGGAGGCAGTGGCTGCTTCTGGAATGACATCCGCTAGTGGCCCAGGATTGTGCAGCGACCTAGGCCAGAGGTAAGTGATGACAAATGGGATTTCACGGCATGGGGGTCGCTGGTAGGAGGGTTAAGGGGATTGGCAGCAAGAGCACGAGATGGCTCTCAGCAGACAACCCTCCACTTTCCAATACTGGATTCCTTGATCAGGCATTGAGTGACTTTGTACAAGGAATGCCACCTCCCCAGGGGAGCATATTGTGCTTCGTTCTGGCAAGCCCCCCACCTGCCAGTAGGTTAATATCAGTGGTGGCGGGATAAGGCCCTTAGTGGGTATTAATTGAACACTTAAGGACCTCAATTGGCAGTGGGGCAGGAAGGTCTTCCATAGGCCTAACCGTAACGGACTTAATCAAGTTGGAGGCTGGAAGATGGCAGGGTGCTCACCTGCCACAACCTCCTGCCTGATTAATTACCCTCCCTGCTTCCAAACTCGCCACAGGGAAGGCATTAAATACTGCCCATTATCTCCACCCACTTTCAGTGGCAGAAGTATTAAGCATTTTCATATAGAATCAATGCTTTGTTACAAGGTGCTTGTCCAATTTTGTTTGTTGCTGCTTTTTAAACATTTATCAGAAATAAATTTGTTTTTCTTGAACACTGACAGGCTTGCTTTCAAAAATAATTAAATCTAGCTACTAATTAAATTAGTAATCAATCTAATTTTTGTTCTGCACAACAAAGCTATTTTAATTCTAAATGCATTGTAAAAATGAGAGGACACATGGGTCCGGAAAAAATCCACCTCTTTTACAATTCTGTAACTCAAAGGGGTGTTATTGGGGTGTTGGACAATGCAACACTAGTGAAACCGTCAGCTACTAGCCTGCCTTTATTGGCATTTCATTTAGGGAAGGGTATCAAGGGATGTGGAGCTAAGGTGGATAAATGGAGTTGAGGTACAGATCAGCCATAGAACAGGATTTTCCAGTCCAGTCAGCAGCAGGCATCATCATGGGCAATTGATATTTGGCCGCTCTCCAAATTTTCCCATCTTCTGCTACTGGCAGGATCAAAAAGTCCCGGCCATAATCTAAATGAATAGCAGAGTAGGCTCGAGGGGGTTGGATTGTCCATTCATGTTTCTATGTTCTGCTCCTGTATGCTAAGTGTGACAGTAGAATGATTGGACAGTATTGCACACTTTTATAACATTTTATAATATGCCATTTATTATTTTCACTAATCCCTGCAGAATGTATAATATATGAATACTAGTGGAAATGCAATCAATCAGTGATATGATGATGCCATCATGCCAAAGATTACAAACCTCTTTAGTGTTTTGCCAGATATTTACCAGACAGAAATGGTCCTTTGATAAAGCTTTCATGTTAATGCTTTGCATCCCATATAATCTCTACAAAAATTATCTAATCACCTAACAGTTTTGGAGCTCTGGAGGATTCAAGTCATTTCCAATCTATGAATGTCCGCGAAAGGAAAAGGAATTGCATTTAACATGTAATTAGCCTTCACTAATCTCATCTAATATTTTGATAAAAATTAAACTCAAATGCTCCAGTAAATCTGGTAACAATTTCAAAATGTAGTAAACCATTAGGATTCCACTTCAAAGGTAACTCCTCAGTTGATAGCTGAGGATAATTAGCTTTCTGCAGAACTGCCTCTGATTTGTCCTAGTTGTGTCAAGATATGACACCATACAACAAAATGAATTGCAATTATCTGAGTGTGTGTGCTTGTGTGGGGGAGGGGGGAGATATGGGAAACAACTGATATTCTCAGTTGACTCCAATATGTCGCAACATCTGCATAAAAGCAAATGTAATAAGGTCCTTTTTATACAGCAATGCAGGCACCAGCTGGATTGATTGAAATCCACCTAGATTCATCAACATTTTGGAGTCTCTCAGCAGGGATTCTCCCAACCTCACGCCTTAACTTCAGCAGAAACCCTGGACATTTCTGCAGGGTTTACACTGATTGTACAGATTATTCTGAAAGACTTTTGAATCTGAATTCATGAACATCCAGAACTGGCTATGATCCGTGCAATGCACAGCCTGAACAAGGAGACCAAAGGGCCACCCTAAATCACAGTTCACTGAGGGTGGCCATTGTGTTTGTCATGCCCTGACCAATTTCAGCAGGCTCCTGCTCCTCCAGGCTTCTCAATAAAGCAGCTTTTAAAAATACTTACCTGTAGTCTTCCTCCACAGCCTAAAGCAATCTCTTTACAGATCACTGATTAGGTCACTGTAAAAGTCAATAAGCTTGCGCTAACACTTAGTGAGAATCTAATGTGGCCAATGCCCTTGGGTGGCTTGGTTGGATGTTGTTTCAGTAAGGAAATGCCATCCCCTAGTTCAGGTAGCATGTGCAGGTCATGCTGCAGCAGATGGTGTAAATGTGTGATAGCCTAACTTCAGAGATGGTGGTAGCAAAGACAGGCCCCCTCTGATACATCCAAGTACACATGGAGGAGCCTATAAATGCAAGTGACGGTAAAACATTTCAGGTCTTGTTTCATCTACAGGCGGTGTCCCCCTCAATAATATTAAAATGTAAAAGATTTAACGACAGTCAGGAAAAGTGTTTTATGCAGAAAGTTAAGGTTCTAGAATGCACAGCCAGAAATAGCAATTGAAGCAGAGACCATGTCAATAGTTAAGATTAGGTTAGATAGGTAGTTGAAGCAATTGGTGATAAAAGGGCCATTTTATCAACAATAAATTGCATGCAATTAGGGCTGCTGCACATTTTTTTTCAGGGACACTGCAGGGTGAACAAAAGCGGGATTGTTGGGATCAGAAAGACTGCGCCTGTGTTGTAATTTCTGTAAAACTCTATGGGGAGAATTTTCTCCCCGTTGGGCAGGCGGTTCGGAAACGGGTGCACAGCTGATCGTCGCCCGCGATCAGTTGCGCGCTGCCATTTTGCATGAGCTGGCCAATTATGGCCCGCCCAGCATGATGCGCACCCAGAAGTGTTTAACGCTACCTGTGTGGGCGGGGGGAGGAAGGAGAGTCGGGGCCTGTGTTCTTTCAAAGAGCGCAGAAATCTTCCTGAGTCACATAAGTTGGGACATGTTTATGAACTTTTAGAACACATTTTATTTAATTAATAAACACTTCATGAAATCTCATCCTGCCCGTGGATGAGGTTTCATAAAAAATGCAAAGGCCGCCTGGGCTCTTCACCTGCCCACCAACCTTAAGGTTGGACGGGCAGCCTTGAGAATCAGTTTACTTAGTTAATTAATGGCCTTAACAGGTCTTCGACAGTTCGGCGGACGAGCAGCCGACTCCAGTGTGCGTCCGCCAAACTGAAGATCGGAATGACACACGCCCACCCCCCGCATGCCAACCAGAAGATTCAGGCCTAAGTAGCTCTTCGTCACCTAAAGCATCCAACAAGTTTGGAATCCAGGTGGAATGTCTAGATTCACCACTTTGTATGGAAATCCAACAGCAAAGAATAATAAAAGGAAACGTCAGCAGCTAGAAACTCAAAATGTAAAACCAGCATCAAACAAAAATAACAAATACAGGGGAGCAAAATGCTCTAAAGTTTTAATTGAACTTGCAACTGGACCTTTAAGAAGAACGCTTGAGCAGGTTAGGCTCAGGAACCCAATGCAACTCATTCCAATTCAGCAGACTTTGTGCAGTCCCTTGCCTGCTAATGGCTTGAGGTCCCCCAGAAATTCAAAATAATTGCATTTTTAGGCACAAATGCTGGAACTTTCTTACAATGTATTTCATAGATCTCACCATGCGCTGCAGGATGATACATTGTTGCTCCACACCTGACTACAGTGCAATAGTTAGTGATGTGGCATTCTGAATATATATGTATACAGGTGCATAACAATAGAGCTCCTAATTCCTTACGATTAATATAACAGTATAGGACCTGCTGTCAGGAATTCCAGTAAGTTTACAATGGTAAGGAGATCCGCATAGTCTCTCTCTTGTAACAGGAATAGCTGATTTTCTGACTCTGCACTTCCTGCAAGAGTCCTAGCTGTCCGAGGATATTTATTTCACAATGATAATTTAGCTATAAGTTTACGAAAGCTTGTCAAATTAATATCTAGGTCACATTATTCATCTTATGCCAAGACAATACCTTGGCTCCCAAAAAATGTCTTAAAAATCGATTACGATATGGAGCAACTGCTTGCAAAATGTAAGATCTGTTATATTTAGAGTACACAATTCTATACTAATCTAAAAACATAAAGAAGGGGCTGTAGTCTTTGGTGATCAGCTTTCATAAGTTTTTTTTTATTACATTACCCTGTGACATCACCCATTACAGCTCTGAGTACTGTTAATTGCTTTAACTTGTTACACACCAACTGGTCATGAAGTGGATTTTGAAGGAGGAGTTTTGCTTCCCTGATGAACACTAAGGGCAGGATCGTTAGATCAGTGAGCGGGGGATGGGACCCGCTCATTGATGCGTAAAATGACACGGGATGACATCAGGCGGAACTCCCGATGTCATCCCGCGTCATTTCAACTTTCAGGTCGGCGGGGGCGCAGCCAAATAAGCTGTGCGCCCACCAACCTATCAACGGCCAATTGAAGCCATTGACAAAGTCATTAACCTCATTACTGGATCTGCCTGTCCAACCTTAAGGTTGACGGGTAGGCTGGGAGCCCTGGCGGGCTTCAGAAAAAGCATGAAGCCTCATCCATGGGCGGGATGAGGTTTCATGAGGGTTTTTAAAAATTGAATAAATGTTTGATTAAAAGTGATGGACATGTCCCAACTCATGTGTCAGTGTCACATGAGGGGACATGTCAGGGAAATTTTGTTTTTGTACCTTTACCATTTGGAAATTTGGAGCCGATCTCCCTGAGGCAGCACTTAGCCTCAGGGAGATGTTTGTGCTCTTTTGCACGCATGCGCGAAAGTACACACTCTCGGCTGAGGGAATTCCCCCCCCCCCCCACCACACAGGGAACGCATAGCGTTTCCTGGCGGACGTCACGCTGGGTGGGCCTTAATTGTCCCGCCCACATAAAATGGCAGCACGCCCGCAAATGGGGGTGCCGACCGGAGGCGCGTCTGTCTGCGCCCGCTCCTGCACTTCCCACCCCAACAGTAGGAAAATTCTTCGCTAAGTTTCATTACTATGATTTTTTAAATTAAAATGTCTTTTGTAGTAACCTATTCTGTCCGTGGTATGTAAATCTTTCTTTGTGCATTTGATGCAACTCTGAACATCAGTGGCACAAGAAGTGAAGATAAATCTGGTAGAAGAATCTCTATCCAAAGCAACCCTGTGTTCCCTACCTCCACTAAATAGACAACATGCAGTTTTAACAATCAAGCATCTGTTCAAGTTTTGGTAAGCTAATGGAGCAAAACAATGTTTACATGTGTCACTGCTGAGTGCCTGACCATGAGCTGCTTTTTGAAGAACAACTTGTTTCTTTCCTAAGAGTATTTTTATACACTTTGTATCTGTACTAAAGTCTTTTAAACCACTGGTCTCTCCTATAAACAGATCCTGTGTTCCCTACAATCAAGAGTAGTGTAAAATATCCAGTCATATAATATAAAGTATCTCGAATTAAAAGTCTAGTGATGAGCATGAAACCATTGCTGTAAAAGCCCACCTGGTTCACTAATGTTCTTTATGGAAGATCTGCTATCCAATTTTATTTTTGAGTCTGGGAAGAGTGTCCAACAGTCAGCATTGCAGTGAAGCAGTCTGGGAAGTGTGTCCTACAGTGAGCATCACAGTGAAGCAGTCTGGGAAGAGTGTCCTGCAGTCAGCATCGCAGTGAAGCAGTCTGGGAAGAGTGTCCTGCAGTTAGCATCATTGTGAAGCAGTCTGGGAAGAGTGTCCTGCAGTCAGTTCTTGTTGAAAATAACAGGAGTGGCATCACAAGACAACACGAAAGAGTGGAAGAGATCAGAACCAGCGTGAGTGCCGGGAAGCTTCAAAAAGTGATGTCAGCACAAAGGAGAAAGCTGATTGGTGAGTAGTGGGTGTGTGTTTTTCTCCAGTTTAAAATAGATTAAGCTAAGGAAAGGTAAGAGTTCTAGTTTTTATTGAAAGTACAAAAATAATGTAACTTTTTTTTACTGTATTTAACTTAAAGTAAGGGTTTATTTTCAACTAGAGGCATGGAAGGGCAGCTCAGTCCTATGTCATGTACCGCGTGCAACATTTGGGAAGTCCTAAATGCTCCTTTTGCTCTGACTGACCATGTGTGGAGGGAGTGTCACCAGCTGCACTACTTGAGCTCCGAGTTTCAAAGCTTGGACGGCAGCTGGAGGCACTAAGGTGCATCCGCTAGGCTGAGAGTTTCGTGGTTAGCACATTTTTAGATGTGGACACCCCACAGCTTATGGAAGTGCAGATAGAGAAGGAATAGGTAACCATCAGTCAGAAGAAAGATGTTAGACAGGTAGTCAGGAAATTCCCAGGGTGCATCTCGCTTCAGAACCATTTTTGTGTTGGAAAACTGACGGTTCCTCTGAGGAGTGCAGCCATGCTCATGACGCTGTGAGTGGCTCAGCTGCACAAGGGCGCAGTTAAAAGAGGGGAAGAGCAATAGTGGTAGGAGACTCGATAGTAAGGGGAACAGACAGGCATTTCTGCGGCCGTAGATGTGACTCCAGGATGGTATGTTGCCTCCCTGGTGCCATATGGGTATAACTGAAAATCAAAAACGGAGCAATCACATTGCTGGGAATGCACTATAGGCCCCCAAACAGTGAGAGAAACAGAACAGCAGATATGTAGGAACATTTCAGAGAAGTGTAAAAATAATAGGATAGTAATAGTGGGGGATTTCAACTTCCGCAACAGTAACTGGGTTAGTCGTAGCAAGATAGATTTAGAGGGAGCGGAATTCTTAAAATGCATCCAGGAGAGCTTTTTAAGCCAGTACATAGAAGGTCCTATAAGAAACGGGGCAGTCCTGAACCTAATTTTAGGGAATGAAGCCGGGCAAGTGGTAGAGGTATCAATGGGGGAACATTTTGCAGATAGTGATCATAACTCCTTTAGATTCAAGGTTGTAATGGAAAGGACAAAGAATCAGAGTTCTAAATTGGGGGAAGGTCAATTTTAATAAGGTCAGATATGAATTGGCCAGAGTGGACTGGGAGCAGCTACTTTTAGGTAAATCTGCATCAGAGCTGTGGGAGTCATTCAAGAAGGAAATAGGGAGTGTACAGGGCCAACATATTCCAGTAAAGACAAAGGGTGGGACCAACAAATCCAGGGAACCCTGGATGTGGAGGGATATACAGGATTGGATAAAGAGAAAAAGGGAGGCTTATGGCAGATACCGAGGGCTCAAAACAGCGGAAACCCTAGAGGAGTATAGAATGTGCAGGGGGTAACTTAAAAAAGGAAATCAGGAGAGCAAAAAGTAGGCATGAAAAAACATTGGCAGGTAAAATAAAGGAAAATCCAAAGTTATTTTACAAGTACATTAAGAGGAAGAGGATAACTAGGGAAAGAATAGGGCCCATTAAGGACCATAGTGGTAACTTGTGTTGGAGCCGGAAGACGTAGGTAGAGTTCTAAATGAATACTTTGTGGCAGTGTTCACAAGTGAGAGGGACAACTTGGGTATGGAAATCAGGCAGAAGGACCCCGTGATATAATTAAAGAAATTAGCATAGAAAGGGAGGAGGTTCCAAGTGGTCTGGCAGGCTTAAAAGTAGATAAATCTCCAGGCCCAGATGAAATGTATCCCAGGCTGTTGAGTGAGGCAAGGGAGGAGATAACAGGGGCACTGGCAACAATTTTCAATACCTCTCTGGCCACAGGAGAGATGCTAGAGGACTGGAGGACAGCCAATGTGGTATCGTTATTCAAGAAGGGAGGAAGGGATAAACCAGGGAACTACAGGCCTGTTAGTCTAACCTCAGTGGTAGGGAAACTATTGGAAGCAATTCTGAGAGACAAAATTAATCTACACTTGGAGAGGCAGAGATTAATCAAGGACAGTCAGCATGGTTTTGTTAAGCGGAGGTCATGTCTGACCAATTTGATTGAATTTTTCGAAGAGGTGACCAGGTGTGTAGATGAGGGCAATGCATTTGATGTAGTCTACTTGGACTTCAGCAAGGTTTTTGACAAGGCCCCGCATGGGAGACTGATAATGAAGGTATGAGCGAATGGGATTCAAGGCAATTTGGCAAATTGCATCCAGAATTGGTTCAGTGGCAGAAAGCAGTGATGGTTTTTGTGACTGGATGCCTGTGTCCAGTGGGGTTCCACAGAGATCAGTGTTGGGTCCCTTGCTGTTTGTGGTATATATAAACAATTTAGACTTGAATGTAGGAGGGATTGATCAGTAAGTTCGTGGACGACACGAAAATTGGTGGGGTGGTAAATAGTAAGGAGGATATCCTTAGATTACAGGAGGATATGGATCGGCTGATCAGATGGGCTGATCAGTAGCAAATGGAATTTAATGTGGATAAGTGAGGTAATGCACTTGGGCAGGACTAACAAGGCATGGGAATACACGATGAATGGGATGACCCTGGGAAGTACCGAGGATCAGAGGGATAAAAGCAAAATCTGTGGATGCTGGAAATCTGAAACAAAAATAAAATAGCTGGAAAAACTCAGCAGCATTGACAGCATCTGCGGAGAGGAATACAGTTAAAGTTTTGACTCCGTATGACTCTTCATCAGAACTAAGGAAAAATAGAAATTAGGTGAAATCTAAGCTGTTGGAGGGAGGTAGGACAGGTCGAGCTGGATAGAGGGCCAGTGATAGGTGGAGGCAAAGAAGAGATTGCCAAATATGTCATAGACAAAAGGACAAAGAGGTGTTGATGGTGGTGATATTAGCTAAGGAATGTGTCTTGTGTAAGAATGTAAGAATTAAGGGTAGAAATTAGGACGAGCAAGACTGATGGCCCTAGTGGGGGTGGGGTGGGGAGGAGGGATCGAAATAGGCTAAAAGGTGGTGATAAAACAATGGATGGAAATAAATTAAAAAATAATAGAAATAGTTGGGAAAAGAAAATATATTAAAAAATACATATATTTAAAAATTAGAACAAAGGGGGATCGGAAAGGGGGTGGGGATGGAGGAGAGAGTTCATGATCTGATGTTGTTGAACTCAATGTTAAGTCCAGAAGGCTGTAAAGTGCCTAATCGGAAAATGAAGTGCTGTTCCTCCAGTTTGCGTTGAGCTTCACTAGAACATTGCAGCGGGCTGAGGATGGACATGTGGGCATGAGAGCAGGGCGGTGTGTTAAAATGGCAAGCGACTGGGAGATCTGGGTCATGGTTGCGGACAAACCGAAGGTGTTCTGCATAGTGGGCACCCAGTCTGGATTTGGTCTCTCCAATGTAGAGGAGACCGCATTAGGAGCAGCGAATGCAGTAGACTAAATTGAGGGAAGTGCAAGTGAAGTGCTGCTTCACTTGAAAGGAGTGTTTGGGCCCTTGGACGGTGAGGAGGGGGGAAGTAAAGGGGCAGGTGTTGCATCTTCTGCAGTTGCATGGGAAGGTGCCGTGGGAGGGGGTTAAGGTGTAGTGGGTGATGGAGGAGTGGACCAGGGTGTCCCGGAGGGAACGGTCCCTACGTAATGCCAACAGTGGTGGGTGATGGGAAGATGTGTTTGGTGGTGGCATCCTGCTGGAGTTGGCGGAAATGGTGAAGGATGATCCTTTGAATGCAGAGGCTGTGGGGTGATAAGTGAGGACAAGGAGGACCCTATCATGATTTTGGGAGGGAGAGGAAGGTGTGAGGGTGGATGCGTGGGAGATGGGCGAGACATGGTTGAGGACCCTGTCAACTACCGTGGATGGAAAACCTCGGTTAAGGAAGAAGGAAGCCATGTCAGAGGAATTGTTTTGGAAAGTGGCAGTATCAGAACAGATGCGACGGAGGCGAAGGAACTGAGAGAATGGGATGGAGTCCTTACAGGAAGCAGGGTGTGAGGAGCTGTAGTTGAGGTAATCAGAGAGACCTTGGTGTGCATGTGCACCGGTCCCTTAAGGTAGCGGGACAGGTAGATAAGGTGGTTAAGAAGGCATATGGGCAACTTGCCTTTATTAGCTGAGGCATAGAATATAAGAACAGGGAGGTTATGCTGGAACTGTATAAAACGCTGGTTAGGCCATAGCTAGAGTATTGTGTGCAGTTCTGGAATCCACATTATAGGAAGGATGTGATTGCACTGGAGAGAGTGCAGAGAAGATTGACCAGAATGTTGCCTGGAATGGAGAGTTTTAGTTATGAGGTGAGATTGGATAGACTGGGGTTATTTTCCTTGGAGCAGAGGAGATTGAGGGGAGACATGATTGAGGTGTATAAAATTACAAGGGGCATAGATAGGTAAACAGGAAGGAACTTTTCCCATTGGTGGAGGGACAAATAACCTGGGGGCATAGATTTAAGGTAAGGGGAGCAGGTTTAGAGGGGATGTGAGAAAGAATTTTTCACCAAGAAGTTGATGGGAATCTGGAACTCACTGCCTGAAAGGGTGGCAGAGGCAGAAACCCTCATAACATTTAAGGAGTATTTGGATGTGCACTTGCGATGCCATGGCATACAAGGCTATGAGCCTAGTGCTGGAAAATGGGATTAGAATATTTAGGTACTTGTTTGACTGGCGCAGACTCGATGGGCCAAAGGGCCTTTTTCTGTGTTGTAGATCTCTATGACTCTATGATAATTCCGAGGTTGTTCTAACTATGAATTTTTTTATGTGCATTATGTCTCACAATCTTGCATGTGCCCAATGGCTGATTGATGAATACTGAGTGAGACAAGATCAAGCATATCAAACCAATATGCTAATTCATTATATTTATATATGTGAACAAATGAAATGTTATGGACATAAATCATTTGATAACGGTCCTCAAAATATGAAAAAGCCAATTATGCCACACTATCAATGGGCTAAATTCACTTATCTAAATTCTCTGAAGCGAGTCAATGCTAAACATAAGGAAGGTGCTCTCACCTCTGTACCTGACTTCCACTTCAGGTTTCTTCAGCGTCCACCAAGCAGACAAGAAACTGAAGTAATTTTCCCAAACTCTCTGTGGCCTGAGTGACCAGCTAAGCAATTACTGAAATTTGCTAATACACTCAGAGCATGAGCTACACTGGCATAAAATCCCACTCTGGGCTCTTGAGAATGAGGCAATCCCAACAGTAACAATAACTTAGGCCAGGATTTTTGGATCGCAGGGTTTCCTGCCCCGCCACCCAAAGAATCAGCAGGGAACGCGTCCCCGCCAATCACAGCAGCCCCACTACCATTTAACGCTCCAAGGAGCATCAATTGACTAGAGGCAGGATTTGTGCCCTGAACTCGGGAGGAAGTTCCGCCTCAGAGTGCTGCCGGCCAACCTGATTAGCTGGCAGCATTGTATTCTCAGCAACAGCAGTGGCAACAGTGGCCAGGATTGGGACTACCAGCAGTCCCCAGATTCTAAATCCTGGAGTCCAGGACTAGGTAAGTGTGGGGGGGATCTCAAAGAAGATATGGGAGATGAAGCCTAGCGGCAGGGATGAGTGTGGGTTTTGATGAAGAGGCCGGTGGGAGGGTGCACCCGCAGGGAGGCAGACCTTGGGAGCACGGGGCAATTCGGAAAGAGGGCCCTTGAGGGAGGCGCTCCACTTCCTGCCCGAAGGCACGAAGCAGGGTGACCTGCCAGGTTTCCCCTCTGCTCATGAACTCAAAATTGAGGCCAGGCGGGAAGCAGCTGTTAAATGGTCGATAATTGGCCACTTAAGGGCCTCAACTAGGTTGAGGGCAGGCGGGCCATCCCAGGCCCTGGCTGCCCCATGTAAACTTGAAGACAGGTTGGAACGGTGGGAAGGCCACCAGAGAAATTTTACGGGCCTCCCCACCTGCAAACCTGCCAGCAGGGGACCATAAAATCCTGCCCTTGCATTTATATAGCATCTTTAAAATAATAAAATATCTCAAGGTACTTCAAATAGGCATTATAACCTAAAACTAAGTTACATAACAAGATGTTATGGTAGATGACCAAAAGCCTGGTCAAGGAAGCAGGTTTTAAGGAGGGTCTTACAGGAGGAAAATTAGGTGGAGAGGTTTAGAGAGCGAATTCCAGAGCTAAGGACTAAGGCATCCGGAGGCACAGCTGCCAGCCAGTGGTAGAGCAATTAAAATCCAAGATGCTCAAGAGGCCAAAATTGGAGGACCGCAGGTATCTCAAGAGTGTTGTAGAACTGGAGGAGATTACAGAGATATAAGGAGGGCAAGGTTATTAAGGGACTTGAAAACAAGAGTGAGGATTTTAAACTGAGGCATTGCTTAACCAGTTGCCAATATAAGTCAGCAAGCACAGATGTGATGGATTAATGGGATGTGTTGTGAGTTAGGACATGGCCAGCAGCATTTTCGATGGCCTCAAGTTTATGGCATGGGAGGTCGGCCAGGTATGTGTTGGAATAAATAATTAATGCAAGGAATAATTACGTCTGGAGGTGACAAACACTTGGATGAAGCTTTCAGCAGCAGATGAATTGAGGCAGGCACCAATTTCCTGCCTGGAATGTATTAATTACCTCACTGCCCCAAACTGATGTGGTATGTCAACACCACCATTCTGGATAAACACTGAAATTCTGTCTAATTCTATATTTCCATAATATAGCTGCACTATGGATTTGAACCCCTCACTTGTGAGCTAAATTTAACTTCATGGTAATATCTTAATTAAAGGTAGATTTTAAAAATCTCCCATATTAAATAAGTCAAAAATCCCAAAGTGTGATCCCAAAGCTTTGGTAAAGAACTTGCTATACTGTTTCAGGTGGAGGAGTATTCCCTTCATCAACATAGTTTAGCCTCAACCAGTATTTTCACCCTCCCGCCGACAAAAAACCTACGTTGAGAATAAGTGAGATCATTTTAGCAACGTGAGGGCAGAATTTTAAGTCTTTTTAAAGCAGTTCTACAATATAATAATCTAAGTAGGATGGAACTATACCATATACTGTTTCATTGCTTTTAGCTTTGACAGTGTTAGAATTTCTAAACTTTTTCCAAAATTTGCAGAATGCTAATATTTGATCCAATTTTGTCATCAGATACATCTTACAAAAGAATCAAGATGGAAGGATTTTGTGCATCTATTGCAGAAATTAAGGGCAGGATTTTCATGGAGTCAGGAAAACTCAGCGAACCTTTGTAAATGGCACCTGGGACCCTGATACGGAAGTCTTGCTTGCCAGCCATTTTCAACAGATCCAATTTTTGCCAATAGGAGACAGGAGGCACAGCCTGACTCACATGTGATGGAAACCGAAACTTAGCAGTGCCATTTGAACTCAGTGCTGAGTTCAAACAGACCCAGTTTTGGCTGTTACAAGGGCCTTAACCTGAAGTGTGGGAGTCACAATTTGATGCAATAGACATAAACACTCTGGAAGGGCAGACAATGTTTTTTTTATTCATTCAAGGGATGTGAGCTTTGCTGGTTAGGCCAGCATTTATTGCCCATCCCTAATTGCCCTTGAGAAGGTGGTGGTGAGCTGCCTTCTTGAACCGCTGCAGTCCACGCGGTGTTGGTATACCCACAATGCTGTCAGGGAAGGAGTTCCAGGATTTTGACTCAGCGACAATGAAGGAATGATGATATATTTCCAAGTCAGGATGATGAGTGGCTTGGGGGGGAACTTCCAGATGCTGGTATTCCCATGGGTCTGCTGCCCTCGTCCTTCTAGATGGTAATGGTTGTGGGTTTAGAAGGTGCTGTCTAAGGAGCATTGGTGCATTTCTGCAGTGTATCTTGTAGATGGTACACACTGCTGCTACTGTGTATCAGTGGCCGAGGGAGTGAACGTTTGTGGAAAGGGTGCTTTGTCCTGGATGGTGTCAAGCTTCTTGAGTGTTGTTGGACCTGCATTCATTCAGGTAAGTGTAGAGTATTCCATCACACTCCTGACTTGTGCATTGTAGGTGCTGGACAGGCTTTTGAGAATCAAGAGGTGAATTATTTGCCACAGGTATCCTAACCTCTGACCTGCTTTTGTAGTCACAATATTTATATGGCTACTCCAGTTCAGTTTTGGGTCAATGGTAATGCCCAGGATGTTGATACTGGGGGATTCAGCAATGGTAATGCCATTGAAAGTCAAGAGATGATGGTTAGATTCACTCTTGTTGGAGATGGTCATTGCCTGGCACTTGTATGGCATGACTGTTACTTGCCACTTGTCAGCCCATGCCTGGATGTTGTCCAAATCGTACTGCATTTGGATGTGCACTGCTTCAGTATCTGAGGAGTTTCGAAAGGTGCTGAACATTGTGCAATTATCAGCGAACATCCCACTTCTCACCTCATGATGGAAGGAAGGTCATTGATGAAGCAGCTGAAGATGGTTGGGCTGAGGACAGTACCCTGAGGAACTCCTGTAGTGATGTCCTGGAGCTGAGATGACTGACCTCCACCAACTACAGCCGTCTTCCTTTGTGCTAGGTATGACTCCAACCAGCAGAGACTTTTCCCCCTGATTTCCAATGACACCAGTTTTGCTAGGGCTGCTTAATGCCACATTCAGTCAAATGCAGCCTTGGTGTCATGGGCAGTCACTCTCACCTCACCTTAGGAGTTCAGCTCTTTTGTCCATGTTTGAACCAAGGCTGTAATGAGGTCAGGAGCTGATTGGCCTTGGTGGAACCCAAATTGAGTGTCACTGAGCAGGTCATTGCTAAGCAAGTGCCGTTGTTGATGACCCCTTTCATCATTTTACTGATGATCAAGAGAAGACTGATGGGGCGGTAACTAGCCAGGTTGCATTTGTCCTGCTTTTTGTTTACAGGGCATAGCTGAGCAATTTTACACATTGCTGGATAGTTGCCAGTGTTGTAGCTGTACAGGAACAGCTTGGCTAGGGGCGCGGTGAGTTCTGGAGCACAAGTCTTCAGTACTATTGCCAGAATATTGTCATGGCCGATAGCCTTTGCAATATCCAGTGCCTTCAGCCATTTCTTGATATCATGCGGAGTGAATCGAATTGGCTGAAGACTGGCATCTGTGATGCTGGGCACCTCTGGAGGAGGCCAAGATGGATCATTTCTGGCTGAAGATTCTATCAAATGCTTCAGCGTTATCTTTTCCGCTGACTTGCAAATTGTCATGATCTGAAGTTTTCTTAAATCCCCTGCTCTTTAAATTGAAAAAAAAACAAGCTGCAGCTGTCACTGAGAGTTTAAAAAAAACTGTACAGGCCTATTTTATTGACAGGCATAGGATAGAAAAAAAAGTAGCATCTAGCTGTTAATAGTATAGTAAATATATTGTCAAGATACAGAGGTGAAAGGCAATGTTTAATTAAATACCCAGAGCACTTTTAAAGAGGGACACCTGCCGTCTGATGGTGGCAGGGGTCCCCAGTGGAGGGCTCTCTACGTGAGAGTCCTCCCCCTTTCCATCGGGGATCTGGCATGGAGGGTTTTCCATGCATCAGTCCATTACAATCGTAGGTTACTGTGCTTCACAGACTCCCAGGCTACTTGTATTTTCTGTGGCCTTGAGTAGTCCATGTTAGATGTGTATATAGATGTGATAGATTGCATTCCCTTTTTAGTTTTTTGCGGGGTTTGCTCCTTAAGCTTTGGTTGCACTTCAGCCCCACTGTCCTGGTGTTTGGTCTCCCGGTGCAGAGATGGGGGCAAGCAGGGAGGACCACTTTGTAAGCGTGCTTCTGGGCCTGGCCAAGCTGGCCATTAACAAGTCAAGTGAGCAGGAGGTTGAGGGGGTCATCTGGCCTGACTGTCTGTCCCTCTTCTGTGGCTATGGTTGTGGCTGGGTTTCCTTGGAGAGGGAGATGTGGTTTCCGCTGGCACACTTCAGGCTTTTTGCAGCTGGTGGACACTGCGGGGGCTGCAGTGCATTATCAGTCCCCAAAATGACACTCTCATTTAATTATATACGGTTGCTTTAAATTTTCTTTCAATTACAGTGCACTTTAAAGGGCTATCAGTTGGTTCAGGCAGCTTTTCTTTATTGGTTAATAAGTTTTAATTTCCACTGGTACTCAAAAGAATATAAAGAGGGACACCTGCCATCCAATGGTGGCGGGTATCCCCAGTGGAGGGCTCTCTGTGGGAGTCCTCTCCCTTTCCATTGGGGATCTGGTGAGGAGAGTGTTGCATGCAGCAGTCCAGTACAATCGTAGGTTACGATACTTCAAGGACTCCCAGGCCACCTGTATTTTCTTTGACCTTGAGGAGTCCATGCATATATAGGTTGTGATAGAGTATACTCCTTAGTTTTTTGCCGGCATTGCTCCTTAAATTTTGGCTGCATTTCAGCCCCACGCTCCTCAGCTTTGGTCACCTGGAGCAAAGGGGCAAGGGGAGATGGAAAGGCAGAGGACCTCCTCGTACGCCTGCTCCTGGGCCTAGCCAAGCTGGCCCTTAACAGGTCCAGGCAGCCAGGGGACGAGGGGGTGTTGTCCAGCCTAAACTGTCTGCCCCTCTTCCGTGGCTACATTCATGGCTGGGTGCCCCTGGAGAGGGAGCATGGGGTGTCTGCTAGCATGCTTGAGACCTTCCGCAGCCGGTGGGCACGGAGTGGGGGGCAGGCTGGATTGCTTCTTCATGCTCCCAAAATGACATTTTAATTTAGTTCATTTAAAATTCTGCTTTTTGTTACAGTGTCATTAAAGGGGCTATTTGACTAATTGTCTGATTTAATTGAGTCATTTGTAAATTATTAACTCTTATTTTATTGGTGTACTCAAAAGAGTACAAAAAGGGACACCCCCTTTAAGGGGCTATCACTTTAATTTGATTTGTTAGCTTGTTAATTAGTCTATTTTACTTTTTGATATCAAAAGAGTAGAGAGAGAGACTGTGCAGGGGCTGGAGTGCTTCATTAGCCTCCAAAACAATATTTTAATTCAATTAGATTCCTTTAGAGTTTTGTTTCTAATGCAGTGTCCCTTTAAGCGGCTGTCACTTTTTTAATTGGTTTGTTTAATTCAGCAATTTGTTAATTGTTTTAATTTGCTGGTGTATTCAAAAGAGTATAAAGAGGGACAGAAGGGGTCGTCCGGCCTGACTGTCTACCTCTCTTCCGTGTCTACATTTGCGGCCAGGTGCCCCTGAAGTGGGAACACGCAGTATCCACTGGCATGCTTGAGACCTTGGGCACCATGGGGGTTGAAGTGCTCATCAACCCCCAGAACAATATTTTAATTTGGTTTAGCTAGAAAGACTCCTTTAAGTTTTTTCCTTAGTTATAGTGCCTTTAAGGCACTGTCAATTTGTTTAAGTTAGTTAATGTGTTTATTTGTCCATTTGTTTAATGGATATACTCAAAAGAGTATAAAAAGGGATGGCTAGGACACTGGATTGATTGATTGGTAGGGTAGGAGGCAGGGAAACAAGAGAAACTGTTAGTTTTATAAGTTTTCTTTAGAGTTATGTTCTGTAACAGAGCCCCTTTAGGAGATTAATCACTTTGATTTGATGTGTTAATTTGCCCATCTCTTTATTGTTGAGCTCAAAAGAGTATAAAGAGGGACACCCCCTTTAAATTTACCCCATTGTCATCTTTTGATGGGAAATGCATGCTGGTGTCCTTGCTTGAAAAGTAATGAGGGAGCAAATTGCCTGCTAGTGACCAAGTTACCTCTTATTTTTTTTAAATAGCATCTAAAATCACCAGGTTCCCTAATGTAGTAGCACAAAAGGAGCAGGCAATTTGTTTTCAAACATTAGATGACATAAACCAATACCTCAAATACAAAGAGGATCCACTTGTCAGCTATGATGATGATAATTTGATATGGTAATTTATTAATTAGCCTATTTTATTTTTCGGTACCAAAAGAGTATAAAAGGAGACTGCATGGGGGCTGCAGTGCTTCATAAGCCCCCAAAACAATATTTTAATTTAATTAGACAAATTTCTTTTGGAACTTTATCTCAGTTACATTGCCCCTTGAAAGGCCTGTCAATTTGCTTAATTGGTTTATTTAATTTGTTAATTATTTTAATTTATTGGTGTACCTAAATGAGGATAGAAAGGCAGAGATTGACATCTGCCCTGACTGTCTGCCCCTCTTCTATGGCTATGTTCGTGGTCAGGTGTACTTGCAGATGGAGCACACAGTGTCCACTGGTACATTTGAGGCCTTTGGCAACCAGTGGGCACCGTGGGGGCTGGAGTGTATCATTAGCCCCAAAATGATGTTTTGATTCAGTTAGATAAGATTCCTTTAAATTTGTATTCTTTAATACAATAGTCCTTAGGGGCTATCAACAGATTTAATTGGCTTTTTTTAAATTGATTATTTGGTTAATTTGTTAAATCGGTACTCAAAAGAGAATAAGAGGAAGGCTGGATCATTGGGTTAGCAAGTAAAGGGCAGACATATGCAATGCTGCATTCTGTAAATAAAACGATTATGAAGAAAAGGATTGGCATCCAGTTTCACCATCTGGCCTGGGATCTAATTAATATTGGTTGTTGAGTTTCAAATTGAACTCCTTGATGACATTACACTGAGGATTACCACTTTGTCATGATGAATGCTTGGCTGAGTTTCAAAAGCTAACAATTCCACAGCAGTGGGTTCTGAATTCACAGTTTGGGACTGACAGCTTAAAGAGGCTATTAAGGGATCAGCTGCATTTAATGTGAGGTTCGGAATATAAATTTGTTTGTTTTTATAAGAGGTTAACCACTTTCAGAGAGTTGACATTTTTGAATGGGCTTTATGAATGGGAGCTTTTTCACTTTCAAGTGTGCAGGAGTGAGAGCTGTATTAGATTGTTAAAAGTTTTTTTCATCGACACATGGCTCCTGAGGTATGCCCATGGTGGATATTGGGTAAGTAGTTATGGAGTTGGCATGGAGGATATGGGGGTCATGATGGGGAGGGGTTTGGGGGGCATGCGTTGGAACATATGAGAGGCCATGGGGAATGGGAGGGGGAGGGTCAGAGGCTTAACAACTTCTAGAACAATGAGGATTAGAACCCAGAAGACTACAGCAAACCAGACTGTCTCAACATTTGCCCGCCCCTATGGCCAGCTACACTCTGCTTTTCAGATCATCGGGCCCAACTCTATTATGCATCCACACCTCCCACCCTCAAGTGTATTTTGGGATCCTTTATACCGAGGCAAGTGCAGAGATTTGGGAAATTTCCGGACTTGAGTTATGCACCTCAGTGGCCAAAATCCGGCCCTAAATCTCACTGAAATCAATGAGCAATAATAAGGAGAAGTCAGCATTGCGAATGCATCAAATTCGAGTGAAATGTGGCTGTAATTCTTTGGATATTGAGTTCAGAAGCACGAAACATATGTTTCACATATATATATATAAATGTAGACAATGTAAATACTATCAGAACATTCAAGCACAAGAGTGGGGGTAAATGCCAACATGAACTGGTTGGGCTGAATGGCCTGTTTTCATATTGTAACTTATGTGTGTCATCTATTTATGTGGTTAACTGATGTTTGATGAGTAGTTGAAGTTATCAGTCATTACTTTCAGTAAGAGGGTAATAACTGATCTCAGAATATTGCAAACTGTAGAGTTTTACACGACCACTGTAAAACGTAGCATTTTAGTATCTGATTCTTTCTAAAAATCAGCAAAATAAACCTTTTAATTGAAAAAGATTTAATGTATGGTTGCAAATTGATTCTGTGAATTTTATGGTATTTAGTTCTATCAAGCTTAATTTTATAGCACCTGCAAGTAACACTTGTGAGGAACAAACTTGTTATTCAGCGCCAATCTAACTGAACAGTAGAAATGATCAAGAATCTAATTGTCAGAAGACACATACATGGTCACAGATTTTAACGTTTGACTCAGACATGATTCATCATCATCGCTGACAAGTGGATCTTCTTTGTATTTGAGGTGTTGGTTTATGTCATCTAATGCTTGAAAACAAATTGCTACTACATTAGGGAACCTGGTGATTTTAGATTCCATTTAGAAAAGTTAAGCGGTAGCTTGGTCACTAGCAGGTAATTTGCCCCCTCATTACTTTTCAAGCAAGGACACCAGCATGTATTTTCCATCAAAAGATGACAATGGGATAAATTCACTGACCTGAAGGGAACATGGTTGGAGTATCAGTGCTACAGTGTGGTTCCTATTTGCAGCCTACATCCTTCCTTCAAATGCAAGTCCCTGTTGGAATTCTAGGATGAGTGAATTATACATCATTATGTATCGCATTGGACACCTCAAACCTCAAGGTATGAATAGGAAAATGAACGCAGAATGACTTAGCCTATTGTAAAACCATTTATGTTGGCAATCTCAAGTTAAAGAGGTAATTAATTCATCTTTGCACACACACCCATTATATACACATACATAAACATTATGAAAAGCTGGCAGTATTATACTGAACTCCACAATCACTAATGCTCTTTTTGGAGGAGCAGATTAATAACTAGCAAGTAAGGTCATAAGAGATGCCAACAAAATCCAGTTTGAGAGGCCTAACCTACATAAAGTACAATTCCTTCACTGGTTTAATAAGATATAATTGTAGTGTGTTATAACATTTCCACTTATACACTTATGTTGCTATGATGGTGAACATTCCAATTTTCTTGAGATAAGCAGCTTGTTGACGTAGGTGCGACTAAGCCTCAGATTTCCGTTTCTGTCCCAGAGCACCTCTCCTTCCCAGTATTATATCAATTTTCTTCCCTGAATATCTAGGTTTAGTTAGTCATTCAAGGATTTGCTGTGTTACAGCAAATTCGGCTCTTAATAAGAGCAAAGGCACTTACTACTCAGATTTCATGGTTAGCATTTTACTTTCACCCTTTCACTCTCTATCCCTGAAACTGTTCAGCTGATTTATCAGCTTTTAGTGCTTCTTAAATCAATGTCAAAATATAATTTAAAAGAAATGCTTTTGTTTCCCTGAAACAACCACTCGCCACCTTGGTCAAGATATGTCTGTATGTCAAACCAGGAAAAACGATGCTCCTAGATGGAGGGGAGGGGGTGGTGGGCATCAGCAATTCTAATATAACCAAAGCCATGCAGATTTTTTTTATTCATTCAGGGATGTGAGCATTGCTGGCAAGACCAGCATTTACTTGCCCTCCATAATTGCCCTTGAGAAAGTGATGATGCGCTGCCTACTTGAACCAATACAGTCAGTGTGATGAAGGTATTTTCACATTGCTGTTAGACAGGGTGTTCTAGAACTTTGGACCAGCGACAATGAAAAAATAGTGATATATTAATGAAGTCAGGAAGGTGTATGACTCGAAGGGAACCTTGTGAGTGGTGGTGTGAATGGGTGTTGGTGTGTGGCTTGGAGGGGAACTTGGTGGTGGTGTTCCTATGCATCTGCTGCCCTTATCCTTCTAGGTGGTAGAGGTCGTTGGTTTGGAAGGTGCTGTCAAAGGAGCCTTGGTGAATTGATGTATTATATCTTGTAGATGGCACACACTGCACACTGCTGCCACTATGTGTCCATGGTAGAGGGAGTGAACATTTAAGCTGCTGGATGGGGTGCCAGTAAGAGGAATAAAGTTGGTGACTCGGGAAAGTAATTCGTGGCAAGGATTGGAGACAACAGCTTTGGTTTTTCCAATACTTAATTACAAGAAATTTCTGCTAATCAAAAGCTGGATGTTGGACAAGCAAGTACAGGCAGTTGATGGATGGACAGAGGTGGTGGCGAGATGGAGCTTGGTGTCATCAGTGTACATGTGGAGCTCGACATTGTTTGGTATTAATGCAGGGACTGATACTTCACTTTTTGTCATAACCAGCAGGATGTCCACATGAATAGACTTGAGATAAGTGGGTGGGACTGTACTTACTAGCAAATCAAAGATAGCTGAAGTGCAGGCATGCAGAATTGTTCAGTTCTACGTTATCTATATTTGACATTCTACAAACTGAAAATATAACCCCACATTAAAACAAAATATTGGGGCATACTAAATATGCTATGACTTTACATTTTAGAGTGGCCCATATCATTGTACGGCCTTAGTGTTCTGTAGCCAGGCATACAGGAGTGACAGGTTCTATATGTCTCAGTTAAGTGCACGTGACAATAAGTTTCTTTTGAACATTGCCTCTGACAATCAGCGTAGCATTTAAAAAGGTGTCATGTTATTCAAATAGCTAGGCCACAAGCTTTCCATTCATAATGAGAATTACTTCTGAATTAATTCTGAATCCAATTATTTAAATAGTAGAAAGAGCATTTTCAAAGTTAACCTGTTACCTGTAAATGCTGTCATCTCCTACTTCCCCTTCTCTTGAAGAACTCTGTCCTTGCTGCGATATGGTATTTCACATGGACATTATTCATTTGTGAGCTGAGATGATCTATGTTAGCAGGCTATTAAATTGTGAAGCCCTTGAACTAAACCTCATCTTGACCTCATCTGACACCAGTGTACTTTCGGCTGGAAACCAACAGTCCCAACTGTTAGCCTAGCTGGGATCAGCTAACTCAATGCAAACTAATGATGGGACCTTGACCTACCTGCCTATATGGATCATCTATCTGATGGATACATTCATCCAGCTGCATTATCTTCTGTAGAATTCACAAGACTATAGAATGCATGTATTTAACAACAGCAAAATGATAATGATTATAGATAATCTGGGAAAATAGATAGCAATGCAGAATTCAAGAGATCAGTTCTGCAATTGAATTTTGCAATTGAAAATAAAACAAGGAATTCGAGAAAAGAAATCTTTACTCCAAGAAAAAATGGAATTCCATCTCCAAATTTGCCCTTCTTCACTGAAAAACATTAGCTTCTATTGGGATTTGGTTCATGGGTGCCAACTACACAATGACACCTTCCCCAAGTTTCTAGAATCATAGAATAACACAAAGGATGTCCTTTGGCTCATTGAGTCTACACTGGGTCTTTCAAAGTATAATTTAGTTAGTCCCACTTTCATACTTATTCCCTATATCTTATAACTTTCAATATTTATTTAATTATTTTTTGAAAGCTATGATTGAATCTGTTTCCACCACCCTACCGGTCAATGTATTCCAAATCCTAATCACTCATTGCATAAGAGGTTTTTCCTTATGTTCCCTCTGGTTATTGACCGTGCAGCTGTTGAAAACAGTTTCTCCTTGTTTACTCTATCTGAACCCTTCATGATTGTCAACACCACTATCCAATTTCCTCTTAACCTCTCTGCTCTAAGAACAACCCCAACTTCTCCAGTCATCTGTGTAACTCCTCATTCCTGGAAGTAAATGTCTTATGTCCCCTCTTCAAAGTCTCCATTTCCTTTATAAGGCTCTAATAACTCTAGTCTTCATCTGAGAACTTAGATAGTCACTGTTCATCTGAGAATTTAACAGTCTCAGTAAGCCATTAGACACCGAGGCACCATGACTGAGCCCAATCCTGGGCTCACCTCAAATCCACACCACATTTTCCAGAAGCAGTCATTGGATAATGATCAGCAAAGAGCAGCATGAGTAAATTTTCAACTCTTAGCCCATAAGTATTGATGCTAATCATAGTCCCATTACTGTTCTCCAGATGAGCTACAGGATTGGTAAAGATCAAATTTGTGAGTATCCTGATCTAAATACTTAAATGCCACTACTTTTATTTAAATTGAAAACTTTGGACAACTATTAAACAATGTGAACCTAACTAAAACTTGATAATCCAATTTAAAAACTGGAACAAAGTCTGTTAATGCTTACCTTTTTCACTGACACTTTCACTCTCAATCTCTACATCATCACAGCTGGTATATTCTGGAGTAGAAGCAAGCTCTTCCTCTGAGCTACTCAATGAGACTTGGCGTGTTTTACCTCCTTTCTTTGTTTTATGTGGCTTGGGTGGTGGTGGCCTTACCGATTCAGATTGGTCTGAGCTGAGTGAGTCATTTCGTAGCATGGTTTCCATCTTCTCCCGTTTTGTTTTCTTAACAGCAGAACTTGGATCCAAGTGATGTTGTTGCCGCAATGAATCTGATCGACGCATATCACTCCTATCAAAGGGGATTGGGCTTCGCCTAGGTGTCGGTGGACTGTGATTTGGGGTCCTTTGCCAACTAGAACTAGGCCCTTGCATGTCTTGTGTTCTTTCCATAGAATACGAACGTTGACTTTGTACAGGGATTCTACGGTCACATGCAGAGCGTTGTCTTGACTGCCTTTCCATTCTATGCATTGAAACTTGTGCATCATCCACCTCTGTATAAGCCAAAGACACATCACTGTGTCTTCGTTCATGACGAGCCCTTGATACTTCAGCATGCATCCGCATTTGCTCCTCGTATGGTTGAGGTTTGACAGGGTAACGAGCCAAATTTGGATCACTACGATAACGCGTTTGGTACTCCTCCTCTCGCCTCTGTCTTTCATATTCATCCCTGGTTTGTACATCAATATCCTCATCTACAAAATCTTTGAACTCTTGAGACCTTCTTCGACTTCTACGACTGGAGTCCCTACTTTCTCTGTACTCAATATGTTCAGAGTCATCATAGATCCGTGACCCACGCAGGGATCGTTTGTCACGATCTGCATATTCTGTAGGTGATCTTTGCATTGCACTTTCCAAAAGTGCATACTGTGACGGATCTGCTCTCTCGTCCCTCTGGTCGTATTTTCGATTGTGTTCCCTGGATGTTGATGGGCTCCTTTTTCTGGATGGAAATAAACAAAAAAAAAATCAATCAGGGTTGCGTTTCCAACAACAATGTATTAGAATTAAAATATTTTAACCAATGCTTTCCCATGTACTAGAAATTGTGAAGACAGTCAAGCATTAATTGGACTATTGCGTAGCCATCATAAATGCAAAACATTCTAGCATTTTTATTTGTTTGCCATTAATCTTAAATTGAGCGGAGAGTGAAGCTAAACATGGCACTGAAGCACTTCAACGCCAAATCATTTAACTACTCATCACAAAACACTGCAATGAACAGCAAAGTAATTAAAGTCCATGAAGTATCCTTCTACTGCCTTAGTTGTACACTTGAAAATTATAACCATTTTTATGTATTTTTTTTGCTAAACATACTACCTGGTTTTACCTTCCTATTTGCCATTGCACATCTGCGCAATAGAGAGCATTCTGTCCAGAAGAATGCATCAAATCCAAGCTGGCAAGCACTTTTCTTTAATCTCCCCAGGCTTAGCAAAATTACATTCAAAAGCTTCCAATAATTGCAGCCTTGCCGAGCTTGCATGCAGAATTATTCTCCCTATATATTGAGATACCAACCACATTAACAAATTGGAATCAGTAGAGCCATCTCAAAACAAGAAAGTGGGACTTCAGACCCACCAACCCAACTTTGATAGTTGATGACCTACAGTGGAGACTTCTGGGAGGAGCATTGAGGAGTTTTACAATTTAATGCTGTTATCATGTGCTGTATATAGCTGGAGGTCAAGTAAGATTTTACCCTCTAAGGAGGATTATGGTACTTAGCTGATTACTGACTCGCAGTTATGCGTGTAAAATGCAGGATTGCCGATAACATTTTCCTCTGTACCACAGAAATGATTATTTTACTCCGAATCTTACATTCAGATTGAAGCAAATCCCCCATTTATAATAGCTTTCATTAACCTCTACCCACAACCTGCAATCGCGAAATTATATCCAATTGTGATATTAAAATACCATGCAGGACACTGGTTATTAAAAAGGCAATACAAATTGTTTGAAACTATAGCACAAACAATAAGAATGTAACCTTGAGCTTATAACATATAGTGTGCTCTCTCCACATTTTCTGCCTTCCAAAGAAACCTCATAGGATATTTTGTTTATTCTGTAGATTCAGTATGAAAACCAATATACTGATTTATATCTTTGCACTGACATATTGCTTAAAATAACGTGGAAAATGTCTTTTTCATTGCAAACAGCTAAGCAGTCAATTCTCTCATTGACTGATGTAGTTGTAACTCTAGCCTAGCCAATTTGGAAGGTGTTTCAATTTAGTCACTCATTACAGCTCATCAGAAGGGCTTGCTGCTGCTGTCTCTGACAGAGCAAGAATTAACTGTTGCTGTGGAGGAATTGAATAGCAGATAATGTGGAAAACTGCAGGGACTCTCGCCTCATTGAATCTAAAATAAAGGGAGGGACAGAAATATCTGCCATCCTGATGACAAAATGCTGCTAAATGGAGCCTACCAGCAGTTACCAAAAAAGCACAACTGAAGATTTACATTGTGATCCAAATTATATAATCACATCATTTGGATCTGAATGTGTCAATACAGATGTGTTGATTGTAGGATTAGAAGATGTTATACATTTGGCATGCAAGTTCATTTTTTTAAGTTTCAAAACTTTCCAATGACAGTTTCAATTGCATTGCAATACAGGCCAATCTTAAGACTTTGAAATGAAAGAAAAACAAGTTGGATAGAGGCATAGATTACAAAAGTAGTGAGGTCATGTTGGAGTTGCATAGATCCTTGGTGCAGCCACAGCTGGAGTACTGAGTGCAGTTCTGGTCGCCACATAAAAGGAAGGATGTGATTGCACTGAGGGGGTGCAGAGGAGATTCACCAGGATGTTGCCTGGGATGAAACATTTCAGTTATGATGAGAGGTTGGATAGACTTGGGTGGTTTTCGTTGGAGCAGAGAAGACTGAGAGGTGACCTGATCGAGGTGTACAAGATTATGAGGGGAATGGACAGGGTGGATAGGGAGCAGCTGTTCCCCTTAGTTGAAGGGTCAGTCACAAGGGGGCATAAGTTCAAGGTGAGGGGCAGGAGGTTTAGGGGGATATGAGGAAAAACTTTTTTACCCAGAGGGTGGTGACGGTCTGGAATGCACTGCCTGGGAGGGTGGTGGAGGCGGGTTGCCTCACATCCTTTAAAAAGTAGCTGGATGAGCACTTGGCATGTCATAACATTCAAGGCTATGGGCCAAGTGCTGGTAAATGGGATTAGGTAGGTAGGTCAGGTGTTTCTCACGTGTTAGTGCAGACTCGATGGGCCGAAGGCTCTCTTCTACAATGTGATTCTGTGATTCTGTGGATGGCTGTTTTACTGATGATTCAATTGGTAAGGACATTAGTCATGGTCCTTCTACTGCCTCTGCTAGAAAGCATAAGCACAAAGTGAGGACAGCATCAACAGCCTGTGTTTCCCTTCCTTTCACTGTCCAAAAACCTGTCAGCACTCACCCTTTAGGCTCACACAGAATAATGGTTAGTTGGACAAAGAACTGGAGGTGGCACCCATGAAGCTAAATTAAAACCTGAGAAAAGCCGGGCAGAAAAGCTATTAATCCAGAGTTGGCAAGCTCAGTAGTGTGCTTGAGCCAGAATGATGAAAACTGTTGTTTGTTCACGTGTGTATGTGCTCTTTGCAGTGTTTGGTGCTGGCTGAGCCGAGTATGAGGATGGCATTTACAGCAATTAACAGTCTTGCATTGTTCCTGTGAGAGTTTGTTGAATTTTCTTTGCCTGAAAATTTTCTCCCCTTGCCAAAGGTTTAGAGTTCTTGTTGGGGTACAGTTCAACAAATGCTGGGCATCTTCTCAAATGGTCATTTTTTTTATATATAAGTGAAGGCAATGAATGTTATCAAATATTCTCACATGACACTGACACACACACAATTTTCCTGTCCTTTATTTAGGGACACGGAGTCCACCTCAAAAGTAACACCTCACTCACCACTGGGATGAAGCACCAGCAGTGGAAGCTTCAAAGCCCTGAGATTATGCTACCTCCATTCCCAAGATGCTAACAGTACCACAATACAGCCAAGCATCACTGGCATCCCGAGCTGTGTTATCACCTTGGAGCTACAGCAGAATAGGTTTAAAAACAGCACAGAGAAGCTCATGGAATAATCACAGTGGCAAAAACAAGCAATTGCTCTAACTATACTTGTACAGTTAAACCACTTCAATATGAACACAAGAATAATTCAGCCCTTTTTCAGCCTGTTCTGCTTTTCAATTAGATCATGGTTGATCTGCACCTTAACTTCAAATGGCCATCTTGGTTCTGCAACAGTTAATACCATTGCCTCACAAGAGATCTTTCAATCTCAATTTTTACATTTTCAACAAGCCTACCCTCAACAGCATTTTTAGGTAAAAAATTCCAGATTTCCACTGCCCAATGTGTGAAGAAGTATTTCCTCAGATGACCTGTGATTGTTATGTCTCATTGTCCTGGGCTCTCCACCTGAGAAGACAGTTTCTATTTGCCCCTTCAACTCCTTTAATGATCTTAAATACCTCAATTTTGTAACCTTAATCTTTTATATTTAAGGGAATAAAGCTTAGGCTATGCAGGGTCTGTTCTCATAATTTAACCCTTTTAGACTTGGTACCATTCTGGTAAATCTGTGCTGCATCCCATTCAAAGCCAATTCCTGTGATGCGATGCCAAGAACTGAATAAAGTGCTCTAGGTACAGTCTAACCAAAGCTTTACACAACTGTAGCATAACTTCCAGCCCTTTGTAACTCTTTCGAGTACAAACCCGTTTCCATCTGTTTCAGATGAAGTTACATTGTTTCATAGTTTGCCATTGTGAGATTTGAACTCTTGATCTTGGGGTTACAAACCCAGTACCATAACCACTTGGCTATTTAGGCCAAGCTTCCAGCCCTTTGTATTCTAGCCCTGCTGAGATAAAAGGCTAACATTCCATTAGCCATTTTAATTACTTTTTGTGTCTGCCCAGTAATTTTTAGTGATTTCTGAACTTGGTCATTTAAATGTCTCTGCTCCTCCATGGTTTCTAGCTTCTCACTATTAAGAAAATACTCTGAGTCCAGTTCTTTCTTGAGTCCAAAGTGGATGATCTCTCACTTCCTCACAGTGAACTGCAGCTGTCACTGTTTTACCAAATCAATTAATCTCTCAATGTTCAGTCATACCTAGCACAAAGGAGGATGGTTGTGGTTGTTGGAGGTCAGTCATCTCAATTCCAGGACATCACTGCAGGAGTTCCTCAGGGTAGTGTCCTGACCTTCCTTCCATCATAAAGTCAGAAGTGGGGATGTTTGCTGATGATTGCACAATATTCAGCACCATTTGCGACTTCTCAGATACTGAAGCAGTCCATGCACAAATGCAGCAAGACTTGGACAATATCCAGGCTTGGGCTAACAAGTAGCAAGTAACATTCATGCCACATAAGTGCCAAGCAATGACCATCTCCAACAAGAGAGAATCTAACCATTTCCCCTCGACATTCATTGGCATTACCATCGCTGAATCCCCACTATCAACATCCATTGAACAGAAGCTGAACTGGACTAGCCATATAAATACTGTGGCTACAAGACCAGGTCAGAATCTAAGAATCCTGCAGCAAGTAACTCACCTCCTGACTTCCCAAAATCTGTCCACTATTTACAAGGCACAGGGCAGGAATGTGATGGAATACTCTCCACATGCCTGGATGGGTGCAGCTCCAACAATACTCAAGAAGGTTGACACCATCCAAGAAAAAGCAGCCTGCTTGATTGGCACCCTATTCACAAACATTCGCTCCTTCCACCACTGACGCTCAGTGGCAGCAGTGTACCACCTGCAAGATGCATTGCAGGAACTCACCAAGGCTCCTTAGACAGCACCTCCCAAACCCATGACCGTTACCAACTAGAAGGACAAGGACAGCAGACACATAGGAAAGCCACCACTTGGAAGTTCCCCTCCAAGCCACTTGCCATACTGACTTGGAAATATATTGTCATTCCTTCACGGTCGCTGGGTCAAAATCCTGGAACTCCTCCCTAACAGCACTGTGGGTGTACCTACATCACATGGATTGCAACAGTTAAAGAAGGCAGCTCATCACCAACTTCTCAAGAGCAATTAGGGATAGTCAATAAATGCTGGCCTAGGTAGTGACATCTACATCCCATAAATAAATTTTAAAAAGTTGTCACTTTACTATGCAATCTACATACAAACATACACATTAGGAGCAGGACTAGGCTATTTGGCCCCTCGAGCCTGCTCCACCATTTGATAAGATCATGGTTGATCCGATTGTGGCCTCAACTCTACTTTCCTGTCGGTCCCTATATCATTTCACACTTGTTGATCAAGAATCTATCTAACTCAGCCTTAAAAATATTCAATGAGCCCAGCCTCCATTGTTCTCTGGAGAACAGAATTCCACAGACTAACAACCCCCTGAGAGAGAAAAAAAAATCTTCCCATCTTCGTCTTAAATAGGGGATCCTTATTTTTAAACAGTGTATCGTCCTTTCAGCATTCACCCTGTCAAGTCCCCTCAGGGTCTGATATGTTTCAATAAGATCATCTCTCAATCTTCTAAACTCCAGTAGATATGGGCCCAACTTATCCAACCTTTCCCCCTAAGATAACCACTTCATCCCAAGAATCAGTCAAGTGAACCTTTTCTGTACTGCTTCTAATGCAATTATGTCTTTTCTTAAGTAAAGAGGCCAAAACTGTACACAGTATTCTAGATGTGGTTTCATCAATGTCCTGTACAACCAGAGCCAAAGTTCCCTACTTTTAGGGCAGAATTTCACCCTTGTCAGGTGGGCTCGGCGGGGGCAGGGGGGAGGGGAAGGGGGTAGTCGGTTTCCCGACTACCCCACTCGATTGGGGCCGGAAGGTGATTTCACATTGGCGGGCCAATTAAGGACCGTCCAGCATGAAACATGAGCAGCAGCTGTGTGGGCAGGGGGGGGTGCGCAAGTGCGAGAGGGGCCAGCATGAACTTTGTGCATGTGCATGCTTGTAAATCTCCCTGAGGCAGATAAACAATTTCAAAAAAAAATAAATAGATCTTATAAGCGTTAAACATGTCCCCTCATCTGACTCTGTCATATGAGCAGGGACAATGTTACTAATTAAATTTTAAAACTTGTATTTTTTTATTTGCTTTTGGAAACCACATCCCGCCCTGTGGATGAGGTTTCCAAAAAAGTACAAAGGCCACTTGGCTTTTTCGCCTGCCTGCCAAGTAAGGTTGGATGGGCAGTGAAAAATTTCTTTTAGTTAACTTTTTAATAGCCTTAATAGTCCTTTTGTCGGCAGGCCTACTGCCAACTGCGGCACATGTCCGCCGACCAAAATATTGCGCGTCATTTTACACCCAGTTGGGTCAGGCATGCACCCACCCAAGGAGCTAAAAATTTTGCCCTTATACTCCATTCCCCTTGCAATAAACAACAACATTTTATTTGCCTTCCAAATCACTTGCTGTACCTGTATACTAACTTTTTGTGATTCATGTACCAGGACAACCAGATTTCTCTCTACCGCAGGGTTCTGCAATCTCTCTCCATTTAGATAATATGCTGTTTTTCTATTCTTCCTAACAAAGTGGACAAGATCACATTTTCCTACATTATACTTCATCTTTTTGCCTACTCACTCAATCTATCTATATTCCTTTGTAGGCTCCTTATGTCCCTTTCACAAGTCACTTTCCTTTGTGTCAAAAGCAAATTTAGCAACCAAACATTTGGCCCTTTCATCCAAATCATTTATACAAATCGTAAATGGTTGAGGCCTCAGCACTGATCCATCTAGCATTCCCCAAATAACAGCTTGTTAACCTGAAAATAACCCATTATATTTATTCTCTACTTTTTGTTAGATAACCAATCCTCTATCCGTGCTAATGTGTTACCCCCTACACCATGAACCTTTATTTTGTGTAGTAACCTTTGATGTGCTACCTTATCAAATGTCTTTTGGAAATCCAAATACACCGCATCTACAAGTTCCCCTTTATCCATAGATAAAAACAAAAAAACTGCGGATGCTGGAAATCCAAAACAAAAACAGAATTACCTGGAAAAACTCAGCAGGTCTGGCAGCATCGGCGGAGAAGAAAAGAGTTGACGTTTCGAGTCCTCATGACCCTTCTTCTCCGCCGATGCTGCCAGACCTGCTGAGTTTTTCCAGGTAATTCTGTTTTTGTTTTCCCCTTTATCCATGTTGCTTGTTACTTCTTCAAAGAACTCTAACAAATTAGTCAAACACGATTTCCCTTTCATAAAACCGTGTTGACTCTGCCTGATTCCATTAAGATTTTCTAAGTGCCCTGTTATAACCTTAATAATAGATTGTGGCATTTCCCCTATGACAGATGTTAAGCTAACTGGCCTGTAGTTTCCTAATTTGCTATCATCTAACTTGATGTCATCAGCAAATTTGGATATATGGCTCTTTATTGCTTCATCAAAGTCGTTCATGAATATATTGCAAAAATAAGGGGTCCGTCCAAATCACTGGTGGCCACTACTCATCACATCCTGCCAATTTAAGTACCCATTTAAATGAGTTTTGCAGTACATGGTATGGAAAGAAATGATATATGGCCTACTCTTTTCCCCTGCCCCCTAACCAATTCTCTCTCTCCTTTCAGGTACTATGCCCTAGGAGGGCAATGGCAACCATGGACCTCCATGTCTTACTCTGGAGGTGTGGGTCATCTTCGTTATGATACATTCATCCAGTTTGCGAGGCTGTATAGAAAGACTGTTCTTTGTCTAACGCGATCTATTTTCCCATTGATCTTTCCCACCAGCATCATATTTTCCAAATCATGATTTATTATTACACGCCCAAGAAATTCTAATTGTCTTCCTGATCTTGGTCAGCAGAGTTCTTTTGGTCTCAGATTTTACTAGCACCTCTTCATTGGCTATGTGTCTGGTCCAAGATATCTTCATTATTTGCCTCAAAGACCACAACACTGCAGCCTTATTTCCCTACCCATGTTAAAAGTTGCCTCCAATTCCATGTGCTCTCATTTTTGTTAACAATTTCTAATGCGGAACCTTGTTCTTCTAGAAGTTCATATAAATGACATCCATAGAAATCCCCCTATCTATCATATTCATTGTTCTAAGAATTGTCCATTCTTAGCTTGATTTTGTGCTTGAGAGGATGTTTGGAGGTCAGGTTTTAATGAGATACATTAGGGTGAAATTGGTCTACACCAGACAATAGAAAAAGAAAAATCAGGTATGGTATAAAATAGGCTGCCTATTTGCTATGAACTTTTTTGCGCTACTGGCATAGATTTCATTCATTCTATGGGTTCCTGCAGGAACATGTTTCCTTAAGCAGATTTCTTATGAAACATCATCAAGAAAGAGGTCATGGGCTGAAAACTCAGATGGAAGGTACAACCTCTTCCTCCTGCTCCTCCACGATTATAAGGACATATATGACAATACCCATTGTGAACCCAATGATGAGGACTCCATAACAGGAGGATGCTAATAAAAGTTTCCCTATTGGAAACTGCTGAAAGGCAGCTACCAGAATTCTTTCAGGCTGCAAAGCTGAGAAAATCACTCGAACCAAAGCTGATGCTTCAGACAAACTTTGTGGACATTGAGGCCTGGATTTTCACAATGACGGAGAGCCTCTCCGTCATTGTGAAAATGGTGGAAGAGACTGAAATCCAGAAGCCCCACCCCCGAACATGGCACTTACCATTTGAGCGGCGTCAGGAATGGACCCGGGTTGTGGGATTTGCACATGCGTGTTTTTCAGAAGCAGTTGCCTCCTGTCATGTCTAATTTTGGTGACCCAGGTGCGCAGATTAGACTTATTAGGAGCAAATCTAAACTTTGTAGAGCCCTTTGGAGAGCCTTTTGAAGAAGTAGGATACACCTTTAGATATGGTCCCAGGACACCTTTGTGGGAGGTCAGATGCCCGTTGTGGGAAGTCAGGTACCATTTAGGGGAAATCAAGTCCATTTGGGGAAGGTAAGGCGCTACTTGAGATTGTTCAAAGCAGGCATGAATGTGCATAAAAAGTGCATAAGCTCATTAACTGTCTTGCTCGTTGGAACTGTCATAAATTTCACAATGAACTGTCGGAGGCAACTGTCAAAAGTGTCAAAATGGGCTTTTAAGGGCAACTATCAAAAGTGTCAATATGAACTGTCAAAGGCAACTGTCAAGCTATCAAGGCATTTGCAACTCCTGTCCTCAAATCCTTGAAAAAATGTCTGAAATGTTGAAAAACAAATTCTTGCTATATCATTTTTGTCTGTTGACATAAGCCTGAGGGTTTTCACTACTGGATTAGTGGTGCATGACTGATTTCATAACCTTCCATTATCACAGTAGGGTGCTTGCCATTTCACAGTTTGACTGACAGCTCAAATTGGTTACAGACACTTTGAAGTGCGACTATGAATTCCAATGGTTGTTTTTATAATGGGTTATTCACTTGGGTGAAATTTTTGTCCTTATAAAGGATTATGTAGCTGAAAGAATGTAAATGTAATGAATGGGTTTTTATGAGTTAGTGTTTTTTTGAAAAAAGTAGTCTTAAATGGACACTTAGAACTTTATTTTATTTCATCTCAGCATTGCTCCTGAGGTCTGCCCATGGTGGATACTCGGTGAGTTGGCGTGATAGGTATAAAGGAAAAACGGTAATGGCCAGGGACATGAGTTGACACCAAGTTGGCACTGGCACTATAAAAGGCCAGGAGGGTGAGCAGAGGGACATTAGGTGGCATGAGGGGTATGTGGGGCCATGGGTTGGCAAGGATGGGGGGTGAGGGCTGTGTTATGTTTTACTGTGATTTTTAAATCTTGGACACAGTGGTGGAGCACTGAGGCAGGCCTTCCAACCAGCCAACCTATGCACCCGGCAGCCTCTGCGCTCATTCCAGGGTGGCCTGGCTGGATTCCCAGAGAAGCCCGCCAAACCGGAAAGAAAATTCCAAATTCTGGAGCACTTTCTCATGGCTGGGTTTGAGGAGCTGGGAAATGTCCCGAATATGTGCTCCCAGCCTGGCAGTGAAAATCTAGGCCAGAGTTTGTGTGATTCAACCAGTCCCTGCTTTGACTAGTCTTTTAGGGAAGTTACCTGTTTTTTAAGATACTTTAAATAAGTCGGGTGCAATTCTGGTGCAAAATGGCTAAAGCAGCTTTGTTCTCAATATCTTGTCATTTTCATACAGCCACCAGTTTGAAGGTGGGCACTTCCTTTACCACTAGTCAATTCCATGAGAATTTAGTAGATATTTTAGAATGGGGTAGCGGACTTGCACCTCAAATTATAGCCCCCTATGGGAAAATTGCATCACTTTTACATCAAAACACTTAGCATTTTAGATCCATAATTTATCAACCTATCTCTATCGATATATGAACAACATTGGATATAAGGTACGAAAACAGAAACAGAAATACTTGGAAAAACTCAGCAGGTCTGGCAGCATCGGTGGAGAAGAGCACAGTTGACGTTTCGAGTCCTCATGACCCTTCAACAGAACTGCCAGAATGAAGCATCAGCAATGAGTCTAGGATCTGCCCTCATGAAGAGTACAAATGAATGAATGTTCTGATGCTTAGTAATGTGTGATAGGTTCTAGCAACACTAAGGTAAGATTCCAAGACTAAAGCAAGAATTATGAGGCATCTTCCCTCCTCCCAACCTATGTCCATTTCAAACTGTTTTTCAGCACTATATGTCTTTTGCATTGTATTTGATAACTATAACAGTGATTAAAATTATGGGATTATGAAGAACTGTTCTGTTGAAGGGTCATGAGGAATCGAAATGTCAACTGTGCTCTTCTCCGCCGATGCTGCCAGACCTGCTGAGTTTTTCCAGGTATTTCTGTTTCTGTTTTTGTTTTGGATTTCCAGCATCTGCAGTTTTTTATTTTTATCTCTTGGATATAAGGTATACTGCTTTACAACAAAAATGTTTTGCCACTGATTTATATGTTGAATTGCATTTTTATTAACTGGTTTTCTGATGTTTGGGACTAGTTACCTTAGTTGGCTAGATGGCTAGCTTAGAACAACACCAAAAGCGAGGGTTTGATTCTCGTTCTGGCTGAGGTAGGCGTGAGACCTGTCTCCTCACCCTGTTCCTGAGAGTGGATTGCAATGGCAAACCACCAGTGACAAAAACTGCCAAGAAAATGGCTCAGGATGAAGCATCAGCAATGAGTCAAGGATCTGCCCTCATGCAGAGTACAAATGAATGAATGTTCCGATGCTTAGTAATGTGTGATAGGTTCTAGCAACACTAAGGTAAGATTCCAAGACTAAGGTAAGAATTATGAGGCATCTTCCCTCCTCCCAACCTATGTCCATTTCAAACTGGTTTTCAGCACTATATGTCTTTTGCAGTGTATTTGATAACTATAACAGTGATTAAAATTATGGAATTATGAAGAATTGCACATAGATATTAACAACATAAACAAGCTGTTCATCCTAATCAAGTCAATGTTGATGTTCATCCTGTATACAAACATTGTTCTAAGCACATGTGCTTCTCATATTCTACAATTCAAATTGCTACCTTTCCTTTTTTTTCTCCAATAGCCCTTTAATTTTTTCCAGTAGCCTTCTGTGGAACCACAGAACCATTGAAAAGTTACAGTGCAGAAAGAGGCCACTCAGCCCATCATGTCTGTGCCAGCCGAAAAGAAAAAAATAAGAAACTAGCCGCTCATTTTAAACCCAATTTCCAGCATCTTGCAGGTTACAGCACTTCAGATGCAGATCCAGGTACCTTTTAAATGAGTTGAGCATTCCAGCCTCAACCACCAACTTAGGCTGTGAATTCCAGATGCCCACCACCCTCTGGGTGAAAAGGTTTGTCCACATGTCCCCTCTAATCCTTCTACCAATCACAGTAAATCAAGGCCCCATCATAAATGACCCCTCAGCTAGGGGAAACAAGTCTTTCCTGTCTACCCTATCTAGTCACCCCCTAGTCTCCTCTATTCTACAGAAAACTAACCAAGCCTATCCAATCTCTCCTCAAAGCTGCAATTTTCAAGCCCTGGCAAGATTCTTGTAAATCTCCTCTGCACTCTCTCCAAAGCAATTATGTCCTTCCTGTAATGTGGTAACCAGAACAGTACACAAAATTCCAGCTGTGGCCTACCCAGCGCTTTATCAAGTTCCATCATTACATCCCTGCTTTTGTATTCAATACCTTGCCCAATAAAGGAAAACATTCCATATGCTTTCTTGACCACCTTGTCTCTCACTTCCTCAACCCCTCTCAATAACTTCTTGTTTACTGAGTATTCTTTTGCTTTGTTTGCCCTCCCAAATGCATTGCCTCACATTTTTCTGGATTGAATTCCATCTGCCACTTCTTTGGCCACTGAACCAAATTCTCGAGTTGATAGCTACCCTCTTCACTATCCACTACGTGGCCAATTTTTGTGTCATCTGCAAATTTCCCAATCACGCCTCCCACATTTAAGTCTAAATCATTGATATATACAACAAGCAGCAAGGGCCCCAACACTGAGCTCTGTGGAGCACCACTGGAAACTGTTTCCCATTCACAAACACATCCATCAACCATTACCTTTTGTTTCCTGTCACTGAGCCAATTTTGGATCCAACCTGCCAGCTTCCCCTGTATCCCATGAGATCTCACTTTCCTGACCTGTCTGCCATGTGGGACCTTGTCAAATGCCTTACTGAAATACATATAGACAATATCCACAGCACTATCCTCATCAATCTTCCTTGTTACTTCCTCAAAAAATTCTATTAAGTTAATAAGAAACGATCTTCCCCTCACAAAACAATGCTGACAATCCCTGATCAATCCATTTTCTAAGTGAAGTTTATCCTGTATCTCAGAATTGTTTCCAATAATTTGCCCACCACTGAAGTCAGACTGATGTGATACTATGTGATACCTTGTCAAAGGCTTTCTGAAAGTTTCTGTATCCCATATACATTGCAGTTCCCCTATTTATCACCTCCTCTTAACTTCCTGTATAAGTTAAAAAAAAATAAATTTTTCCAGTGAAATAACTTATCTTTTTGCTCAGCTGAAACGTTCTTTTTTTTAAATTCATTCATGGTATGTGGGTGTCTCTGGTTAGGCCAGCGTTTATTGCCTATCCCTAATTGTCCCTATTCAGATGACATTTTAAGAGTCAATCACAATGTTGTGGGTCTGGAGTCACATGTAAGCCAGACTAGATAAGGACAGCAGATTTCCTTCCCTGAAGGAAATTAGTGAACCAGATGGGTTTTTACAACAATCGGCAATGGTTTCGTGGTCATCATCACACTGTGCAACCAGATGAACTAAAATGTCGTCTTAAATCAGACAATGTAATTATGGCACTTTGTGTTTCTTTCTAGAAACAGCGGTCAGGATTTCAGTCAGCATGCGGGGGCGGGCCCAACACACCGGTGCGTAAAATAACGCGCGATGTCAGGCGTGCCTCCCGACATCATCACGCTGTCTGCAATGTTTTATTCGGCGGGCGCGCGCCGGAGTTGGCTGCTCAGCCGTCGATAATTGATAGGCCTATTAAGACCATTAATGAAGTAATTAATTTCAAGTTTATGTTGCCTGTCCAACCTTATGGTTGGCAGGCAGGTGAAAAGGCCAAGCTGCCTTTACATTTTTTAGGAAACCTCATCCACGAGCAGGATGAGATTTCCTAAAGCATTTACGAATAAAAAGTTTTTTTATGAAAAATAAAAACATGTCCCATCTAATGTGACACATTCCATGAGGGGATGTGTTTCATTATATTTTTATGACGTTCATTTATTTTTTTCAAAAGCACTTCAATCTCCATGCCTCAGGCAAATTGAAGCGCCCTTTTCGTGTGCATGTGCGAAAGAGCGCTGGACCCGACTCTCCCTCATTCCCCCGCCTGCTTAGTGCTACCACTCGCATATTACACTGGGTGGGCCTTAATTGGCCTGCCCATGTAAAATGGCGGTGCGGAGCCGATTGCCAGCTCTGCAACCACCCCCGTCCACTCCCACCAAGTCCGCCCGAAGTGGGAAAAATTCAGGACAGCATGTCCTTTGGCTCTCAGAATCTGCATCAGTCACATGTAGTTTGAATTTGGCTCTCAGCATTTGCCTGCATATATTTTGTACTTCAAAAAGACATCGACATGTTGGTGGATTGGGCAGACAAGTGGCAGATAAAATTCAATGGAGAGAAGTGTGAGATGATTTATTGTGGCAGGAAAATTATGGTGAGACAGTCTAAAATAAAGAGAGAGCTTCTAAAGGAGGTGCAGGAACAGAGGGACATCTGTACATACATACCTAGGTCATTGAAGGTGGCAGGGCATGTTGAGAGGGCAGTTAATAAAGCATTTGGTATCTTAGGCTTTCATAATAGGTGCATTGTGTACAAGGGTAAGGAGGCCATGTGAACTTGTGTCAGACACTATTTAGGCCTCATCTGGAGTACTGCATCCAGTTCTGTGCACCATACTAGAGGAAGAATGTGAAGGCATTGGAAAGAGCACAGGGGAGATTCACAAGAATTATTCCAGGGATAAAGAACTGTAGCTATGTGTATTTTGCGCCTCTCCTCTCGTATAAACGGTATGAAGCAAATAGCGTACTCAAAATAAACTTTGTACTGGGAATGGGTTGGGTGCAGGCCACATAGCTGTGATTATTTACTGTCAGAAATTAATCGATAAGAAAACGCAATACAGAAATTATGTTTAGGCTACACAGTCACAGCAAACGTCAATCTACAACTGAACAATGCACTGGGAGCAATATCAGTTTACACCCATCTTTCTAGCTGCCTACCTATCACTGTAATATAGCAAATTGACTATAACAACATATATTATGGTCATAAGCCTAATTCAAGGTAAAATCAATACATACCCTATGACAAAAAACTACAGGTGAAGAAATTTGCTAACCCTAAAAACAGGCGTGGGATCGGCGCACACAATTAAACTGCACCTGGTCATGGAATTGCAGGCAGCATAGTAAATTTGTGTGTCATTTGTATTTTACATGACTGTTGCAATATTGAGCCCCCGATAATGCATGCAGCCAATGCTACCTGCACTGTTGATTGGCTACACTGGGGTAAAGTATCACGAGTGCGGAGTGTTACTTTAAGGTATCCTGCACCCCTTAAAGTTGGGGTGCACTGTGGCTGCAAAAAGTGGTCAGAGTCATCTGATATTTTGTGCAATGGCTGAATGAGAGAGAGAGAGAGAGCATGGACCAAGGTTTTCAAGCACAACACTGGAGGATTTAGTGCCAGAAATGTGGGGATATCCAGGAACACTAGGGAGGGACAGGAGGTCCTCCAGACAAATGCCCAAGAGGCAGTAAGAACAAGTAGCAGTGGAGGTCAATATCAGAAAGGTTGTTCCATGCATATGGAATGCAGTGCAGGAATAAGCACAATGATCTCAAACATTTTTTCAAGGTCCGTGAGCTCATTTTCAAATGACATATCCTACAACTCTAGAACTAACCTCACCCACTGCTGTCCTGCTACTAGCTCCTTAGTACTGGATTCCAGCATTTTCCAAATGACAGATGTTAGTCTAACTGGCCTATAATTTCCTACTTTCTGTCTCCCTCCTTTCTTTTCACAGTATATTTACAGTGCAGAAGGAGGCCATTTGGCCCATTGAGTCTGTAAGTTATTTATTTTCAGGTAGCAATCCTATTCTCTTTTGAATACCACAATCGAACTTAGCTCCACCACCCTTTTACAAAGTTTGTTCCAGATTCTTGACATATTTCCTCACATCACATTTAGTCCTTTTGCCAATTATTTTGAATCTGTGCTGTGCTGTCTAGTTCTTGATGTTCTCGAGTGGGAACAGTTTCTCACTAGTTACCCTGTCCATGCTCCTCAGGATCTTGAATACCTCTATCAAGTCTCCTCTCAGTCTTCTTGTCTCCAAGAAAAACGGTCCCAACCTCTCAAATCTACCCTCACAGCTACAGTTCTTTATTCCTGGAATCATTCTTGTGAATCTCCTCTGTACTCCCTACAATGCGTTCACATCCTTCCTCTAGTATGGTGCCCAGAACTGGACACAGTACTCCAGATGAGGCCTAATGAGTGTTTTACACAAGTTTGTAACTCAATGACCCTATTAATAAAGCCTAAGATACCATATGCTTTATTAACTACTCTCTCAACATGCCCTGCCACCTTCAATGACCTAGGTGTATATGTACAGAGGTCCCTCTATTCAAGCACCTCCTTTAGAGGCTCTCTCTTTATCTTAGACTGTCTCACCATATTTTCCCTGCCAAAATGAATTACCTCACTCTTCTCTGCATTGAACTTCATCTGCCACTTGTCTGCCCAATCCACCTGTCTATGTTCTTTTGAAGCTCAAGACTATTCCCATCACAGTTGATAACATTTCCAATCTTAATATCATCTCCAACTTTTGGAATCATGTCCTGCACATCTGACATAGTCTAGGTCATTAATATATATCAGGAACAGCAAGGGTCCCAACACTGACCACTGGGGAACTCCACTCCAGACCTTCCTCCAATCTGAAAAACAACCATTTATCACTACTCTCTGTTTCCTGTCACTCAGCCAATTTCTTATCCAAGTGCTTACTTCTCCTTTTATTCCATAACCTAGAATTTTGCTCACAAGTCTGTCGTGTGACAATCTATCAAATGTCTTTTGGAAATCCATATACACCACATCATTAGTGTTTCCCTTATCAACCTTCTCTGTTACCTTCTCAAAAAACTCCAGCAAGTTACTAAACATGATTTTCCCTTAATGAATCCATGCTAGCTTTCCTTAATTATCATGCACTTGTTAAGTGACTATTGATTTAATCCCTTACTATAGTTTCCAGATGTTTCCCTACAACTGAGGTCAAACTGACTGATTTGTAGTTGCCAGATTTATCCTTGGACACTTTTTTGAACAAGGGTGTAACATTCACAATTCCCTAGTCTTCTGGCACCTCCCATGTGTCTAAGGAAGACTGGAAGTTTATCATTAGTGACTTTGCACCTGCAATTTTCCAATCTTTTCAGAAGCAAAGGAATTTTGGAAGATTACAACCAATGCACCCACTATCTCTGCAACCATTTATTCTAATAGTCTAGGATGCAGGCCCTCAAGTCCAAGAGACTTGTCAGCCTTTAGTCCCACTAGTTTTCCTAGTACTTTTTCTCCAGCGATACTGATTATTTTAAGTTCCTCACTCTCCTTCTGCCCACTGCTTTTCTGTTATCCTTGGGATGCTCTTTGTGTTTTCTACTGTGAAGACAAATACTTGTTCAAAGTCTCTGCCATTTCCTTGTTTCCCATTATTAATTACCCATTCTTATCCTCTAAGGGGCAACACTCACTTTAGCTACTCTTTTCCTATTTATATACCCCTGGAAGCTTTTACTGTCAGTTTTTATAATTCTTGCTATTTTTCTCTCATCCAATTTCCCCCTCTTTATTATTTTTGTCATTATCCTTTGTTGGTTTCTAAAATTTTCATAATCTTCTAGCATAACACTATTTTTGCAGCATTGTATGCCTTTTTTTCAATTTGATACCATCCTTAACTTCCTTAGTTAACCACGTAGGGTGTATCCGCCTCATGGAATTTTTCTTTCTCAATGGAATATATCTTTGTTGAGAATTATGAAACGTCTGCTACTGCTTCTCTGTTGCCTTATCTTTTAACCTGTTTTCTTATTCACTTTAGCCACCTCTGTCTGCATATCTGTTTAACTGCCTATATTTAAGTTTAAGACTGTAGTTTCAGGCCCACATTTCTCATCCTCAAAACTGAATAAGAAATTCTACCATGTTATGATCACTCTTGCCAAGAGGATTCTTTACTAGAAGGGCATTAATTAATCCTGCCTCAATTTGCATTACCAGATCTAAAATAGGCTGTTCCCTGGTTGGTTCCATAGCATGTTGTTCGGATAAACTGTCCCAAATACACTCTATGAACTCATCCTCCAGGATAACTTTGCCAATTTGTTTCATCCAATTGATACGAACATTAAAATCTCTCTCAATTATTGCAGTACATTTCTTATAAGCCTCAATTATTTATTGCTTCATACTCTGTTTAGATACTGTCATGGGGCCTATAAATTACCAGTGATTTTTTTCTCTTTTCCTGAGGATGATGATAGTGTACTCTAGAACAACCATTTGGCAGCATGGTTCTCTGAATGTCTGATATGCACGTGTGCGGGATATGGACTGGAGTCACGAGTCATGTCAACAGTGGAGTCATGTCAATAATTGTGAGAGATTTTAATGTTCGTATCAATTGGATGAATCAAATTGGCAAAGTCACCCAGTAGTTAGCCTCTGACTTGTCGTGGTGTGTCAAATACAGCCAGTACGGAGGACTGCGCAGTCCATTAGTGACTATAGTCAGGAAAAAGAGCATTCACCTGCATGATTCACTGTCTATGGTCACACACCAGCTGCACATTAAGGAAGTAAAAACCCTTTCAGTTCATGAAAATGGCAGTTGGCATGAGGGACGGGCAAGGTGATGTACATGCAGTCAATGGCACCGTGCACCATGGGATAGACTGCAATCTTGCAAACCTTCATGCTCTCTCTGCCTACCAGTCTCTGGCAAGAGGGAATAAGTTGCAGCTGTCTCTCTTTGAATAGAGTATCAGTGGCCTCCCTTATGCAGCAATATGTTGCAAACGTGAGAAGTTACTTATATCTCAAGCAGCAATTTAGAATGAGTCAGATGCATAAAAATTGAAACCCATAATCACCTTTGTTGTACTAAGATTGTGACGATCTGATCAGCCACCTCTGCCAATTTTCTCCCTCTATGAACCCACCAGGACAAACTTCCTCTAAAGCTTCTCAGTGCTCTAGCCCCAAACTCTGATCTTCCTCTTGTTTCCCTCCTATCTCCCCTCATGCCCTATCTATGCTCATACTTCCATGAGAATGGACCTCTCACACCCTTGGCCATATTTTCTCTAAACTGCTGACCGCCTAACTCTCTTTTCTGGTCCCACACCAGTAGCTGATATTGTTAATGGTCCTCTCTCTTCAGGTACTGTCCGACTCTCTTTTAAATCTGCCATCATTGCCTCCCTACTCATTAAACAACCCTTGCAATCATTGTCCTTGCAAACTACTGCCACATCTCCAACATTCCTTTCTTCTCCAAAGTCATTGAATGTATTGTTATCTCTCAAATACATCTGTCCTAATGTTGTCTTATATGGCTCTGTGTCAAATTTGCTACATAATGCTCCTGTGAAACACCTTGGGATGGTTTAGTATGTACCATGTAAATGCAAGTTGTTGTTGACAACTACAAGCAATGTGGGCCTTACCCTGCTTTGAGGTGCAATTACAATAATTGGCAAATTTCAGTCATGGCCTCGTCAGTAAAATGAATAGGCCTCAGACATTATTCTTACTGAGGTTGAGGTAAGATAGGAAGCATTTACAAGTTAGATGAACTAATAGCACAGATAGAAATTAATTGATTTTATCTAACAGCTATTACAGTGACATGGTTGCAAAGTGGCCAAGGTTGGGAATGAGATATTTCAGGGTACTTAACTTTTAGAACAGATAGGCAAAATGCAAAAGGAGTAGAGGTAGCCCTAACAATAAAGGATGAGATAAAGATGGTGGTGAGAAGGACCTTAGCTCAGAAAACCAAGCAGCATGAAATGTTTCTGAAATGTGTTCAGGAGAACTTCCTTTACTGGTATGTTCCTGATCCAACTAGGAAGGAGGCATTCCTATATCTGGTGCTGGGGAATGAGGTGGGATATCTAGACCAAATGTCTGCGGAAGAACACTCGGGTAAAAGTGATCCTTGTATCAAAAAGTTTAGATTAGTAATGGAGAAGGACAAGAAACAATCTCAAGTACTATTTCTAAATTGGGAGAGAGCTAAATTTAAGAGGATAAGAGAGAACCAGCAAGGGTAAAATGGAACCAAAGTTTGATAGGAAAACCTATGATGGAACAAAGTGTGATCTTTAAGGAGGAGCCATTTCAGGTACAGGCTTGGTACATTCCAACAAGAGGAAAAGGCAGGGGGAAAAAAGCCAGGACTCCTTGAATGACAAGGAGGATAGAGAAATAATGAAACCAAAAAGAGGCTGCTTGTCAGGTAAATTCTTCAAGTGAGCACCAGTTGAGAGGGGAAGTAAAGATGAAAAAAAAAACACTGGCAAAGGAAGTTTCAGAATAGAATCAAACTGACATAAAGGGAAGCCCCAAAAAATCTTCTATAAGCATGTAAATACTAAGTGGTAGTAAGAGGTGGGATGAGGCCTATAAGGGACAAGGACGGTGGTTTATGCTTAGAGGCACAGCGCAAGGCTAGAATACTTAATGAGTATGTTGTATCGACGTTTACGAAGCAAGAGGATGCTGACAAAATATTGGTAGAAGCAGAGATGTTAGTGGTAATGAATTGGCAGAAAATGATAGGCAGGCTGGAAAGGCTGGCTATGATTAGGATGAATAAGGCTCCTGGTGCGGAAGGTTTGCATCGCAGGTTACCAAGGGAAATGGAGGTGGAGATACCGGAAGGGCTTGTCATAATTTTCCAATCTACCTTAGATATGGGGGAGGTGCTGGAGGATTGAAAAGTGCAAATGTGCCACCCTTCAAGAAAGAGTGCAAGGACATTTCTACAAATGACAGGCCAGTCAGTTTAAAATCAGCAGTGGGTAGGATTTTAGAAACAGTAATCACAGTGAAAATTACAGGCACCTGGAGAGTTTTGAGTTAATTAAGGACAGCCAGTATGGATTTGTAAAAAGCAGCTCAAGTTTGACTAATCTAATTGAATATTTTGATGAAGTAACCAAGAAGGTTGGTGAAGGGAATGCAGTGGATGTGATACATATGGATTTTAAGAAAGAATTTGACCAAGTACTGCATAAAAGATGGGTTAACAAAATTAAAGCTCATAGAATAAGAAGGTCACTGTCAGCTTGGATAAAAAATAACAGTTGTAAGAGAAGAAAACAGCGAGTCATGGTAAATGGGTGTTTTTCTTACCGGAGAATGGTGGACTCCAAGGATCAGTGCTAGGACCACTACTTTTTTGATATATATAAATTACATGGATCTTGGAATACAGAGTAAAATTTTAAAAAATGCCAGTGATACCAAACTTGGAGGAATGGCAAACAATGAGGTTGATACCAAGCAATTGCAACAGGACTTAGATGGATTAGCAGAATGATTAGATAAGTGGCAGATGAAATACAAAAAAGTGAAATGTGAAGTGATGCATTTTGGCAGAGGGGATAGGGAGAGACATTACTTAATTTAATTCAATTCAATTTCGCTTTATTGTCCATATGGAAATTCGTTTCAGATACATTACTTGTTCATCCAAAGAATTACATAGAATAATAACAATAAAAAGAAAAAATTACCCTGTCACAGAGGTCCAACTTTAATTAAAATGTATTTAAAAGAAACTATTCCAATGGACTAAAATGATCAGGCAGTCCCATCATGAATGCGTATACTTACTGCCATTGTTCTTAAGAATGTGCAAGAGCAGAAGGATCTGGCAGTTCATATGTATAGATCTTTGATGGTGGCAGGTCATATTGGGAGAGTAGTTAGCAAAGCATATGGGACCTTGGACTTCATAAGGAAATGTATTGAATACAAAAGTAGGGAAGTTATGCTGAACCTTTATAAGGCTACACTGGAGTATTGCATCCAGTTCTGGTCACCACACTTTAGGAAGGATGTGAATGCCCTTGAAAGAATGCAGAGGAGATTTACGAGAATGGTTCCAGGGATGGGGGAATTAAATTACGAGGTTAGGTTGGAGAAGCTGGAGTTGTCCTCCTTGGGGCAAAAGGTTTGAGGGGAGATCTGATAGTTGTGCACAGGATTATTAAAGGTCTAGATGAAGCAGGCAAAGAAAAGCTGTTCCCATTAGTTGATCATACAAGGACAAGGGGACACAGATTTCAAGTTTTGGACAAGAGATATAAGAAAGATGTGAGGATGAATGTTTTTATAGTACGACTGCTAATGGACTGGAATTCACCCCCTATGAGGGTGGTGGAAGTGGAGATATTCCATGATTTTAAAAATGAAACATGTTTGGCAACTGAGGGAAGTAAAGAGGCAGGGCTACAGGGATAGACTGGGGGAATGGGATTGACTAGATTCTTGCATAGACAGGCAGGATGGAATCGATGGGCTGAATGACTTCCTTCTATGTCATAATGACTCTATGTAGAATCAGTTGAGTGGGGCTAAGAAACAGCAAGCAAAAGACATTGGTGCGAGTTGTTCATAGGCCCCATAATAGTGGTTGTCATGTCGGGCAGAGTATAGATCAGGAAATTGGAGGCACATATAACAATGGTAATACAGTTATGAATGGGGTGTTTAGTCTTCAAATAGATGATACAAGTCAAATTTGCAGTAACAGATGGAGGACAAATTAATGCAATGTATACAGGATAATTTTGTAGGTCAGTATATTGAGGAAACAACTAGGGAACAGAATATTTTGGATCTAGTAATCTGCAATGAGAAAAGGTCATTTAATAACCTTGTAGTAAAGGTGTCTGTAGAGAAGAGTGACCATAATATTGTAGCATTTTATAATGAGTTTGAAAGTGAAAGCAAGCTACGAGTTGACTTGTGCAGTTTGGGAAACACCATCAAAATATATAGATAACCAATTGTTAGCACTTCAAACGTTAAGATATCATTTACAACAATTATACATTCCTCCTTTCAGGCACTACAATCTGCAGAAAAGGTGGTCTAACAATGGGAGTTAAACATAATATCAAATCAAAGGAAGAGGCTTAAAAAGGTGCCAAAAAGATGTGTACTCCTGAGTAAGGATTTTAGAATTTAACAAAGGAGGGCTAAGAAATTGTAAAGGAAGAAAAGAGGCAAGATAACAATAGACTAGCAAGAGGCAAAAAACAATGGATTGTATATGTTTTTATAGTTATATAAATGGGAAGAGATTAGCGAAAGTAAGCATGGGCCCACTAGAGGGAGAAATAGGTGACTTTATAATTGGGAATTGGGAATAAGGAAATGACAGTGATATTAAACAAATATATTAAACCAATATCCGTCTTCACGTTATAAGACGCAAAAAACATCCTGGAAATAGCAAAGAACCAAGAGTCTAGTGAGAGTGAGAAATTGAAAGAAATCAGCATAAGTAAAGAAATAATAGAGAAATTAATGGGATTAAATGCTGACAAATCCCAAGACCTCATGAACTTACTAAAGAGATTTATTTTTTCAGATTTGTAGTTATTGAGCGTCAACCTAGCAGGGAAAAGCCTCAAGGAAAAGCTGTATAACTGTAATAATGTTGAGCTAAAAGAGCGTGGCGGAGGTGTACGCTCTACTGATATATATAAAGTTGGTCCCTAAGAGTGTGTCGGGGAATTAATAACAGAACATAAGGAAAAGGCGGATGAATTGAACATATATTTTGCATCTGTCTTCACTGTAGTGGATACAAATAGCATCCCAGAAGCAAGTAAGAATCAAGAGGTGAAAGGGAAAGAAGAACTTAAAATAATTACAATCACCAGGGAAAGGACATTGAGAAAATTTTAGAACTAAAGGTTGAAAAGTCCCCATGTCCTGATGGAATTCAGCTTAGGGTGTTAAAGGAACTGGCTGCTGAGATTGTAGATGCGTTAGTTTTAATTTTTTAAAATTCCATAGACTCTAGAAAGGTCCCATCAAATTGGAAACTAGTGAATATAACTCCTCTATTCAAGAAAAGAAGAAGACAGAAAGCAGGAGACTATGGGCCAGTTAACATTTGTCTTGGGAAAATACTGCAACTATTATTAAGCAGGTTATAGCAGGGCACTTAGAAAACCTCAAACAGAGTCTGTTGTGTTTTTATAATGATATAAAGGCAACAATCACTCATAAGGGATTGTGTAAACATGCTGTGGGTTCATTTACTTAAACTAGGCATATGAGAACATATATAAATGGATAGAAAGCTTGAAGACATCAGAGCTGCAGAGCTGTGTATGTGTGCTCTGCTGAAAGCAAAAGTGAAACTAAAACTGGATCGTGTGACACACTCCCTTCAAGTGATGTCATGCTGCAATCCTTAAAAGAATATTAAAATATTCCTCTTTTTGTTGAAATAAATATTCCCTCCATTCAAAGAATTATAACTATTTACAATGCATGTTCATGTATTGCTACTATTACATGTGTGTCTAGAAGTGAAGGATCTATGAGTCTCTAAAGTGTAGAGGTAATCTGCTGGTTGATGCATATTTGATGCATAAAGGTAATATAATAATGGTAACCTTGTCTGGAGATGTCTTTAATTGCTCACAGTGATGTATGGGGTTGCACTCTTGGATGTCATTCCTAGTTGCATGTGGGATCTAGTCCTCCATGTAGTAGGACTGCACAGTGACTGAGAAGCTAGAATGGATCTGATTTGTCCTCAGTTACACCTCACCATTGCACCTTTGTGTGTAATGACCTTGGTTCTGAACAAATCTCTGTCACCTCAGCTGGTTGTCACGTATCTTCTGTGGGATCCTGGATGTGAATTTGTAGTCCCAACTGTAAATTTGGCAAATCTATACCCACATTTTTCTCATGCACATTAATTGTCATCTTTTGTTGTTTTAAAAGTTGCTCTCTAGTTTTGGAATAGAATGGGTAAGACTAGGTAAATTGGTGCCAAACGGGACTGAATTTTCACCTCGGCATGTGGGCACACGCCCAGCATGAACGGTCGCGAAATAGTGTGTGATGACATCAGGCGAGCATCCCATCATCATGTATTCATGCAATATTTCAGTTGGCAGACGCGCGCAGGAGTCGGCAGCACGCCCACTGACAATAAGAGTGCTGTTATGTCCATTAATCTATTAATTAAATAGAATTTTTCCCTGCCTATTCAACCTTACTGCTGGCGGGCAGGTGAATAGGCCAAGCGGCTGTTCAGTTTTTGAGGAAACCTCATCCATGGGCAGGATGCTGCTTCCGATGGTAATTAAAAATATTTTAAAAGTTTTCGGAACTCATTTGCAACATGTCCCTGCTCATGTGACAGAGCCAAGTAATAAAGTTACACGAGGGGACATGTTTACCTTATTTTTTAAAACTTTAATTTTAACGTGGGAAATCTTCAACTCCCTGAGGCGGTTCTGTGTCTTCAGGGAGGTTTCTGCAAGCGCACCCATGCACATGCACTGACTTATGCACTGGCCCCCCGCCCCCACCCCAGCAGCGCTGAGTGTTTCAGCGCACGATTCATGCTCTCTGGCCGTTAACTGGCCACCCAGCCACGTAAAATCATGGTCAGGGCCCAATCGCAGGCAGCAGATGGTTGCGCGACCACTCCTGGGCCTGCCCACCGCACTCGCCCGACAAGGGGAAAATCTTCCCCATCATGGAATAGTTGCACTTAAAGATGTAACAGTGCAATGTGTAGATCTTGCTTAGTTTGTTAACATTTGAGAATTAGGGATTTCACCGTGAAGATCATTTGTTCAGCTAGGCCATTGGATCTAAGTTAATGACTAAGAGAAATAATGTGATCAATATTCCACTTCTCACACATAACCTAAAATGGCTTACCAATAAGTTGTGGACCGTTATCTGTAATGGTCTCTCTAGGCACCGCAAATAAACTGAAAATAGCACTAAGCGTGTGCACGATATTTGTGCTTGACATATTGTGTAATTATTGAATATGCAATTGTCAAATAATGGGGTACTTGGTAAAGTAGTCGACGATGACAATGAAATCAGTGCCATGGACATGGAAAAGGCCAGATGCAATTTTGGACCAAGGATGGGTCGGAACTTCATGTGAAATGAGTGGTTCTTTGTGCTGACTTGGCACATGCTCTTAACACGTCTTGCACTTCTTGACAATGATTTCAATGTCATTGTTCATACCTGGTCAATAGACTGTCTCTCTTGCGAATCTTCTCATCAGATCTATGCCAATGTGTGAGTGATAAAGTTGCTGAAGAATATCAGGTCACAAAGAATCCAGTATGATGACCTGCCTGCCTTTAAAATTGACCCCCCCGGGAGACGCCTAGTTCATCACAATAAGGCCAAAATGGTAACATGTGTTCATGGACATGCTGAATTGAATCAGGCCATCCTTTAATGATCATATGTAGAATCATTCACCATTTCTTCTTGTAGCTATTGGCATTTGCATTGCACAAAATGTACCAAATCAATTGATGGACTTGCATTCTCCTACAAGTGTAACATTGCAGTTCCCTTGAAATTTTATCATGAAATTGTGGATATTTTGATGTTAGGTCGTGGACTGAGGTGGTAGGAGTAGTTTCTGAGGTGGATCTGCCGTGTGAGGTCTGACTAATTCCGTGGATTGTCACTAGTTCAAGGTCATGGCATGTTGGTAGACCCACGATTGCTATGCCTTTAGTTTAACGATGCAGAACATTTGTGGCACCCAGGAGGATTTATTGTACTTGCACTGCAGGACTACGAATCCTGCACATGGAATTAGTGAACTGTTGTACGCTGAGAGTTGCGCAGTAGTAGGTTTTGCCATAGCCTTCCATGTCTGTGGCTTCATGTCTTTTAGAATCTGCAGAGATAGGGTGTTGGCACTTGCCCGTGTCAATTTTTGCTAATATTGAGTAGTTACCAACTTTCTTGGGATAGGTAATTTGAATCTTGGCAAACATTTCAGATGGTGTGATGGTATCTGTTTTCCAGGAGATTGATGGTGTGAAACCTGTAATCATCACGCTTTTTCTCGTTGTGCACATCAATGTAATTTTCTGGTTTGTCAATCACCTCATGTATATGTTCCTTAGAGATACCAGATGGTCAGTCTTATTGTTTGAAGGTACCCATTGGGTACGGTCTGTTTGGATCAGTGCATGGTTCTTTGTAGCTGCATCAGCCTTTGCTCTAGTGCACTGTCACTGCCAATGGCCCTTTCTGCCACATGCCTTACAGAATTGATAGAAAGTTGGGCACTTCCTTGGTACATGCAGAAGGCCGTACCTTCCACATGTCTTGCTGGATTTGAGTATTCCAGTAAGTGCATCAACAATTGCAGTTCTGCTTCGGACCTGTAAGTTTCATCGACCTGCGAGGATCACTTCATACTTATGTCCATTCTTGAGTAGTTCTTCAATTCAAAATGGGGAAATTTGTTGACATTTTGGGCTTGCATAGCAGATCTTTCTGGAATGCTTCCATGGGAGTTGATGCGATCACAAACTCAACAATTCTGTCTGCTAGTTTCTGTGTTTGAAAAATCACAGTACATACCCAATTATCTGCATCTGCTGAAGTGGCCAGTGGATTCTGCAGGCTATTGTCGAAATGACATGAACTCTAGTCGATGAATTTGGAAGTTTCTGTTCTGAACCATCTTCCAATGTCTTTTGGTGATCCTTTAGCTCTTCTGCTGCTAATCCTGATGTGTTTAGCCTGTGTAGACCTTCACTCCCAATTGCTACATGAATTTTTATGGCTTGCTTATCTGGTTCAGAAACACCTGAATTAAGAAACCATAGCTCTGCATGCTGTTTGAAAATTTTGAATTTGGATATTATCTCAGATGCATCCCTATTCAAAATGGGGAAATTTGTTGACATTTTGACAATATCCCTTTGACCTTCCCTCTCCTACAGAACCTGGAATGAATGTCGCTGTAGCTGCATACACATGCTTTTCTGAAGCTCTGCCCATTATAATTGCAATCTTCACTGGCCCGATTTTTATGATGGCTTTGGTTTTTTTTTTGTTGCATGACTCTAACTCTCTCGCTATTGATCCAGCCCACACCCTGGTCACTCTCCTTTCCCAACTGAGCAGGTCCTCTAGATGCGCTCTCCCACTCACTGAACTGACAGGTTATGTGCTGCAATCTCACCACAAGGATCAGTCTGTTTACCAGCTCTTTACTTGAGCACTATCCTAGCACTGTGTCTTCAAAGCTTCTCTGCGCAGTCAGCATGCTGCAGTTTCAACACTCTGACGTTGCGGCTTCATTATGCTCTTAGCAAAATGTTGAGGGTTGTCTCATGCCCTAAGATTGTTCACTGTTTCTTACCTGTACTGAATCTTGCTGCTAGGCTGAGCACTATGCTATTTAGAGGGAGTCACTGCTGCACACCATGTTGTGTACTTTTATAATGATATAAAGGCACCAATCACTCAGAAGGGATTGTGTAAACATGTTGTGGGTTCATTTATTTAAACTAGGCACATGAGAACATATATACATAGATATAAAACTGGAAGACATCAGAGCTGCAAAGCTGTATGTGTGTGCTCTGCTGAAAGCAAAAGCGAAACTAAACTGGATCATGTGACACTCTTCCTTCCAGTGATGTCATGCTGAAATCCCTTAATGGCATATTATAATGGGGTCAACATGGTTTTGTAAAAGGGAAATCATGTCTGACTAATTTATTACAGTTCCTTGAGGAGGTAGCAATGTGGATAAAGGGGAACCTGTGGAACTGGTGTACTTAGATTTCCAGAAGGCATTTGACAAGGCACCACATCAAATATTACTACGGAAGCAGGGAAATGACTCAAGGAGGGGCTTCATAGTTGTAATAACATTGAGCTAAAACAGCATGGTGGAGGTATGCACTCTACTTGTAGATAAATTTTGTCCACCTAGAGTGTGCCGGGGCAATAATAATGGAAGATAAGGAAAGGGTGGATGAATTGAACAGATATTTTACATCTGCCTTCACTGTCGAGGATACAAATAAATCCCAGGAATACTTGTGAATCAAGAAGTGAAGGTCAAGAGGTGGAGCTCATGGTGTAGGGAGTGATATATTAGCATGGTTTGCTGAAAGACAACAGAGAGTTGGCATAAAAAGGTAATTGATGTAACAAGTGGAGTGCCACAGGCATCAGTGCTGTGACTTCAACTATTTGCAATCTGTATCAATGATTTGGATAAAGGAATTAAATGTATACTTGCTACATTTGCTGATAAAACACAAAGATAGGCAGAAAAGTAAGCTGTGAAGAGCACATAAGGGGTCTGCAAAGGGATACAGATAGGTTAAGTGAGTGGGCAACCATTTGGCAGATGGAGTATAATGTGAGAAAACGTGATCTTGACCATTTTGTCAGGAAGGATAAAAAAGCAGTATACTATCTAAATGGAGAGAGATTGCAGTGCAAGGGGATCTGGTTGTCCTGGTACATGAATCACAAAAAGTTAGTATGCAGGTAGAGCAAGGGATTAGGAAGGCAAATGGAATTTTGTCATTTTAATGCAAGAGGAATGGAATATAGAAGTACGGATGTTTTACTACAGTTGTACAGATTTTTTGGTGAGACCACACATGGGGTGCTGTGTACAGTTTTGGTCTCCTTATTTAAAGACATAAATGCATGAGAAACAGTTTAGAGAAGATTCATTTGGCTGATTCCTGGGATGGGGCATTATCTTCTGAGGACAGGTTAGGTCTGTATCCATTGGAGTTTAGAAGAATGAGAGGTGATCTTATTGAAACATATAAGATTCTGAAGGGGTTTGACAGGGTGAATGTGGAAAGGATGTTTTCCCTTGTGGGAAAGACTAGAATAGCACAGAGTTTAAAAATAAGTCTCCCATTTAAGATGGAGATCAGAATAATTTTTTTTCTCTCAGAGGTCTGAATCTTTGGAACTCTCTTCCCTGGACAGCGGTGAAGGCAGGGTCATTGAATATTTTTAAGGCAGAGGTAGATAGATTATTGTCTAACAAGGGAATCAAAGGGTATCAAGTGCTGCTTGATAGCAGTGTCAATGGATCCATCACTTTGCTGATGATTGACAGTTGATTGAGGGGATGTTATTTGAATGGATTGGACTTGGCCTCCTTTTGTGGACAGGATATACCTGTGCAACTTTACACATTGTAGATATACTGGAACAGCTTGGCTAAGAACATGGCTTGTTCTGGAGCACAAGTCCTCAGTACAACAGCCCAGATGTTGTCAAGGCTCATAGCCTTTCATAAATCCAATGCCTCAGTCATTTCTAGATATCACACACAATGAATTGAATTGTCTAAACACTGGCATCCTGGAAGGCCAGGACGTCAGGAGGTGACAGAGTTAGATCATCCACTCAGCAGTTCCAGCTGAAGATGGTCGTAAATGCTTCATTCAGTCTTCTGCATTGATGTGCTTGACTCCGCCACCATTCAGGATGGGGAGTTTTTTGGAGACTACTCCTCCTCCAGTTATCAACGCACAGAGGATTACACAGGATATTTGGCAGGATATTTGGCACAGAAGCAGACCATTCAGACCAACCATGCCAGTGTTTATGTTCTACTCGTGGCTCTGCCCATGACTTCTCACTTAAATTTCTCACTATAATCCTCTTCTCCATCCTATACTTCTCTAGCTTCCCTTTAAATGTATTGATAGACTTAATAGATCTATACAATTCACTTCAACCACTCCCTGTAGTAGCAAGCTCCACATTCTTACCATTTGGGTAAAGAAGTTTCTTCTGAATTCTTGATTGGATTTTTTAATATATACATATACATATTCTTTGATAGGAAATGGCATCACTGACAAGGCCAGCATATGTTGCCCATCCTAATTGCTAAATGGTTACTAGGCCACTACAGAGGGCAATTAAATGTCAACCAGATTGCTGTCACATGTAGGCCAGACCACGTAAGGATAGCAGATTTCCTTCCCTAAAGGGGCATTAGAGAACCAGATGGGTTTTTAGAACAATGATAGGTTCATTTCCAGATTAACTGAATTTAACTTCCAACAGTGCCATGGTTGGATTTGAATCAATGTCCCCAGAATATTACTAGACCAGTGACATTACTGAATCACAGAATCACACAGTGCAGAAGAGGCCCTTCGGCCCATCGAGTCTGCACCGACACGTGAGAAACACCTAATCTACCTACCTAATCCCATTTACCATCACTTGGCCCATAGTCTTGAATATTATGAATTGCCAAGTGCTCACCCAGCTACTTTTTAAAGGATATGAGGCAACCCGCCTCCACCACCCTCCAGGCAGTGCATTCCAGATCGTCACCACCTTCTGGGTAAAAAAGATTTTCCTCACATCCCCCCTAAACCATCCTGCCCCACACTTGAACTTGTGTCCCCTCATGACTGACCCTTCAACTAAGGGGAACAGCTACTCCCTAACCACCCTGTCCATGCCCCTCATAATCTTGTACACCTCGATCAGGTCGCCCCTCAGTCTTCTCTGCTCCAACGAAAACAACCCATGTCTATCCAGCCTCTCTTCATAACTTAAATGTTTCATCCCAGGCAACATCCTGGTGAATCTCCTCTGCACCCCCTCAGTGCAATCACATCTTTCCTATAATGTGGCGAGCAGAACTGCACACAGTACTCCAGCTGTGGCCTCATCAAGGTTCTATACAACTCCAACATGATCTCCCTACTTTTGTAATCTATGCCTCGATTGATAAAGGCAAGTGTCCCATATGCCTTTTTCACCACCCCACCAACATGCCCCTCCGCCTTCAGAGATCTATGGACACACACGCCAAGGTCCCTTTGTTCCTCAGAACTTCCTAGTGTCATGCCGTTCGTTGAATACTTCCTTGTCAAATTACTCCTTCCAAAGTGTATCACCTCACACTTTTCAGGGTTAAATTCCATCTGCCACTTATCTGCCCAGTGACCATCCCATCTATATCTTCCTGTAGCCCAACACACTCAACCTCACTGTTCACCACCCGGCCAATCTTTGTACCATCCGCAAACTTACTAATGCTACCCCATACATAGTCATCTATGTCATTTATATAAATGACGAAATCACAGGGGACCAAGCAGAGATCCCTGTGGCATGCAACTGGACACGGGCTTCCAGTCATTAAAGCATCCTTCTGTCATCACCCTCTGTCTCCTACAACTAAGCCAATTTTGAATGCCACTTATCAAATTACCCTGTATCCCATGTGCATTTGCCTTCTTTATAAGTCTCCCATGTGGGACCTTGTCAAAGGCTTTGCTGAAATCCATATAAACTAAATCAACTGCACCACCCTCATCTACACACCTGGTTACCTCCTCAAAAAATTCAAATTACCAGTATGTCATCTCCCCAGTTGTTGGTGACTATCTTATATTGATGACCTCTAGTTATGTTCTTCCTTAAAAGTGGAAACATTCTCTCTATATCCACTCAATCAAAACCATTTTTAATTTTGAATACCTCTATTAGGTCAATCTCAGCCTACCTTTTATCAAGAGAAAAGAGACCCAGCCTGTCAACCCTTTCCTGATATGTATACCCATATATTTCTGGTATCTTCCTTGTAAATGCTTGTTTAATTATTCACCATCAGTCATGACTGAATATGGCAGGACTGCAGAGCTTTGATCTGATCTATTGGTTGTGGATATTGTTAGGGACAGGAGGAGGATTAATTTAAACAGCCCTAATTTTTCCTCTCGCTATCTGTCTGTAAACAGAAAGGTGCTTTTGATTTTTAATTTCCCCCTCTATAAGTGATGACGTATTTTCCAAAACCCTTCAGTTTTGGAGTTATCAATCCTCTATTGATAATCCCACAGCAACCTTGAAATAAGGTAAAACGTTTGCTCCTTTTTTTGCATTCATACAATAAAAGAGGGATAAGGGAAAGAAAAGGGTTCAGGGTAAAGACCACAATAAATATAAGAATTAAGATTTCACCCTAAGCTCCAAGTCCAGAATCAATGCCCAAGGCACGGTTTAAGGTGGCTTTGTCTGGCAGAATTCCTAGTCTTGATCCTAGGAATTCAGTTGCAGGTTGAGTCCATTGAAGATGCAGAAAAGTATTCTTGTATCCTGGAAATTAGTTCACTCTATCGGCGAAATACTGGGTTTATTCTGGAAATCAGACTTGGAGAGAGATGGATGTCAAAGGCAGGCTGCTAGCCTGGTATCCAGTTTTCTTTGGAGGTTAAACCACAGCTGAAGATAAAATTCAAAGCTGTATACTTAAAGGAATTCAAACAGCTCAAGTGTCGGTCATGTGACGGGTGGTTTCAGGTCGAGCTATTCAGCTAACAAGGTGCCCTTGTTAAACACCATTGTGTTTTGAGCAGGTAACTGAAGAACCATTAGTACAACATTGGAGATGACGAGTCCCAAACAGCTTTGTGCAGAGCTGGCTGGTGCAGATGTATTGTCAATGAATCCTTTGTGTTGATTTGGATGGAATATTTATACAATACAAGTCAAATTCTAGGAGGCAAATAAGGTAAGCTTTGTCCATTTGTACAGTTAAAATTTTCCAGAACTACAAGCATGTGATCAGATGCAGCCAATTTATCAACCCAGCAATTAACGATTTTGAAAAAACAGAAAAAATAATTTTATAAAGTAGCCAGGCTGGCATAGATATAGATATGTCCTGGATGGGACAGTGTGCTTAATTCTGTCTATTGCATGCTGCTTCTGCTCGTTAGCATACATGCAGTCTAGCTTCACCAGGTTCGTAACTCATTTTTAGGTATGCTGGGTGCTGTTTCTCTTATACTCCTCTTATACACGGTTGTTCCCCTGGTTTAATCGTAATGGTAGAGTGAGGGATATGCCAGGCCATGAAGTTACAGATTGTGGTTGAATACAATTTTGTTGCTGACGGCCCACAGCACCTCATGGATGCCCAGTTTTGAGCTGCTAGATCCATTGTGAGTCAATACCATTTAGCACGGTGGTAGTGCCACACAGCACAAAGGACAGTATCATTGGAACATAGGACATAAGAGCAGGGGTAGGCCATTAGCCCTTCGAGCCGGCTCCGCCATTCAATAAGCTGGCTAATCTGGTGGTGGTCTTAGCTCCACTTTCCAGTCTGCACCCCATAACCCTTGTCTAACAAAAATCTATCCAACGTATCCTTGAACAAATTTAAAGACACAGCTGCCACTACCCTTCTGGAGAAGAGAATTCCACACTCTAACGACCCTCTGCACAAAGAAATTTCTCCTCATATCTGTCTTAAAAGGGAGACCTCTTATTATTAAGCTATGTTCCCAAGTCCTAGTTTCCCCCACAAGGAGAAACATATTCCCGATATCAACCATTTACAGTCCCCTCAAGATCCTATGTGTTTCAATAAGTCAGTGTAAAGACATAACCACGAGTGAAGAAACACTTGGTAGCAGTTCATACTTACAACTCCATGGAGAAGGAGGCACACTGGAGAGATGTAATGATGTCACACCCAGTGAGCAGTCCCTGCCCTACCCTGCCTATTTGAATAGTTCGAGACCCCACAGAGAAGCCAAAAGTATAAATTATGGGAGAGGCACTTCCTCCAATATCATGCAGCATTGGGCCTTCAGACAAAGGAACAGTAGCATCAAGTTAGTTTGTTTCTTTATGCTGTGGGTCCAGTAGCAGATGACATTATCCTGAAGCAGGGGTGGAAGAGTCCACTGTGGATTCGGACACTGTTCTCAAGGCTGTCAACATATATTTAGCCCTAAGCGAAACTTAGTGATACAGTGAGCATGTACCAAAGGTCCCAATGATCTGAGGAACCAGTTGAATTATTTTCACCTACCTATATCGCCTAGCTAGCTAATCAATGATCATATAGTTGTGGGCATTCAAGATGAGAAACTCTTCGACTTTCTGTACGCAAACAACGACCTTACTTTAGATCAAGCAGGCCAGTTTATGAGGCAGACTGAACTCAGAGAAATAAAACATGCTATAAAACATTGCGACTCCCAGGCTGTAGATGAATCAGTTAACTGTGGCCCTGCCCGCATTAAAACCTGCCCAAATGGGCAAAAGGACAGGAAACTTCACAGCAGCAGCCATTTGGAGATTATTAAAGAAACAACATAGACGCCAAAGCTGCCCAGTTGGGGACGCACAATGCTTTCACTGGGGGAAGACTGGACATTTCAAGCATTTCTGCAAATTCAACAACTTTAAATCGAGGAAGAAGACAAGAGAATATTTATGTAACACTCCAACTAAGAAATTGGGAATCAAGAGAAAGATGAAATTACAGAGTTTCTAGGGGGTGTTAATGGTCTTATTCAACACTACTGGTCAGTTATGGTGCAAGTTAGAGGCTTCAATATGACTTTAAAATTCATACTGGAGCTGGTATTAACATACTAGCAGCTGATCGAGACTGGCTTCATCCAACACACCTTCATTCATCAGATATTAAATTGCAAGGTCAAGCTGGCACAAACCTTCTAATCAAAGGCAGAATAATTGCTCCTCAAGGGGTGACAGATCATTGATTCTTTCTATGTTGTCCACAATCAACACATATCCTTATTGAGTGGAGATGTTGGAGTTCTGCTGGGAATTCTGGGAAAAAACAGATGATGATTTGAACAACTCGATGCCTTTCATGAAACAATCTCCGAAGTTTTATCTAGGACCAGTGGATTTTCAACCACCAGCAGCTGAAAAGGTTTATTCAATCAGCAGAGAGTTTCTTTCCATCTCAGAGACACCATCCACTAGACCAGAGCATATATTGAGGTTATGGATCTCAGTTCCTTACGAAGTTAGGCCAGAGGTGGCAGTTACAGAAGGCACTGCAGCAGACTGCGGTCATCCACATGAAGTTCTTTTGGACCTGAGTTGGCTCTTTCCTAAAGAAAGTAACGAGGAAGAAGCCATTGCAGCACTGAGTGATCCGTTGGAGGATCTGTTCGTCCATCATTCTAATTAATAGATGCACCATAGGAAATCTCCGATGTTTTTCTTGACGAGTCAGCTGTGTTTCTAGCAGCTGAGCAGCATTAAGATCTTTATTCTATGGAACCTATCAATGCAATGCCTAGTCTATTTTTGGATGACCATGAAGAGTCTTCCAAGGAGGATAGCATGCTGGAACCCAGGCTGAAGCCCATAAAGGATCACACTGCCCAAGAGTTGGTAGCACCTATTTCCAGGGGTGAAAGGCAATTGATGCCAATGCTTTAATTCTAGCTGAAAATCTTCTTCCACTACATCTGTTCTCCAGCACAGAAGCTGAGCCGAAATCTTCAGAGCTTCTAAAGCTGCAGAATTCTATACAGAAAACTCATCCGCAGGACACTCATCTACACAAAATACATCTTCATATTGTCTTAGAAATTCATACCATTGTAGGAAATGGTGTTATGTTATCTTCCTATCTTCAAAAATTCTTCTCATTACCCATGGTAGAGCAGCTTCACTCCGAGAACAGTGTGGAACTGTTAACACCACCTACAGAAAGAGAATATTCTTTCCAAAATACCATCAGGAACTCATCACTTCTTTGTTTCTTGAAACGTCTACAAGAGGCTGTTGTTTATCTGTTTATTTTCTCATTGTCAATATTCGATAGAATCCAAGATCTTCAATGCATTTTTTGTCTCCGATGCAGCAGTGAGGGATTTCATTAGAGTTGAAGATCATTTGTCTTCCCAGGCCTATTCCTAAGGTAATTATTACATTGCATTAATTATGCATTAAAGGAAAACATGCCAGATTGTGGGCTGGCGGCCTCTGATTCACCCACCCCACCGTGAGCTCACTGCTTCCTCACTCTGGGCGCTATATTTAAATGGTACCTGTGCACAGCTTTTTTAATGTCTGCAGCCCACCAATGCTCACGGAAGACTTGGTTCCCAAAGAGAAGGAGCATGCTGCTCCAAAATTCAGTGATGCTTCACTGGAAAGTCTGCTGGACACAGTCATGGCCTGCTGCGATGTCCTCTACCCCCATGATGGCCAGAGGAGGCCCACCAACTTTACCATTCCAGCTTGGTGAGCAGTGGCAACAGTGGTCAGTGCCCAGTGCAGAAAAAGGATGAATGATCTGCCAGGGTAAGTCAACCATCTCATCACTCTCAACTCGCACACTCACAAGCCCATCAGACATTTACTGGCATCTCACTTGCTGCTACCTCAAGGGACATCGCCACTCTCTCTCACACACACACATTCACATATCCATCTAGCCTCATCTCCTCTGGAGCTTACATCCTCAAACTGTCCATGGCTCTACTCATAACTCTCACATGCCAGGCATCTTTAGCAACTGCCCTGCCATGCGTCCTGCTCACACTCTCCACCTTTCTTTACGCAGGACAAGCTCACCCAGAATTAGAGGGAGAGGTCCCAGATCAGGGGTGGAATGCTGAACTCAAGATCCTGACTGGCTTCACAAACATAGCCATCGAGCTGGTCGGAGAAGACGTGGACCATGCCTGCAGCGACAGCGAGGTCAGCGGCGCACAATCATGTGAGTATCTTGCAAGAGCTCATCCCTCAGATGACCATACTCTGAGTGCGTAGTCCTGTTTTAGAGTTACCTGCCATGTACTAATTATCTCGACTTTATTTCATAGCACCTCTGCCAAGCGCCCGAGGCCTCCCAACGAGCCAGGTCCTTAGCTCGAGCCCCAATGTCACCTCAGATAAGGAACCTGAGAACAGCACCATTGAACACCCATCACAGCACTCACCCACATCCTCCAGCAGTGCAGAGACACACATCTTGGTGGGATCTAGTTCTAGAGCAGCCTCAGGGTCATAACCTGATGACCACAGTACACAATCTGGTCCACAGCAGGAGGAGGCAGGGGCATCCAAGGTCACTGGCACTCAGAGGACTGTTAGAGGCCAGAAATCTACAGAGCCCAAGTCAGGTGACAAGCCTCCAGACTCGGTCTTAAATCAGTTGGTGGAGCTACAGTGACAATCATGGGAACATCAGGAGGGATGTCAGCTGCATTCCTCAGATTGCAATGGATGATGGAAAACTCCGTCCGCTTTCAGTTCTGAGGTGATGGTGCATTAATATGCCAGCACTAAGGCCAACACTGGTAGGATGGCGGCTATCATGGAGACCTTGGTCCAGGACATCAGTCCTGCACTGGTGCAGGAGCAGCACTCCATCACTGTAGCCAAAGGTGGCATCCATCAATGGCTACGCAAGAGGGGGAGTGGGGCTCCTAGATCTCACTACAATTTCCCCTTTCCCCTCAAGGAGTCAGCCAGAGGTCCTCAGGGCCCTAGGGAGGACCATGAGTGGGTGGGCACTTGGGGCCATCTACCCAGGTAACTCCAGGACTGTCCGGCTGATCCCAATCTCCTCTTCCTGTGACCTCATCACCTCCACCGCCACAGGCGGAGGTTGGTGCAACTGGTCCACAGCAGGATGCCCAAAGAAGGCCAGAGTGCTCCACCTCCACTGTGGAAGCACTCAGATGTAGTCGTAGGGTCAGGAAGGTTAAAAATATTTAAGAGTACAATAGGCGTTCACAACATGTATGTAATGCTCACAACTGTATACAGAATCACACCCATTTCATATCCCTTGTGTATGTTTCCTTTTTATGATGAGCTGTGTTGCTGTCAATCAGGTGAGATACCTTAGTCCCTCCCCCCACTTATCGCAGATGTCACTATCATGGGCCTCTCATCTATGTAGTGTGCTTCCATATCACCAGTGTGTGGCCCTTTTCAGGTCATACTCGACATCTTGATGCTTCAATCTTAATGTTTAAGTGTGCTTATGAAAGGAACCTTGTTTACATGCTTTGCACAGGGCCATGCCTCTGTAAGATTGAGGCAGAGGCATTCTCCAATCGCGTCTGCATTCATGTAAGGTGAAGGTGTAATGTACAAAGAGAGATGTGTTAAAGCATGGAGAAGGATCGTAAATCGTGCAATTCCATATGCTCTCTGTCATCCAGCAGGGTTTCCATGCCATGTGCCCATGAGGGTATCCTTTGTCACCAAGGAGCCAGCTCCGGATCTTGCGTGGTCCCTCGAAGGTATCCGGGATCTGTGATCTACTCAAGATGTATGAGTAGTGGATGCTTTGTGAGTATCTGACACAAACCTGCATGACAAATTTCTTATGGTCGCAGACCAGCTGTACATTGAGCAAGTGGTAGCCTTTCCTGTTTATGTATTGGAATGCCTGTAGCCAGGGATCTTTTATAGCCACATGCGTGTAGCCAATGGCATCCTGCACCTGTGGGAATCCGGAAATCTCAGCAAAGCCTAGTGCAGTGGAGTTTGGGCTTTCTTGATCTCTGTCGAAGTTGACATAGTTTTGGGCCTTGGCAGAAAGGGTGTTTGTGATGTCATGAATGCATTTGTGCGTGGACACTTGATAGATCCCACAGAGATCCCCAGTGGGGATCTGGAACGAGCAACTGGTGTAGAAGTTGAGTGCAACCGTTACTTTCAGAGCCATTGACAATGGATGCCCTCCCAGTCCCTGTGGTGCCAATTCCTGGAGAATGTGGCAAATGTGAGTTGCCAGATCCCTGGGCATGCGAAGGCTTCGGCGACATTGGTTCATCCTCATCTGCAGTTAAGACATTTGAGCTCTGTACACCCTGGATCTTGCGAGCTGCCTGCACATGACGTTTCTGTAAGGCTCATCCTCTGACTGAAGGGGGCCCTGCTGGACGTTGGTCTTGAGGGTTTTGCTCCTCCCTATGGAGAGCCAGGCATCTCCATCACGATCTTCTCCTTCTACTCTCCTATCTGTGTGCGATTATGCTGGCAGTAACGTATCCAGGCTCTATCGTCCTGATGGTCTCCTGTCTGCAGTATCAGTGAGAAACAGACAAGAGTTAGCATTAGTCTCCAAAGGTCCCCTTTATGTCAATGGCTTGTGAGTGAACGTGGGTTCAAGAGCTTTGTTCCTGTGTCAGCAACAACTCGCCCCTGAAATGATGGCTGGTGAGGGGCGTGTATCAAGGTGTTCCTCCCCTCTTCCCTCTTTACATGACCAACTGCTATGAGATTGCTTTGGCCAGCCACTTGGATGAGCTGCTTTCAGCCCAGGTGCTGGGATCTTCATTCACTGCACTCTAATACTACACTCTTTGGAATACACGAGGGAAAATAGTGAGTCAAGAAATGAGATTATTTGAGGAAGCCTGAGACTTTTCTTCCGCAAACCTGCCAGCGCCATGGTTCTAATGCACAACTGAAGCTTGTTCAGTCACCCAATTGCTCTGGCATTCATTATCGCTCTAGGGAATTTCCACGCTCTGAACAGGGTGTTAATACAAGATCAATTAATGCCACTTTGCAGGATAATCTTGCATGAATGCAAATCATTGCTTCACTTTCCCAATTTCCTACATTGTCATTAAAAGGTTCCTAACATGCCTTAGCTCTGCCTCTCTTTTCATTTGGGAATGCACAGTTCAGTTGGATGTCCCTTTAATCGGCCCCTCAGTGCATTCTCCTGCCCTCCAATCAGCCCTTAGAACTCTCACCAGTAGAATACCTCCCCATTTTAATCTTGTAATGCGCCATTGCTGCAGGTTGGAAGATGGTGGCGCTGAGCTCTCACTGCCAGATCAGCTTGAACTTTGAGTCTGGAAGCCCCTCCTATCAACTGGGAGGAGCTTAATTTCAGATTTCCCTCCCTCCAAGGCCTCTCAATCCTCCATCTGTATTCCTTGATCCCATCATGATTGTGGTAGATATCTATTTGTTCGCCCCTGAAAATTTTCAGGAGGATGTGTCTTTGCCCAATGTGGACCTTACCCCTTCCCATTTTGACATCACCTGCACAGTTAAACAGACATCCACCCACCCCCCCAACTCCCCACTCCTTCAGATACCTCCACAACACCTTTTCCCCAGCTGTAGGCTGCAGATGCCTCCCCTGACTGAGTGTACCAGCTGCAGCCCAGTGTGATGCTTGAAACCCCAGGGAACGAGACACGTGATGTTATAACAATTCCCTGTGCACAGCATGCTGCACATGACTGAGACTGGACTGACATGCCCTCCCTTTCCCTGGACTGAAATTAGGGCAATCTTTGCAAGCTCAACAATGTAAACTGAAGCGTTTCTTCACTCAGCAATCCTTCCATTCTGGCCCCAAGTGGCTTATGTCATTCTGTAACATACTCTCTCTCCATCCTGGGACTGAGGACGATAATCCCCCCCCACACCCTCCTCCCAGTCATGTGTCTGCAGTGCAACCTCCCCAACTTTTACCACCCCCCAGAGGACCCCTTGGTCTGCAGCCCCTTCCCAAACCTCAGGCCAGTATCCCTCTTTCCCAGTAGAGCACTGATTCATACGAACAAGGAGTAGGATTAGGCCATTTGGCCCTTCAAGCCTGTTCTGCCATTTAATAAGATCACGGCTGATCGGATTGTAACCTCAAATCTACATCCCGCCTATCCCTGATAACATATCACCCCCTTGCTTACCAAGAATCTATCCACCTTTGCCTTAAAAATATTCAAAGACTCTGCCTCCACCACCTTTTCAGGAAAAGAGTTCCTAAGACACTCGACCCTCAGAGAAAATTTTCGCCTCATCTCTGTTTTAAATGGGTGACCCCTTATTTTTAAACTGTGACCCCTAGTCCTAGATTCTCCCACAAGAGGAAACATCCACCCTGTCAAGGCCCCTCAGGATCTTATACGTTTCAATCAAGTCACCTATTACTCTACTAAACTCCAGCAGATACAAACCTAGTCTGCCCAATCTTTCCTGCGCAAATCAGGGTGGATGAACGAACCTCGAAGTCATGAGCAAAGTGCAGGTTGCCAGGGTGCTCGCCGCATATATACTGTTGTGAAACACGCCGTTCTAATTGCATCCTGCATGCCCTGATGATCCAGTGTGAGGGGGATGATTCCAGAGAGCAGTCCTTATAATAAGGTGCAAATTTATTGAAATGACATTCCCGACATGCTGCAGTGGGAAACGCAGTCTGCCATTGAAGGCTGAAGCGCACAATCACAAACTTGTTTCATGGTGAGATGAAACCTATTTCTGGCCTTCTCGTGATATTTTCCGCTCCCGCCCCCCCATGACGCTCACCACAGGCGGGAGTGAAAAATCCCGGCCACTACCTTTAACTTCCTTATCCACGGATGCTGCATCCTTCTCTTAAAAATCTTTCTCACAGGTATGTATCTTTTCTGAATATTCTGAAATATCTCCTTAAATGTCTGTCACTGCACATCTACTGACCTATCCTTTAACCTAATTTCCCTGTTCATTTTAGTCAGCTCTGTCTTCAGGCCTCATAATTGCCCTTATTTAAGTTGAAAATACTCGTCTTGGATTCCATTCCCCTCTCCCTCAAATTGAGTGTGAAAATTAATCTAGTTTGATCACTACTATCTTCACTATGAAGTCATTAATTAATCCTATCTCATTGCACATTACCAGATCTAGTATACTATGCTCTCTGGTTGGTGCTAATACGTGCTGCTCTATGAAACTGTGCCAAGACACTCAATGAACTCATCATCCAGGCTACCTTTGCCAATCTGATTTATCTAATCTATATGTCGATCAAAATCATCCATGATTTTTGCTGTATCTTTCTCATAAGCCGTCACTATATCTTCCTGTATATCCCATCCTACAGTGTAGTTACTGTAAGGGGCCCTATAAACCACTCCCACAAGTGACTTCTTACCTTTGCTATTTCTCACCTCTCCCCAAACTGATCTCCAGAACTAAGGTCATCACTCTCTCTTGTACCAATGTCACCCTTAATTAACCCTCCACCTTTTCCTAGCTTCCTGTCTTTCCTAAATTTCATGTACCCTTGAAAACTCAGGTCCCGGTCTTTGTCATCCTGCAGCCATGTCTCTGTATGACTGTCAGATCATACATACTTATTTCTACTTGTGCTGTCAATTCATTTGCTTTGTTACAAATGCTATGTGCATTCAGATGAAAGCCTTTAGTTCTGTCATTTTACTATTTTTGTAACTTCTAGCCTCATCTGCTGGTGCACTCCTTAGTTTGTACACTTCCTGCCATAGTCTGATCATCATTTCCCTTATTCCTACCTTACTCTTTTGCCTTGTCTTCTCTACTTAATTTACCACATCTTTCCCAACTTGATCCCTCACCCCACTATTTAGTTTAAAGCCCTCTCTGCTGCCCAAGTAATATGACTCATCAAAACACTCGACCCAGCACATTACAGGTGAAGACCATCCTAACGATACAGCTCCCACATTCCCCAGTGTTGGTGCCAGTGCCCCATGAATCAAAACCCATTTCTCTCATACCAATCTTTAAGCCACACAGGTAACTCTCTGATCCTATTTACCCAAAGCCAATCTGCTTGTGGCTTAGGTAATAGTCCAGGGATTATTACATAAGAACATAAGAACTAGGGACAGGAGGAAGCAATTTAGCCCCTTGAGCCTGCCCTGCCATTCATTACAATCATGGCTCATTTCGGCCTTAACTCCAATTTCCCGCCCTCTCCCTATAACGTTTCAACCCATTACTAATTAAGATCTGTCTATCTCCTCCTTAAATTTATTCAGCATCCCAGCATCCACTGCACTCTAAGGTAGTGAATTCCACAGTTTGACGACCCTTTGAGAAAAGTAATTCCTCCTCATCTCTGATTTAAATCTACCGCCCCTTAGCCTAAAACTATGGCCCCTCATTCTAGAATGCCCCAGAAGGGGAAACATCTGCTCCACGCCTACTTTGTCTATTCCCTTTAGCATCTTATATACCTCAAATAGATCTCCTCTTGTCCTTCTAAACTATAGCAAGTATAGGCCTAAACCGCTCAATCTCACCTCAAAAGACAAGGCCCGCATCTTTAGAATCAATCTAGTGTACCTCCTCTGAACCACCTCCAGTGCAACTACATCCTTCCTCAAGTAAGGGGACCAAAACGGTGCACAGTACTCCAGGTGCAGTCTCACCAATACCTTGTACTTTTGCAACAACACTTCCCTATTTTTATACCCTATTCCTTTAGCGATAAATGCCAAAAGTCCATTTGCCTTCCTTATTACCTGCTGTACCTGTAGGCTAGCTTTCAGCAATTCATGCACCAGGACACCCAGATCCCTCTGCACTGAAGTATTCTGAAGTTTCTCTCCATTTAAATAATAAGTCACCTTTTTATTCTTCCGACCAAAATGGATAACCTCACACTTATCCATGTTAAACTCATTCTGCCAAATTTTGGCCCATTCACCTAACCTGTCCATATCCATTTGTAAATTTCTCATTTCTTCATTGCAACTTACTTTTCCACCTATTTTGGTGTCATCTGCAAATTTAGCTATAGTACCTTCTATTCCTGAATCCAAGTCATTAATATAGATTGTAAATAGTTGGGGCCCAAGGACCGATCCCTGTGGCACCCCACTAGTTACAGCTTGCCATCCAGAAAAAGACCCATTTATCCTGACTCTCTGCTTTCTGTTGGTTACCCAATCCTCTATCCAAGCTAATATATTACCCCTAACTCCGTGTGATCTTATCTTGTGTACTATTACCTTTAAAGTTCCTTTTAGAAAATAATTTTGGCCTTGCAGCTGCTCATTCTCCCTCAGCAGAGCCTCTTTCCTAATTCTACCTATATAATCAGTACCTACATTGACTATGACCACTGGAAACTCCCCCTCCCACTGCAAGTTCCTCTCCAGCCCAGGGCAGGTATCCCAAACCCTAGCACCAGGCAGGCAACATAGCTATCTGGACTCCTGCTCTTGGCTGCAGAGAACTGTGTCTAACTGTATCTATCCCCCTGACTATACTGTCAACAACCACCACTACATTCCTATTAATTCCCCCCCCCCAAGCCCCCCCACACCTTACTTGAATGGCTTCCTATACTATGGTCAGTTTACTTACGAACCCTGTAGCAACCGCTTTCATTCACACAGGCTGCAAGAACCTCAAACCTGGTGGACAATACTAAAGGCTGAGGCTCCTCCTCTTCTATCTTCTGGGTCCCCATACCTGCCTCACTCACAGCCACACCACACTTCCACTGACCAAATTAGAAGACCATATCCTAAGGGATGTGACTGCTTCCTGGTACAAAGTAACCAGGTAATTTTCCCACTCCCTGATGCATCGCAATGGCTGCAGCTCGGCCTCCAGCTCAATGACTCTGAGTCGAAGGTCCTCAAGTCACAGACACTTATTGCAGGTATGTTTGCCCTGAATCACACCGGTGCCCAGGAAATCCCACATTCTGCAGTCGCAACATTTCATTTGCCCTGCCATCTTTATTATGTGTTAATTCATTTATTTTTCTTCATTAATATGTAATTAACAAACACTGCTACTCCCAATAACCTTGACAACTACTGGTAAACCTTACTAAAACTAATAAAACCTCACAATTATTAACAAATTAGTGAGTTTTGAAGGTAAACGGGAAAAATATTACCAACCAATCACTTATCTGTTTTCCTGTGATGTCACACTTTGATTTCTCTCAGAATAGAGCCTGAAGGAGGAAAGTTGGCTCGGACGCCAAGAGAACTACTTGCGCTTCTTCAAATTCTGCAATGAGATCTTTACTGTCCACCTGAGTCAAAGAAACAGATGGCCAGTTTCTCTGTTTAATGTATCATCAAAAGGATGGCCATCCAACAACATAACATCCCCAAAATGCTGCATTGAGGTGTTGGTCTAGATTATGCGCTCAAGTCATACAGAAGCGGTTAAACACAGCTTCACTACTCACTGACAACAGTGCAATGACTGAGTCACTTAAACATTTTAGCTTAATGCAATCTTGAGTTTATAAAATTCTTGCACTTCATTAGTTTTCTCCCTCTTCTTGACTCCTTGCTAAGGTTTTAGTTCCAATGGGTGCCCATTAGAAGCTGGTCCAAGTGATTGCTCAAAGCCTTGAATTCTGGCAAGCTAGATAATTGCAAGATACATTGCCAGAATGGTCACATCAAAAACACAGAACCACCATGGATTGCAGCATATAAATTGAACTTTGAAGCTGCAAATATTTCTTCCAAAAATAGGGGTTGACTTATATCCCAAGTATAAAATTTGAATGACTGGTGTTGGTGTAGGTGGTCACCATTTTGAAATGTGAAAACATTTCTATTTGTCGGTTGCCACATGCAGTCTGCTCTGTGTGGGCATGTCTTAAATTTCGGCACATCTTCTTGACAACATGGTCTGCATCAACTGCTCGATCCCATGCACCAACTTATAAGGCGAGTTTAACCCTAAACATGTATTCAGAGCTGAAAAATAGGCAGACTCCTAACACGATTATAGCCCTAAATCTGCATTAGCTGAAAAATGGTGGGGGTTGATTTTAATGCCAAGCCGAGGCCTAAACATGCATTTTGGCACCCAAAAACAGAGGTCATCTTACATGCTGGGTCAACTTATACACCATGACCTACGGTAATTTAAAGTACAGGAGGACAGAAGGGACTATTATTCTAACGCAACAAAGTTCTACATCAAAATCAGTAATCAAATATAAAAACAGTCAGTTACTTGTATAACTGGTTTAAAACACACAGCCATAATCTGGTTTACTTTTCAGCCAATCACTCAGTTATTTCAACATCCTAGTAATTAAATTAAGGGCTTTGTGCATGTTTATTAAATTCATAATTCAACATCTTGCAGTGTCAGAACATCTAGGCCACATTAAGCTATGTTTTTAAAAAAATATGCTTATTGAAGATATAGTTGAAACATCATCCTTTATTCTAAAAATATTCCTCCTGTCATTGTGGCTCTCCTCCACATGTCCTCTTGGAAGGACAGGAAATAGGTTGTGCAGCCTTCCGTAACACCCAATGTCAATTCTTTGCTAAAACAAGCACAGTACATGCTATTGGATGAAAGTCACTCAATCTTTCCCTTCTCTTACTCCCCTCCAACACAATCCCCGCACCCCCCCCCCCTCCATCCTTCCTGCTAATAAGCTGGTCTGAAGGATTGTTACTTTTTTTTTTGAGGATTAAAATCCCAGCCAACACTCTGTTCAAAGACCACAACTTCAGAAATACTTGTAATATTTTTCAATATCAGGTGAAAGGACGTAGGCCTGTGTTCCTGACTCTGCCATATATGATGATCTCGATTTCAAATCGGTGGGGTGAAATAAGACATCCCTGCACTAAGCAGATAATGGATACAAAAGGGTTCAACCTGCTGCAGCCTCACAATGCACATGCAAAATGATGCAAATATGATCCAATTTCTAGAATAAGCAGCCATTGGTGAAAGTGCAACGTAAATGGTTTTGTGCCACATTACAACCATCACCGACCTAAGTCCTCCTGCCTGGTGAAAAGCTGACAAAGTTCATCATAAACATGCCTGGTAGATTTAAGTACTAATGAACACAACCGCGGGAAGATAATTACTAATGCAACTACACTGCACAGGGGGAGAGATGTTTAAATAAATTCCACACACGTCAAAACAAGAACAGACCTTTTAGTAATTTCTTGGACCATTATTGCACTAAATTTCAATACACAAGCTTTGAGATAATTAAAAGCCCTTCAAAATGTGAAGTGGGAATGTTTAACTCCCTCTTAAAACTATTACAGAACTTTTCTCACCCTTGAACCCAGGAGTTGATCTTTCCCTGGGTGCAAGAATCAGGAAAAAAATAGCACCTTTAATATTGTCACAGAGTTTACTAGAATTAGGTAGAAAATACTGCATGAAAACCTAACTAGTCTGTGCTGGTGTTTAAACGCCACACAAGTCTCCCATTTGATCTACCTCATCTCAGCCTTTCAGCATATCTTTCTATTCCCTTTTCTTTCATGTACTCTTCCAGTTTCCTTTCGAAAGCATATAAGGTATTTGGCTCAACCAGGAACTGTGGTAGCAAGTTCCACACTCTAACCACTCTCGAGGGGAGCAATTTCTCCTTATTTCCCTATTGGCTTTATTAGTAATTATCCGCTATTAATGGGCCCTAGTTTTGGATTTTCCCACAAGTGGAAACATTCTCTCCACATCAACTGTGTCCAACCCATTCACAATTTTGAAGACCTCTAAGAGGTCACCTCCAAGCATTTTTCTAAAACAAAGGACCCCAGTTTGTTCAATATTTCCCGATAGCTGTAATCTCTTCATTTTAGTACCATCCTTGTAAATCTTTTTTGCACTTTCACTAGTGCTTTTATGCCTTTTTTGTGCTAACATACAAACATAAATTAGGAGCAGGAGTAAGCCGTTGATCCTGCTCTGCCATTTGATAAGATCGTGGATGATCTGATCGTAGCCTGAAATCCACGTTCCTGTCTACCCCCTAAATCCTTCGACTCCCTTGCTAGTCAAGAATCTTTCAAGCTCTGCCTTAAAAATATTCAATGACCCTGCTTCGACCGCCCTCTAGGGAAGAGAATTCCAAAGGCTCATGACCCTCAGAGAAAAAATTTCTCCCATTTCCATCTTAAATGGGAGACTCCTTATTTTTAAACTATGTCCCCTAGTTCTAGTCTCTCCCACAAGGGGAAACATCCTTTCCACATCCACCCTATCAAGGCCCCTCAGGATCTTATATGTTTCCATAAGGTCACCTTTCATTCTTCGAACTCCAATGGATGCAGGCTCCACCTGTCCAACCCTTCCTCAGAAAATAAACCCTCATCCCAGGAGTCAGCCGAATGAGTCTTCTCTCAACTGCTTCTCATGCATTTATGTCCTTTCTGAAATAAGGAGACCAAAACTGTACACAGTACTCTAGATGTAGTCTCACCAATGCCTTGTATATCTGCAGCAAAACTTAACTACTTTTATGTTCCATTCCCCTTGCAATGAATGATAACATTCTATTTGCCTTCCTCATCACTTGCTGTACCTGCACACTAAACTGTTGTGATTCATGCACCAGGACACCCAGATTCCTCTGTATTGCAGAGTTCTGCAATCTCTCTCCATTTAGATAATGTGCTTTTCTACTCTTCCTGCCAAAGTGGACAAGTTCACATTTTCCCACCTTATACTCTGCCAAATTTTTGCCCGCTCACTTAGCCTATCTATATCCCTTTGCGGACTCATTTTGCCCTCTTCACAACTTACTCCCCTACCAATTTCTGTGGCATCAGCAAATTTAACAACCATACATTCAGTCCCTGTATCCAAGTCATTTATATAGATTGTAAAGAGTTGAGGACCCAGCACTGATCCCTGTGACATTCCACTCGTTTAATCTTGCTAGCCTGAAAGTGACCCATTTATGTATATTTTCTGTTTCTTGTCAGCTAACCCATCCTCTGTCCATGCTAATAGGTTACCCCATACTCCATGAGCTTTTATTTTGTGTAGTAACCTTGATATGGCACCTTTTCAAATGCCTTCTGGAAATCCAAGTACATCAGATGCACGGGTTCCCCTTTATCTATGTTGTTTGTTACTTCCCCAACAAAATCTAATATATTATTTAAACATAATTTCCCTTTCACAAAATCATGTTGACTCTGCTATAACCTCCTTAATAATATATTCCAGTATTTTCCCTATGATAGATGTTAGGCTAACTGGCCTGTAGTTACTTGCTTTCTGTCTCCTTCCTTTCTTGAAATAGAGTTACATTTGCAATTTTCCAATCTGATTTGATCTTTCCAATTAAAACTAATGCATCAGCTATCTCATTAGCCACTTCTTTTAAGAGCCTAGCATGAAGTCCATCAGGACCTGAGGATTTCTCAGCCTTTAGCTCTAATAATTTTCTCAGTATCCTTTCCCTGGTGATTGTAATTATTTTAAGTTCCTCCCTTCCTTTCACCTCTCGATTTACAAGTGTGCCTGGGATGTTATTTCTGTCTTCTACATTGAAGACAGACACAAAATCTCTGTTGAATTCATCTGCCGTTTCCTTATTTTCCATTATTAATTCCACAGACTCATTCTCTAGAGGATCAATGCTCACTTTAGCTACTCTTTTTATCTTTAAATACCCTTAGAAATTCTTACTATCTGTTATTTCTGCTATATTATCTACTGTATTTCTAGCTAGCTTTCTCTCATACTCTAATTTCTCCTTTATTTTTTAGTCATTCTTTGCTTATTTTGATATCCTGCCCAATCTTTTGTCCTGCCACTAACCTTGTCATAATTGTACGCTTTTGCTTTCAATTTGATATTATCTTTAACCCTTTAGTTAGCCACAGATGGTGTGTCCTTCCCCCAGAGTCTTTTCTTCTCCCTGGAATGTATCTTTGCTGAGTGTTTTGAAATATCTCCTTAAATGTTTGCCACAGTATCTCTACTGACTATCCTTAACTTAATTTCCCAGCTCGCTTTAGCTAGCTCTGTTTTCATGTCCTCAAAACTGCCTTTACTTAAGTTTGAAACGCTAGTCTTAGATCCACTAATCTTAGACTCTCCCTCAAACTGTATGTGAGATTCAATAATGTTATGATTGCAGCTACTTAGGGGTGCCTTTACTACAGGATCATTAATTAATCCTGCTTCATTGCATATTACCAGGTCTAGAATAGCCTACTCTCTGGTTGGTTCTAAAACTTGCTGTTCTAAAAAATTAATCCAAAAAACAGCCTATGAACTCATCTTCCAGACTACATTGCCAACCTGATTTGTCCAATCTATATGTAGATTAAAATCACCCATGATTATCACTATACCTTTCTATTAGGGCCCCAATTATTTCTCCTTCTATACTCCATCCTACGGTGCAGTTACTATTAGAGGGCCTATAAACTACTCCCACAAATAATGTTTTACCTTTGCTATTTCAAATCCCTACCCAAACTGATCCTATATCTTGAACTTTAAAACTAAGGTCATCTCTCTCCATTGCACTAATGCCATTTTTAATTAACAGAGGTACCCCTCCATGTTTTCCTAGCTTCCTGCCCTTACAAAACATCATGTAACCTTGAATGTTCAGCTCCCGGTCTTTGCCATCTTGCAGCCATATCTCTGTAATTGCTATCATATCATCCAAATATATTTCTATTTGAGCTGATAATTCATCTGTCTTGTTACGAATGCTACGTGCATTCAGATACAAAACCTATAATTCTGTCTTTTTACTACTTTTGCAAACTCTAGGCTTATCTGCTGGTACACTCCTTAGTTTGTACGCTCTACCTCTTCCTGTCATGCTATGATTATCATTACTCTTATTGCTACCTTGTTCTCATGCACTGTCCTCTCCCTTTCATTTACCACATCTTCATTCACTTGAACCCTTGCTCCTACTATTAATAACCTGAAGATCAGTATTCAAAATGCAGCTGAACAGAGTCCTATCAAAGTTTAGCATAACTTCACTACTTTTGAATTCTATACTCAGAAATAAATCCCAACGCTTTAGCAATTTTAATTGCTTTGCTGCCCTGCAATGCTGCTTTCAATGATTTATTCACTCATATCCCTCGGTCTTCTCCCCCATTTGGTTTCTTACTGTCTAAGGTGTAGTTGATGTTTCTATTATTCCTACCTAACTTAATCACCTCTAATTTATCTATGTTAATTCTCATTTCTCATTTAACTGCAAGTTTTGTAATATTTTCTTGTATTATGTTGCATTTGTCCTCAGTGTTAGCTATTCCTCCCAGACTGGCATCATCTGCAAACTTTGATAGTTATTTGTTCCTAAATCCCCATCATCAAGGGAGCTCAGCACATCAGTGCAAAAGACAGGGCTGAAGCATTTGCAGCCATCTTCAGCCAGAAGTGCCAAGTGAATGGTCAGTTGCACCCTCCTCCTAAGGTCCCCAGCATCACAGATGCCAGTCCTCAACCAATTCGATTAATTCGACATGATATCAAGAAATGGCTGAAGGCACTAGATACTGCAAAGGCTATCAGTCTAGAAAACATTCCAGCAATAGTACTAAAGAATTATGCTCCAGAACTAGCCATGCCCCAAGCCAAGCCATTCCAGTACAGGGACAACACTTGCATCGACCCAGCAATGTGGAAAATTGTCCAGGTCTGTCCCATCCACAAAAAAGCAGGACAAATCCAACCTGGCCAATTACCACGCCATCAGTCTACTGTTGATCATCAGTTAAGTGATGCAAGCAGACATCGATAGTGCTTTGAAGTAGCACTTATTCAGCTTACTCAGCAATAATCTGCTCACTGATGCACAGGGTGGAATTTAACGCCCCTGCCAGCGGTGGAAATCGTGGCCAGTGGGGGCATAAAATTTGGAGTCTGTTTCCCGCTGTCTGGAAATCAGTCTGTAATTTTGTTCTCCTGACCTTGATGGCGAGTTAAAGATTGCTCGACTTTCCCGCTGAACCAGATTTGCATTCATTTCCATCTCATGAATGTTCATTAAAAGGCCCACTCACCGGGATCATGTTCCCCCTCCAGATTAAGCGTCCTGCCAATGGATAATTAGAACAGTCTGTTTCACTACTGTACGTGACTGGTGTGCATCTGGCAAGCTTCAATTCATCAACGACTTCGAGGTACGTAGGTGCTGCTTTCATCTAGCTTTAAGAGCGTTGCAGTTCAAATGCATGTATTGCAGGCAGCTCCAAGGATAAACAGGGGAGGCAGGCTTATGGGGGAAGGTGGTGCGGGGGGGTTGTCTGGGAAAGGGGCAGTGTCTTTTAGAGGGTGGGGTTGGTGAAGTCAATGGTGGATCCTGGGGAGTGAACTCAGAGTACTGCTGGTAAGAGAGAACAGTCACACCATGGGGAGCTGGGGAGGAAGGGGGATGCAGTAGGGTGATAGGTGCAGGGTGTGAGTCTGGCAGGTGAATTCATCATCAGATGGGTCATGGGGGGAAAAGACAGGATAACGGGAGGGGGCAGGTCAGTGTGGACACGGGGATGGTATTGGGTGTTGGGTCTGAGGGGAGGAATGGCATGTGGAGGTGGATGTTTATAGGGTCCAGGGAAACCAGGGAGGTTCAAAGGTGACAAAAGGTGATATTGGGTGGATCTATGATGATGGAAGGGGGAGTTGGTGGGTGGGTGACAGGGGGAGGGTAGAAGGTGGTGCAGCGTATCTGGAAAGCTACATGCACCATTTCTCCATTCAATGTTTAACGGCAATGTCTCAAAGTGGGAGGAGGGTCTTTTTGGGTGGGTGGAGTTCAAGGTCAGCACAATTGATTGACTAAAGGGACACCCTAATAAATTATGAGGAAACTGGATGACAACAATGCTCAGTGTGATCTTCACTCAGCAGGTTTGTTCCTGACCCAATGGGTCTCATAACCTCGAGATCCCAGCAAGATGTGGAGTTGCCGTTCATTCTGCGCTCTTTGCCATTGACTGCAATCAGAGGCAGGGAGGGAAGGATGTGGATGCCTCCAAGGAGCATGCTGGTAGAGGGCAGCCAACTCACAGCTCCAAACATCCATCCTTCCAGGTGAATGGTCATGACTCACAAGGGATTGTGCTGGTCTTCTTTGCTGCCAAGGCAATGATCTCTCTATAGAATTACAAGGGTAGTGGAGTCAAGCAGAAAAGTGTCCGCGTGAAGCTTCCTGCACATGGCTCTCATCACCCTGGTCAAAGAGCATCGTCTCCGCTTTCATGTAGGAACAGGAAGATAATCCATCTCTTGTCCTCCAGGATGTCCTTTGTCTGGGAGGGGTAGGGTGGAGATGCCATGTCTAGTTGAAGGACTTAGCACTGTCCAGCTGGCTTTGAGATGGAGGGGAAACATGTAAAGGACATGCTCACTAATTTTATCACATCAATTCGTTCATACATCCAATAAGGCTTCGATGATGCAGGCTGCAGGCAACCCTGCCTTGGTAATGTCTCTCTTCCAGACATGGAGATAGATGGCTTTTCACCTGTTGGCTCAGAGCCATGAGGAGCTAGGGCCTGAGCAGCAAGAAGCAGCGGGACCTCTAGAAAGTCAAAATCTGCGAACTTCTCCAGTACAAGCTGTGGTCGCAAGGACTCTGGAGGAATAATGCAGAGCTCCTGACCAGCAAGGAGTGAATGTCTGTTTGAGTGCCCTTTAAATATGGTGCCAGGACCTTCGACTCCATGAGGTAATGGCAGGGCGGGCAATTTCCTACCAACCCCACCATGAAATTTGCTGAGATCCTGACTCATGCAAAATTAATGAGTTGAAAAGCAAAATACTGCGAGTGTTCACCAGCCTCATGCCCAGCAGGAATCACGCCAACTTCCCCACTCATCACAGCACTTAAGTCTCCAGAACAGAAAATTCTACCCTCAGTTTGGGTTTCATCAGAGCCACTCAGCACCTAATCTCATTACAGACTTGGTCCAAATATGGACAAAAGAGCTGAACTCAAAAGGTCGGGGGAGTGTGACTGCCCTTGACATCAAGGCAGCATTTGACTGAGTGGAGCATCAAAGAGCCCCAGTAAAATTGTAGTCAATGGGAAGCAGGGGGAAAACTCTCCAATAGTTGGAGTCATACCTAGCATAAAGGAAGATAGTTGTGGTTGTTGGAGGACAATCACCTCACTCCTGGGAGTGAGAAGTTCCTCAGTTAGTTACCTAAGCCCAACCATCCACAGCTGTTTCATTAGTGACCTTTTCTCCATCATAAGGTCTGAAGTAGGGATGTTTGCTGATGATTTCCCAATGTACAACATCATTCGCAACTCCTCAGGTGCTGAAGCAGTCCATCTGCAACAAGACCTGGACAACAGTCAGGCTTGGGTTGATAAGTGACAAGTAACATATGCGCCACTCAATGACCATCTCCAACAAGAGAGAATCTGTCTATCTCCTCTTGACAATCAATGGCATTACCATCGCTGAATCCTCCTCTATCAAAATCCTGGAGGTTATCGTTTACCAGAAACTGAACTGGACCAGCCATATAAACCTTGTGGCGACAAAAGCAGGTCAGAAACTGGGAATTTTGCAGCAGAACACTCACTTCCTGACCCCCCAAAGCCTGTCCACCATCTACAAGACACAAGTCAGGAGTGTGATGGAATACTCTCCACTTGCCTGGATGAGTGCAGCTCCAACAGCATTCAAGAAGCTAGACACCATCCAGGACAAAGTAGCCCACTTTATTGACACTGTATCCACCACCTTAAACATTCACTCCCTTCACCACTGATGTAGTGCGTACCATGTGCAAGGTGAACTGCAGCAATTCACCAAAACTCCCTCAACAGCATCTCCCAAACCCTTGAGCTCTATTATCTATCTATGGTAGGCTTGTCAAAACTTTTCACATGGTGGGAGGGGGGGGAGGGGGCACATTTCAATTTTTCTCAAACCCTGGGGGTGGGGGAGGAGGGGGGTGGCAATCAGCAAATTTCAGAACTTTAAAGTTTGGCACAACATTAAACATGAATTTATTTAAAAAGCTGACAAATGAAGAGAAACAACCAGCTGAGCAAAAGAAAAAAAATCACAGTAAACTGATTATTTATTACTCATTTTAAAAAAATTAAGATGACCATTCGAGTGTGAAAGGGGGAGAGCATGTGGTCCAGCTCACTCTAGTCTCAGGGTGCTCATTTACCGTCACCACTGCAAGATTGGGTGAGAGTACCTGTTCATGTGTGGGGGTGAGGGTGAATGAGATCCCTGAGACTGGGAGTGAGCCAGACACACTTTCCCCTTCCTCTAACCACCCTTCTCCCTCTCTCTCTCACAAATACACACACTCTCTCTCACACTCACACACACCCTCTCTCACTCTCACACACACACCCTCTCTCACTCTCACACACTCACCCTCTCGCTCACTCTCACACACGCTTACCCTCTCGCTCACTCTCACACACGCTCACCCTCTTGCTCACTCTCACACACGCTCACCCTCTTGCTCACTCTCACACATGCTCACCCTCTTGCTCACTCTCACACACGCTCACCCTCTCGCTCACACACTCACCCTCTCGCTCACTCTCACACGCTCACCCTCTCGCTCACACACTCACCCTCTCGCTCACTCTCACATGCTCACCCTCTCGCTCACTCTCACACACGCTAACCCTCTCACTCACTCTCACACACGCTCACCCTCTCGCTCACACTCACACACGCTAACCCTCTCGCTCACTCTCACACGCTAACCCTCTCGCTCACTCTCACACGCTAACCCTCTCGCTCACTCTCACACGCTAACCCTCTCGCTCACTCTCACACGCTAACCCTCTCGCTCACTCTCACACGCTAACCCTCTCGCTCAATCTCACACGCTAACCCTCTTGCTCACTCTCACACACGCTCATCCACTCGCTCACTCTCACACACGCTCACCCTCTCGCTCACTCTCACCCTCTCGCTCACTCTCACCCTCTCGCTCACACTCTCGCGCGCCCACCCACCTGCTCACTCTCGCACACGCTCACCCTCTTGCTCACTCTCACACACGCTCACCCTCTCGCTCACACTCTCGCGCGCCCACCCACCCGCTCACTCTCGCACACGATCACCCTCTTGCTCACTCTCACACACGCTCACCCTCTTGCTCACTCTCACACACGCTCACCCTCTCGCTCACACACTCACCCTCTCGCTCACTCTCACACGCTCACCCTCTCGCTCACACACTCACCCTCTCGCTCACTCTCACACGCTCACCCTCTCGCTCACTCTCACATGCTCACCCTCTCGCTCACTCTCACACACGCTAACCCTCTCACACACGCTCACCCTCTCGCTCACACTCACACACGCTAACCCTCTCGCTCACTCTCACACGCTAACCCTCTCGCTCACTCTCACACGCTAACCCTCTCGCTCACTCTCACACGCTAACCCTCTCGCTCACTCTCACACGCTAACCCTCTCGCTCACTCTCACACGCTAACCCTCTCGCTCAATCTCACACGCTAACCCTCTTGCTCACTCTCACACACGCTCATCCACTCGCTCACTCTCACACACGCTCACCCTCTCGCTCACTCTCACCCTCTCGCTCACTCTCACCCTCTCGCTCACACTCTCGCACGCCCACCCACCTGCTCACTCTCGCACACGCTCACCCTCTTGCTCACTCTCACACAGGCTCACCCTCTCGCTCATACACTTGCGCGGCCACCCGCCCGCACTCTCTCATGCCCACAACTCTCGCGCCCTCTTACGCCCACACCCCTCATGCTCTCTTACGCCCACACCCCTCGCTCTCCCTCACACACACAACCCTCTCTTGCTCTCCCTCACACACACAACCCTCTCTCTCACACACACACAACCCCATCTCTCTCTTTCACACACACACCCCTCTCTCTCTCTCTCTCACACATACACAACCCTCTCTCACACACACAACCCTCTCTCTCTCTCACACACACACACCCCTCTCTCTCTCTCACACACCCACCCCGCTCTCTCACACACACACACCCACCCCGCTCTCTCTCTCACACACACCCCTCGCTCTCTCTCTCACACACACCCCTCGCTCTCTCTCTCACACACACCCCTCGCTCTCTCTCTCACACACACCCCTCGCTCTCTCTCGCACACACACCCCTCGCTCTCTCTCGCACACACACCCCTCGCTCCCTCTCGCACACACACCCCTCGCTCTCTCTCGCACACACACCCCTCGCTCTCTCTCGCACACACACCCCTCGCTCTCTCTCGCACACACACCCCTCGCTCTCTCTCGCACACACACCCCTCGCTCTCTCTCGCACACACACCCCTCGCTCTCTCTCGCACACACACCCCTCGCTCTCTCTCGCACACACACCCCTCGCTCTCTCTCGCACACACACCCCTCGCTCTCTCTCGCACACACACCCCTCGCTCTCTCTCGCACACACACCCCTCGATCTCTCTCGCACACACACCCCTCGCTCTCTCTCGCACACACACCCCTCTCTCTGTCTCACATACACACACACACACACACACACATACACACATCCCTCCCTCGCTCTCTCACACACAAATGCACTCACATTCACACATGCACATACACTGGATCAAAATCCTGGAACTCCCTTCCTAAGAGCACTGTGGGTGTCCCTACACCACATGGACTGCAGCAGTTCAAGGAGGCAGCTCACTACCAATTCCTCAAGGGCAACAAGTGCTTGCCCAGCCAGCGAAGCCCACATACTGCGAAAGTATTAAAAAAAAATCATACACGCACAGCCTCACACAGACACACTCGTGCTCTCTCTCACACATATTCAAACTTCTCTCTCTCTCACACACATATTCAACCTTCTCTCTCTCACACAGACACATGCACAATCCCCTCTCTTTCTCATAAACACATGCACAACACCCTCTCTCACACACACAATTGTCCTCCCTCTCACACACACACACACACACATGCTCACCCTCTCTCTCACACTCACCCGCTCACACACACACACATGCTCACCCTCTCACACACACACACACTCACCCTCTCTCACGCACACACACACACTCATCCTCCCTCACACACACACACACACACACAGGGCTCACCCTCTCTCACACACACACACATGCTCACCCTCTCACACACACTCACCGTTTCTCACACACACACACACGCACACTGACCCTCACACACACACACACAGGCTCACGGTTTCTCACACACACACACACGCTCACCGTCTCTCACACACACACGCCTCTCTCTCGCACACATGCTAACGCCTCGCTCTCACACACACGCTCACCAGCTCTTACACACACACACACTCAACCTCTCATACACACACACGCTCACCCTCTCTTGTACACACAGACGCTCACCCTCTCTTACACACACACACACGCTAACCCTCTCTTACACACATGCACACGCTAACCCTCTCTTACACACATGCACACGCTAACCCTCTCTTACACACATGCACACGCTAACCCTCTCTTACACACATGCACACGCTAACCCTCTCTTACACACATGCACAATCTCATCCTCTCTCACACACATACGCACAATCTCACCCTCTCTCACACAGACACACAATCTCACCCTCTCACACAAACACACATAATCTCACCCTCTCTCACATACACACAACCTCTGTCACACACACACACTCACCGTTACTCTCTCATACACACACATACGCACACTGACCCTCACACACACACACAGGCTCACGGTTTCTCACACACACACACACGCTCACCATTTCTCACACACACACGCTCACCGTCTCACACACACACGCCTCTCTCGCACACATGCTAACGCCTCGCTCTCACACACACGCTCACCAGCTCTTTCACACACACACACTCAACCTCTCATACACACACACGCTCACCCTCTCTTATACACACAGACGCTCACCCTCTCTTACACACACACACATGCTAACCCTCTCTTACACACATGCACAATCTCATCCTCTCTCACACACATACGCACAATCTCACCCTCTCTCACACAGACACACAATCTCACCCTCTCACACAAACACACATAATCTCACCCTCTCTCACATACACACAACCTCTGTCACACACACACACTCACCGTTACTCTCTCACACACACACACAAATGCTCACCATCTCTCACACACACACACGCCTCTCTCTCACACATGCGCTCACCCTCTCTCTCACACACGCGCTCACCCTCTCTCTCACACACACGCTCACCCTCTCTTACACACACACGCAAACTCTCTAACAAACACACACAATCTCACCCTCTCTCACACACATACACAATCTCACCCTCTCTCACACACACACACAATCTCACCCTCTCTCACACACACACACACAATCTCACCCTCTCTCACACACACAATCTCACCCTCTCTCACACAGACAAGCTCACCCTCTCTCACACACACACAATCCCACACTCTCTCACACACACACAATCCCACCCTCACGCACACACACACAATCTCACCCTCTCTCACACACACACACAATCTCACCCTCTCTCACACACACACACAATCTCCCTCTCTCTCACACACACACAATCTCACCCTCTCTCACACACAATCTCACCCTCTCTCACACACAATCTCACCCTCTCTCACACACACAATCTCACCCTCTCTCACACACACACAATCCCACACTCTCTCACACACACACAATCCCACCCTCACGCACACACACACAATCTCACCCTGTCTCACACACACACACAATCTCACCAGCATTCTCACACACACACACAATCTCACACACACACACAATCTCACCCTCTCTCACAAACACACAATCTCACCCTCTCTCACAAACACACAATCTCACCCTCTCTCACACACACACACAAAATCTCCCTCTCTCTCACACACACACAATTTCACCCTCTCTCACACACAAGCTCACCCTCTCTCACACACAAGCTCACCCTCTCTCACACACAAGCTCACCCTCTCTCACACACACACAATCTCACCCTCTCTCACACACAATCTCACCCTCTCTCACACACACAAGCTCATCCTCTCTCACACACACAAGCTCACCCTCTCTCACACACACAAGCTCACCCTCTCTCACACACACAAGCTCACCCTCTCTCACACACTCACAATCCCACACTCTTTCACACACACACAATCCCACCCTCACGCACACACACACAATCTCACCCTGTCTCACACACACACAATCTCACCGGCATTCTCACACACACACACAATCTCACACACACACACAATCTCACCCTCTCTCACAAACACACAATCTCACCCTCTCTCACACACAATCTCACCCTCTCTCACACACAATCTCACCCTCTCTCACACACAATCTCACCCTCTCTCACACACACAAGCTCATCCTCTCTCACACACACAAGCTCACCCTCTCTCACACACACACAATCCCACACTCTCTCACACACACACAATCCCACCCTCACGCACACACACACAATCTCACCCTGTCTCACACACACACACAATCTCACCAGCATTCTCACACACACACACAATCTCACACACACACACAATCTCACCCTCTCTCACAAACACACAATCTCACCCTCTCTCACACACACACAATCTCACCCTCTCTCACACACACACAATCCCACCCTCACGCACACACAGACAATCTCACCCTCTCTCACACACACACACAATCTCCCTCTCTCTCACACACACACAATCTCACCCTCTCTCACACACAATCTCACCCTCTCTCACACACAATCTCACCCTCTCTCACACACACAAGCTCACCCTCTCTCACACACATAATCTCACCCTCTCTCACACACACACAATCCCACACTCTCTCACACACACACAATCCCACCCTCACGCACACACTCACAATCTCACCCTGTCTCACACACACACAATCTCACCATGTCTCACACACACACAATCTCACCATGTCTCACACACACACACAATCTCACCAGCATTCTCACACACACACACAATCTCACACACACACACAATCTCACCCTCTCTCACAAACACACAATCTCACCCTCTCTCACAAACACACAATCTCACACTCTCTCACAAACACACAATCTCACCCTCTCTCACACACACACACACACAATCTCCCTCTCTCTCACACACACACAATTTCACCCTCTCTCACACACACACACAATTTCACCCTCTCTCACACACAATCTCACCCTCTCTCACACACAAGCTCACCCTCTCTCACACACACACAATCTCACCCTCTCTCACACACAATCTCACCCTCTCTCACACACACAAGCTCATCCTCTCTCACACACACAATCTCACCCTGTCTCACACACACACAATCTCACCGGCATTCTCACACACACACACAATCTCACACACACACACAATCTCACCCTCTCTCACAAACACACAATCTCACCCTCTCTCACACACACACAATCTCACCCTGTCTCACACACATGCAAAATCTCACCCTCCCTTTCACACGCACGCTCACCCTCTCTCTCACACGCACACTCACCCTCTCTCTCACACGCACGCTCACCCTCTCTCTCACACATGCACGCTCACCCTCTCTAAAACACACGCACACACGCTAACCGTCACTCACACACATGCACACCCTCTCTCACACACACTCACACGCTCACCCTCTCTCGCACACACACATACGCTCACCCTCTCTCACGCACACACACACGCTCACCCTCTCTCACGCACACACACACGCTCACCCTCTCTCACGCACACACACGCTCACCCTCTCTCACACACACACACACGCTCACCCTCTCTCACACACACACGCTCACCCTCTCTCACACACGCATGTTCACCCTCTCTCACACACGCACGTTCACCCTCTCTCACACACATGCACGCTCACCCTCTCTTACACACACGCACGCTCACCCTCTCACACACACATGCACGCTCACACTCTCTCTCACACACACGCACACACGCTAACCGTCTCTGACACACACATGCACACCATCTCTCTCACACACATACACGCTCACCCTAGCTCTCACATACACACGCTCACCCCCTCACACACTCACACGCTCACCATCTCTCACACACACACACACACACACGCTCACCCTCTCACACACACACACAAGCTCACCCTCTCTCACACACACACACACGCACACCCTCTCTCACACAAACACACGCTCACCCTCTCTCACACACACACACGCTCACCCACTCTCACACACACAAAAGCTCACCCTCACTCACACACACACACACACTCACCGTTTCTCTCACACACACACACACTTGCTCACCGTCTCTCACACTCAAACACACACAGGCCTCTCCCTTACACATGCGCTCACCCTCTCTCTCACACACGCGCTCACCCTTTCTCTCACACACACGCTCACCCTCTCTCACACACGCGCTCACTCTCTCTTACACACGCGCACACCCTCTCTCTCACACATGCGCTCACCTTCTCTCTCACACACTCTCACCCTCTCTCTCACACACACACTCATCCTCTCTTACACACACACAAACTCTCTTACAAACACACACAATCTCGCCCTCTCTCACACACACAAAATCCCACACTCTCTCACACACACACAATCCCACCCTCACTCACACACACACAATCTCACCCTCTCTCACACACACACACAAAATCTCCCTCTGTCTCACACACACACAATCTCACCCTGTCTCACACACACACAATCTCACCATGTCTCTCACACACTCAATCTCACCATGTCTCACACACACACACAATCTCACCCTCTCTCACACACACACACAATCTCACCCTCTCTCGCACACACACAATCTCACCGTCTCACACACATGCACAATCTCACACTCCCTCTCACACGCACGCTCACCCTCTCTCTCACACGCACGCTCACCCTCTCTCCCACACGCACGCTCACCCTCTCTCTCACACGCACGCTCAACCTCTCTCACACACACACACATGCTCACCCTCTCTCACACACGCTCACCCTCTCTCTCACACACACACGCGCTCACCCTCTTTCACTCACACACACGCTCACCCTCACTCACACACACACACGCTCACCCTCTCACACACACACCCACTCACCCTCTCTCACACACACACCCGCTCACCCTCTCTCACACACACACACGCTCACCCTCTCTCACACACACACAATCTCACCCTCTCTCACACACACACAATCTCACCCTCCCTCTCCCACACACGCTACCCTCTCTCTCACACGCATGCTCACCCTCTCTCTCACACGCACGTTCACCCTCTCACACGCACGCTCACCCTCTCCCAAACACACGCACGCTCACCCTCTCTCACACACATGCACGCTCACCCTCTCACACACACGCACGTTCACCCTCTCACACGCACGCTCACCCTCTCCCAAACACATGCACACTCACCCTCTCTCACACACACACACGCTCACCCTCTCTCACACACACGGACGCTCACCCTCTCTCTCGCACACAGGCACACACGCTAACCATCTCTCACACACACATGCACACCCTCTCTCTGACACACACACACACACTCACCATCTCTCTCACACACACACTCACCCCCTCTCACACACACTGACATGCTCACCTCTTCTCACACACACATGATCACCCTCTCTCACACACGCTCACTCTCACAAACACACACGCTCACTTTAACTCACACACACACACACTCACCCTCACACACACACATGCTCACCCTCTCTCACACACGCACGCTCACCCTCTCACACACATGCACGCTCACCCTCTCACACACACACGCTCACCATCTCTCACACACACGCATGCTCACCCTCCCTCACACACACATGCACGCTCACCCTCTCTCTCACACACACGCACACACGCTAACCGTCTCTGACACACACATGCACACTCTCTCTCTCACACACACACGCTCACCCGCTCTCTCACACAATCACATGCTCACCCTCTCTCACACACACACACACACGCACACCCTCTCTTACACACACACACACACACACGCTCACCCTCTCTCACACACACACAAGCGCACCCTCTCTCACACACACATGTTCACCCTCTCTCACACACACACACGCTCACCCTCTCTCACACACACACGCTCACCCTCTCTGACACACACACGCTCACCCTCTCTCACACACACACACGCTCACCCTCTCTCACACACACACACCCTCTGTCACACACACACACTCACCATCTCTCACACACACACACATGCCTCTCTCTCACACACACGCTCACCCTCTCTCTCACACACACGCTCACCCTCTCTCACACACACGCAAACCATCTCTCACACACACGCAAACCGTCTCTCACACACACATGCTCACCCTTTCTCACACACACGCTCACCCTCTCTCGCATACACACACGCTCACCCTCTCTCACACACACACACACTGCCCGTTTCTCACACACGCACGCCTCTCTCTCACACACGCGCTCACCCTCTCACACACACACTCACTTTCTCACACACACGCTCACCTTCTCTTACACACACTCACACTCTCTCACACACACACACAATCTCATCCTCTCTCACACACACACACAATCTCCCTCTCTCTCACACACACACACAATCTCACCGTCACTCACACACACACAATCTCACCGTCTCTCACACACACACACACGCCTCTCTCTCACACACGCACTCACCCTTCACACACACGCTCACCTTCTCACACACACACTCACCTTCTCACTCACACACACGCTAACCCTCTCTTACACACACTCACAGTCTCTTGCACACACACTCACCGTCTCTTACACACACAATCTCAACCCTCTCTTACACACACACAATCTCACCCACTCTCACACACACACAATCCCACCCTCTCTCACACACACACAATCCCACCCTCTCTCACACACAATCTCACCCTCTCTCACACACACACAATCTCACCCTGTCTCACACACACGCACAATCTCACCCTCCCTCTCACACGTAAGCTCACCCTCTCTCACACGCACGCTCACCCTCTCACACACACACACAGACAATCTCACCCTCTCTCACACACGCACGCTCACCCTCTCACACGCACAGACAATCTCACCCTCTCTCACACACACACACACAATTTCACCCTCTCTCACACACACACACAATCTCACCCTCTCTCACACACACACACACAATCTCACCCTCACACACACACACAATCTCACCCTCTCTCATACACACACACACAATCTCACCCTCTCTCACACACACACACAATCTCACCCTCTCTCTCACACACACAATCACACCCTCTCTCACACACACAATCCCACCCTCTCTCTCACACACACAATCTCAGCTTCTCTCACACATACACAATCTCACCCTCTCTCACACACACACAATCCCACCCTCTCTCACACACAAACAATCTCACCCTCTCTCACACACACACACAATCTCACCCTGTCTCACACACACACAATCTCACCCTCTCTCACACACACACAATCTCACCCTCTCTCATACACACACAATCTCACCCTCTCTCACACACACACATCACCCTCTCACACGCCCGCTCACTCTCTCTCACACCACACTCACTCTCTCTCACACACGCACGCTCACCTGCTATCACACACGCACGCTCACCCTCTCTCACACACACATGCACGCTCACCCTCTCTCACACGCACGCTCACCCTCTCTCACACGCACACGCACGCTCACCCTCTCTCTCACACACACACGCTAACCTTCTCTGATACATACATGCACACCCTCTCACACACACGCACGATCACCCTCTTTTACACACACACACGCACGCTCACCCTCTCTCTCACACACACGCACCCAAGCGAACCGTCTCTCACACACACATGCACCCCTCTCACACACACTCACACGCTCACCATCTCTCATACACACACACACACACACGCTCACCCTCTCTCACACACACACACGCCACCCTCTCTCACAGACACACACACGCTCACCCTCTCTCACAGACACACACAATCTCACCCTCACACACACACACAATCTCACCCTCTCTCACACACACAATCTCACCCTCTCTCACACACACACACAATCTCACCCTCTCTCACACACACACACAATCTCACCCTCTCTCTCACACACACAATCCCACCCTCTCTCTCACACACACAATCCCACCCTCTCTCACACACACAATCCCACCCTCTCTCACACACACACAATCTCAGCTTCTCTCACACATACACAATCTCACCCTCTCTCACACACACACAATCCCACCCTCTCTCACACACAAACAATCTCACCCTCTCTCACACACACACACAATCTCACCCTGTCTCACACACACACAATCTCACCCTCTCTCACACACACACAATCTCACCCTCTCTCATACACACACAATCTCACCCTCTCTCACACACACACATCACCCTCTCTCTCACACGCACGCTCACTCTCTCTCACACCACACTCACTCTCTCTCACACACGCACGCTCACCTGCTATCACACACGCACGCTCACCCTCTCTCACACACACATGCACGCTCACCCTCTCTCACACGCACGCTCACCCTCTCTCACACGCACACGCACGCTCACCCTCTCACACGCACACGCACGCTCACCCTCTCTCTCACACACACACGCTAACCTTCTCTGATACATACATGCACACCCTCTCACACACACGCACGCTCACCCTCTTTTACACACACACACGCACGCTCACCCTCTCTCTCACACACACGCACCCAAGCGAACCATCTCTCACACACACATGCACCCCTCTCACACACACTCACACGCTCACCATCTCTCATAAACACACACACACACACGCTCACCCTCTCTCACACACACACACGCCACCCTCTCTCACAGACACACACACGCTCACCCTCTCTCACAGACACACACATGCTCACCCTCTCTCACACACACACACGCTCACCCTCTCTCACACACACACACACGCTCACCCTCTCTCACACACACACCCTCTGTCACACACGCACACACTCACCGTTTCTCACAAACACACACACACTCACCATCTCTCACACACACACACACACACTCAACCTCCCTCTCACACACACGCTCACCCTCTCTCTCACACACACGCACACACGCTAACCGTCTCTCACACACACATGCTCACCCTCTCTCACACACACACACACGCACACCCTCTCTCACATACACACACGCTCACCCTCTCACACACACACACACACTCACCGTTTCTCACACACACACACATACATATGCTCACCGTCTCTCACACACACACACACGCCTCTCTCTCACACAGGCGCTCACCCTCTCTCTCACACACACGCGCTCACCCTCTCACACACACGCTCACCTTCTCACTCACACACACGCTCACCCTCTCTCACACACACGCTCACCCTCACTCTCACACACACGCTCACCCTCACTCTCACATTCACACTCACCCTCTTACAAACACACTCACCCTCTCTTAAACACACACAATCCCACCCTCTCTCACATACACACAATCTCACCCTCTCTCACACACACACAATCCCACCCTCACTCACACACACACAATCTCACCTTCTCTTACACACACACAATCTCCCTCTCTCTCACACACAACCTCCCTCTCTCTCTCACACACACAATCTCACCCTCTCTCACACACACACAATCTCACCCTCTCTCACACACACACAATCTTACCCTCTCTCACACACACACACATCATCCTCTCTCTCAGACGCACACTCACACTCTCTCTCAAACCCACGCTCACCTTCGCTCTCACACCACGCTCACCTTCGCTCTCACACCACGCTCACTCTCTCTCACACACGCACGCTCACCCGCTATCACACACGCACGCTCACCCTCTCTCACACACATACACGCTCACCCTCTCTCACGCACACACACACCCTCTCTCACGCACACACACCCTCTGTCACACACACACACTCACCGTTTCTCACACACACACACCGTCTCTCACACACACACACAGGCCTCTCTCACACACACACACACACGCTAACTCTCTCACACACACACACACGCTCACCCTCTCTCACACACACACACGCTCACCCTCTCTCACACACACACACGCTCACCCTCTCTCACACACACACACACGCTCACCCTCTCTCACACACACATGCACGCTCACCCTCTCTCACACACACGCACGCTCACCCTCTCTCACACGCACACGCATGCTCACCCTCTCTCACACGCACACACATGCTCACCGTCTCTCACACACACACACACGCTCACCCTCCATCTCACACACATGCTCACCCGCTCTCTCACACACACGCTCAACATTTCTCACACACACACGTTAACCCTCTCTCACACACACATGCTCACCCTCTCTCACACACACACGCTCACCCTTTCTTACACACACACACACAATCTCACCCTCTCTCACACACACGCACAATCTCACCCTCCCTCTCACACACACAATCTCACCCTCTCTCACACACACACAATCCCACCCTCTCTCACACACACGCACAATCTCACCCTCCCTCACACACATACAATCTCACCCTCTCTCACACACACACCCAATCTCACCCTCTCTCACACACACACCCAATCTCACCCTCTCTCACACACACACAATCTCACCCTCTCTCACACACACACAATCTCACCCTCTCTCACACACACACAATCTCACCCTCTCTCACACACACACAATCTCACCCTCTCTCACACATACACAATCACACCCTCTCTCACACACACACAATCTCACCCTCTCTCACACACACACAATCTCACCCTCTCTCACACACACACAATCTCACCCTCTCTCACACACACACAATCTCAGCCTCTCTGTCACACGCACGCTCACCCTCTCTCACACACACACACACGCTCACCCTCTCTCACACACACGCACGCTCACCCTCTCTCACACACACACACGCTCACCCTCTCTCACACACACACACGCTCACCCTCTCTCACACACACACACGCTCACCCTCTCTCACACACACACAATCTCACCCTCTCTCACACACATAATCTCACCCTCTCTCACACACACAATCTCACCCTCTCTCACATACACACAATCTCACCCTCTCTCACACACACACAATCTCAGCCTCTCTGTCACACGCACGCTCACCCGCTCTCACACACACACACGCTCACCCTCTCTCACACACACACACGCTCACCCTCTCTCACACACACACACAATCTCACCCTCTCTTACATACACACACACAATCTCACCCTCTCTCACACACACACACGCTCACCCTCTCTCACACACACACAATCTCACCCTCTCTCACACACACACGCTAACCGTCTCTCACACACACATGCAAACCCTCTATCTCACATGCACCCTAATATCTCTCTCACACACAACACGCACACCCTCTATCTCACACGCAACCTAAAACCTCTCTCACACAGGCACGCACACCCACTCTCACACACGCTCACCCTCTCTGACACACACACAATCTCACCATCTCTCTCAAACACACGCATGCTCACCCTCTCTCACACACGCACGCTCACCCTCTCTGTCACACGCACGCTCACCCTCTCGCTCACACGCACGCTCAGCCTCTCTCTCCCACGCACGCTCACCCTCTCTGTCACACACACGCTCACCCTCTCGCTCACACGCACGCTCAGCCTCTCTCTCCCACGCACGCTCAACCTCTCTCACACATACACAATCTCACCCTCTCTCACACACACAATCTCACCGTCTCTCACATACACACAATCTCACCCTCTCTCACACACACACAATTTAACCCACTCTCACACACGCACAATTTCACCCACTCTCACACATGCACAATTTCACCCACTCTCACACACGCACAATTTCACCCACTCTCACACACGCACAATTTCACCCACTCTCACACACGCACAATTTCACCCACTCTCACACACGCACAATCTCACTCTCTCTCACACACACACATGCTCACTCTCTCTCACACACACACACACACAATCTCACCCTCTCTCACACACACAAACAATCTCACCCTCTCATACATACACAATCTCACCCTCTCTCACAGACACGCTCACCCTCTCTCTCACATGCACGCTCACCCTCTCTCTCACACGCACGCTCACTCTCTCTCACACACACACATACAATCTCACCCTCTCTCTCACACACACGCTCACCCTCTCTCTCACACACACGCTCACCCTCTCTCTCACACACACAATCTCACCCTCTCTCACACACACACACCATCTCACCCTCTCTCTCACACACACAATCTCACCTTCTCTCACACACACAGTCTCACCCTCTCTCACACACACACAATCTCACCCTCTCTCACACACACACAATCTCACCCTCTCTCACACACACACAATCTCAGCCTCTCTGTCACACGCACGCTCACCCTCTCTCACACACACACACGCTCACCCTCTCTCACACACACGCACGCTCACCCTCTCTCACACACACACACGCTCACCCTCTCTCACACACACACACGCTCACCCTCTCTCACACACACACAATCTCACCCTCTCTCACACACACAATCTCACTCTCTCTCACACACACAATCTCACCCTCTCTCACATACACACAATCTCACCCTCTCTCACACACACACAATCTCAGCCTCTCTGTCACACGCACGCTCACCCTCTCTCACACACACACACGCTCACCCTCTCTCACACACACACACACTCACCCACTCTCACACACACACACACCCTCTGTCACACACACACACTCACCGTTTCTCACACACACACACACACTCACCGTCTCTCACACACACACACAGGCCTCTCTCTCACACACACGCTCAACCTCCCTCTCACACACACGCTCACCCTCTCTCTCACACACACGCACACACGCTAACCATCTCTCACACACACATGCTCACCCTCTCTCTCACACACACACACACACACGCTTACCCTCTCTCACATACATACACGCTCACCCTCTCTCACACACACACACACGCTAACTCTCTCACACACACACACGCTCACCCTCACACACACACACACTCACCCTCTCTCACACACACGCACGCTCACCCTCTCTCACACGCACACACACGCTCACCCTCTCTTATACGCACACACACGCTCACCCTCACACACACGCACACACGCTAACCTTCTCTGACACATACAGGCACACCCTCTCTCTCACACACACGCACGCTCACCCTCTCTCACACACACACGCGCGCTCACCCTCTCTCACACACACACGCGTGCTCACCCTCTCTCACACACACACACGCGCGCTCACCCTCTCTCACCCACACACGCACGCTCACCATCTCTCTCACACACACGCACACAAGCTAACCGTCTCTCACTCACACACACGCTCACCCTCTCTCTCACACACACACACGCTCACCCTCTCTCACAGACACACACACGCTCACCCTCTCTCACACACACACACGCTCACCCTCTCTCACACACACACACTCACCGTTTCTCACACACACACACACTCACCGTCTCTCACACACACACAGGCCTCTCTCTCACACACACGCTCAACCTCCCTCTCACACACACGCTCACCCTCTCTCACACACACACACTCACCGTTTCTCACACACACACACACACATATGCTCACCGTCTCTCACACACACACACGCCTCTCTCTCACACACACGCTCACCCTCACTCTCACACACACGCTAACCCTCACTCACACACACACACTCACCCTCTCTTACAAACACACTCACCCTCTCTTACACACACACAATCTAACCCTCTCTCACACACACACAATCCCACCCTCTCTCACACACACACAATCTCACCCTCTCTCACACACACACAATCTCACCCTCTCTCACACACACACAATCCCACCCTCTCTCACACACAAACAATCCCGCCCTCTCTCACACACAAACAATCCCACCCTCACTCACACACACACAATCCCACCCTCACTCACACACACACAATCTCACCCTCTCTCTCACACACACAATCTCACCCTCCCTCTCACACGCATGCTCACCCTCTCTCTCACACGCACGCTTACCCTCTCTCTCACACGCACGCTCACCCTCTCTCACACGGACACTCACCCTCACTCACGCACACACAATCCCACCCTCTCTCACACACGCACAATCCCACCCTCACTCACACACACACAATCCCACCCTCACTCACACACACACAATCTCACCCTCTCTCTCACACACACAATCTCCCCCTCTCTCTCACACACACAATCTCACCCTCTCTCTCACACACACAATCTCACCCTCTCTCACACACACACAATCTCACCCTCTCTCACACACACACAATCTCCCTCTCTCTCATACACACACAATCTCACCCTGTCTCTCACACACACAATCTCACCGTCTTTCTCACACACATAAACAATCTCCCTCTCTCTCACACACACACAAGCTCACCGTCTCACACACACACACACAATCTCGCCATGTCTCACACACACACACAATCTCACCGTCTTTCTCACCCTCTCTGACACACACACCATCTCACCCTCTCTCACACACACACCATCTCACCCTCTCTCACACACACAATCTCACCGTCTCACACATACGCAATCTCACCCTGTCTCACACACAATCGCACCCTCCCTCTCACACGCATGCTCAGCCTCTCTCTCACACGCACGCTTACCCTCTCTCTCACACGCACGCTCACCCTCTCTCACACGGACGCTCACCCTCTCACACAGGCACACAATCTCACCCTCTCTGACACACACAATCTCACCCTCTCTCTCACACACACACACAATCACACCCTCTCTCACACACACACACAATCTCACCCTCTCTCTCACACACACAATCCCATCCTCTCTCTCACACACACAATCCCATCCTCTCTCACACACACACAATCTCAGCTTCTCTCACACACACACACAACCTCCCTCTCTCTCACACACAACCTCCCTCTCTCTCACACACAACCTCCCTCTCACGCACACACACACAATCTCACCCTCTCTCACACAAACACACAATCTCACCCTCTCTCACACACACACAATCTTACCCTCTCTCTCACACATGCACATCATCCTCTCTCTCACACATGCACATCATCCTCTCTCTCAGACACACACTCACACTCTCACACCCACGCTCACCTTCTCTCTCACACCACGCTCACTCTCTCTCACACACGCACGCTCACCCGCTATCACACACATACACGCTCACCCTCTCTCACACACACACACACCCCCTGTCACACACACACACTCACCGTTTCTCACACACACACACACACTCACCGTCTCTCTCACACACAGACAGGCTCTCTCTCACACACACGCACACACTCTGTCACACACACACACACTCACCGTTTCTCACACACACACACACACTCACCGTCTCTCTCACACACACACAGGCCTCTCTCTCACACACACGCTCAACCTCCCTCTCACACACACGCTCACCCTCTCACACACACACGCTAACGGTCTCTCACACACACATCCTCACCCTCTCTCACACACACGCACACACGCTATCCTTCTCTGATACATACATGCACACCCTCTCTCTCACACACACGCACTCTCACCCTCTCTCACACACACACACGCGCGCTCACCCTCTCTCACCCACACACTCACGCTCACCATCTCTCTCACACACACGCACACAAGCTAACCGTCTCACACACACACATGCACCCCTCTCACACACACTCACACGCTCACCATCTCTCATACACACACACACACATGCTCACCCTTTCTCTCACATACACGCACACTCAACCTCTCTCACAGACACACACACGCTCACCCTCTCTCAGACACACACACGCTCACCCTCTCTCACACACACACGCTCACCCTCTCTCACACACACACCCTCTGTCACACGCACACACACTCACCGTTTCTCACACACACACACAGGCCTCTCTCTCACACACACGCTCAATCTCCCTCTCACACACATGCTCACCCTCTCACACACACGCTCACACTCACTCTCACATACACGCTCACCCTCACTCTCACACACACGCTCACCCTCTCTTACACACACACACACTCTACCTCTCACACACACACTCACCCTCTCTTACATACACACAATCTCACCCTCTTACACACAATCTCACCCTCTCTCACACACACACAATCCCACCCTCTCTCACACACACAATCCCACCCTCTCTCACACACACACAATCCCACCCACTCTCGCACACACACAATCCCACCCTCTCTCACACACACACAACCTCACCCTCTCTCACACACACACAATCTCACCCTCTCTCACACACACACAATCTCCCTCTCTCTCATACACACACAATCTCACCCTGTCTCTCACACACACAATCTCACCGTCTTTCTCACACACATAAACAATCTCACCCTCTCTCACACGCACACAAGCTCACCGTCTCACACACACACAATCTCACCATGTCTCACACACACACACAATCTCACCGTCTTTCTCACACACACACACGCCTCTCTCTCACACACACGCTCACCCTCTCACACACACACTCACCTTCTCACACACACGCTCACCTTATCACTCACACACACGCGCACCCTCTCTTACACACACTCACACTCTCTTACACACACACTCACCCTCTCTCACACACACACAATCTCACCCTCTCTCACACACACACCATCTCACCCTCTCTCACACACACACCATCTCACCCTCTCTCACACACACAATCTCACCCTCTCTCACACACACAATCTCACCCTCTCTCACACACACAATCTCACCCTGTCTCACACACACGCAATCTCACCCTATCTCACACACACGCACAATCTCACCCTCCCTCTCACACGCATGCTCACCCTCTCTCTCACACGCACGCTCACCCTCTCTCTCACACGCACGCTCACCCTCTCTCACACGGACGCTCACCCTCACACACACACACAATCTCATCCTTTCTCACACACACACAATCTCACCCTCTCTCACACACACACAATCTCACCCTCTCTCACACACACACAATCTCACCCTCTCTCACACACACAATCTCACCCTCTCTCACACACACACAATCTCACCCTCTCTCACACACACACAATCTCACCCTCTCTCACACACACACAATCTCACCCTCCCGCTCACACGCACGTTCACCCTCTCACATGCACGCTCACCCTCTCCCAAACACACGCACGCTCACCCTCTCTCACACACACGCACGCTCACCCTCTCTCACACACACGCACGCTCACCCTCTCTCACACAGGCACACACGCTAACCGTCTCTCACTCACACACAGGCACACACACTAACCGTCTCTCACACACACATGCACACCCTCTCTCTCACACACACACACACTCACCATCTCTCTCACACACACGCTCACCCCCTCTCACACACACTCACACGCTCACCCCCTCTCACACATACTCACATGCTCACCCTCTCTTACACACACACACATGATCACCCTCTCTCAAACACGCTCACTCTCTCTCACAAACACACACGCTCACTCTAACTCAAACACACACACGCTCACCCTCACACACACACACGCTGATCCACTCTCACACACGCACGCTCACCCTCTCTCACACACCCACGTTCACCCTCTCTCACACACGCACGCTCACCCTCTCACACACACACACGCTCACCATCTCTCACACACACACGTTCACCCTCTCTCTCACACACATGCACGCTCACCCGCTCTCTCACACAGTCACACGCTCACCCTCTCTCACACACAGTCACACGCTCACCCTCTCTCACACACACACACACGCTCACCCTCTCTCACACACACACACACGCTCACCCTCTCTCACACACACACAAACGCTCACCCACTCTCACACACACACACACGCACACACTCTCTCACACACACACGTTCACCCTCTCTCACACACACACACGCTCACCATCTCTCACACACACACGCTCACCCTCTCTCACACACACCCTCTGTCACACACACACACTCACCTTCTCTCACACACACACACATGCCTCTCTCTCACACACACGCTCACCCTCACTCTCACACACACGCTCACCCTCACTCTCACACACACGCTCACCCTCACTCTCACACACACGCTCACCCTCACTCTCACACACACGCTCACCCTCTCTTACACACACTCACACTCTCTTACACACACGCTCACCCTCTCTTACACACACACACACAATCTCACCGTCTCTTACACACACACAATCTCACCCTCTCTCACACACACAATCCCATCCTCTCTCACACACACAATCCCACCCTCTCTCACACACACAATCCCACCCTCTCTCACACACACAATCCCACCCTCTCTCACACACACAATCCCACCCTCTCTCACACACACAATCCCACGCTCTCTCACACACACAATCCCACCCTCTCTCACACACACACAATCTCAACCTCTCTCACAGACACACAATCTCACCCTCTCTCACACACACACAATCTCACCCTCTCTCTCACACACACGCTAACCCTCTCTCTCACACACAATCTCACCCTCTCTCTCACACACAATCTCACCCTCTCTCACACACACACACAATCTCACCCTCTCTCACACACACACAATCTCACCCTCTCACACACACACACACAATCTCCCTCTCTCTCACGCACACACACAATCTCACCGTCTCTCACACACACACACACGCCTCTCTCTCACACACACGCTCACCCTCTCACACACACACTCACCTTCTCACACACACGCTCACCTTATCACTCACACACGCGCACCCTCTCTTACACACACTCACACTCTCTTACACACACACTCACCCTCTCTTACACACACACAATCTCACCCTCTTACACACAATCTCACCCTCTCTCACACACACACAATCCCACCCTCTCTCACACACACAATCCCACCCTCTCTCACACACACACAATCCCACCCTCTCTCACACACACACAATCCCACCCTCTCTCACACACACACAATCTCACCCTCTCTCACACACACACAATCCCACCCTCTCTCACACACACACAATCTCACCCTCTCTCACACACACACAATCTCACCCTCCCTCTCACACACACGCTAACTCTCTCTCTCACACGCACGCTCACCATCTCTCACACGCACGCTCACCCTCTCACACACACACAATCTCACTCTCTCTCTCACACACACACACATTCTCACCCTCTCTCACACACACACACAATCTCACCCTCTCTCACACACACACACACACACAATCTCCCTCTCTCTCACACACACACACAATCTCACCCTGTCTCACACATACAAAATCTCACTGTCTTTCTCACACACACACACACACAATCACACCGTCTTTCTCTCACACACACACAATCTCACCATGTCACACACACACACAATCTCACCGTCTTTCTCTCACACACACACAATCTCACCCTCTCTCTCACACACACAATCTCACCCTGTCTCACACACACACACACAAACTCACCCTCCCTCTCACACGTAAGCTCACCCTCTCTCACACGCACGCTCACCCTCTCACACACACACAGACAATCTCACCCTCTCTCACACAGGCACGCTCACCCTCTCTCACATGCACAGACAATCTCACCCTCTCTCACGCACACACACAATCTCACCCTCCCTCACGCACACACACAATCTCACCCTCTCTCACACACACACACACAATCTCACCCTCTCTCACACACACACACACAATCTCACCCTCTCACACACACACACACAATCTCACCCTCTCTCACACACACACAAAATCTCACCCTCTCTCACACACACACACAATCTCACCCTCTCTCACACACACAATCCCACCCTCTCTCACACACACACAATCTCAGCTTCTCTCACACACACACAATCTCACCCTCTCTCACACACACACAATCTCAGCTTCTCTCACACACAAACAGTCTCACCCTCTCTCACACACACACACACAATCTCACCCTCATCACCCTCTCTCTCACACGCACACTCACTCTCTCTCACACCACACTCTCTCTCACACACGCACGCTCACCTGCTATCACACACGCACGCTCACCCTCTCTCACACACACATGCACGCTCACCCTCTCTCACACACGCACGCTCACCCTCTCTCACATGCACCCGCACGCTCACCCTCTCTCACACGCACACGCACGCTCACCCTCTCACACACGCACACGCACGCTCACCCTCTCACACACACGCACACACGCTAACCTTCTCTGATACACACACACTCACCCTCTCTCTCACACACACACACACGCTCACCCTCTCTCACACACACACACGCTCACCCTCTCTCACCCACACTTGCACACTCACCATCTCTCTCACACACACGCACACAAGCTAACCGTCTCTCACACACACATGCACCCCTCTCACACACACTCACACGCTCACCATCTCTCATACACACACACACACGCTCACCCTCTCTCTCACACACACACACAATCTCACCCTCTCTCACACACACACACGCTCACCCTCTCTCACAAACACACACAATCTCACCCTCTCTCTCACACACACAATCCCACCCTCTCTCACACACACACAATCTCACCCTCTCTCACACACACAATCCCACCCTCTCTCACACACACACAATCTCAGCTTCTCTCACACACAAACAATCTCACCCTCTCTCTCACACACACACAATCTCACCCTCTCTCACACACACACAATCTCAGCTTCTCTCACACACAAACAGTCTCACCCTCTCACACACACACACACAATCTCACCCTCATCACCCTCTCTCTCACACGCACACTCACTCTCTCTCACACCACACTCTCTCTCTCACACACGCACGCTCACCTGCTATCACACACGCACGCTCACCCTCTCACACATGCACGCTCACCCTCTCTCACACACGCACGCTCACCCTCTCTCACATGCACCCGCACGCTCACCCTCTCTCACACGCACACGCACGCTCACCCTCTCACACACACGCACACACGCTAACCTTCTCTGATACACACATGCACACCCTCTCTCTCACACACACGCACGCTCACCCTCTCTCACACACACACGCGCGCTCACCCTCTCTCACCCACACTTGCACGCTCACCATCTCTCTCACACACACGCACACAAGCTAACCGTCTCTCACACACACATGCACCCCTCTCACACACACTCACACGCTCACCATCTCTCGTACACACACACACACGCTCACCCTCTCTGTCACACACACACACACACGCTCACACTCTCTCACACACACACACGCTCACCCTCTCACACTCACACACGCTCACCCTCTCACACACACAATCTCAACCTCTCTCACACACACACAATTCCACACTCTCTCACACACACACAATCCCACCCTCACTCACACACACACACAATCTCCCTCTCTCTCACACACACACACACACAATCTCATCCTGTCTCACACACACACAATCTCACCATGTCTCACACACACACACAATCTCACCGTCTCTCTCACACACACACACAATCTCACCCTTTCTCACACACACACACAATCTCACCCTTTCTCACACACACACAATCTCACCTTCTCTCACACACACACACAATCTCACCGTCTCTCTCACACACACACACAATCTCACCCTTTCTCACACACACACAATCTCACCTTCTCTCACACACACAATCTCACCCTCTCTCACACACACACACACAATCTCACCCTCTCTCACACACACACACACAATCTCACCCTCTCTCACACACACACAATCTCACCCTCTCTCACACACACACAATCTCACCCTCTCTCACACACACACAATCTCACCCTCTCTCACACACACACAATCTCACCCTCTCTCACACACACACAATCTCACCCTCTCTCACACACACACAATCTCACCCTCTCTCACACACACACAATCTCACCCTCTCTCACACACACACAATCTTACCCTCTCTCACACACACACAATCTCACCCTCTCTCACACACACACAATCTCACCCTCTCTCACACACACACAATCTCACCCTCTCTCACACACACACAATCTCACCCTCTCTCACACACACACAATCTCACCCTCTCTCACACACACACAATCTCACCCTCTCTCACACACACACAATCTCACCCTCTCTCACACACACACTCAATCTCACCCTCCCTCACACACACGCTCACCCTCTCTCTCACACGCACGCTCACCCTCTCTTTCACACGCACGCTCACCCTCCCTCTCACACGCACGCTCACCCTCTCCCAAACACATGCACGCTCATCCTCTCCCAAACGCATGCACGCTCATCCTCTCTCACACACACACACACTCACCATCTCTATCACACACACGCTCACCCCCTCTCACACACACTTACACGCTCACCGACTCTCACACATACTCACATGCTCACCCTCTCTCACACACACACACATGATCACCCTCTCTCACACACGCTCACTCTCTCTCACAAACACACACGCTCACTCTAACTCACACACACACACGCTCACCCTCACACACACATGCTCACCATCTCTCACACACACACGTTCACCCTCTCTCACACACATGCACGCTCACCCTCTCTCACACACACATGCTCACCCTCTCTTACACACACGCATGCTCACCCTCCCTCACACACACATGCACGCTCACCCTCTCTCTCACACACAGGCACACACGCTAACCGTCTCTCACTCACACACAGGCACACACGCTAACCGTCTCTCACACACACATGCACACCCTCTCTCTCACACACACACACACTCACCATCTCTCTCACACACACGCTCACCCCCTCTCACACACACTCACACGCTCACCCCCTCTCACACATACTCACATGCTCACCCTCTCTTACACACACACACATGATCACCCTCTCTCACACACGCTCACTCTCTCTCACACACACGCTCACTCTAACTCACACACACACACGCTCACCCTCACACACACACACACGCTCATCCACTCACAAACGCACGCTCACCCTCTCTCACACACACACGCTCACCCTCTCTCACACACACACACACACGCTCACCCACTCTCACACACACACACACACACACACCCTCTCTCACACACACACGTTCACCCTCTCTCACACACACACACACACGCTCACCCACTCTCACACACACACACACACGCACACCCTCTCTCACACACACACGTTCACCCTCTCTCACACACACACACGCTCACCCTCTCTCACACACACACACGCTCACCCTCTCTCACACACACACGCTCACCCTCTCTCACACACACACACGCTCACCCTCTCACACACACACCCTCTGTCACACACACACACTCACCGTCTCTCACACACACATGCTCACCCTTTCTCACACACACACGCTCATCCTCTCTCACATACACAAACCCTCTGTCACACACACACACACGCCTCTCTCTCACACACGCGCTCACCCTCTCACACACACACTCACCTTCTCACACACACACTCACCTTCTCACACACACACTCACCTTCTCACACACACACTCACCCTCTCTTACACACACTCACACTCTCTTACACACACGCTCACCCTCTCTTACACACACACACAATCTCACCGTCTCTTACACACACACAATCTCACCCTCTCTCACACACACAATCCCACCCTCTCTCACACACACAATCCCACCCTCTCTCACATACACAATCCCACCCTCTCTCACACACACAATCCCACCCTCTCTCACACACACACTCAATCTCACCCTCTCTCACACACACACAATCTCACCCTCTCTCACACACACACACAATCTCCCTCTCTCTCACACACACACACAATCTCACCGTCTCTCACGCACACACACACGCCTCTCTCTCACACACACGCTAACCCTCTCACACACACACTCACCTTCTCACACACACGCTCACCTTATCACTCACACACACGCGCACCCTCTTTTACACACACTCACACTCTCTTACACACACACTCACCCTCTCTTACACACACACAATCACACCCTCTTACACACACACAATCTCACCCTCTCTCACACACACAATCTCACCCTCTCTCACACACACAATCTCACCCTCTCTCACACACACAATCTCACCCTCTCTCACACACACACAATCCCACCCTCTCTCACACACACAATCCCACCCTCTCTCACACACACAATCCCACCCTCTCTCACACACACAATCCCACCATCTCTCACACACACAATCCCACCCTCTCTCACACACACACAATCCCACCCTCTCTCACACACACAATCCCACCCTCTCTCACACACACACAATCTCACCCTCTCTCACACACACACAATCTCACCCTCTCTCACACACACACAATCCCACCCTCTCTCACACACACACAATCTCACCCTCTCTCACACACACACACAATCTCACCCTCCCTCTCACACACACGCTAACTCTCTCTCTCACACGCACGCTCACCCTCTCTCACACGCACGCTCACCCTCTCACACACACACAATCTCACTCTCTCTCTCACACACACACATTCTCACCCTCTCTCACACACACACACACAATCTCACCCTCTCTCACACACACACACACACAATCTCACCCTCTCTCACACACACACACACAATCTCCCTCTCTCTCACACACACACACACAATCTCACCCTGTCTCACACATACAAAATCTCACTGTCTTTCTCACACACACACACACACAATCACACCGTCTTTCTCTCACACACACACAATCTCACCATGTCACACACACACACACACACAATCTCACCGTCTTTCACTCACACACACACAATCTCACCCTCTCTCTCACACACACAATCTCACCCTCTCTCTCACACACACAATCTCACCCTGTCTCACACACACACACAAACTCACCCTCCCTTTCACACGTAAGCTCACCCTCTCTCACACGCACGCTCACCCTCTCACACACACACAGACAATCTCACCCTCTCTCACACACGCACGCTCACCCTCTCTCACATGCACAGACAATCTCACCCTCTCTCACGCACACACACAATCTCACCCTCTCACACGCACACACACAATCTCACCCTCTCTCACACACACACACAATCTCACCCTCTCTCACACACACACACACAATCTCACCCTCTCTCACACACACACAAAATCTCACCCTCTCTCACACACACACACAATCTCACCCTCTCTCACACACACACAATGTCACCCTCTCTCACACACACACACAATGTCACCCTCTCTCACACACACACACAATCTCACCCTCTCTCACAAACACACACAATCTCACCCTCTCTCTCACACACACAATCCCACCCTCTCTCACACACACACAATCTCACCCTCTCTCACACACATAATCCCACCCTCTCTCACACACACAATCCCACCCTCTCTCACACACACACAATCTCAGCATCTCTCACACACAAACAATCTCACCCTCTCACACACACACAATCTCACCCTCTCTCACACACACACAATCTCAGCTTCTCTCACACACAGTCTCACCCTCTCTCACACACACACACACAATCTCACCCTCATCACCCTCTCTCTCACACGCACACTCACTCTCTCTCACACCACACTCACTCTCTCTCACACACGCACGCTCACCTGCTATCACACACGCACGCTCACCCTCTCACACACATGCACGCTCACCCTCTCACACACACGCACGCTCACCCTCTCTCACATGCACCCGCACGCTCACCCTCTCTCACACGCACACTCACCCTCTCGCACACACGCTCACCCTCTCTCTCACACACACACACACGCCCACACTCTCTCACACACACACACGCTCACCCTCTCTCACACACACAATCTCAACCTCTCTCACACACACACAATTCCACACTCTCTCACACACACACAATCCCACCCTCACTCACACACACACACAATCTCCCTCTCTCTCTCACACACACACACAATCTCATCCTGTCTCACACACACACAATCTCACCATGTCTCACACACACACACAATCTCACCGTCTCTCTCACACACACACACAATCTCACCCTTTCTCACACACACACAATCTCACCCTTTCTCACACACACACAATCTCACCCTTTCTCTCACACACACAATCTCACCTTATCTCACACACACACAATCTCACCCTCTCTCACATACACACAATCTCACCCTCTCTCACACACACACAATCTCACCCTCTCTCACACACACACAATCTCACCCTCTCTCACACACACACAATCTCACCCTCTCTCACACACACACAATCTCACCCTCTCTCACACACACACAATCTCACCCTCTCTCACACACACACAATCTCACCCTCTCTCACACACACACAATCTCACCCTCTCTCACACACACACAATCTAACCCTCTCTCACACACACACAATCTCACCCTCTCTCACACACACACAATCTCACCCTCTCTCACACACACACAATCTCACCCTCTCTCACACACACACAATCTCACCCTCTCTCACACACACACAATCTCACCCTCTCTCACACACACACAATCTCACCCTCCCTCTCACACACACGCTCACCCTCTCTCTCACACGCACGCTCACCCTCTCACACGCACGCTCACCCTCTCTCTCACACGCACGCTCACCCTCTCACACGCACGCTCACCCTCTCCCAAACACATGCATGCTCACCCTCTCTCACACACACGCACGCTCACCCTCTCTCACACACGCACGCTCACCCTCTCTCTCACACACAGGCACACACGCTAACCGTCTCACACACACACACACTCACCATCTCTCTCACACACACGCTCACCCCCTCTCACACACACTTACACGCTCACCGACTCTCTCACATACTCACATGCTCACCCTCTCTCACACACACACACATGATCACCCTCTCTCACACACGCTCACTCTCTCTCACAAACACACACGCTCACTCTAACTCACACACACACACGCTCACCCTCACACACACATGCTCACCATCTCTCACACACACACGTTCACCCTCTCTCACACACATGCACGCTCACCCTCTCACACACACACGCTCACCCTCTCTTACACACACGCATGCTCACCCTCCCTCACACACACATGCACGCTCACCCTCTCTCTCACACACAGGCACACACGCTAACCGTCTCTCACTCACACACAGGCACACACGCTATCGTCTCTCACACACACATGCACACCCTCTCTCTCACACACACATGCACACCCTCTCACACACACACACTCACCATCTCTCTCACACACACGCTCACCCCCTCTCACACACACTCACACGCTCACCCCCTCTCACACATACTCACATCCTCACCCTCTCTTACACACACACACATGATCACCCTCTCTCACACACGCTAACTCTCTCTCACAAACACACACGCTCACTCTAACTCACACACACACACGCTCACCCTCACACACACACACACGCTCATCCACTCTCACACAAGCACGCTCACCCTCTCTCTCACACACATGCACGCTCACCCGCTCTCTCACACAGTCACACGCTCACCCTCTCTCACACACAGTCACACGCTCACCCTCTCTCACACACACACACACGCTCACCCTCTCTCACACACACACACACGCTCACCCTCTCTCACACACACACACACACGCACACCCTCTCTCACACACACACGTTCACCCTCTCTCACACACACACACGCTCACCCTCTCTCACACACACACGCTCACCCTCTCTCACACACACACACGCTCACCCTCTCACACACACACACACGCTCACCCTCTCACACACACACACACGCCGTCTCTCGCACACACACATGCCTCTCACTCACACACACGCTCACCCTCTCTCTCACACACACGCTCACCCTCTCACACACACGCTCACTCTCTCACACACACGCTCACCCTCTCTCACACACAATCTCACCCTCTCTCACACACAAGCTCATCCTCTCTCACACACACACAATCTCACCCTCTCTCACACACAATCTCACCCTCTCTCACACACACAAGCTCATCCTCTCTCACACACACAAGCTCACCCTCTCTCACACACACACAATCCCACACTCACGCACACACACAATCTCACCCTGTCTCACACACACACAATCTCACCAGCATTCTCACACACACACACAATCTCACACACACACACAATCTCACACTCTCTCACACACACACAATCTCACCCTGTCTCACACACATGCAAAATCTCACCCTCCCTTTCACACGCACGCTCACCCTCTCTCTCACACACACACTCACCCTCTCTCTCACACGCACGCTCACCCTCTCTCTCACACATGCACGCTCACCCTCTCTAACACACAAGCACACACGCTAACCGTCACTCACACACATGCACACCCTCTCTCACACACACTCACACGCTCACCCTCTCTCGCGCACACACATACGCTCACCCTCTCACGTACACACACACGCTCAACCCCTCTCACGCACACACACGCTCACCCTCTCTCACACACACACACACGCTCACCCTCTCTCACACACACACGCTCACCCTCTCTCACACACGCATGTTCACCCTCTCTCACACACGCACGTTCACCCTCTCTCACACACATGCACGCTCACCCTCTCTTACACACACGCACGCTCACCCTCTCACACACACACGCACGCTCACACTCTCTCTCACACACACGCACACACGCTAACCGTCTCTGACACACACATGCACACCCTCTCTCACACACACTCACACGCTCACCCTCTCTCGCGCACACACATACGCTCACCCTCTCTCACGTACACACACACGCTCACCCTCTCTCACGCACACACACGCTCACCCTCTCTCACACACACACACACGCTCACCCTCTCTCACACACACACGCTCACCCTCTCTCACACACGCATGTTCACCCTCTCTCACACACGCACGTTCACCCTCTCTGACACACATGCACGCTCACCCTCTCTTACACACACGCACGCTCACACTCTCACACACACACGCACGCTCACACTCTCTCTCACACACACGCACACACGCTAACCGTCTCTGACACACACATGCACACCATCTCTCTCACACACATACACGCTCACCCTAGCTCTCACATACACACGCTCACCCCCTCTCACACACACTCACACGCTCACCATCTCTCACACACACACACACACACGCTCACCCTCTCACACACACACAAGCTCACCCTCTCTCACACAAACACACGCTCACCCTCTCTCACACACACACACGCTCACCCACTCTCACACACACACACGCTCACCCACTCTCACACACACAAAAGCTCACCCTCACTCACACACACACACTCACCGTTTCTCTCACACACTCACACACTTGCTCACCGTCTCTCACACTCAAACACACACAGGCCTCTCCCTCACACATGCGCTCACCCTCTCACACACGCGCTCACCCTTTCTCTCACACACACGCTCACCCTCTCTCACACACGCGCTCACTCTCTCTTACACACGCGCACACCCTCTCTCTCACACATGCGCTCACCTTCTCTCTCACACACTCTCACCCTCTCTCTCACACACACACTCATCCTCTCTTACACACACACAAACTCTCTTACAAACACACACAATCTCGCCCTCTCTCACACATACACACACACACACAATCTCACCATCTCCCACACACACACACAATCTCACCCTCTCACACACACAAAATCCCACACTCTCTCACACACACACAATCCCACCCTCACACACACACACAATCTCACCCTCTCTCACACACACACAAAATCTCCCTCTGTCTCACACACACACAATCTCACCCTGTCTCACACACACACAATCTCACCATGTCTCTCACACACTCAATCTCACCATGTCTCACACACACACACAATCTCACCCTCTCTCACACACACACACAATCTCACCCTCTCTCACACACACACACAATCTCACCCTCTCTCACACACACACACAATCTCACCCTCTCTCACACACACACACAATCTCACCCTCTCTCACACACACACACAATCTCACCCTCTCTCACACACACACACAATCTCACCCTCTCTCACACACACACACAATCTCACCCTCTCTCACACACACACACAATCTCACCCTCTCACAAACACACACAATCCCACCCTCTCTCACACACACAATCCCACCCTCTCTCTCACACACAATCCCACCCTCTCTCACACACACAATCTCAGCTTCTCTCACACATACACAATCTCACCCTCTCTCACACACACACAATCCCACCCTCTCTCACACACACACAATCCCACCCTCTCTCACACACAAACAATCTCACCCTCTCTCACACACACACACAATCTCACCCTGTCTCACACACACACAATCTCACCCTCTCTCTCACACACACAATCTCACCCTCTCTCATACACACACAATCTCACCCTCTCACACACACATCACCCTCTCTCTCACACGCACGCTCACTCTCTCTCACACCACACTCACTCTCTCTCACACACGCACGCTCACCTGCTATCACACACGCACGCTCACCCTCTCTCACACACACATGCATGCTCACCCTCTCTCACACGCACGCACACCCTCTCTCACATGCACACGCACGCTCACCCTCTCATACGCACACGCACGCTCACCCTCTCTCTCACACACACACACACACGCTAACCTTCTCTGATACATACATGCACACCCTCTCACACACACGCACGCTCACCCTCTTTCACACACACACACGCACGCTCACCCTCTCTCTCACACACACGCACCCAAGCGAACCGTCTCTCACACACACATGCACCCCTCTCGCACACACTCACACGCTCACCATCTCTCATACACACACACACACACACGCTCACCCTCTCTCACACACACACACGCTCACCCTCTCTCACACACACACACGCTCACCCTCTCTCACACACACACACACACGCTCACCCTCTCTCACACACACACCCTCTGTCACACACGCACACACTCACCGTTTCTCACACACACACACACACTCACCATCTCTCACACACACAAACACACTCAACCTCCCTCTCACACACATGCTCACCCTCCCTCTCACACACACGCACACACGCTAACCGTCTCTCACACACACATGCTCACCCTCTCTCACACACACACACACGCTCACCCTCTCTCACACACACACGCTCACCCTCTCTCACACACACACACACACTCACCGTTTCTCACACACACACACATACATATGCTCACCGTCTCTCACACACACACACACGCCTCTCTCACACAGGCGCTCACCCTCTCTCTCACACACGCGCTCACCCTCTCACACACACGCTCACCCTCACTCTCACACACACGCTCACCCTCACTCTCACATTCACACTCACCCTCTTACAAACACACTCACCCTCTCTTACACACATACACAATCTCACCCTCTCTCACACACACACAATCCCACCCTCTCTCACATACACACAATCTCACCCTCTCTCACACACACACAATCCCACCCTCACTCACACACACACAATCTCACCTTCTCTTACACACACACAATCTCCCTCTCTCTCACACACAACCTCCCTCTCTCTCTCACACACACAATCTCACCCTCTCTCACACACACACAATCTCACCCTCTTTCAGACACACACAATCTTACCCTCTGTCTCACACACACACATCATCCTCTCTCTCAGACACACACTCACACTCTCTCTCACACCCACGCTCACCTTCGCTCTTACACCACGCTCACCTTCGCTCTCACACCACGCTCACTCTCTCTCACACACGCACGCTCACCCGCTATCACACACGCACGCTCACCCTCTCTCACACACATACACGCTCACCCTCTCTTACGCACACACACCCTCTCTCACACACACACACACCCTGTCACACACACACACACTCACCGTTTCTCACACACACACACACACACCGTCTCTCACACACACACACAGGCCTCTCTCACACACACACACACACGCTAACTCTCTCACACACACACACACGCTCACCCTCTCTCACACACACACACACGCTCACCCTCTCTCACACACACACGCACGCTCACCCTCTCTCACACACACATGCACGCTCACCCTCTCTCACACACACGCACGCTCACCCTCTCTCACACGCACACGCACGCTCACCCTCTCTCACACGCACAGGCACGCTCACCATCTCACAAACACGCACACACGCTAACCTTCTCTGATACATACAGGCATACCCTCTCTCACACACACGCACGCTCACCCTCTCACACACACACACGCGCGCTCACCCTCTCTCACACACACACGCGTGCTCACCCTCTCTCACACACACACACACGCGCGCTCACCCTCTCTCACCCACACACGCACGCTCACCATCTCTCTCACACACACGCACACAAGCTAACCGTCTCTCACTCACACACACGCTCACCCTCTCTTCACAGACACACACACGCTCACTCTCTCTCACAGACACACACACACTCACCCTCTCTCACACACACACCCGCTCACCCTCTCTCACACACACACACTCACCCTCTCTCACACACACACACTCACCCTCTGTCACACACACACACACTCACCGTTTCTCACACACACACACACTCACCGTCTCTCACACACACACACAGGCCTCTCTCTCACACACACGCTCAACCTCCCTCTCACACACACGCTCACCCTCTCTCTCACACACACGCACACACGCTAACCGTCTCTCACACACACATGCTCACCCACTCTCTCTCACACACACACACGCTTACCCTCTCTCACATACACACACGCTCACCCTCTCTCACATACACACACGCTCACCCTCTCTCACACACACACACTCACCGTCTCTCTCACACACACACACACGCTCAACCGCCCCCTCACACACACGCTCACCCTCTCTCTCACACACACGCACACACGCTAACCGTCTCACACACACACATGCTCACCGTCTCACACACACACACACGCTCACCCTCTCACACAGGCGCTCACCCTCTCTCTCACACACACGCTCACCCTCTCACACACACGCTCACCTTCTCACTCACACACACGCTCACCCTCTCTCACACACACGCTCACCCACTCTCACACACACGCTCACCCTCACTCTCACACTCACACTCACCCTCACTCTCACACTCACACTCACCCTCTTACAAACACACTCACCCTCTCTCACACACACACAATCTCACCCTCTCTCACACACACACAATCCCACCCACTCTCACACACACAAATCTCACCCACTCTCACACACACGCACACACGCTAACCGTCTCTCACACACACATGCTCACCCTCTCTCACACACACACACACGCTCACCCTCTCTCACATACACACACGCTCACCCTCTCTCACACACACACACACTCACCGTTTCTCACACACACACACACACATATGCTCACCGTCTCTCACACACACGCCGCTCTCTCACACAGGCGCTCACCCTCTCTCACACACACGCTCACCCTCTCACACACACGCTCACCTTCTCACTCACACACACGCTCACCCTCTCTCACACACACGCTCACCCTCACTCTCACACACACGCTCACCCTCACTCTCACACTCACACTCACCCTCTTACAAACACACTCACCCTCTCTTACACACATACACAATCTCACCCTCTCACACACACACACAATCCCACCCACTCTCACACACACACAATCTCACCCACTCACACACACACAATCTCACCCACTCTCACACACACACAATCTCACCCACTCTCACACACACACAATCCCACCCTCACTCACACACACACAATCTCACCTTCTCTCGCACACACACAATCTCACCCTCTCTCACACACACACAATCTCACCCTCTCTCTCACACACACAATCTTACCCTCTCTCTCACACACACACATCATCCTCTCTATCAGACGCACACTCACACTCTCTCTCACACCCACGCTCACCTTCGCTCTCACACCACGCTCACTCTCTCTCACACACGCACGCTCACCCGCTATCACACACGCACGCTCACCCTCTCTCACACACATACACGCTCACACTCTCTCACGCACACACACATCCTCTGTCACACACACACACACTCACCGTTTCTCACACACACACACAAGCTAACCGTCTCACACACACACATGCACCCCTCTCACACACACTCACACGCTCACCATCTCTCATACACACACACACACATGCTCACCCTTTCTCTCACACACACGCACACTCAACCTCTCTCACAGACACACACACGCTCACCCTCTCTCAGACACACACACGCTCACCCTCTCTCACACACACACACGCTCACCCTCTCTCACACACACACCCTCTGTCACACGCACACACACTCACCGTCTCTCACACACACACACAGGCCTCTCTCTCACACACACGCTCAATCTCCCTCTCACACACGCTCACCCTCTCACACACATGCTCACCCTCACTCTCACATACACGCTCACCCTCACTCACACACACGCTCACCCTCTCTTACACACACACACAATCTAACCCTCTCTCACACACACACACAATCTAACCCTCTCTCACACACACACACACACTCACCCTCTCTCACAGACACACACACGCTCACCCTCTCTCACAGACACACACACGCTCACCCTCTCTCACACACACACACGCTCACCCTCTCACACACACACACGCTCACCCTCTCTCACACATACACACGCTCACCCTCTCACACACACACACCCTCTGTCACACACACACGCACACACGCTAACCGTCTCTCACACACACATGCTCACCCTCTCTCACACACACACACACGCTCACCCTCTCTCACATACACACACGCTCACCCACCGTTTCTCACACACACACACATATGCTCACCGTCTCTCACACACACACACACGCCTCTCTCTCACACAGGCGCTCACCCTCTCTCTCACACACGCACTCACCCTCTCACACACACGCTCACCTTCTCACTCACACACACGCTCACCCTCTCTCTCACACACACACACAGGCCTCTCTCTCACACACACGCTCAACCTCCCTCTCGCACACACACTCACCCTCTCACACACACGCACACACGCTCACCCTCTCTCTCACACACACACACAGGCCTCTCTCTCACACACACACACAGGCCTCTCTCTCACACACACGCTCAACCTCCCTCTCACACACACACTCACCCTCTCACACACACGCACACACGCTAACCGTCTCTCACACACACATGCTCACCCTCTCTCACACACACACACACACGCTCACCCTCCCTCACATACACACACGCTCACCCACCGTTTCTCACACACAAACACATATGCTCACCGTCTCTCACACACACACACGCCTCTCTCTCACAAAGGCGCTCACCCTCTCTCTCACACACGTGCTCACCCTCTCACACACACGCTCACCTTTTCACTCACACACACGCTCACCGTCTCTCTCACACACACGCTCACCCTCTCTCTCACACACACGCTCACCCTCACTCTCACACACACGCTCACCCTCACTCACACACACGCTCACCCTCACTCTCACACACACGCTCACCCTCACTCACACACACACAATCCCACCCTCTCTCACACACACAAAATCTCACCCTCTCTCACGCACACACACACACACAATCTCCCTCTCTCTCATACACACACAATCTCACCCTGTCTCTCACACACACAATCTCACCGTCTTTCTCACACACATAAACAATCTCACCCTCTCTCACACGCACACAAGCTCACCGTCTCACACACACACAATCTCACCATGTCTCACACACACACACACAATCTCACCGTCTTTCTCACACACACAATCTCACCCTCTCTCACACACACCATCTCACCCTCTCTCACACACACAATCTCACCCTGTCTCACACACACACAATCTCACCCTGTCTCACACACACGCACAATCTCACCCTCCCTCTCACACGCATGCTCACCCTCTCTCTCACACGCACGCTCACCCTCTCTCTCACACGCACGCTCACCCTCTCTCACACGGACGCTCACCCTCACACACACACACAATCTCACCGTCTCTCTCACACACACACACAATCTCATCCTTTCTCACACACACACAATCTCACCCTCTCTCACACACACACAATCTCACCCTCTCACACACACACAATCTCACCCTCCCTCTCACACGCACGCTCACCCTCTCTCTCACACGCACGTTCACCCTCTCACATGCACGCTCACCCTCTCCCAAACACACGCACGCTCACCCTCTCTCACACACACGCACGCTCACCCTCTCTCACACACACGCACGCTCACCCTCTCTCTCACACACAGGCACACACGCTAACCGTCTCTCACTCACACACAGGCACACACGCTAACCGTCTCTCACACACACATGCACACCCTCTCTCTCACACACACACACACTCACCATCTCTCTCACACACACGCTCACCCCCTCTCACACACACTCACACGATCACCCCCTCTCACACATACTCACATGCTCACCCTCTCTTACACACACACACGATCACCCTCTCTCACACACGCTCACTCTCTCTCAAACACACACGCTCACTCTAACTCACACACACACGCTCACCCTCACACACACACACACGCTCATCCACTCTCACACACGCACGCTCACCCTCTCTCAAACACGCACGTTCACCCTCTCTCACACACGCACGCTCACCCTCTCACACACACACACGCTCACCATCTCTCACACACACAAGTTCACCCGCTCTCTCACACAGTCACACGCTCACCCTCTCTCACACACAGTCACACGCTCACCCTCTCTCACACACAGTCACACGCTCACCCTCTCTCACACACACACACACGCTCACTCTCTCTCACACACACACACGTTCACCCTCTCTCACACACACACACACACGCTCACCCACTCTCACACACACGCACACCCTCTCTCACACACACACGTTCACCCTCTCTCACACACACACACGCTCACCCTCTCTCACACACACACGCTCACCCTCTCTCACACACACACACGCTCACCCTCTCACACACACACACACGCTCACCCTCTCACACACACACACACGCTCACCCTCTCACACACACACACACGCACGCTCACCCTCTCACACACACACCCTCTGTCACACACACACACTCACCGTCTCTCACACACACACACATGCCTCTCTCTCACACACACGCTCACCATCTCTCTCACACACACGCTCACCCTCTCTCTCACACACACGCTCACCCTCTCTCACACACACATGCTCACCCTTTCTCACACAAACACGCTCATCCTCTCTCACATACACAAACCCTCTGTCACACACACACACACTCACCGTTGCTCACACACACACACACGCCTCTCTCTCACACACGCGCTCACCCTCTCACACACACACTCACCTTCTCACACACACACTCACCTTCTCACTCACACACACGCTCACCCTCTCTTACACACACTCATACTCTCTTACACACACGCTCACCCTCTCTTACACACACACACAATCTCACCGTCTCTTACACACACACACAATCCCACCCTCTCTCACACACACAATCCCACCCTCTCTCACACACACAATCCCACCCTCTCTCACACACACAATCCCACCCTCTCTCACACACACAATCCCACCCTCTCTCACACACACAATCCCACCCTCTCTCACACACACAATCCCACCCTCTCTCACACACACAATCCCACCCTCTCTCACAGACACACAATCTCACCCTCTCTCACACACACACACAATCTCACCCTCTCTCACAGACACACAATCTCACCCTCTCTCACACACACACAACCTCACCCTCTCTCTCACACACATGCTAACCCTCTCTCTCACACGCACGCTCACCCTCTCTCACACGCACGCTCACCCTCACACACACACACAATCTCACCCTCTCTCACACACACACACAATCTCACCCTCTCTCACACACACACACAATCTCACCCTCTCTCACACACACACACAATCTCCCTCTCTCTCACACACACACACACAATCTCCCTCTCTCTCACACACACACACAATCTCACCGTCTCTCACACACACACACACGCCTCTCTCTCACACACACGCTCACCCTCTCACACACACACTCACCTTCTCACACACACGCTCACCTTATCACTCACACACACGCGCACCCTCTCTTACACACACTCACACTCTCTTACACACACACTCACCCTCTGTTACACACACACAATCTCATCCTCTTACACACAATCTCACCCTCTCTCACACACACACAATCCCACCCTCTCTCACACACACAATCTCACCCTCTCTCACACACACACAATCTCACCATCTCTCACAGACACACAATCCCACCCTATCTCACACACACACAATCTCACCCTCTCTCACACACACAATCTCCCTCTCTCTCATACACACACAATCTCACCCTGTCTCTCACACACACAATCTCACCGTCTTTCACACACACATAAGCAATCTCACCCTCTCTCACACGCACACAAGCTCACCGTCTCACACACACACAATCTCACCATGTCTCACACACACACACAATCTCACCGTCTTTCTCACACACACACCATCTCACCCTCTCTCACACACACACCATCTCACCCTCTCTCTCACACACACGCTAACCCTCTCTCTCACACGCACGCTCACCCTCTCTCACACGCACGCTCACCCTCACACACACACACAATCTCACCCTCTCTCACACACACACACAATCTCACCCTCTCTCACACACACACAATCTCACCCTCTCTCACACACACAATCTCACCCTCTCTCACACACACACACAATCTCCCTCTCTCTCACACACACACACAATCTCACCCTCTCTCACACACACACACGCCTCTCTCTCACACACACGCTCACCCTCTCACACACACACTCACCTTCTCACACACACGCTCACCCTATCACTCACACACACGCGCACCGTCTGTTACACACACTCACACTCTCTTACACACACACTCACCCTCTCTTACACACACACAATCTCACCCTCTTACACACACACAATCTCACCCTCTCTCACACACACAATCTCACCCTCTCTCACACACACACAATCCCACCCTCTCTCACACACACACAATCCCACCCTCTCTCACACACACACAATCCCACCCTCTCTCACACACACACAATCCCACCCTCTCTCACACACACAATCCCACCCTCTCTCACACACACACAATCCCACCCTCTCTCACACACACACTATCCCACCCTCTCTCACACACACACAATCCCACCCTCTCTCACACACACACAATCTCACCCTCTCTCACACACACACAATCTCACCCTCTCTCACACACACACAATCCCACCCTCTCTCACACACACACAATCTCACCCTCTCTCACACACACAATCTCCCTCTCTCTCATACACACACAATCTCACCCTGTCTCTCACACACACAATCTCACCGTCTTTCTCACACACATAAGCAATCTCACCCTCTCTCACACGCACACAAGCTCACCGTCTCACACACACACACAATCTCACCGTCTTTCTCACACACACAATCTCACCCTCTCTCACACAAACACCATCTCACCCTCTCTCACACACACACAATCTCACCCTCTCTCTCACACACACGCTAACCCTCTCTCTCACACGCACGCTCACCCTCTCTGACACGCACGCTCACCCTCTCTCACACACACAATCCCACCCTCTCACACACACACAATCCCACCCTCTCTCACACACACACAATCCCACCCTCTCTCACACACACACAATCCCACCCTCTCTCACACACACACAATCCCACCCTCTCTCACACACACACAATCTCACCCTCTCTCACACACACACAATCTCACCCTCTCTCACACACACACAATCCCACCCTCTCTCACACACACACAATCTCACCCTCTCTCACACACACAATCTCCCTCTCTCTCATACACACACAATCTCACCCGTCTCTCACACACACAATCTCACCGTCTTTCTCACACACATAAGCAATCTCACCCTCTCTCACACGCACACAAGCTCACCGTCTCACACACACACAATCTCACCATGTCTCACACACACACACAATCTCACCGTCTTTCTCACACACACAATCTCACCCTCTCTCACACACACACCATCTCACCCTCTCTCACACACACAATCTCACCCTCTCTCTCACACACACGCTAACCCTCTCTCTCACACGCACGCTCACCCTCTCTCACACGCATGCTCACCCTCTCTCACACACACAATCCCACCCTCTCACACACACACAATCCCACCCTCTCTCACACACACACAATCCCACCCTCTCTCACACACACACAATCCCACCCTCTCTCACACACACACAATCCCACCCTCTCACACACACACAATCCCACCCTCTCACACACACACAATCCCACCCTCTCTCACACACACACAATCCCACCCTCTCTCACACACACACAATCTCACCCTCTCTCACACACACACACTCTTACCCTCTCTCACACACACACAATCCCACCCTCTCTCACACACACACAATCTCACCCTCTCTCACACACACACAATCTCACCCTGTCTCTCACACACACAATCTCACCGTCTTTCTCACACACATAAGCAATCTCACCCTCTCTCACACGCACACAAGCTCACCGTCTCACACACACACAATCTCACCATGTCTCACACACACACACAATCTCACCGTCTTTCTCACACACACACACAATCTCACCGTCTTTCTCACACACACACACAATCTCACCGTCTTTCTCACACACACAATCTCACCCTCTCTCACACAACACCATCTCACCCTCTCTCACACACACACAATCTCACCCACTCTCTCACACACACGCTAACCCTCTCTCTCACACGCACGCCCACCCTCTCTCACACGCACGCTCACCCTCACACACACACACAATCTCACCCTCTCTCACACACACACACAATCTCACCCTCTCTCACACACACACAATCTCACCCTCTCTCACACACACACACAATCTCCCTCTCTCTCACACACACACACAATCTCACCCTCTCTCACACACACGCCTCTCTCACACACACGCTCACCCTCTCACACACACACTCACCTTCTCACACACACGCTCACCTTATCACTCACACACACGCGCACCCTCTGTTACACACACTCACACTCTCTTACACACACACTCACCCTCTCTCACACACACACAATCTCACCCTCTTACACACACACAATCTCACCCTCTCTCACACACACAATCTCACCCTCTCTCACACACACACAATCCCACCCTCTCTCACACACACACAATCCCACCCTCTCTCACACACACACAATCCCACCCTCTCTCACACACACACAATCCCACCCTCTCTCACACACACAATCCCACCCTCTCTCACACACACACAATCCCACCCTCTCTCACACACACACACAATCCCACCCTCTCTCACACACACACAATCTCACCCTCTCTCACACACACACAATCCCACCCTCTCTCACACACACACAATCTCACCCTCTCTCACACACACACAATCTCACCCTCTCTCACACACACACACAATCTCACCCTCCCTCTCACACACACGCTAACTCTCTCTCTCACACGCACGCTCACCCTCTCTCACACGCACGCTCACCCTCTCACACACACACAATCTCACCCTCTCTCTCACACACACAATCGCACCCTGTCTCACACACACACACAAACTCACCCTCCCTCTCACACGTAAGCTCACCCTCTCTCACACGCACGCTCACCCTCTCACACACACAGAGACAATCTCACCCTCTCTCACACACGCACGCTCACCCTCTCTCACATGCACAGACAATCTCACCCTCTCTCACGCACACACACAATCTCACCCTCTCTCACGCACACACACAATCTCACCCTCTCTCACACACACACACACAATCTCACCCTCTCTCACACACACACACACAATCTCACCCTCTCTCACACACACACAAAATCTAACCCTCTCTCACACACACACAATCTCACCCTCTCTCACACACACACAATCTCACCCTCTCTCTCACACACACACAATGTCACCCTCTCTCACACACACACACAATCTCACCCTCTCTCACAAACACACACAATCTCACCCTCTCTCTCACACACACAATCCCACCCTCTCTCACACGCTCACAATCTCACCCTCTCTCACACACACAATCCCACCCTCTCTCACACACACAATCCCACCCTCTCTCACACACACACAATCTCAGCTTCTCTCACACACAAACAATCTCACCCTCTCTCACACACACACAATCTCACCCTCTCTCACACACACACAATCTCAGCTTCTCTCACACACAAACAGTCTCACCCTCTCTCACACACACACACACAATCTCACCCTCATCACCCTCTCTCTCACACGCACACTCACTCTCTCTCACACCACACTCACTCTCTCTCACACACGCACGCTCACCCTCTCTCACACACACATGCACGCTCACCCTCTCTCACACACGCACGCTCACCCTCTCTCACATGCACCCGCACGCTCACCCTCTCTCACACGCACACGCACGCTCACCCTCTCACACACACGCACACACGCTAACCTTATCTGATACACACATGCACACCCTCTCTCTCACACACACGCACGCTCACCCTCTCTCACACACACACGCACGCTCACCCTCTTTCACCCACACTTGCACGCTCACCATCTCTCTCACACACACGCACACAAGCTAACCGTCTCTCACACACACATGCACCCCTCTCACACACACCCACACGCTCACCATCTCTCAAACACAAACACACACTCACCCTCTCTCTCACACACACACGCTCACACTCTCTCACACACACACACGCTCACCCTCTCTCACACACACAATCTCAACCTCTCTCACACACACACAAATCCACCCTCTCTCACACACACACAATCCCACCCTCACTCACACACACACACAATCTCACCCTCTCTCACACACACACACACACACACAATCTCCCTCTCTCTCTCACACACACACACAATCTCATCCTGTCTCACACACACACAATCTCACCATGTCTCACACACACACACAATCTCACCGTCTCTCTCACACACACACACAATCTCACCCTCTCTCTCACACTCACACAATCTCACCCTCTCTCACACACACACAATCTCACCCTCTCTCACACACACACAATCTCACCCTCTCTCACACACACACAATCTCACCCTCTCTCACACACACACAATCTCACCCTCTCTCACACACACACACAATCTCACCCTCTCTCACACACACACAATCTCACCCTCTCTCACACACACACAATCTCACCCTCTCTCACACACACACAATCTCACCCTCTCTCACACACACACAATCTCACCCTCTCTCACACACACACAATCTCACCCTCTCTCACAAACACACAATCTCACCCACTCTCACACACACACAATCTCACCCTCTCTCACACACACACAATCTCACCCTCCCTCTCACAGACACGCTCACCCTCTCTCTCACACGCACGCTCACCCTCTCTCTCACACGCACGCTCACCCTCTCTCTCACACGCACGCTCACCCTCTCTCTCACACGCACGCTCACCCTCTCACACGCACGCTCACCCTCTCACACGCACGCTCACCCTCTCCCAAACACATGCACGCTCACCCTCTCTCACACACGCACGCTCACCCTCTCTCTCACACACACGCTCACCCCCTCTCACACACACTTACACGCTCACCGACTCTCACACATACTCACATGCTCACCCTCTCTCACACACACACACACACATGATCACCCTCTCTCACACACGCTCACTCTCTCTCACAAACACACACGCTCACTCTAACTCACACACACACACGCTCACCCTCACACACACATGCTCACCATCTCTCACACACACACGTTCACCCTCTCTCACACACGCACGCTCACCCTCTCACACACACACTCTCACCCTCTCTTACACACACGCATGCTCACCCTCCCTCACACACACATGCACGCTCACCCTCTCTCTCACACACACGCACACACGCTAACCGTCTCTGACACACACATGCAAACCCTCTCTCTCACACACATACACGCTCACCCTCTCTCTCACACACACACGCTCACCCGCTCTCTCACACAGTCACACGCTCACCCTCTCTCACACACACACACGCTCACCCACTCTCACACACACACACGCGCTCACCCTCTCTCACACACACACACACGCTCACCCTCTCTCACACACACACGCTCACCCTCTCTCACACACACACACGCTCACCCTCTCTCACACACACAATCTCAACCTCTCTCACACACACAATCTCAACCTCTCTCACACACACAATCTCAACCTCTCTCACACACACAAACTCAACCTCTCTCACACACACAATCTCAAACTCTCTCACACACACACAATCCCACACTCTCACACACACACACAATCCCACCCTCACTCACACACACACAATCCCACCCTCACACACACACACACAATCTCACCCTCTCTCACACACACACACACAATCTCACCCTCTCTCACACACACACACACAATCTCACCCTCTCTCACACACACACACACAATCTCACCCTCTCTCACACACACACACACAATCTCACCCTCTCTCACACACATACATAATCTCACCCTCTCTCACACACACACACACAATCTCACCCTCTCTCACACACACACAATCTCACCCTCTCTCACACACACACAATCTCACCCTCTCACACACACAATCTCACCCTCTCTCACACACAAACAATCTCACCCTCCCTCTCATACGCACACTCACCCTCTCACACGCACGCTCACCCTCTCTCTCACACGCACGTTCACCCTCTCACACGCACGCTCACCCTCTCCCAAACACATGCACGCTCACCCTCTCACACATACACATGCTCACCATCTCTCACACACACACGTTCACCCTCTCTCACACACACACACACACACACACACGCTCACCCTCTCTCACACACACACACGCGCTCACCCTCTCTCACACACAAACACACGCTCACCCTCTCTCACACACACACGCTCACCCTCTCTCACACACACACACACTCACCCTCTCTCTCACACACACACCCTGTCACACACACACTCACCGTCTCTCACACATACACACATGCCTCTCTCACACACACGCTCACCCTCTCTCACACACACGCTCACCCTCTCTCACACACACGCTCACCCTCTCTCACACACACATGCTCACCCTTTCTCACACACACGCTCACCCTCTCTCACACACACCAACCCTCTGTCACACACACACACTGTTTCTCACACACACACACTGTTTCTCACACACACACACTGTTTCTCACACACACACACTCTCTTACACACACACTCACCCTCTCTCACACACACACACAATCTCACCCTCTCTTACACACACACAATCACACCCTCTCTCACACACACAATCCCACCCTCTCTCACAAACACAATCCCACCCTCCCTCACACACACACAGTCTCACCCTCTCTCACACACACACAATCTCACCCTCCCTCTCACACACAGGCTAACCATCTCACACGCACGCTCACCCTCTCTCACACGCACGCTCACCCTCTCACACGCACACAATCTCACCCTCTCTCACACACACACACAATCTCACCCTCTCTCACACACACACAATCTCACCCTCTCTCACATCACACACACAATCTCCCTCTCTCTCACACACAATCTCACCCTGTCTCTCACACACACACACACGCCTCTCTCTCACACACGTGCTCACCCTCTCACACACACTCACCTTCTCACACACACGCTCACCTTCTCACTCACACACACGGTCACCCTCTCTTACACACACTCTCACCCTCTCACACACACAATCTCACCCTTTCTCACACACACACACAATCTCACCCTCTCTCACACACACACACAATCTCACCGTCTCTCACACATACACAATCTCACCCTCTCTCACACACACACACAATCTCACCCTCTGTCACACACACAAACACAATCTCACCCTCTCTCACACACACACACACACAATCTCACCCCCTCTCACACACACACAATCTCACCCTCTCTCACACACACACAGAATCGCACTCTCTCTCACACATACACACACACACACACACACACAATCTCACCCTCTCTCACACACACACACAATCTCAGCCTCTCTCTCACACACACACACAATCTCACCCTCTCTCTCACACACGCACACAATCTCACCCTCTCTCACACACACACACACACAACCTCACACTCTCTCACAAACACACAATCTCAACCTCTCTCACATACACACACGCTCACCCTCTCACACACACACACACCCTCTGTCACACACACACACTCACCGTTTCTCACACTCACACACGCTCATCATCTCTCAGACACACACACACACGCCTCTCTCTCACACATGCGCTCAACCTCTCTCTCACAGACGCGCTCACCCTCTCTCACACACGTGCTCACCCTCTCTCTCACACACACGCTCACCCTCTCTCTCACACACGCGCTCATCCTCTCTCACACACACACGCTCACCCTCTCTCTCAAAGCCACGTCCACCCTCACTTACACATACACTCAAACTCTCTTACAAACACACACCATCTCACCCTCTCACACACACACACACAATCTCACCCTCTCTCACACACACACAATCTCACCCTCTCTCACACACACACAATCTCACCCTCTCTCACACACACACAATCTCACCCTCTCTCACACACACACAATCTCACCCTGTCTCACAAACACTATCTCACTCTCTCACACACACACAATTCCACACTCTCTCACACACACACAATCCCACACTCTCTCACACACACACAATCCCATCGTCACTCGCACACACACAATCCCATCCTCACTCACACAAACACACACACACAATCTCCCTCATCTCACACAGACACAATCTCACGATCTCTCACACACACACACAATCTCACCATGTCTCAAACACACACACAATCTCACCGTCTTTCTCACACAGGCAATCTCCCCCTCTCTCACACACACAATCTCACCCTCCCTCTCACAGGCACGCTCACCCTCTCTCTCACACGCACGCTCGCCCTCTCACACACACGCTCACCCTCTCCCACACACACATGCACGCTCACCCTCTCACACACACACGCACGCTCACCCTCTCTCTCACACACACGCACACACGCTATCTGTCTCTCACACAGACACATGCACACCCTCTCACACACACACACGCACGCTCACCCTTTCTCTCACACATACACGCTCACCCCCTCTCACACACACTCACAGTCTCTTACACACACACACACACACACTCTAACCCTCTCTCACACACACACTCTCACCCTCTCGCACACACACACACACGCTCACCCTCTCTCACACACACACACGCTCACCCTCTCTCACACACACACACACATGCTATCCGTCTCTCAAACAGACACATGCACACCCTCTCTCTCACACACACACATGCTCACCCTCTCACACACACGCACACACGCTATCCGTCTCTCACACAGACACATGCACACCCTCTCTCTCACACACACACATGCTCACCCTCTCACACACACGCTCACCCCCTCTCACACACACACCCTCTCTCACACACACACACACTCTCACCCTCTCTCACACACACACACACTCTCACCCTCTCTCACACACACACACACTCTCACCCTCTCTCACACACACACACACTCACCCTCTCTCACACACACACACACTCTCACCCTCTCTCACACACACACACACTCTCACCCTCTCTCACACACACACACACTCTCACCCTCTCTCACACACACACACACTCTCACCCTCTCTCTCACACACACACACTCTCACCCTCTCTCTCACACACACACACACACTCTCACCCTCTCTCTCACACACACACACTCTCACCCTCTCTCACACACACACACTCTCACCCTCTCTCACACACACCCACACATGCTCACCCTCTCTCACACACACACGCTCACCCTCTCTCTCACACACACACACGCTATCCGTCTCTCACTCAGACACATGCTCGCCCCCTCTCACACACACACACACACTCTGACTCTCTCTCACACACACACACGCTCACCCTCTCTCACACACACACACACACGCTCACCCTCTCACACACACACACACGCTCACCCTCTCTCACACACACACACACACGCTCATCCTCCCTCACACACACACACACAGGGCTCACACTCTCTCACACACACACACGCTCACCCTCTCTCACATACACACACACACGCTCACACTCTCTCACACACACACATGCTCACCCTCTCTCTCACACACTCACCGTTTCTCTCACACACACACGCACTCACCCTCTCTCACACACACACAGGCTCACCGTTTCTCACACACACACACACGCTCACCATTTCTCACACACACACGCTCACCGTCTCTCATGCACACGCTAACGCCTCGCTCTCACACACACGCTCACCCTCTCTTACACACACACACGCTCATCCTCTCTTATACACATAGACGCTCACCCTCTCTTACACACACACACACGCTAACCCTCTCTTACACGCACGCACACGCTCACCCTCTCTTACACACACGCACATGCTAACCCTCTCACACGCACACTCACCCTCTCTCTCACACGCACGCTCACCCTCTCACACACACACAATCTCACTCTCTCTCACACACACATTCTCACCCTCTCTCACACACACACACAATCTCACCCTCTCTCACACACACACAATCTCACCCTCTCTCACACACACACACACACGCTCATCCTCCCTCACACACACACACACAGGGCTCACACTCTCTCACACACACACACGCTCACCCTCTCTCACATACACACACACACGCTCACACTCTCTCACACACACACATGCTCACCCTCTCTCTCACACACTCACCGTTTCTCTCACACACACACGCACTCACCCTCTCTCACACACACACAGGCTCACCGTTTCTCACACACACACACACGCTCACCATTTCTCACACACACACACGCTCACCGTCTCTCATGCACACGCTAACGCCTCGCTCTCACACACACGCTCACCCTCTCTTACACACACACGCTCATCCTCTCTTATACACACAGACGCTCACCCTCTCTTACACACACACACGCTAACCCTCTCTTACACGCACGCACACGCTCACCCTCTCTTACACACACGCACATGCTAACCCTCTCACACGCACGCTCACCCTCTCTCTCACACGCACGCTCACCCTCTCTCACACGCACGCTCACTCTCTCACACACACACACAATCTCACTCTCTCTCACACACACATTCTCACCCTCTCTCACACACACACACAATCTCACCCTCTCTCACACACACAATCTCACCCTCTCTCACACACACACACACAATCTCACCCTCTCACACACACACAATCTCACTCTCTCTCACACACACACAATCTCACCCTCTCTCACACACACACAATCTCACCCTCTCTCACACACACACACACAATCCCACCCTCTCTCACACACACACAATCTCACCATCTCTCACACACACACAATCTCACCCTCTCTCACACACACACAATCTCACCCTCTCTCACACACACACAATCTCACCCTCCCTCTCACACACACGCTAACCCTCTCTCTCACACGCACGCTCACCCTCTCTCTCACACGCACGCTCACCCTCTCTCTCACACGCACGCTCACCCTCTCTCACACGCACGCTCACCCTCTCACACACACACAATCTCACTCTCTCTCACACACACACATTCTCACCCTCTCTCTCACACACACACAATCTCACCCTCTCTCACACACACACACACAATCTCCCTCTCTCTCACACACACACACAATCTCACCCTGTCTCACACATACAAAATCTCACTGTCTTTCTCTCACACACACACAATCTCACCGTGTCACACACACACACACACAATCTCACCGTCTTTCTCTCACACACACACAATCTCACCCTCTCTCACACACACACAATCTCACCCTCTCTCACACACACACAATCTCACCCTCCCTCTCACACACACGCTAACCCTCTCTCTCACACGCACGCTCACCCTCTCTCTCACACGCACGCTCACCCTCTCTCTCACACGCACGCTCACCCTCTCTCACACGCACGCTCACCCTCTCACACACACACAATCTCACTCTCTCTCACACACACACATTCTCACCCTCTCTCTCACACACACACAATCTCACCCTCTCTCACACACACACACACAATCTCCCTCTCTCTCACACACACACACAATCTCACCCTGTCTCACACATACAAAATCTCACTGTCTTTCTCTCACACACACACAATCTCACCGTGTCACACACACACACACACAATCTCACCGTCTTTCTCTCACACACACACAATCTCACCCTCTCTCACACACACACAATCTCACCCTGTCTCACACACACGCACAAACTCACCCTCCCTCGCACACGTAAGCTCATCCTCTCTCACACGCACGCTCACCCTCTCACACACACACAGACAATCTCACCCTCTCTCTCACACGCACGCTCACCCTCTCACACACACACACACAATCTCACCCTCTCTCACACACACACACAATGTCACCCTCTCTCACACACACAATCTCACCCTCTCACACACACACATCACTCTCTCTCTCACACGCACGCTCACTCTCTCTCACACCACACTCACTCTCTCTCACACACGCACGCTCACCTGCTATCGCACACGTACGCTCACCCTCTCTCACACACACATGCACGCTCACCCTCTCTCACACACGCACGCTCAACCTCTCTCACATGCACCCGCACGCTCACCCTCTCTCACACGCACACGCATGCTCACCCTCTCACACACACGCACACACGCTAACCTTCTCTGATACACACATGCACACCCTCTCTCTCACATACACGCACGCTCACCCTCTCTCACACACACACGCGTGCTCACCCTCTCTCACCCACACTTGCACGCTCACCATCTCTCTCACACACACGCACACAAGCTCACTGTCTCTCACACACACATGCACCCCTCTCACACACACTCACATGCTCACCATCTCTCATACACACACACACACGTTCACCCTCTCTCTCACACACACACACCCGCTCACACTCTCTCACACACACACACGCTCACCCTCTCTCACACACACAATCTCAACCTCTCTCAAACACACAATCTCAACCTCTCTCACACACACACAATTCCACACTCTCTCACACACACACAATCCCACCCTCACTCACACACACACACAATCTCACCCTCTCTCACACACACACAATCTCACCCTCTCTCACACACACACAATCTCACCCTCTCTCACACACACACAATCTCACCCTCTCTCACACACACACAATCTCACCCTCTCTCACACACACACAATCCCACCCTCACTCACACACACACACAATCTCACCCTCTCTCTCACACACACACACACACAATTGCCCTCTCTCTCACACACACACACACACACACAATCTCATCCTGTCTCACACACACACAATCTCACCATGTCTCACACACACACACAATCTCACCATGTCTCACACACACACACACACACACAATCTCACCGTCTCTCTCACACACACACACAATCTCACCTTCTCTCACACACACACAATCTCACCCTCTCTCACACACACACAATCTCACCCTCTCTCACACACACACAATCTCACCCTCTCTCACACACACACAATCTCACCCTCTCTCACACACACACACAATCTCACCCTCTCTCACACACACACAATCTCACCCTCACTCACACACACACACACAATCTCACCCTCTCTCACACACACACACACACAATTGCCCTCTCTCTCTCACACACACACACACACAATCTCATCCTGTCTCACACACACACAATCTCACCATGTCTCACACACACACACAATCTCACCATGTCTCACACACACACACACACAATCTCACCGTCTCTCTCACACACACACACAATCTCACCTTCTCTCACACACACACAATCTCACCCTCTCTCACACACACACAATCTCACCCTCTCTCACACACACAATCTCACCCTCTCTCACACACACACACAATCTCACCCTCTCACACACACACACAATCTCACCCTCTCTCACACACACACAATCTCACCCTCTCTCACACACACACAATCTCACCCTCTCTCACACACACACAATCTCACCCTCTCGCACACACACACAATCTCACCCTACCTCTCACACGCACGCTCACCCTCTCTCTCACACGCACGCTCACCCTCTCTCTCACACGCACGTTCACCCTCTCACACGCACGCTCACCCTCTCCCAAACACATGCACGCTCACCCTCTCTCACACACACGCACGCTCACCCTCTCTCACACATGCACGCTCACCCTCTCTCTCACACACAGGCACACACGCTAACCGTCTCACACACACATGCACACCCTGTCTCTCACACACACACACTCACCATCTCTCTCACACACACGCTCACCCCCTCTCACACACACTCACACGCTCACCGACTCTCACACATACTCACATGCTCACCCTCTCTCACACACACACACATGATCACCCTCTCTCACACACGCTCACTCTCTCTCACAAACACACACGCTCACTCTAACTCACACACACACACGCTCACCCTCACACACACATGCTCACCCTCACACACACACGCTCACCCTCACACACACACGCTCACCCTCACACACACACGCTCACCCTCTCTCACACACGCACGCTCACCCTCTCTCACACACGCACGCTCACCCTCTCTCACACACACGCATTCACCCTCTCTCACACACATGCACGCTCACCCTCTCACACACACACATGCTCACCATCTCTCACACACACACGTTCACCCTCTCTCACACACATGCATGCTCACCCTCTCACACACACACGCTCACCCTCTCTTACACACACGCATGCTCAACCTCCCTCACACAAACATGCACGCTCACCCTCTATCTCACACACACGCACACACGCTAACCGTCTCTGACACACACATGCACACCCTCTCTCTCACACACATACACGCTCACCCTCTCTCTCACACACACACGCTCACCCGCTCTCTCACACAGTCACACGCTCACCCTCTCTCACACACACACACACACACACGCTCACCCTCTCTCACACACACACACGCGTTCACCCTCTCTCACACACACACACACGCTCACCCTCTCTCACACAAACACGCTCACCCTCTCTCACACAAACACGCGCTCACCCTCTCTCACACACACAATCTCAACCTCTCTCACACACACAATCTCAACCTCTCTCACACACACAATCCCACACTCTCTCACACACACACAATCCCACCCTCACTCACACACACACAATCCCACCCTCACTCACACACAATCTCACCCTCTCTCACACACACACACAATCTCCCTCTCTCTCACACACACACACACAATCTCCCTCTCTCTCCCACACACACACAATCTCGCCATGTCTCACATACACACACACAATCTCACCGTCTCTCTCACACACACACACAATCTCACCCTTTCTCACACACACACATTCTCACCATGTCTCACACACACACACAATCTCACCATGTCTCTCACACACACACACAATCTCACCGTCTCTCTCACACACACACAATCTCACCCTTTCTCACACACACACAATCTCACCATGTCTCTCACACACACACACAATCTCACCATGTCTCACACACACACACACAATCTCACCGTCTCTCTCACACACACACACAATCTCACTCTTTCTCACAAACAAAAAAACACACACAATCTCACCCTTTCTCACACACACGCACAATCTCACCTTCTGTCACACACACACAATCTCACCCTCTCTCACACACGCACACAATCTCACCCTCTCTCACACACACAATCCCACACTCTCTCACACACACACAATCCCACCCTCACTCACACACACACAATCCCACCCTCACTCACACACACACACACAATCTCACGCTCTCTCACACACACACACAATCTCCCTCTCTCTCACACACACACACAATCTCACCATGTCTCACATACACACACACAATCTCACCGTCTCTCTCACACACACAATCTCACCCTTTCTCACACACACACAATCTCACCATGTCTCACACACACACAATCTCACCATATCTCACACACACACAATCTCACCATGTCTCACACACACACACACAATCTCACCGTCTCTCTCACACACACACACAATCTCACCCTTTCTCACACACACACACAATTTCACCTTCTGTCACACACACACAATCTCACCCTCTCTCACACACACACAATCTCACCCTCTCTCACACACACACAATCTCACCCTCTCTCACACACACACAATCTCACCCTCTCTCACACACACACAATCTCACCCTCTCTCACACACACAATCTCACCCTCCCTCTCACACGCACGCTCACCCTCGCTCTCACACGCACGCTCACCCTCTCTCTCACACGCACGTTCACCCTCTCACACGCACGCTCACCCTCTCCCAAACACATGCACGCTCACCCTCTCTATCACACACGCACGCTCACCCGCTCTCTCTCACACACACACACACACGCTCACCCTCTCTCACACACACACACGCGCTCACCCTCTCTCACACACACACGCTCACCCTCTCTCACACAAACATGCTCACCCTCTCTCACACAAACACGCTCACCCTCTCTCACACAAACACACGCTCACCCTCTCTCACACACACAATCTCAACCTCTCTCACACACACAATCTTAACCTCTCTCACACACACAATCCCACACTCTCTCACACACACACAATCCCACCCTCACTCACACACACACAATCCCACCCTCACTCACACACACACACAATCTCACCCTCTCTCACACACACACACAATCTCCCTCTCTCTCACACACAATCTCCCTCTCTCTCACACACACACACACAATCTCACCATGTCTCACACACACACACACAATCTCACCATGTCTCACACACACACAATCTCACCGTCTCTCTCACGCACACACACAATCTCACCCTTTCTCACACACACACAATCTCACCATGTCTCTCACACACACACACAATCTCACCATGTCTCACACACACACACACACACAATCTCACCGTCTCTCTCACACACACACACAATCTCACTCTTTCTCACTCACACACACACACAATCTCACCCTTTCTCACACACACACACAATCTCACCTTCTGTCACACACACACAATCTCACCCTCTCTCACACACGCACACAATCTCACCCTCTCTCACACACAAACAATCCCACACTCTCTCACACACACACAATCCCACCCTCACACACACACACAATCCCACCCTCACTCACACACACACACACACAATCTCACGCTCTCTCACACACACACACGATCTCCCTCTCTCTCACACACACACACAATCTCACCATGTCTCACATACACACACACAATCTCACCGTCTCTCTCACACACACAATCTCACCCTTTCTCACACACACACAATCTCACCATGTCTCACACACACACAATCTCACCATGTCTCACACACACACACACAATCTCACCATGTCTCACACACACACACACAATCTCACCGTCTCTCTCACACACACACACAATCTCACCCTTTCTCACACACACACACAATCTCACCTTCTGTCACACACACACAATCTCACCTTCTGTCACACACACACAATCTCACCTTCTGTCACACACACACAATTTCACCCTCTCTCACACACACACAATCTCACCCTCTCTCACACACACACAATCTCACCCTCTCTCACACACACACAATCTCCCCCTCTCTCACACACAATCTCACCCTCACTCACACACACACAATCTCACCCTGTCTCACACACATGCACCATCTCACCCTCCCTCTCACAGGCACGCTCACCCTCTCTCACACACACACAATCTCACCCTCTCTCTCACACACACACTCACCCTCTCTCACACACACACACTCACCCTCTCTCACACACACACACTCACCCTCTCTCACACACACACACTCACCCTCTCTCACACACACACTCACCCTCTCTCACACACACACACACACAATCTCACCCTCTCTCTCACACACATGCTCACCCTCTCTCACACACACACAATCTCACCCTCTCTCACACACACACACCATCTCACCCTCTCTCTCACACACACACACAATCTCACCCTCTCTCACACACACAGTCTCACCCTCTCTCCCACACACACAGTCTCACCCTCTCTCCCACACACAGTCTCACCCTCTCTCCCACACACACAGTCTCACCCTCTCTCGCACACACACAATCTCATTCTCTCGCTCACACGCACGCTCACCCTCTCGCTCACACACGCTCACCTTCTCTCTCACACACACGCTCACCTTCTCTCTCACACACACGCTCACCTTCGCTCTCACACACATGCTCACCTTCTCTCTCACACATGCTCACCCTCTCCCTCTCACACACGCTCACCCTCTCTCTCACACACACGCTCACCCTCTCTCAGACACACACGCTCACCCTCTCTCAGACACATACTCACCCTCTCTCAGACACATACTCACCCTCTCTCTCACACACACGCAATCTCATCCTCTCTTGCACACACACGCTCACCCTCTCTCGCACACACACGCTCACCCGCTCTATCACACACACGCTCACCCTCTCTCACAAACACCCTCTCTCAAACACACACAAACTCACCGTTTCTCACACACACACACATGCTCACCGTCTCTCACACACACACACACGCTCACCCTCCATCTCACACACATGCTCACCCTCTCTCTCACACACACGCTCAACATTTCTCACACACACACGTTAACCCTCTCTCACACACACATGCTCACCCTCTCTCACACACACGCTCACCCTTTCTTACACACACACACACAATCTCAACCTCTCTCACACACACGCACAATCTCACCCTCCCTCTCACACACACAATCTCACCCTCTCTCACACACACACAATCCCACCCTCTCTCACACACACGCACAATCTCACCCTCCCTCACACACACCCAATCTCACCCTCTCTCACACACACACCCAATCTCACCCTCTCTCACACACACACCCAATCTCACCCTCTCTCACACACACACCCAATCTCACCCTCTCTCACACACACACAATCTCACCCTCTCTCACACACACACAATCTCACCCTCTCTCACACACACACAATCTCACCCTCTCTCACACATACACAATCTCACCCTCTCTCACACACACACAATCTCACCCTCTCTCACACACACACAATCTCACCCTCTCTCACACACACACAATCTCAGCCTCTCTGTCACACGCACGCTCACCCTCTCTCACACACACGCTCACCCTCTCTCACACACGCATGCTCACCCTCTCTCACACACACACACGCTCACCCTCTCTCACACACACACACGCTCACCCTCTCTCACACACACACACGCTCACCCTCTTTCACACACACAATCTCACCCTCTCTCACACACACAATCTCACCCTCTCTCACACACACACAATCTCAGCCTCTCTGTCACACGCACGCTCACCCGCTCTCACACACACACACGCTCACCCTCTCTCACACACACACACGCTCACCCTCTCTCACACACACACACAATCTCACCCTCTCTTACATACACACACACAATCTCACCCTCTCTCACACACACACACGCTCACCCTCTCTCACACACACACAATCTCACCCTCTCTCACACACACACGCTAACCGTCTCTCACACACACATGCAAACCCTCTATCTCACATGCACCCTAATATCTCTCTCACACACAACACGCACACCCTCTATCTCACACGCAACCTAAAACCTCTCTCACACAGGCACGCACACCCACTCTCACACACGCTCACCCTCTCTGACACACACACAATCTCACCATCTCTCTCAAACACACGCATGCTCACCCTCTCTCACACACGCACGCTCACCCTCTCTGTCACACGCACGCTCACCCTCTCGCTCACACGCACGCTCAGCCTCTCTCTCCCACGCACGCTCACCCTCTCTGTCACACACACGCTCACCCTCTCGCTCACACGCACGCTCAGCCTCTCTCTCCCACGCACGCTCAACCTCTCTCACACATACACAATCTCACCCTCTCTCACACACACAATCTCACCGTCTCTCACATACACACAATCTCACCCTCTCTCACACACACACAATTTAACCCACTCTCACACACGCACAATTTCACCCACTCTCACACATGCACAATTTCACCCACTCTCACACACGCACAATTTCACCCACTCTCACACACGCACAATTTCACCCACTCTCACACACGCACAATTTCACCCACTCTCACACACGCACAATTTCACCCACTCTCACACACGCACAATCTCACTCTCTCTCACACACACACATGCTCACTCTCTCTCACACACACACACACAATCTCACCCTCTCTCACACACACAAACAATCTCACCCTCTCATACATACACAATCTCACCCTCTCTCACAGACACGCTCACCCTCTCTCTCACATGCACGCTCACCCTCTCTCTCACACGCACGCTCACTCTCTCTCACACACACACATACAATCTCACCCTCTCTCTCACACACACGCTCACCCTCTCTCACACACACACAATCTCACCCTCTCTCACACACACACACCATCTCACCCTCTCTCTCACACACACACAATCTCACCTTCTCTCACACACACAGTCTCACCCTCTCTCACACACACACAGTCTCACCCTCTCTCACACACACACAATCTCACCCTCTCTCACACACACACAATCTCACCCTCTCTCACACACACACAATCTCAGCCTCTCTGTCACACGCACGCTCACCCTCTCTCACACACACACACAATCTCACCCTCTCTCACACACACGCACGCTCACCCTCTCTCACACACACACACGCTCACCCTCTCTCACACACACACACGCTCACCCTCTCTCACACACACACAATCTCACCCTCTCTCACACACACAATCTCACTCTCTCTCACACACACAATCTCACCCTCTCTCACATACACACAATCTCACCCTCTCTCACACACACACAATCTCAGCCTCTCTGTCACACGCACGCACACCCTCTCTCACACACACACACGCTCACCCTCTCTCACACACACACACGCTCACCCTCTCTCACACACACACACAATCTCACCCTCTCTTACACACACACAATCTCACTCTCACACACACACACACACAATCTCACCCTCTCTCACACACACACACACAATCTCACCCTCTCTCACACACACACACGCTCACCCTCTCTCACACACACACAATCTCACCCTCTCTCACACACACACGCTAACGGTCTCTCACACACACATGCAAACCCTCTATCTCACATGCACCCTAATATCACTCTCACACACACACACACACAATCTCACCCTCTCTCACACACACACACACAATCTCACCCTCTCTCACACACACACACGCTCACCCTCTCTGACACACACACAATCTCACCATCTCTCTCAAACACACGCATGCTCACCCTCTCTCACACACGCACGCTCACCCTCTCTGTCACACGCACGCTCACCCTCTCGCTCACACGCACGCTCAGCCTCTCTCTCCCACGCACGCTCACCCTCTCTGTCACACGCACGCTCACCCTCTCGCTCACACGCACGCTCAGCCTCTCTCTCCCATGCACGCTCAACCTCTCTCACACATACACAATCTCACCCTCTCTCACACACGCACACGCTCACCCTCTCTCACACACACACAATGTCACCCTCTCTCACACACACACAATCTCACCCTCTCTCACACACACACAATCTCACCCTCTCTCACACACACACAATCTCACCCTCTCTCACACACACAATCTCACCGTCTCTCACATTCACACAATCTCACCCTCTCTCACACACACACAATTTAACCCACTCTCACACACGCACAATTTCACCCACTCTCACACATGCACAATTTCACCCACTCTCACACACGCACAATTTCACCCACTCTCACACACGCACAATTTCACCCACTCTCACACACGCACAATCTCACTCTCTCTCACACACACACATGTTCACTCTCTCTCACACACACACACACAATCTCACCCTCTCTCACACACACAAACAATCTCACCCTCTCATACATACACAATCTCACCCTCTCTCACAGACACGCTCACCCTCTCTCTCACATGCACGCTCACCCTCTCTCTCACACGCACGCTCACTCTCTCTCACACACACACATACAATCTCACCCTCTCTCTCACACACACGCTCACCCTCTCTCACACACACACAATCTCACCCTCTCTCACACACACACACCATCTCACCCTCTCTCTCACACACACACAATCTCACCCTCTCTCACACACACAGTCTCACCCTCTCTCCCACACACACAGTCTCACCCTCTCTCGCACACACGCAATCTCATCCTCTCGCTCACACACACGCTCACCCTCTCGCTCACACACACGCTCACCTTTTCTCTCACACACGCTCACCTTCTCTCTCACACACACGCTCACCCTCTCTCAAACACATACTCACCCTCTCTCAAACACATACTCACCCTCTCTCTCACACACATACAATCTCATCCTCTCTCACACACACATGCTCACCCTCTCTCGCACACACATGCTCACCCGCTCTCTCACACACACGCTCACCCTCTCTCACACACACACACACCCTCTCTCAAACACACACACACTCACCGTTTCTCACACACACAAACACACACATGCTCACCGTCTCTCACACACATACACACACACGCTCACCCTCCCTCTCACACACATGCTCACCCTCTCTCTCACACACACGCTCAACTTTTCTCACACACACACGTTAACCCTCTCTCTCACACACACATGCTCACCCTCTCACACACACACGCTCACCCTCTCTTACACACACACAGAAAATCTCACCCTCTCTTACACACACACAATCTCACCCTCTCACACACACAATCTCACCCTCTCTCACACACACACACACAATCTCACCCTCTCTCACACACACACAATTTCACCCTCACACACACCATCTCACCCTCTCTCACACACACGCACAATCTCACGCTCCCTCTCACACACACAATCTCACCCTCTCTCACACACACACAATCCCACCCTCTCTCACACACACACAATCCCACCCTCTCTCACACACACACAATCCCACCCTCTCTCACACACACACAATCCCACCCTCACTCACACACATACACAATCTCACCCTCCCTCACACACACAATCTCACCCTCTCTCACACACACACAATCTCACCCTCTCTCACATACACACAATCTCACCCTCTCTCTCACACACACAATCTCACCCTCTCTCTCACACACACAATCTCAGCCTCTCTGTCACACGCACGCTCACCCTCTCTCTCACACGCACGCTCACCCTCTCTCACAAACACACAAGCTCACCCTCTCTCACACACACACAATCTCACCCTCTCTCTCACACACACACAATCTCACCCTCTCTCACACACACACACAATCTCACCCTCTCTCGCACACACAGTCTCACCCTCGCTCGCACACACACAATCTCATCCTCTCGCTCACACACACGCTCACCCTCTCGCTCACACACACGCTCACCCTCTCTCAAACACGCACGCTCACCCGCTCTCTCACACACACACAATCTCATCCTCTCTCGCACACACACGCTCACCCTCTCTCGCACATACATGCTCACCCGCTCTCTCACACACATGCTCACCCTCTCTCACACACACACACACCCTCTCTCAAACACACACACACCCTCTCTCAAACACACACACACCCTCTCTCAAACACACACACACTCACCGTTTCTCACACACACAAACACACACATGCTCACCATCTCTCAAGCACATACATGCACACGCTCACCCTCTCACACATATGCTCACCCTCTCTCTCACACACACGCTCAACCTTTCTCACACACACACGTTAACCCTCTCACACACACATGCTCACCCTCTCACACACACACGCTCACCCTCTCTTACACACACACAATCTCACCCTCTCTTACACACACACAATCTCACCCTCTCACACACACACACACACACAATCTCACCCTCTCTCACACACACACACACAATCTCACCCTCTCACACACACACAATCTCACCCTCACACACACAATCTCACCCTCTCTCACACACACACAATCTCACCCTCTCTCACAAACACACAATCTCACCCTCTCACACACACGCACAATCTCACGCTCCCTCTCACACACACCATCTCACCCTCTCTCACACACACACAATCCCACCCTCTCTCACACACACACAATCCCACCCTCACTCACACACATGCACAATCTCACCCTCCCTCACACACACAATCTCACCCTCTCTCACACACACACAATTTCACCCTCTCTCACACACACACAATCTCACCCTCTCTCACACACACACAATTTCACCCTCTCTCACACACACACAATCTCACCCTCTCTCACACACACACAATCTCACCCTCTTTCTCACACACACAATCTCACCCTCTTTCTCACACACACACAATCTCAGCTTCTCTGTCACACGCACGCTCACCCGCTCTCACACACACACATGCTCACCCTCTCTCACACACACACAATCTCACCCTCTCTCACACACACACGCTAACCGTCTCTCACACACACACGCTAACCGTCTCTCACACACACATGCAAACCCTCTATCTCACACGCACCCTAATATCTCTCTCACACACAACACGCACACCCTCTATCTCACACGCACCCTAACACCTCTCTCACACAGGCACGCACACCCACTCTCACACACGCTCACCCTCTCTGACACACACGCAATCTCACCATCTCTCTCAAACACACGCATGCTCACCCTCTCTCACACATGCACGCTCACCCTCTCTCACACACACAATCTCACCCTCTCTCACACACACGCTCACCCTCCCTCACACACACATGCACTCTCACCCTCTCTCACACACACACACACAATCTCACACTCTCTCACACACACACGTTCACCCTCTCTCACACACACTCGCTCTCCCTCTCTCACACACACTCGCTCTCCCTTTCTCACACACACTCGCTCTCCCTCTCTCACACACACATGCTCTCCCTCTCTCACACACACGCTCTCCCTCTCTCACACACACACGCTCTCCCTCTCTCACACACACACGCTCTCCCTCTCTCACACACACACGCTCTCCCTCTCTCACACACACACGCTCTCCCTCTCTCACACACACACGCTCTCCCTCTCTCACACACACACACGCTCACCCTCTCTCACACTCACCCTCTCTCACACAATCATACTCACCGTTTCTCAGACACACACATATGCTCACCGTCTCACACACACACGCCTCTCTCACACACACAACCTCACCCTCTCTCACACACACACGCAATCTCACCCTCTCACACACACACAATCTCACCCTCTCTCACACACACACAATCTCACCCTCTCACACACACACACAATCCCACCCTCTCTCACACACACACAATCCCACCCTCTCTCACACACACACAATCCCACCCTCTCTCACACACACACAATCCCACCCTCTCTCACACACACACAATTTCACCCTCTCTCACACACACACAATCCCACCCTCACTCACACACATGCACAATCTCACCCTCCCCCACACACACAATCTCACCCTCTTTCTCACACACACACAATCTCATCCTCTTTCTCACACACACACAATCTCAGCCTCTCTGTCACACGCACGCTCACCCGCTCTCACACACACACACGCTCACCCTCTCTCACACACACACAATCTCACCCTCTCTCACACACACACGCTAACCGTCTCTCACACACACATGCAAACCCTCTATCTCACACGCACCCTAATATCTCTCTCACACACAACACGCACACCCTCTATCTCACACGCACCCTAACACCTCTCTCACACAGGCACGCACACCCACTCTCACACACGCTCACCCTCTCTGACACACAAACAATCTCACCATCTCTCTCAAACACACGCATGCTCACCCTCTCTCACACACGCACGCTCACCCTCTCTCACACACACTATCTCACCCTCTCTCACACACACGCTCACCCTCCCTCACACACACACGCACTCTCACACTCTCTCACACACACACACACAATCTCACACTCTCTCACACACACACGTTCACCCTCTCTCACACACAAGCTCACCCTCTCTCACACACACTCGCTCTCCCTCTCTCACACACACACACTCTCCCTCTCTCACACACACACACTCTCCCTCTCTCACACACACACGCTCTCCCTCTCTCACACACACACGCTCTCCCTCTCTCACACACGCTCTCCCTCTCTCACACACACACGTGCTCTCCCTCTCTCACACACACACGCTCTCCCTCTCTCACACACACACACGCTCACCCTCTCTCACACTCACACACACCCTCTCTCACACACACATACTCACCGTTTCTCAGACACACACACATGCTCACCGTCTCACACACACACGCCTCTCTCACACACACAACCTCACCCTCTCTCACACACACATGCAATCTCACCCTCTCACACACACACAATCTCACCCTCTCTCACACACACAGAATCTCACCCTCTCTCACACACACACAATCTCACCCTCTCTCACACACACACAATCTCACCCTCTCTCACACACACACAATCTCACCCTCACACACACACACACACACAATCTCACCCTCACTCACACATACACACACACACACACACACACAATCTCACCCTGTCTCACACACACACACAATCTCACCCTGTCTCACACACACACACAATCTCACCCTCTCTGTCACATGCACGCTCACCCTCTCTCTCACACTCACGCTCACCCTCTCTCTCACACGCACGCTCACCCTCTCTCTCCCACGCACGCACGCTCACGCTCTCTCACACACGGACACAATCTCACCCTCGCTCACACACACACACACACACACACTCTCACCCTCACTCACACACACACACACACACAATCTCACCCTCACTTACACACACACAATCTCACCCTGTCTCACAAACACACACAATCTCACCCTCTCTGTCACATGCACGCTCACCCTCTCTCTCACACGCACGCTCACCTTCTCTCACTCACGACAGGCACACACGTCTATCTCACACGCACCCTAACACCTCTCTCACACAGGCGAGCACACCCTCCCTCACACACGCTCACCCTCTCTCACACACACACACACTCACCCTCTCTCACACTCACACACACCCTCTCTCACACACACATACTCACCGTTTCTCAGACACACACACATGCTCACCGTCTCACACACACACGCCTCTCTCACACACACAACCTCACCCTCTCTCACACACACACGCAATCTCACCCTCTCACACACACACAATCTCACCCTCTCTCACACACACAGAATCTCACCCTCTCTCACACACACACAATCTCACCCTCTCTCACACACACACAATCTCACCCTCTCTCACACACACACAATCTCACCCTCACTCACACACACACACACACACAATCTCACCCTCACTCACACATACACACACACACACACACACACAAAATCTCACCCTGTCTCACACACACACACAATCTCACCCTGTCTCACACACACACACAATCTCACCCTCTCTGTCAC